>NC_135883.1:83152256-83849807 GCF_964194155.1 Cetorhinus maximus | reverse complement strand
TAAATCACCGGATAAGCCTCAGCTGGGGTAATGTGGACTTTTCTTTTATTCTTTAATGGAATATGGGCGTCGATAGCAAGGCCAAATTTGTTGCCCATCCCTGTTTGCCTTTGAACCGAGGGCAATTAAGAGTCAACCACATTTTTGTGGATCTGGAGTCACATGTAGGCCAGGCCAGGTAAGAACAGCAGATTTCCTTCCCTAAAGGTCATTAGTGAGCCAGATGGGTTTTTACAACAAAAAGTGATAGCTCATGGTCATCATTACTGAGACTAGCTTTATATTCCCAATTTTTATTAATTCAACTTTAAGTTCCATCAGCTACCATGGTGGGAGTTGAACCCATGTCGCCAGAGAATCAGGTTGGGATCTCGGGATTACCGGTCCGGTGATGTTACTATTATGCCACCATCACCCCACACTAAACTCCCAGCACACACTTCAGGAAAGATGTAAAGGCCTTAAAATGGGTCGAGGGGAGGCTTGTTATGATGTTATCAGGGATGCGGGTCTTTAGTTATGAGGATAGGTTGGAAAAGTTGGGACTAATACCTTTAGAACAGAGAGGGTTAAGAAGTGATCTGAGGTTTACAGGATGGTGAGGGCTCTTGAAAGGGTAGGCACAGAAAAACTACTCCCACTGGTGAGTGGATCAATGACCTAATATAAAAGGTTCAAAATCATTGACAAAAGTATAGAAGGGAGATGAGGAGATTTTTTTTCACTCAGAATTGTCAGGATCTGGAACACTCCAACTAAAAAGATGGTGGAAGCTGATTCCATAAGTAATCTTAAAAGGGATTTTGACAGGTCCGTGAGGATGAGGAACTTACAGGGTTATGGACAAATCAGGGATGCAGGGATATGGGACTGAGTGCAATTGCTCTTTCAAAGATCCAACACAGGGACAGCTCCACAGCCATTTAACACTCCAATGACTGTTAATTGATTGGAGACAGGACTTCTGCCCCTCACTCAGGCAGAAGTCCCACCTCGAAGAGCTGCCGGCCATAATCCCAGCAGTGCTGGAGGCAGTGTTGGCCAGGATTGGGACTACAAGCAAACCCCAGTTTCTATGTCCCAGACTCCAGGGCTAGGTGAGTATGCGATTGAGGGCATGGGGGTCTCACAGCAGGGAGGGGAGGTGAGGCCTGGGGGTGCTGGGGGTTTTCATGGAGACACCAGGGAGTGGGAGCAACCACGAGGACAGACAATAGGGAGGGAGTGCCCAATGTGGAAAGTGGAGCCTTGAGGTAGGGCCCCCCCCCACCTCCGCCCCCACTCCCTCACCCCCCTTCCCACCTGAGGTCCAAGGAGGATGACCAGCAGCCTTCCCACCTGCACCTGAACTCATGCCAGCTTCAAAATTGAGGCCAGGTGGGAAGCAGCTCTTCAGTGATCATAATTGGCCACTTAAGGGTCTGAATTAGGGTGAGGGCAGATGGGCAACCCAAAGCCACTCTAACCCCTTGGCAAAATTGTGGACAGGTCAGAGGTTGGTAGAAGGGTGGTGGAAAAGACACCTGGGGACTTTTTGGGGCCTCCCACCTGCAAACCTACCAATGTAACTGTAAAATTCTGCCCTTTAATTCTTTGAAAATGGAAGTTAAGGCTCTTACTACAATATAGCAGAAAGGCAGGAAAGAATAGAAGAGATGAGGTAAATAAGGAAGTAATGGACAGAGAACTCCAAGGTTGGGTTTAAGTGCTTATGAGAGATAAGCAGGAAGAAAGGAAGACTGGGAGAGGAAAGGAATTCAAGAACTTTGAGGCTGTGGGAAAGAATAAGTTAGGGTAGGAAATTGACTTGGGATCTGCATGGTTACACTGAGCTCATGCCTCCTTTTCTGTCTATGAAAAGTTTGCTCCGAATGTGGGGCAAGCAAATAATATGCCCACCCAGAAGTAAGCCGGCGTATATTGATACCATGCAAATAAATGAAATGTATCATATGACTTTTTTCAAATTGCGATCAGGATAATTGTGGCACTGTGCTGCAGCAACACCCCAGCCTCATGTCTGCCATGTGACCATCCACCCAATGTATCATGTTATTCTGTCTGGATCTGCAGGGTCCTGAGGTTTATGCAGTGCATTCAGCATCTCAACTAGGCCAATTAGAGAGGCATTTCTCCACAGGATGCCTGAGTTTGACACCATCTTATTCTAACAGATAGCCTTATTAAAGAAACCCCAGCAAACGTCTGCTTCAATGTTCAACAAATCCATATGGATCTTGAAGACTATCTGGAATGTGAGCTTTCACTTACATCACATTATAGCAGTGTTCACATTATTATCTGCATATTCAGCAAATAAAATCAATTGTTGTAAAGGAAGGTTTCAGCACAGTTCCTCCTTTAATGAGGTAACTATAGAGAATGGGCCAGTTTTATCAAAACTGTTCGTTTCAAGGATTTTATATGTTTTCTTTGCTGGGACATGTTTATCTCTATTAGTGGTAATCCTTAGAGTTTTCCAGTGCTACAACCTCGGGTGGAGATGCAACCTGATATCCTCAGCAGCAATTTTTAATAAACTGTGTCTACCTGGTTTTCCGCCCTGTCATTCCCTTGAAAATGGAGACAAGCTTGTGACGTTTCATGCAACCTACCAATCTGACCTTTAAATTGGCAGCATGAAAAGCAAATCCATGTGAGTTGAATAGACCAGTCTCTCATTGGTTCATGTGTTCAGGCACTGCTCGGGCCATAAATGAGTCACCTGTGGAATGCAACTTCTCACAGTTATAAATGTGGTCTGCAAACTTGGATTAGTACCCCAGAGTTTGGCTGATTACTCTAAAAGCCGGTGAAAAGATTCACAGAGGTTTAATCACTGTGGCCACTGACCTGTGGCTCACTGAATTCCCACAGTAAGAGTTCAACAACGAGAATTTCATCTCGTGTTCTATTGATCTGCTGCTGTAAGTTAGGCAGTAAATCAATGGAAACTCTCTTTACAAGTCTATCCATGGTTACTGCATTCGATTGGAAGATCTCTTGAGGAGGTTTCTGCCTCATGACATGGTCTACAGAAGGAATGAGATTTTTGTAAGAATTGCCTTAGCTCATTCTAGACATCAGAAAATCTTTATGTTGTTAGTAAATACTGCTCACGGTGAGTAGACATGGAACCAGGCCCCTATGGTCACTGCCACATAAAGTGCTTTTTGCATTTATTATCACCTTTTATTATCACCTGTTTTCTGTTTCTAAATCAATTTTCAGTCCATCTGGATGACTTGGCAATGGCTCCATAGCCTTGACTTTCTTTAAACTCCTCCTATGTAAAATATTATCAAGTGCTTTCTGAAAATCTAAGTAAATGATAGCTGCTGGAGAGCCCTTTTATACTGATTGGTTGTACCTCTGGTAAAATCATTGGCAGTCTTAAATGGACCCTGCAGGAGTTTATTGAATCCTCGTACAGGGAACTATCACCCTTAGCTCCACAATCTCAGCACTCCCATCAACATTTATGCTGCTAAGTTAAAATAATAAAAGGAGAGAGAGAATTAGGAAAGAGCAGGGAAAACAGGCCGAGCAGCGGTCAAACATTTAACATTTTAGGTATAACGTTAGCACTACAATAATGAATAGACTCCTGAGGTGAGTCTGAGGCTATGGTGCCTGATGTTACCTTAAAAGAAGTGGCTAGTTTTTTTAATTCATTCATAGGATGTGGGCATCGTCAGCTGGGCCAGCATTTATTGCCCATCCCAATGCCCTTGAGAGGGTGGTGATGAGCTGCCTTCTTGAACAATCGCAGTTTATGTAGTTTAGGTACATCCACAGTGCTGTTAGGGAGGGAGTTCCAGGATTTCAACCCAGTGACAGTGAAAGAATGGCAATATATTTCCAAGTAAGGATGGTGACTGCCACTAGTGAGATAGTTGATGCATTGGTTTTAATTTTCCAAAATTCCCTAGATTTGGGGAAGGTACTAGATTGGAAAATAGCGAATGTAACTCCTTTATTCAAAAAGGGAGACAGAAAGCAGGAAACTACATGCCAGTTAGTTTAACATCTGTCATAGGGAAAATGTTAGAATCTATTATTAAAGGTGTTGTAGCAGGGCACTTGCAAAAATTCAGGGTAATCAAGCAGAGTCAACATGGTTTTGTGAAAGGAAAATCATGTTTAACCAATTTACTAGAATACTACTACTACTACTACTACTTTGAAGTAGTAACATATGTTGTGGATAAAGGGGAACTGGTGGATGTATGTGCTTAGATTTCCAGAAGGCATTTGATAAGGTGCCACATCAAAGGTTATTGCAAAAAATAAAAGTTCATGGCGTAGGAGCTATCATAATGGCATAGGCAGATGTATTGGCTAGCTAACAGGAAGCAGAGGGTAGGCATAAATGGGTCTTTTTCTCATTGGCAAGATGTAATGAGTGGCGTGCCACAGGGGTCAGTGCTGAGGCCTCAACCTTTACAATTTGTATAAATGACTTAGGTGAAGGGACCGAAGGTATGTGCTAAATTTGCTGATGACACAAAGATAGGTAGGATAGTAAGATGTGAAGAGAGCACAAGGAGGCTACAAAGGGATATAGATAGGTTAAGTGAGTGGGCATAGACCTAGCAAATGGAGTATTATGGGAGAAAGTGTCCATTTTGGCAGGGAAATTGAAACAGAAGCATATTATCTAAATGGTGAAAGATTGCAGAGCTCTTAGATGCAAAGGGATTTGGGTGTCCTAGTGCATGAATCACAAAAAGCTAGTATGCAGGTACAACAAGTAATTAGGAAAGCTAATACAATGTTATCGTTTATTGCAAGGGGAGTTGAATACAAAAGTAGGGAGGCTATGCTTCAGTTCTACAGGGCATTGGTGAGACTACATCTGGAGTACCGTGTACAGTGTTGATCACCTTATTTAAGGAAGGATGTAAATGCATTGGAAGGAGTTCAGAGAAGGTTTACTAAACTAATACCTGGGGCAGAATTTTCTGCCTGTCGGGCGGACGGGCCGGACCCAATCTCCGGCGGGCGTGGAGCTGATCCCCACCAGCGAAGCAGGCCGCACCGCCATTTACGTGGGCGAGCCAATTAAGGCCCGCCCAGCGTGACGTCCGGCGGGAAGCGCTATGTGCTTCCTGTGCAGGTGGGGGGGATTCCCCAAAAGCGAGAGTGCGCTCTATCTCACATGCGCACGGAAGAGCGCACATCTCCCTGAGGCTAAGTGCAGCCTCAGGGAGATCGCCTGGACTTTGAAAAATATTATAAATAGAAAAAAATATATTCCCTTACATATCCCCCTCATGTCACATGAGTTAGGACATATTCATAATTTACAGAATAACTTTATTACAATTTTTAAAACCCTACATGAAACCTCATCTCGCTGCTGGATGAGGTTTCATGTTTTCTCTATTTGCTGCCGGGTCTCCTGGCCTGCCCACCAACCTTAAGGTTGGACGGGCAGGTCCTTTAATTAGTTAAATGATCCTGTCAATGGCCTCAATTGGCCATTGACAGGTCGGTGGGCCTGCAGCTGATTTTGCTGCGCCTCCGCCTTCCTGAAAATTTAAATGGGGCGGGATGATGTTGGGGGTTCCGCCCGACGCCATCCGCGTCATTTTACATGTTGGCAAGTGGGCCACGTTCTCTGCTCGCCGACGGCAAAATTCTGCCCCTGGAGTGGGTGGGTTGTCTTATGAGGAAAGGTTGGACAGACTAGGCTTGTAGCTGCTGGAGTTTAGGAGAGCAAGAGGTGACTTGAGTGAAACATATAAGATCCTTACGGTTCTTGACAGAGTGGATGTGGAAGGGATGTTTCCTGTTGTGGGAGAATCTAGAACTAGGGGTCACTGTTTGAAAATAAGGGGTCCCCGATTTAGGACAGAGATGAGGTGAACATTTTTCTCTCAGAGGGTTTTTAAAATTCATTCATGGGATGTGGGCTTCGCTGGCTGGGCCAGTATTTATTGCCCATCCCTAATTGGCCTTGAGAAGGTGGTGGTGAGCTGCCTTCTTGAACCGCTGCGGTCCATGAGGTGTAGGTACACCCACAGTGCTGTTAGGGAGGGAGTTCCAGGATTTCGACCCAGTGATAATGAAGGAACGGCAATATATTTCCAAGTAAGGATGGTGAGTGACTTGGAGGGGAACTTCCAGGTGGTGGTGTTCCCATCTATCTGCTGCCCTTGTCCTTCCAGATGGTAGTGGTCATGGGTTTGGAAGATGCTACTGAATGAGCCTTGGTGAATTGCTGCAGTGCATCTTGTAGATGGTACACACTGCTACTACTGTGCGTCGGTGGTGGAGGGAGGGACTGGTTGTGGATGTGGTGCCAATCAAGCAGGCTGCTTTGTCCTGGATCGTGTCAAGCTTCTTTAGTATTGTGGGAGTTGCACTCATCCAGGCAAATGGGAGTATTCCATCACACTCCTGACTTGTGCCCTGTAGCTGGTGGACAGGCTTCGGAGAGTCAGGAAATGAGTTACTCAATGCAGGATTCCTTATCTCTGACCTGCTGTTGTGGCCACAGTATTTATATGTCTGGTCCAGTTCAGTTTCTGGTCAATGGTAACCCCCAGGATGTTGATAGTGGGGGATTCAGTGATGGTAATGCCATTGAATATCAAGGGGCGATGGTTGGATTCTCCCTTGTTGGAGATGGTCATTGCCTGACACTTGTGTGGCGCAAATGTTACTTGTCAGTTGTCAGCCCAAGCCTGGACTGCTTCAATACCTGAGGAGTTACAAATGGTGCTGAACATTGTGCAATCATCAGCGAACATCCCCACTTCTGACCTTATGGATGGAAGGAAGGTCAGTGATGAAGCAGCTGAAGATGGTTGGGCCAAGGACACTACCCTGAGGAACTCCTGCAGTGATGTCCTGGAGCTGAGATGACTGACCTCCAACAACCACAACTATCTTCTTTTGTGCTCGGTATGACTCCAACCAATGGAGAGTTTTCCCCCAGATTCCCATTGACTCCAGGTTTGCTAAGACTCCTTCATGCCACACTCGGTCAAATGCTGCCTTGATGTCAAGGGCAGTCACTTTTACCTCTGGGTTGTGAGTCTTTGCAACTCTCTTCCTCAAAGGGTGGTTGAAGCAGAGTCTTTGAATATTTTTAAGGCAAAGGTAGATAGAATCTTGATAAGCAAGGGGGTAAAAGGTTATCAGGGATAGGTGGGAATGTGGAGTTGAGGTTACTATCGGATCAGCCATGATCTTATTGAATGGCGGAGCGGACTCGAAGACCCGAGTAGCCTACTCCTGCTCCTGATTCAAATGTTTATATGTTCATGTGTTATAGTGTTCCTGGCAGGCCAAGGCTTAAAATTCCTTTCAGTTCTGGTCACTGAACCATAGTGTGATCACACCTGATTTGCTGTTACTGCAACTGTTACTGTCCTGTGACACCTGCTCTTAGCTGGCCCGCACTACCTGCTCTTCTCTGTCCTTTGCCTCCTGCTGTAGAGTATCCTGTGACACCTACTCTCAACTGTCCTGTGCCACCTGCTCTAAACTGGACTGCAGATAACTTCCGCATCAGGAAAAACAAAACATACCACAGTATTAAGTTCTTATGTTCCCAGGTCCTTCCAAAGCACTGCAAGAAATACAAACATACAAACATATGAACTTGCTAAATAGGAGCAGATGTAGGCCATTTGGCCACTCGAGCCTGCTCTGCCATTCAATAAGATCGTGGCTGACATGTTTGTGTTTCATGTTCCACATTCTCATCTATCCCCGAAAGCCTTTGATTCCCTTGCCTAACAAGAATCTATTTACCTCTGCCTTAAAAACATTCAGTGACCCCACCTCCATGGCCTGCCGGCCAAAATATTGTGCAAGTCCGTGATGACATCGGGACACTCGCCCGTGCCTGCGAGATGAACTATTCACGCTTGGACGTGTCAAGTGCACACCTGCATGCCGAGTGGAAAATCCTGCCCCTTATGTCTTCTTCACAACATACCTACCATTCCTACCTATCTTTGTGTCATCTGAAAATTTAGCTGCCATGCCTTCGCTCCCCTCATTTAAGTTATTGAGATAAATTGTAGAAAGTTGAGGGCCCAGCATAGACCCCTACGGGACTACTCATCACATCCTGCCAATCAGATAAAGACCCATTTATACATGCTTCCTGTTTTCTACCAGCCAGCCAATCTTCTATCTATTCTAATATGTTACCCCCTACACTATGACCTTTTATTTTCCGCAATAACCTTTGATGTGGCACCTAATCAAATGCTTGCTGGAAACCCAAGTACAGCACCAAGTCTACAGGCCCCCCTCTATCCACCGCACATGTTACTCCTTCAAAGAATTCTAATAAATTGATTAAACATGATTTCCCTTTCACAGAACTATGCTGATTTTTCCCGATTACCTTGAGCTTTACTAAGTGCCCAGCTATAACCTCTTTAATGATCGATTCTAACACCTTTCCCACGACAGATGTCAAGCTAGCTGGCCAATTGTTCCTGGTTTGCTGCCTCCCTCCCTTCTTGAATAGAGGGGTTATATTTGCTACTTTCCAATCTGATGGAATATTTCCAGAATCTAGGGAACTTTGGAAAATTAACACCAATGCATTTACTATCTCATTAGCCACCTCTTTTAAGACCCTAAGATGAAGTCCCCCGGACTCAGGTTGGCCAGTCTGCAGTTGACTGCTGCATTAAGCAAGTGTTAAACACTAAGGGTGGAAAATAAATGCTTATTAACCATACACTCATGCACCTTAGGTGCCAGTGCTAAAGTCTGCAATGTGCTGAGCGGACATAGTGCTGTAATGCTAAAGGCCTGTGTCTCACTTTGCAGCTATAAATTCTTCCTCGTTCAATACCACAGAACAGTCAATCTGGTATTTGTTCATCTGTTGCTTGTGGAAACCTGATTTGTGTACATTGGCTGCTTATTTTGTCTACAATGACTGATGGTTGTAAAATATTGAATTATCAACTCTTATTGAGTATCTTATAAATATTCTTGTCTATTTGCTTCTAAGAAGTGCAGCCCCTGTGGGAGCAGAACATGAGGTTATGGCTGCTGAGAATCTGAAGAACGCAGTCCAGGTGTCCTCCTGCAATGCCCTTGAAAGGCTGTGGGCCCTGATGGCACTGGGCTAGTCTTGCAGAAGCCCAGGCTCATGCTCTGGGACACAGGATCAAATCCACAACAGCTGATAGAATTCAAATTCAATTAATTAATAAGTCTGGAATTAAAAACAAGTCTCAGTAATGGTGACCATGAAACTATTGTTGATCATCTTAAAAACCCATCTGGTTTACTAATGTCCTTTAGAGAAGAAATTCTGCCTTCCTTACCTGGTCTGGCCTAGATGTGACTCCAGACTCCAGGTTGACTCCTAAATGCCCTCTGAAGTTGCCTAGCAAGTTACTCTGCTGTATCAAACTATGCCAGGAAACTCAATAAGGAATGAAACTGGACTGACCACACAGCATTAATCTAGGCACAGGAAATGAAAATGGCACACCTAGCCCTGTCAACCCTGCAATGTACTCCTTACTAACATCTTGGCGCTAGTGCCAAAATTGGGAGAGCTGTCAGACTAGTCAAGCAACAGCCTGAAATAGTGATACTCACAGAGTTATACCTCACAGAAAATGTCCCAGGCACCACTATCACCATCCCTGGGTATGTTCTGTCCCACCGGCAGGACAGACCCAGCAGAGGTGGTGGCAATGTGGTATACAGTCGGGAGGGAGTTGTCCTTGGAGTCCTCAACACTGACTCCATGAAGCCTCATAGCATCAGGTCAAATATGAGATGGAAGCCTCCTGCTGATTGTCACCTACCGCCTCTACTCAGCTGATGAATCAATACTGCTTCATGCTGAACACCACTTGGAAGAAGCACTTAGGGTGGCAAGGGCACAGAATGACCTCAATGTCCATCACCAACAGTAGCTTGGTAGCACCACTACTGACAAAGCCTGATGAGTCCTGTTAGACTTAGCCTGCAGCAGGTGGTGAGATATCCAACAAGAGGGGAAAATGTACTTCAGTTCGTCCTCAATAATCTACCTGTTGCAGATGCGTCTGTCCATGACAGTACTGGTGTGAGTGACCACTGCACAGATATTGAGGAGGCACAGTTCCGCCTTCACATTGAGGATACTCTCCATCATATTGTGTGTGGGACTACCACTGTGCTATTTGGGATAGATTTTCGACAAATATAGCAACTGGGTATCAACAGAATTGTTTTCAACCACAATCTGTAACCTCATGGCCGGCATATTCCTAACCCTACCATTACCATCAAGCTGAGGGATCAACTGCAGAGTGCTGGTGAGCATGCCATGAGCAGCACCAGGCATACCTAAACATGAGGTGTCAACCTCGTAAAGCTACAACATAGGATACTTGCATGCTAAACAACGGAAGCAGTATGAGATAGACAGAGGTAAACAATTGCACAACCAGCGGATCAGATCAAAGTTCTGCAGTCCTGCCAAACCCAGTTGTGAATGGTGGTGGACAATTAAACAAATCACTGGAGGAGGAGGCTCTACAAATATCCCCATCCTCAATGATGGAGGAGTCTAGCACAGCAGTGCAAAGGAGAAGGCTGAAGAATTTGCAACCATCTTCAGCCAGAAGTGCCGAGTGGTTGATCCATCCTCCTGAGGTCCCCAGCATCACAAATGTCAATATTCAGCCAATTTGATTCACTCCACATGATATCAAGAAATGGCTGAAGGCAATGGATACTGCAAAGACTATGGGCCCTGACAACATTCAGGCAGTTGTAGTGAAGACTTGTACTCCAGAACGAACCACACCCCTAGCCAAGCTGCTCCAATACATCAGCATCTACCTGACCATGTGGAAAATTGCTGCAGGTATGTCCTGTCCACAAAGGTCAGGACAATTCCAACCCGTTAATTACCACTCCAGCCTACTCTCCATCATCAGAAAAGTGATGGAAGGTGTCGTCAACGGTGCTATCATGTGGCATTTACTCAGCAATAACCTGCTCACTGACATTCAGTTTGTGTTCCGCCAGGTTCACTCAGCTCCTGATGTCATTGGTTCAAACATGGACAAAAGAACTCAGGAGTGAGGTGAGAGTGACTGCCCTTGACATCAAGGCAGCATTCGACCGAGTGTGGGATCAAGGAATCCTAGCAAAACTGGAGTCAATGGGAATCAGGGGGAAAACTCTCCGCTGGTTGGAGTCATGCCTAGCCCGAAGGAAGATGGTTGTGGTTGTTGGAGGTCAATCATCTCAGTCCCAGGACATCACTGTTGAAGTTCCTCAGGGTAGTGTCCTTGGCCCAACCATCTTCAGCTGCTTCATCAATGACCTTCCTTCCATCATAAGGTTAGAAATGGGGATGCTCGCTGATGATTGCATAATGTTCAGCACCATTTGCAACCCCTCAAATACTGAAACAGTCTATGTCGAAATGCAGCAAGACCTGGATAATATCCAGGCTTGCGCTGAATGAAGATAATATTTGTGTGTGAGTTCACTCAGAGACTGAGCTCCACATTACTGTCAACTCTTTTCCTGAAGCGCATGAGAAAATGGGCTTTTCACTAAACATCCAGAAAACTAAGGTCCTCTTCCAACCAGCTCCCAAAGCGCAACACCTCCCCCATTGATTAAGGTCAACGTTGAGATCATGGAACATATGGATCATTTTCCATATTGTCATGCCCAGTAAAGGCATGTCATATTCATAACTGTAAACATGGGCTGTATTCAGTACAGCATTTTCTGGAATTGCCCTTCTTTTAAACATGGACATAAAAAGGCTGCTAAGATGGCTTCTGAAAGTCAAGCGTCTTTTGAAAATTCCACATAAACTCAGAACAACCTCAAGTCTCCTGTGTGTGTGTGTGTGAGAGAGAGAGAGAGAGAGAGAGTGAGTATGTGTGTGAGAGAGTGAGTGTGCATGTGTGTGTGTGAGCGAGCAAGTGTGTGTGTGTTTATGTGTGTGTGCATGTGTGTGGGTGAGTGGGTGTGAGTGAGTGTGTGTGTGTGTGTGAGAGAGTGAGTGTGTGTGTGTGCGTGTTTATGTGTGTGTGCATGTGTGTGCGTGTGTGTGTGTGAGTGAGTGTGAGTGAGTGTGTGTGTGAGAGGGTGAGTGAGTGTGTGTGAGTGAATGTGTGTGTGTGTGAGAGAGAGTGTGTGTGTGTGAGAGTGAGTGTGAGTGAGTGAGTGTGTGTGTCAGTGAGTGAGTGTGTGTGTGTGTGTGTGTGCGTGTGTGAGTGAGTCAGTGTGTGCGTGTGTGAGTGAGTCAGTGTGTGCGTGTGTGAGTGAGTGAGTGTGTGTGTGTGTGTGTGAGTGAGTGTGTGTGTGTGAGAGAGTGAGTGAGTGTGTGTGAGTCAGTGAGTGTGTATGTGTGTGTGTGTGCGTGTGTGTGTGTGTGCGCGCACGTGTGAATGTATGTGCGTGTTTATGTGTGTGTGCATGTGTGTGTGTGAGTGAGTGTGTGTGTGAGAGGGTGAGTGAGTGTGTGTGTGAGAGTGTGTGTGTGTGAGAGAGAGTGTGTGCATGTGTGAGTGAGTGAGTGTGTGCGTGTGTGTGTGTGAGAGAGTGAGTGAATGTGTGTGAGTCAGTGAGTGTGTGTGTGTGCATAAGTGTGTGTGCGCATGTGTGCGCACATATGTGTGTGCGCATGTGTGTGTGTGTGCACGTGTGTGTGCGTGTGCACGTGTGTGTGTGTGTGCGCGCGTGTGTGTGTGCCTGTGTGTGTGTGCACGTTTGTGTGTGGGAATGAGTGAGTGACATCAGAAGGCCCCTTCTGAAGTCGGGCGCTCCTTCCTTAAGGTCCGGTGCCTGGACTTAGAGTGGAAATTTCCATGCCCACTGGCAACGGGCATTGTGGCGGGTGTGAGCGGACAATATGGCAGGAAGGCCAAAAACCTTTTTCACGGTGTCGTGAAGCCAGTTTGCAATCATCCACTCTGCCCACCAATGGCAGACCACGTTTCCTGCTGCCGCACATCGGGAACTTCATTGTGATAAATCTGCATAACATTATAAGGCCAGCTCGCTGGAATCATCTCCCCACGCTTGATCATCTGAGCACGTCAGTGTGATTACACGCCGAGGTGTTTCACAGCAGCATTTATAAGGCTTGCACCTTGCGAGCTGCACTTCGAGGGGAACTCGGAGGTGAGTGCGCAGTAACGTCGCGCAGCGCTCGCTAGGATGGACTGCTGGGTCTCAAGGTTGAGGCACGGTGCATTCAGGCGAGGGCACAGGCAAGTCGCATTTCCCCGGCTGCCTGACAGTGCGATGCCGGGGCAAAAGCTGCGCTGCAGTTGAGGCAAGTTGGGCAGGGGGCTGTGGGGGCAAGGGCTGACTGTGAGTTGCGGGGAGACAAATGTTGCATTGCAGTTCATGTGAGTTGGGGGAGTAAGGGCTGCATGGCGGTTGATGTTAGTGCACAGGCACATGCGGGTTGCGGGGAGGGAAGCGGCCACACTTTGGGGAAACCTTGTATGAAGTGACCATTCCTCCGCAGCTCAGACAATTCAGGCACAGCCACATTGACATGCTTGGGGTCGGGCCTCTAGCTTATCTACACGCTCAGGCAACACAGAGAAAGTGCCACCAAGTGCTCCAGAGCTTTTCACTCCTCGGGCACTGATTGCAAACTAATGAGCGTTTTAGTGGACTGCAGAACGGTTGGACAACTGGGCACATTGTACAATCTCCTTGCAAAAGCTGGTCATGGAGCAGTCGCTGCTGAGTGCTCACAGCCTGTGCATCATTCTCTTTCATCCTGCAGGACGAATACATCAGGAACATGGAGCCTGGTGACCCAGCTGTATGCCTCATGGCTTACAGAGAGCAGAGACGAAGGAGAAGCGAGTGACTGAGGCGGCTTGCTGTTCAGAGGGAGGAGAAACACCCTCAGGAGGAAGGGGCACATGGGGCTCCCGTGCATGCTACTGTACAGACATAGTGAGCTATCACCCGCCAATGCCTAGCTAGACCCAGGGTCAAAAGACGGTGCTTGTCATTCCTGCAGCTGACTAAGAACTAATGTTGCCAAAGACTGCGCTTGTCCAGGGAACTGGTTGGTCACATGCTGCAGGATTTGGCACCACAGGATCATGGAGGCATCACTGCCAGTGGCTGTGAAAGTGACTGTGGTGCTCAATTTTTATGCCAGAGGCTCCTTTCCAGGCTCCATGGGTGACCTCTGTGGGATATCACAAGCCTCCACCCACAAGTACATCCATGAGGTCACGGCCACCATGTTCGCAAAGGCTCACAACTTTGTGCATTTCACCTGGGATCAGGAAAGTCAGGAAGCTAGAGCGCTGGGATTTGCACAGATCTCAGGTTTCCCACAGGTGCAGGGTGCTATTGACTGCACTCAGGTGGCACTCAGATCTCCGAGGTTAACTATGTCAACCGCAAAGGCTTCCACTCAATGAATGTGCAGCTAGTGTGCAACCACCACAAACACATCCTGTAGGTCTGTGCTTGACTCACTGGGAGTGTCCACGACAACTACGTTCTCAGTAGGTCTCAGATCCTCATGCCTTCCATAGAGGCTGCAATGTCAGCTCCTCGGGGACAAGGGGACGTGGCTGATGACACCCATACGGCAGCCTCAGGCTGCAGCAGAGAGAAGGTACAACGAGGCTCATGCTGCAACTCGCACTTTGGTGGAGCAAATCATCAGGATGTTGAAAATGAGGTTCTGGTGCCTGGACCGGTCTGGTGGGGCCCTGCAATACAGTCCACAGAGGGTGTCACACTTCATCGTTGCCTGCTGCGCCCTTCACAACCTGGCGCTGCAACAGGGAGAGGAGCTGGCTGAGGAGGAGATGGAGCAGGTGGAGGCCTCCTCTGATGAGGAGAACATTGACAGGGATGAGGGTGACGAGGTCTTTGATGCTGACGATGATGGCAATGAGGTCCTTGTGCTGGCCAGACGAGGCAGGCATGCTCGGAAGCCCTCATAGCTGCCAGATTCATAGAGGATGATGACGACATGCAGTGAGGAGACACCATAGATCCTCGCATTGCACCTGTGAACGTTTCGTGTCTGGCTGATGGCAACGCACATACCGTCTGTGATAAGGCTCCTGTCATGGAGGCACAGCGGATGCCCATTGCCCCTATATTCAGGAGGATGATGATGACATGCAGCGGGGACAGTCCATGGATCCTCACATAGCTTATGTGAATGTCTTTCAGTGCGTGCTCCCCCGTGCATGTGCAGACTTTTGTGCTTGCACTCCTCCCGCCCCCACCCCGACAGCACTGAACTTCTCAGTGTGCCTTTCAAGCTGGCTGGCTGTTAATTGGCCAGTCAGTGTGAAGTCGCGGTTGGGGGCTGATTGCAGGCAGTAGACCGTTTTCCACTGCTCCCGAGCCCGCCCGCCGCACCCGCCCAACGACCTGAAAATCCTGCCCCAGATTCCCGAAGGAACTGATCTACTCGGAACTCGGTCACAGCAGGAGTCTCCCAGGAGGACAGCGGAAGCGCTTTAGGGGTATCCTCAAAGCATCCTTCAAGAGTCGAACACCCCTGCCAACTCTTAAGAGTCCCTGGCTTGTAACCAAAGTGGAGAAGGTTCATTTGAAAAGGCACTGATCTCATTGAGAGACTTCATTGGGAACACACAGAGGTGTCGGAGGGAAACAACTCACCCAAACCTCCAGCATCACACACTCCACATATGTTAGTGTCTCCAGATCGCACATGGGATTTATCACCCTCTTGGAACCCATTAAACTAGAGTGGAAGCAAGGCATCCTAAATCCCGAGGGGCTGCCTAAGAGAAAGTTTGTTTGTGTACCGCACTGCAAACTTCTTGTGTGCCCACAGAAAGCTGTGCATTACATTTTACAGCAGTAAAAGCCTGCTGAAAAGGGAAAGGTTGTTTCCATGCTTTGCAAGATACTTCCATGTGAGAGTTATAAGTCACAATTTTGGTTTGTGTTTCTACAACCTACGCTCTCGGTGGAGAACAGCGCTCACGCAGAATGCGTCCTGGGAAATCACAGCCTGTACGATTTTCCATCCACTAAAAATAAAGCTAACTGTATCCAGGTCACTGACAAGCGTAAAAATAATAACTACAAGAGAGAGGTGTAAGCACAATAATAATAGAAAACAGAATTTATTGTGGGTGAATGTGTGATATCTCTTCATCCGCTATCTTCATGAAGATGTGGGCCTGTTTGCGGTAAAGGGATTAATGCTTATGCTGCAATAGTGGCCAGGGGAATTTGATACAAATACGTTAACATGCCACCGTATACCTGCCGATAAACTGCAGCCCATCCCTAGATTTATGGCCCAAGTGGTGCAGCTTTCTAGTACTAGCGCTGGATTGTGGCGGGGTGTGGAGAGGATGGTAATTGCAGCTCTGCTGGTGCTAATCTTGCACCATCATCAGATATAAATTGCTCTTACTGCTGGGACACTAAATCCCCCATGTCTCAGCTCAGTGACTTTATTATTTCACATTCCAGGTGGCCCATACTATCAAATTCCTAGGAATTCCCCTGGATTCCTTACTGACTTTTAATCAACATGCCAGAATGCTTCAGGAGAGAATCACAGGGTTATACAACTAATCTCAGCATATTAAGACAATTTTTAGACAAGAGACTTTAGTTATTACATTTTGCCACAATTAAATTAACAGATGGTCTATTTACTATGTCACAGACTCATTTTTTAAAAATGTCCAATTTTTTCATTTACCAAATCAAACAAAACATTTCCAGAAGTAGAACATTAAGACAAAATAATTCAGTTACAATCCTAACCAGTGGAATTAAACCTTTTGACTTATAAGAATGGTGTGTTTTACTGCACATCAGTATATGACAAAAATGCATCCACTACAAACAAAGAACCAAGGCCTAGCTTCTGCACAGTGCCTTTACAAATACTTCTGAACAATCCACAAACTTGCAAAGTTTATTTTCAGGTCCAAACATGGGTCATACCATTTGTGTTAAGTCCCTTGATGGTTCAGTTGGTAAAGTGCTGTTTAGCACAGCCAGAGACAGGAAGGTCCCAGGTTAGATTCCTGGTATGTGCTGAGTTAACAACCTAGGTAGTCGTTAATGTGCTTCAATTTGACTTAATGCCCCTTAGGGTAGACTGCACAATCAGCCAGAGCCCCCTTATAAATAAATGACTAAATTATTATTTTAATGAAACTTTCTAGAATCATCGAGCATGTAAAAACATCTGACTCAGAACTGATGCTGTCAAACTCTCAGTTGAATAGTCTGCCGCTCATTGCCCAAGCTCATAAATGAAAAGTAGACATTCTGTACAGTATCGGAACAAATTTGCAACATATCTTCTAATCAATGAGATGCACACGCTCCATTGTTCCACAACTAGCGTGTCAAGATAGGCTGTGTTTGTTGCCAGTGCCATGTATGTGCAGCTGTAAGAGCTGCTGCCATCTTTATAGGGGGCAATGTGCAGCAGAGCTCATGATGGTCATCGCAACCTGGAATTGCAAATTTTGTGGCGCCAGCAGCATCAAGTTTTATTCCCTTTTATTAAAGGGAAGCAGCCTCTTTCTAATGTTTGCAATTGCGGCCTCCCCGCCGTTTCTGAATCTCCCGCTCCGGAGCCCCTTCCCCTTAATCCGGATCTGTCTCCAGGAACAAGCAGCGGAGCTGCAAATGGAATTGCAGCCATCACTAAGTGGGTCAGAAGCCTCCCCTCCCTCCCCATCCTGATCCCCGGAAAATGTGGGGAGGCTGCACCCCGGCTGCCTGCCTGCCACGGGGCTCAGAAACCGGGTGAACGGCTTCAGGATCTGAATAAGGCCCAACCAACATGGTGTCTCCTGCAAATGACATCATTGGCTTCTGCGCATGCGCGGACAAACACACATGTGCAGACAGGTATCAGCAACCATCTTGCACAGATATCCTGCATTGGTAAGAGACACAGTGCTCAAAATACTATCAATCAAAATGAAATGAAAGCCATTTCGAGGCAAAGACTGGGGCATTATTCTGTGGCAGTCTAACTGATAGTATCGTCAGGTGGACCATAGACAACAAATAAAGTCAAACCTTACTTTCCCTCAGAGTTCTTGTTTACTGTTGTTACATTTTTTTTAACAATAGGAAGTTACACTTATTTGTATGGGTGTCATTTCGAACCAACAGTTTTTATATTTTATATTTTGCTTGAAGTATCATATTAACCATTTCTTGTTCTGTGTCTTTTTCTGGCCACTGTATAATTTTCCTTTGATTGCTGTCTAAAATTTACTCAAATCCCAACCTGCCATAGAAAGTTAAAATGTGCCTGTTGAAGAGAATGTCCTCTAAACTGCCCGATTTGGCCTTCTTTCACTCTGAGCCCTAGCATCAGTGACATAATAACATGCCATTTAATTTGGATTGTGCCAATCCATAAATACATTTCTATTATTTTCATTCAATTTTTAATATAATTTCTTAAGTACCTTTTGCAAAAGCATTTTTCTGCTTAACACAATGATGTATGTGATACAATAGCACTGACAATAAATGCTTACATAATGATGCATTCCTGGGCAGAGCATTGGTGGAACCAGAGGACACCAATTTAAGGTGAATGGGAAAAGAACTAAAAGAGATATGAGGAAAACCTTTTTTATGCAGTGTGTGATTAGAATCTGGAATGCATTGCCCAGAAGTTGGTGGAGGCAGATTTAATTAAGACTTTCAAAATGAAATGGATGTGTCTAAAGAAAAAATTTGCCGGACTACAGGGAAAGAGCGGCGGACTGGGACGAGCTGAGCCAAGAGACAACATCGACACAATGGGCAGGATTTTCAGCTCGGCATGCGGGCATATGCCCGACACGCACGAGCGTGAAATAACACGTGATGACGTCGGGCGAGCGTCCCGACATCATCGCACACTCACGCGATATTTTGGTCGGCAGGCGCACGGGAGAGTCAGTCCGCCAACAATTAAGAGGCCTATTAAGGCCATTAATCAATTAATTTAATTAAATAGAATTCTTTGCTGCCCGTCTAACCTTACGGTTGGCGGGCAGGTGAATAGGCCTGTCAGCCTTTGCATTTTTTGCGAAACCTCATCCACAGGTGGGATGATGTTTGGAACAGTGATTTAAAAACCCTCATCCACCGGCGGGATGAGGTTTCATGTAGGGTTTAAAAAACTTTAATAAAGTTTGAGTGAAATTTATTAACAAGTCCCATCTAATGTGACATTGTGAGGGGGACATGTTAAGGTTTTTATTATTTTTCTATTTTTAATGTTTGTACAAGTGCAAGTGATCTCCCTGAGGCAGCACTTAGCCTCAGGGAGATATGCGCGAAAGAGCGCACTCTCACATTTGGGGGAGACCCCCCCCCCAACCCGCACAGGAAGTGCATAGCGCTTCCCATCGGGCTTCACGCTGGGCGGGCCTTAGTTGGCCCGCCCACTTAAAATGGAGGACGGGCCCGCTTCTCCAGCAGGGATCGGCTCCCCGCCCGCTGAAGATTGGGTCAGGCCCACCCACCCGGTGGGCAGTCACTGGGTTTTGAGGCATTGCTAAAGAGAGAAGCGTGACCTTGTATACTCCCACATGATCATACAACGAATGCACAGGCATTCTGATTTCTAAGCCATTTTTAAGTATTTTTTAAATTCATTCATGGGATGTGGGTTTCGCTGGCTGGGCCAGCATTTATTGCCCATCCCTTGTTGCCCTTGAGAAGGTGGTAGTGAGCTGCCTTCTTGAACCGCCGCAGCCCATGTGGTGATGGCATCTCTGAATGAAGTGCATGAAATGGCTTTAAATTATTTTATTTTGCACTTTTACCCCAACCCATTTTGTTTAGGAAGTCTGTCATTTAGACAAAGTTTTATAAATAATAGGTGTAAAATAGCCTTTTACTAAGTACCTTGAAAACTAATTACAGAATGGACCCAACCGTGTAAATGATAAAAGGCCAAAGGAAGCTTTGTAATTACAATACTTGTCATGATAATTAGTGTCCTCCCAGTAAGTCTTTACTGTCAGACCATTGTTTGAGAAGACTGGTCAACAGCTGTTTTAATGACACACTTGCAAAGGGTCTGTTAGGGTTTTCTAAAGCTTAAATGCCTAAAATAGCCTTAAAAATTGGAACCGGGTGTCAAATA
Organism: Cetorhinus maximus; assembly: GCF_964194155.1. NCBI lineage: Eukaryota > Metazoa > Chordata > Chondrichthyes > Lamniformes > Cetorhinidae > Cetorhinus > Cetorhinus maximus. The sequence continues at coordinate 83,829,691 of NC_135883.1, read as the reverse complement.
AGCTGCTTTTATACTATCATCCTTGGTGTTTCTTCCTTCTGTGTGTTATATTGCAATTTTTACATGCCTAAACATTACAAAATACGTGATATGCAGCCAAAACAAAACCTTTCCTTAATTATAGTCATGGACAATAGCCAATTTAAGATGTCCAGAAATCTCCATAAAAGACCTTTTTTAGCTTTGGAAAGTGATGCAATTGAATTTTATTACAAACAGCTGCATCATAACTCTTTGAGTTTAGGTAGGCTATGTAGAATTTCTGGAAACAGTAATTGTTTTTAAGTCCCTTCACTGCACCGCTCCCCCCCCAACTCATCCAAATTAACACATACGCACACACACACACACACACACAAGTGACCTTTCAGCTAATCATATTCAGGATATAAGTGGAAATATCCTAAAATAAGACTGCTTTGACAGAAAATTAAAGCTGCACTGAACTGGGGATGGAAAACATTGGGTGGAATTTTACAACCCCATCGTGGTGGGGGGCAGGGCTGTAAAATGCGGCAAGTCATTTAAAAGTCCATTGACTTCAGCAGGTCTGGAAAATCCCACCAGAATTTCTGCCCATATTAGAATTTTAATTCATCTAGCTGGTCAAGAATAACTCCCCGTTGGACTAGTTTTTTCAAGCACAAAATGTAATTTGGTGTAAAACTGCTTCTTGAGCACTGGATGTGTACAGCCCACTGTATTTGCAGTTATAATGACCTGGAGGCCAACCTAAACTCGGAGTTAGGCTTCTTCAATGTGCCTGTCAGGGGCCAAATGTATGTTTCAGGACCTGCCAAATTTATAAAACTAGGTGGAACATGTACCATGCATGCTCCACTCCATTTTACGGCAGGTTAACCAATGATTCTGAAAATGAATTAAGCTTTTTTTCATTCACCTTATACAGAGCATGGAAGAATGGATTGCTGCTGACCCATGCTCAGCCCTCTTCCATTCACTTCACTATTATGCACCTCACAGGAATTATCTGAGGGATGGCTTACTATCTGAGCCAACAAATTTTGGTTCATCCTCCACAAATGAGTTTCATCAGGACGCCCTAGTGGCATGTGCAGCTTGTGGGTATTATGGAGTTCAGGCTCAAAACCTACTTGATCATAAAAACAAAAAGCTAAAAGCTACTGCGGATGCTGGAAATCCAAAACAAAATAAAAACAGAATTACCTGGAAAAACTCAGCAAGTCTGGCAGCATCGGCGGAGAAGAAATCAGTCAACGTTTCGAGCCCTCATGGCCCTTCGGCAGAACTGAAGCATAGTTTCAACAAGGGAGAAATATAAATTGGTTTAAGGTGGGTGGGGGGGAAGAGACACATTGAGGGTGTGGTGTGAGCAGATAATCAAAAGATGTCAGAGACAAAAGGGTCAAAGAGGTGTTGAAGGTGGTGATCTTTGTCTGAGAAAAGTGCTAATTAAGAATGGAAGACAGGATATTCAAAGTACAGCTCTAGTGGGGGTGGGGTGGAAAGACTAAAGGTTTTAGTTTTAGATTTAAAAATAATGGAAATAGGTGGGGAAAGAAGAATCTATATAAATTGTTGAAAAAAAAGGCGGGTGGGGGGGGAAAAGAAACGGGGTGGGGATGAGGGGAGGGGGAGTTTAAGATCTAAAGTTGTTGAATTCAATATTCAGCCCAGAAGGCTGTAAAGTGCCTAGTCGGAAGATGAGGTGCTGTTCCTCCAGTTTGCGTTGGGCTTCACTGGAACAATGCAGCAAGCCAAGGACAGACATGTGGGCAAGAGAACAGGGTGGAGTGTTAAAATGGCAAGCGACAGGGAGGTTTGGGTCTTTCTTGCGGACAGACCGCAGGTGTTCCGCAAAACGGTCGCCCAGTTTGCGTTTGGTCTCTCCAATGTAGAGGAGACCGCATTGGGAGCAACGAATGCAGTAGACTAAGTTAGGGGAAATGCAAGTGAAATGCTGCTTCACTTGAAAGGAGTGTTTGGGCCCTTGGACGGTGAGGAGAGAGGAAGTGAAGGGGCAGGTGTTGCATCTTCTGCGTGGGCATGGGGAGGTGCCATAGGTGGGGGTTGAGGAGTAGGGGGTGATGGAGGAGTGGACCATGGTGTCCCGGAGGGAACGATCCCTACGGAATGCCGTCAAGGGGGGTGAAGGGAAGATGTGTTTGGTGGTGGCATCATGCTGGAGTTGGCGGAAATGGCGGAGGATGATCCTTTGAATGCGGAGGCTGGTGGGGTGATAAGTGAGGACAAGGGGGACCCTATCATGTTTCTGGGAAGGAGGAGAAGGCGTGAGGGAGGATGCGCGGGATATGGGCCGGACACGGTTGAGGGCCCTGTCAACGACCGTGGATGGAAAACCTCGGTTAAGGAAGAAGGAGGACATGTCAGAGGAGCTGTTTTTGAAGGTAGCGTCATCAGAACAGATGCGACGGAGGCGAAGGAACTGAGAGAATGGGATGGAGTCTTTACAGGAAGCGGGGTGTGAGGAGCTGTAGTCGAGGTAGCTGTGGGAGTCGGTAGGCTTGTAATGGATATTGGTGGACAGTCTATCATCAGAAATTGAGACAGAGAGGTCAAGGAAGGGAAGAGAAGTGTCAGAGATGGACCATGTGAAGATGATGGAGGGGTGGAGATTGGAAGCAAAATTAATAAATTTTTCCAGGTCCCGACGACTACTTGATCATATCCTTTACTAACAGAGCTACCCTATCTCCTAAACAAAAATAAAAATAAAAATACCGGGAAAAACTCAGCAGGTCTGGCAGCATCTGCGGAGAGGAACACAGTTAACGTTTCGAGTCTGTATTACTCTTCAACAGAACTAAGCAAAAATAGAAGAGAGGTGAACTATGACCTATGTATGACCTATTTGAAATATACCCTAGTTCCTTTTCCTTTCTGCCTATTCTTCCAGAATGTCAAGTAACCATGCATATTCCCATTGCATATTCAGTTCCCAGCCTTGATCACCTTGCAACGGCGTCTCTACAATGGCTAACTGATCATACTCATCAGCAGTATACTGATCAGTATATGATCAGTTAGCAATTGCAGAGACACAGTTGCAAGGTGATCAAGGCTGGGAACTGAATATGCAATGGGAATATGCAGTGATACTTGACATTCTGGAAGAATAGGCAGAAAGGAAAAGGAGATAGGGTAGCTCTGTTAGTAAAGGATATGATCAGTCCTGCAGTAAGAAATTATCTTGACTTGGAAGATCAAGGTGTAGAATAAGGTTGGTTGGAGATAAGCAATAATAATGGAAAACAGTCACTGGTGGGAGTAATCTATAGGCCCCTAAGAGTAGCTGCACTGTAATACAGAGTATACACCAATAAATAATGGGTGTTGTAAATAAGATACTGCAATAATCAAGGTGTCTTTAATTTTCATATAGATTGGGCAAAATAAATTGGGAAAAGTAGCTTTGAGGATAAGTTCATAGAGTGATACTTGGGACAGTTTCTTAGAACAATACATTCTGGAATCAACCAGTGAACAGGCCTTTTAGATTTGGAAATGTGTAATAAGACAGAATTAATTAGTGATCTTATGGTAGAGAATTATTTAAGGAAGAGTGATCATAATATGATGGAATTCCACCTTTAGTTTGAGGGTAAGAAACTTAGGTCTGAAACTAGTGCCTTAAAATTAAATAAAGGCAATTACAAAAGTATGAAAACAGAGTTGATTAAAGTGGGCATGAAAAATAGGGTTAAAAGATGGAAGATGAGCAGTGGGAGTCCTTTAAACAGTATTTCAAAGCCCTCAGCAAAGATATTGAGGCAGAAATGCTTTATTAGAAGATGGACAGACCATGGTCAACTAAACTTTATACTAAATTGGAAAAAGGCACACAATGTTGCAAAGGTAAGCCATAAGATGGGGAAAATTTTAGAAGCCAGAAAAGGATGGCTGAAAAAAAGGAAGAAAATAGATCGTGAGAATAACTAGCAAGAAATTTATAAACAGACAGTAAGAGTTTCTTCAAGTATGTAAAAAGGAAGAGATTAGCTAAAGTAAATATTGGTGGATGAGACTGGGAAATTAATAACGAGAAACAAGGAAACAGCAGAGACTTTGGACAAGGATTTTGTACATCTTCCTGGTAGAGGACACTAACAGCGTCCAAGAATAGTAAAAAATCAAGGAGCAAAAGAGAAGGAGGGACTTAAAATGATCATTTAACCTGCCAACACCGGCGAAAGGTTAGGTGGCTCACCCCACGGGCATTTAACAAAAGGGATGTTAATCGGTCCCTATCTGGACAGAAAGCCCTGCCTCAGACAGCTTTCAGCTAATCAAATGGTCAGCAGGCCTCTGGTCCCAGCGCGGCCACCAGGAGTTGTAACCATTGCTGGAATTATAACAGTCACAAATGCCAAGCAGCTGGAGACAGAGTGCAAAGGTAATGGAGAGGGGGTATCATTGTGACCAGGACAGTGCCCCTGGTGAGGGGTGGTAAGGGAGGGATGGAGGGGGACAGGGTAGACAGGCCACGGGGCAGGGGAACCAGGGTGGGGGGGAATGACTTGGAAGTGAGGGGGGTGCGTGCTCTCTGATGGGCCCAGTCGGAGCTGCTGGAGATTTGGAGCTGAAATTTACAGCAGCGTGAAGGGGTTGGTGGGGGTGGGGCTGCTCATGCCCTTGAAAAATTGCTGGGCATTATTTTCCATCTTCAAGTACCTCATCTCCTAAGTTACATTTCTTCATTTAAGAACATAAGAAATAGGAGCAGGAGTCGACCATTTGGCTCCCTCGAGCCTGCTCCGCCATTCAATAAGTTCATGGCTGATCCTCTTGTGCTTCGATTTCCACATTCCCATCTAACCCTGATAATCTTTGATTCTCTTGCCTAACAAGAATCTATCTACCTCTGCCTTAAAAATATTCAATGACTCCGCCTCCACCACCTTCTGAGGCAGAGTTCCAAAGTCGCATAACACTCTGAGAGAAAAAATTTCTCCTCATCCCTTTCCTAAAAGGGTGACCCCTAATTTTTAAACAATGCCCCCTAGTTCTGGACTCACCCACAAGAGGAAACATCCTTTCAACATCCATGTTATCCAAGGCCATTCAAGATCTTGTATACTTCAATCAAATCACCCCTCACCCTTCTAAACTCCAAGCCCAGTATGTTCAACCTTTCCTCATAAGACAACCCACTCATTCCAGGTATCAATCTGGTAAACCTCCTTTGAACCACCTCCAATGCATTTACATCCTTCTTTAAATAAGGAGACTAAAACTGTATTCTAGGTGCAGTGTCACCAATGCTTTGTAAAAGTGAAGCATAATAACTTTACTTTTATGTTCAATCCCTCTCAGAATAAAGGATAGCATTCCATTAGCCTTCTTAATTACTTGCTGTACCTGCTTACTAACATTTTGTGACTCATGTACTAGAACACCTAGATCCCTCGGCACCTCAGAATTATGCAGCCGTTCTCCATTTAAGAAAAAGCAGAGAATTCTGCTTTTTTATTTTTCCTTCCAAAGTGAACAACTTCACATTTTCCCACATTAAACTCCATTTGCCAGATCTTTGCCCACTCATTCAACCTATTTATATCCATCTGCAACCTCCTCATGTCCTCTTCACAACATACTTTCCCACCTATCTTTGTGTCATCTGCAAATTTAGCTACCATGTCTTCACTCCCCTCATCTTAGTCATTGATGTAAATTGTATAAAGTTGAGGCCCCAGCACAGACCCCTGTGGGACTCCACTCGTCACATCCTGCCAATCAGAAAAAGACCCATTTATACATACTCTCCGCTTTCTGCCAGCCAGTCAATCTTCTGTCCATACGAATATGTTAACCCCTGCACCATGCACTTTTATTTTCCGTAATAATCTTTGATGTGGCTACTTATCAAATGCCTTCTGGAAATCCAAGTACAGTATGTCTACAGGCTCCCCTTTATCCACTGCACATGTTACTCCTTCAAAAAAACTCCAATAAATTGGTTAAACATGATTTTCCTTTCACAAAACCATGTTGAATCTTCCAAATTGCCTTGAGCTCTTCTAAGTGCCCATCTATAACCTCCTTAATGATAAATTCTAATAACTTCCCCACAACAGACATCAAGCCAAATGGCCCATAATTTCCTGTTTTTCTGCCTCCCTCCCTTCTTGAATAGAGGGGTTATATTTGCTACTTTCCAGTCTGATGGAAGCTTTCCAGAATCTAGCGAATTTTGGAAAATTAACACCAGCGCATCGACCACCTCATTAGCCACCTCTTTTAAGACCCTAAGATGTAGTCCATTGGGATCCAGAGACTTGCCAGCCTGCAGCTTCATCAATTTGCTCAGTACCATTTCCCTTGTGATTTCAATTTCACCAAGTTCCTTTCTCCCATTCACCCCTGATTTGCAGCCGCTACTGGAATGTTTTTTGTATCCTCTATAGTGAACGTGAAAGCAAAATATTTGTTTATTTCTTCCTCTATTTCCTTATTATCTACTATTAACTCCCCACTGTCACTCTCTGGAGGACCGACACTCACTTTACTTACTCTTTTCCTTTTTAAGTACCTGTAGAAACTCTTGCTATCCGTTTTAGCATTTAGGCTGGATTTTGGGGTCAGTGGTAAAGCAATAGCGCTTGCAGCTGCCTCAAAGAAGGCTGCCCACAAAGAACGAGCAATCTCTGTGGCACAGATTTCCCCTTTCCCAACAGCTGTTTAAATCTTGCTCTTAGTCAAGGCAACCTCCAGGCAACTAACAGTGGTGATGTCAGCAGACAGGGTAAGCAGCCAATCACACTGAAGTATTCTCACAGACAGGAAAGCAGAAAGTTAATTACCTTCACTTTTAAATTACATTTTCAAATAGCAAAATGAATTATATGATTGTATTAAAAAGAGGAAAAAAGACTTGCATTCATGACCCACGGATGCCTCAAAAAACTTTACAGGCAATGAAGTACTTTGAAGTATAGCCACTATTGTAATATAGGAAATGCTAAAATATCATAATTAAATGTTTTTAAAAATTATTGTAAAAATATGTAGAATCTTTTACCCTAATGGTGAAATTTTACATTCCACAAACATAAAATTAGCTTTTCAGGGCCAGTGAAGGTCTTTAACATTAAGTATAAAGTTAGTATGCTATTAAAACCCCAGTTATGTCACATTCAACAAGGTGTAAATTTCCAAGGATTTTTACAGCATGATTAACATCATAAAAGTAGTGGTTTCCATAGCTTCACTGATTGCTTAGGGATTGGATTGCTCTCTGCAGGGGAGGAGGAAGGGGCCTCAACAGTGCACCCTCTGGAGATGCATAGAATTACTAACAGAAACTTCTGGATTTCCACCTTATTCTGCATATGTGTGAATTCCTAAAATTGTTGTCAGCTTCAGTGGAGTAGTGTCAGCAAACATTCCTGCTTTCACTACCACTGCAAAATCCAGGTCAATAAACAGTGAGAAAAATACATTTTGTGGAAAATAATTCAAACCCTTACAATGCCCTTCTCCCTTAAACATTCTGATATAAATTATGGCTCTGAATTCCTGGTCAGATATGGGGGTAAAGAGTGGGAAAATTGTCCAACAAACTGAACAATTTGGGGTAAAATTTGGTTCTGCCCTGCGTCACATGCTCTGTAAATGCTAGTGAGGAGAGAGCAAGTGAGTTTTCTGCCTACTGTCCTTGGTCAAGTGGATGTGTTGTGGTGAGTTCTCAGTCTGCCCAGGGAATTTCACACAGTGTGCTGCTATAACAGCAACAACAGCAATGTGGATTTCAAGGGAGAATTTACCATTGAAAAATGTCCCAAGGTGTTTCACAGAGGTGTGATTAACCAAGAATGGATCCCAACCCAGAGGAGGAGATAGTAGAATGGGTAGCCAAAAGCTAAATCAAAGAGTCAGAAGAATGGAGAATTCATTAACATCTTTGTTGTTTGTTTAAGTTTGTTAAAGGCTGCAGATCAACTAAGAAAATGCTTCTGCATAATTGCAAAAGGCAATTAAAAAAACAGTTAGTCACATAAGTTAGTTGGAGTAAGAAAGTATTAAGAAAAAAATGGCAATATGGATGACACGGATAGAAGTGAGTAGGGAAGTGATGTTTTCATACCAAAAGTTTGACTGGAGCAGCCACTGTCAGTAACATCAGCCTTTATGACATTGTGTCCTGCCAGAAGTCACAGACGATTTCACAGGAGATAGTTACGATTTCATCCACTGCTTCATGAAGGAAGTAACTGATGTCCTGTTCATGTATGCACCCACATACATTTTAGTAATGACCAATACACGGAAAGGCAGCAGCAGTTTTACCTCATTGCTTGCTTCCCTGAAGTACAATGTCATTTAGTGTACCCATTTACCCACTGATGTGTTTACTAAGAGTCCTGTGCATTCTTAAATTAGAGATCACCATAAAACTGTATGCACCCACTGCAATGATGCACATCAAGCACACATTCCAAGGGGTAGCATAATGAATGCATTCTGTTTGAAGGTGGAGGATATATGGAAAGCAGTCTCCTTAGATATTTGAGTTATACAGTGAAACCATAGCTTTAGCTAACTCTTTACAATCCCTGTAACCCAGAAGGGATTAGGTGCATTACCATATGTGTATGAACAAGGACCCTCATGGAACAAAAATTTAGAATATTTAACTAACGTTTATATAGTTGGACACGTTGAGGAGGGAGGGGGAATGGGGTCTTACAATTGCCCCAATACATGGACTAAATTGATACAGTATGCTGCACAATGCTATCAAGGTCAGAAGCCTCAAATATTAGCCTTAGATGATGAAGAGCAGCTAAGAATGGAAGATCAGAACATGACGATAAACAGCAGCCACTGCAGCCCAGGAGAGAAGCGCTTGAGAATGGGATTGGCCAAGCATTCTAATGAGCACAAAATATTTCTCTTAGGTACACTTTCAAGCAAGAAACTTAGTAACGCTACTTGCTTAACTTTGTTTAAGAAAGATTCGGCCAAAATTTTGCAGTCAGCATCACTCGCCACTCCTTTACTGTCGCTGGGTCAAAATCTTGGAACACACTCCCTAACAGCACTGTGGATATGCCTACATCACATCAACTGCAGCAGTTCATGAAGATGGCTCACTACCACCTTCTTGGGGCAATTAGGGATGGGCAATGAATGCTGGCCTAGTCAGCAACGTCCACATTCCATGAAAGGATAAATTAAAAACACTCGCCATTCACCTCATTGACAGCTACCCACAAAATCTTTGCAAACTTTAGAGCACAGGTTTGCCCTAGTCTAGAATCTGATCTATAAAGGGTCTATGGTTTCTGCGAGCGGGACAAGAAAGACCAAGGCCCTTCACCCAATCAGACTGAAGAACCCTTGATGAAACACATAGGGCAGAATCTTGGAGAGGTGATGTCGGTCATAGCCGCTAGCTAGAGAGTCAGCGAGATTCTTGTGCGATCTCTTTTCGAGAAGGCCTGCCATATCTTGTGCCAATCAGGTACTTGCCAGGATAGCAGTGGGCCTTATCCCAGGATCCAAGGACCCTGGGTGTGGAAGTCCTGCCTGCTAAGATCTGCTGGCCAATCGGAGGCCGACATTTCCTTTGAGCGGCAGTGACACCAGGGATGCAGTGCCTGCTGCTGGTATGACACTCACTCAAGGCCTAGGATTGACACTGGGTCCCAGGCAAAAGGTGAGTGATGGTATGAGGGTCATGATGTGGGGTTGTTGGGGTTGGGGGGGCAGTTGGAGTGTGGTTGGCAGCAAGGGCAGGGGGGTGACTCTTAGCAGGTCCTTCCTTTCCCTGTGCCAGCTCCCTTGATAAGTACCTTTTCATAAGAGGCACAGAGCTGCCTCAGGGAGATGAAGAGTTATAATAAAGAAATTAAAAATGTAATAAAACATATCCTTGCTCATGTGACTCTGTCACATGAGGTTTCCTAAAAAGTGCAATGGCCACTTGGCCTTTTCGCCCGCCTGCCAACCGTAAGGTTGGACGGCAGCGAAAAATTCTATTTCATTGATAATTTAATGGCCTTAACAGGCCTTTTAATTGTTGGCGGGCGGGCTGACGACTCTGGTGCTCACCCTCCGAATGAAATATCGCTCGACTGCGCGTTGACATCGGGACACTAGCCCGACATCAACACACGTCATTTTACGCTTGAGCTAAAAATTTTACCCCTAGATTCCGTGTTTAACTCCACATGTGTGGACTCCAGAACTTGCTGTCCAATTTGCCCCATAATGATTGTGAGTGATGATAACCTAACCATTATTCTTATTGCAAAGAGTGGTCCAATATATTCAGTTTGCTTTACATTTGTCAGCATTACATTCTTCTGTAAAATAACTGAATTACACCATACTAAATATAATAAAAGTGTCCTAATTTTATTTTGTAAATGAACACGTATGGCCTGATTCTTCCATATATTTTTTTCCAATTCCTCACTGTCTGTAAAAAGAAGCAGCTTAATAATTCTTTATTAGCCCAAGCCTCATTACAATATTAATCAATGTGCCTTTCAGAAGTTTGGAGAAGTAGGCATATGGAAAGATTATAAAATTCAGTTCATATTGAAAGACGTCTCAATTTTACAGCCTCAAGCATTGCAATCGTACATCTAAATATTGTGAAGTGTAAGTAAACTCCTGTTCATAAGGGAGACATGGTCCATTTAGAGGAGAGACCAGTGACATTTGACCTGTGAGATTGTCTAGGGCAGACCCAAAACTTGTATGAGTCTGATCCCTGATTTCTAACTTCTCTTCTTTTTTCTCCTTTCTCTATCCTGCTTTTGTTAATTTTGTTAATGATGTCTCTTGTCTGTTCTCATACTAGGGAGAAAAAAACAGCTCTGAGATACTCTATGAAGAAAAAAGCCATGACCAGCAGCGATAAATGAAAACAAGAACATATTTGGAGAATATAAGGGATCCCATTAATTCTGGAATCCCAATGGATTTCATGTTGTTATATAATTCAGGGCATATACATCTACATCAAAATGGAAGCTGACCTGATAGAGGAAGTTAAAGCTCGCTGGCGGCAGGTGTGAGGGTGGTGTGCGTGGAAAATATGGCACGACCTGCTTCACGACAGCGTAAAGGCAGGTTGCGCTCGTCCGCTCAGCCCGCCAATCCCATCATCGGACAGCAGGGAGCTAATTGTGATACATCAGCAAATAATTAAAAGGCCATCCCGCCAGGCTTTTGGAACCCCACCATATCGTCCGTCCAAGTCGGCGTGCTTTCCCGCACTTCACAACAGCACGCTGGGGTGAAGTGCACTTGGCGGCCTTCACTTTGGGGGAACTGAGGTGAGTGAGCAGCAGCGTTCTCCACAACTCACCCATTGTTTACAGGCCTCAGGGGTGCCGGGGGGTGGGGGCAAGTGCTGGCCAGCCTCAGAGACGAATGCTGAGGGGGGAGGGGGATGGTGTCCGGGGTCAAGTACTGGCCAGCCTCAGAGGCAACCGATGTCGGTGGTGGGGGCGGGGTCAAGTGCTGCCCTGGGGCTGCATCCCGCACACAGACAATCGAGGTGGGGGCAGGGAAGCAAGGGAAGTGGCCACGCATTAGAGACACCTGTATAAACTGACCATGCCTCTGCGACTGAGACAGATCAGGCCCAGCCACAGTGATATGATTGGGGTCAGGCTCCTAGACTGGACGCCCATGCAATCATCGCAGAGACACCAAAGGGCCGCCAAGCCCTCCATACCTTACCCGGTTCCCTGCCCACCCCGCGTCCCCATCCCCCAGCACAGACTTCGAGTCCGCCACCATTTTATTGGACAGTGGAGCAGTTGGATTGTACATGTTGTACAATCTCCTCGTCAACATTGGCCATGTAACAGTCACTGCTGGAGGTGCTCACAGCCCCTTGTGATCTCAGCATCCTGGTTTGGATCAGTGTCCCCCATATCGCAGGTTGACAGGTCAGCCATGCAGCGCACTCATCTCTGGCCATCCGAGGGGTGACCAGCACTCTCCAGGAAGCATTACGGGGCAGTCACACAGGGCCAGAAAAGGTGCTAAATACAGCCAAGATAACCACGTCTCTCTCTCTCTCTTTCATGCTGCAGGAGGACCACATCAGGATCATGGATCCTGGTGACCTAGTTGTGTGCCTGATGACCTACAGAGAGTGAAGTAGACAGAGGAGAGAGCGACTGAGGCTCCTGGCTGCACAAAGGCAGGAGCAGCAACCTCATGAAGAAGGGGCTGATGGGGCTCCCGCACACGCTGCCCAGGAGCGACAGTGAGCCGTGGCTGGTTGGCACCTAGCGACACCCAGGGTCTATAGACACTGCCTGCCATTCCTGCAGATGACTGAGAACCTGTGTCGCCGATGACTGAGCATGTCTAGGAATCTGGTGGCTCACATCTGCCACCTTACTGCAGGACTTGGCGCAAGGGGACATGGAGGGCATCCAATGCCAGTGGCTGTGAAAGTGACTGCGGCGCTAAATTTCTAAGCTGGTGGCTCCTTTCAGGGCTCCACAGGTGACTTCTGTGGGATCTCACAATCTGCCACCCACAAATGTATCCATGAGGTCACGGATGCCATCTTCTCCATGGCACACAACCTTGTGCATTTCGCCCAGGACTGAGACAGCCAAGGGCCATTGGATTCGCCCTGATCTTGGGATTCCCACAGGTGCAGGGTGCAATTGACTGCACTCATGTGGCACTCACGTCTCCATCGCTACACTCAGTGGACTTCATCAACCGCAAGGGCTTCCACTCACTGAACGTGCAGCTGGTATGCGACCATCAGAAACGCATCCTGCAGGTATGCGCACGGTTTCCAGGGAGTGTTCACGATGCCTACATCCTCAGTTGCTCACAGATCCCTGAGGTCCTCCAGGGTCCACAGAGACTGCAGGGTTGGCTCCTCGGGAACAAGGGCTACCCACAGAGGCCGTGGATCATGACACCCATGCGGCGGCCTCGAGACTGCAGCACGTCAATGGTGTAATGAGACTCATGCTGAAGCTCACAACTTGCTGGAGCAGAACATCGGGATGCTGAAGGTGCGGGTCCAGTGCCTGGACCAGTCTAGTGGAGCCCTGCAATACAGTCGGCAGAGGGGGTCACACATCATCATCGTCTGCTGTACCCTTTACATCCTGGCCTCCAAGAGGGAGATGAGCTGGCTGAGGAGGAGATGGAGGAGCTGGAGGTCTCTTTGGATGAGGAAGATGCCAACGGGATGAGGGTGAGAGGGTTCTTGGTGGTGATAATGACGGGGATGAGGCTCTCGCACTGGCTAGATGAGGCAGGCGCACTCGGGAGGCCCTCATAGCTACTAAGTTTGTGGAGGATGATGATGTCATGCAATGAGGGGTCTCCATAGATCCTCACATTGCAGTTGTGAACGTTTGACTCCAGTCTGGCTTATTGCAGCGCCAATACCCTCTGTGAGAATGCTCCTGTCATGGAGGTGCAGTGGAGGCACTAATAGTCACTCGATCGCAGAATGATGATGACAATATGCAGTGAGGACACTCCATAGATCTTCACATGGCCTCTGAGAATGTTTGACTCCTGTCTGGCCGAGGGCAGTTCGCTTGCGCTCCACGATCAGGGCCATCTCAGAAACACAGCCATGAAACTTTAGACGCACCTGATGCCGTGTCCACCTTCAGCACCTCAGCCCTTCAGGAGCTGGTGCACAGCATCACTGGTCACAGATGCTGGTGTGATGGGGGCCAGCCCCACCTTAAAGGTGCTGAGAGCACACAGAGAGTATGAGAGAGCTCTGAGGCGCCTGCCCACTACATTCTGGCAGCAATGACCAGCACTGCCGAGGTACAGGCATCATTAATGTGTCCAGGGAGTGTGAGGCCCGTCCAACACTGTGGTCTGAAGGCCGCACAGAGCACAGGGAAGAGGCCCTGGACTGAGACACCTGCCTTTACCTTGTGCAGAAAGGTTTCACATCTGAGTGACAAGAACACTGATCATCAGAACAAGGAGCCATAGACAGGGAGACATTCTTTGGAGTTTATGTACAAGTGACCAACACCTGTGGCCAGGCTTTGTAACTACTTTTACCTAACTTTCCTAACCCTGCCGCTACATCTTGGTGCCCCCCAGACATCCACAGCAGAGGTGGAGGCAGCCTGTTGACTGTGATGTCCTGTCTCTGGTGACTTTGGCATGTGTCCTCTGGATGGCCGACACGTGGTGGACCCAGGCCTGCTTTCGGGATCCTGCTATGTGGCAGTGGCATCCTCCTCGGCCTGTGAAGCTGGAGCTGCTGAGGTCACAGGAAGATGGGATTCAGATGGGCTGGTCACTCCCAGAGTCACCTGGGTGGATGGGCCCAGAGCGTGCATCTGCTGATCCTCCTCCCTATGGGTACCTGAGGGCCCCTGGCTGACTCTGTGAGTGGAAAGGGTAGCTGGAGTGAGATCGAGCTGCCCGGCACCGCTCTCACGCTCACACTGTTGGAGGCCAACTATGGCATCAGTGATGGAGTTAAGCCGGCGCAGCAGAGCAAGAGTGACATCCTGGACCAAGGTCTCCATGGCAACCGCCATCCTGCCAGTGTTGACTTCGGTGCATTGCAATGCTGGCACTATCACCTCAGCCTGAAGATGGACGGACACGTCCATCGTGCCTTGCAGTCTGAGGAGTGCAGCAGACATCCCCCCCGATGTTTCCAAACTTGCCTTTGCAGCTCCAGCAACTATGACATGACCAAATCCAGAGGCTCGTCATCTGACAAGGACTCAGCAATGTTCTGGCCTCCAGCAGTCCTCCGAGTACCGTGGACCTAGGAAGTACCTGCCTCCGCCTGCTGTGGATCAGAAAATGTGATGTGCTCACCAGTTTGTGATCCTGGGGCTACTGTAAAGCTAGATCCCACTGAGGTGTGTGTCTCTGCGCTGGTGGAGGGTGTGGGTGAGCGCTATGATGGGTCGGTCTTCAGGGAGGGTGTCTCCAGATTCCTCATCAGAGGTTTCTTTGGGTCTTGATTAGAGACCCTGGGTCATGGACTCTGTCAGCTGTTTGGCAGATGTGCCTGTGAAAGCAAGGGGTCAAAGAGGACACATCACTCACAGCATGGTTGCCTGATGGATGTTGCGCTGCTGAATCCTTACTTGGTAGAGCACTGCCGACCTCACCGTCAGCACAGGATGGTCCCACTCATCGCGGACAGCTGGATGGGTCTGTTTTCGAATTCTGTCAGAACTTTGATCTCCGGCTTCCCTCCACCTGTCTGCGACCTTTCCCTCCTGTTGTGAGCCAGTTTGTCCTGCATGCTTAGAGATGGGGAGAGTGTATGAGGACGCCTGCCAGGCCAGATGATAAGCATGCCTGGCCTGTGTGGGTGGTGAGTGGTCCCATGGACAGGCTGAGAACAATGAAAGTGTATGTGAAAGAGTGAATAGTGATATCACTTGCATTGGCAGTGAGCGAGGGCCCTGTGGATGTCTGATGGGTTTATGAGTGTTTGAGTTGGGAGTGATGAAAACAGTGACTTACCCTGGCGGGATGGAAGAGATCATTCATCCTTTTGCACCACTGGGTGGCTGTCCTCCTCTGCAGGGCATTTGCGCTGACCACCACTGCCATTGCCTCCCAAGCTGGTTTGGTGATTTTGCTGCCAATCCTACGGCCAGAGCAGGGAAAGAGCACATCCCGGCGGGCCTCCACAGCATCCAGCAGTCATTTGAGGGACCCGTCATTGAAGCTGGGGCTGCAGTATTTTTTCCTTTGCTGGCCATGTCTCCTGGGCAGCGGTGGTGAGCTGGTGGCGATGAGCGCTTTGCTGGCAGCTGCCTTTTAAAGATGGCAGCCGGTGTGATGCGACAGTGGGGTGATAGCAGGCGGGCGAATGAGAGCCCGCCCGCCATGGAAACGGCCTGTTTCATGGGAGTGAATAAATAATGAGGTGGGCTCGGGACGATATGGCGTGAAAACCTGTCATTTCTCTCAGCAGGTAGGACTCCATTATTCCCATTCTGGGAAAATTCTGCCCAAAGATGCAATAAATCCAAAAGGTACCTGTATGTCAATTTTTTTTGTATTCCAGAGGAAATAAAGTGATATATCATTCTTGCCATATTAACATAAATCAAAAGTGATGTAATAATACATTTTTGGCATCTTTAAAAAAATTAAAATGATTTACCAAACACATTTTCACAAAGATCTTTCCCATGAAATCTGCACTGCATGTCACAACAGTACAGATTAAAATCCAAAATTACTACTTGGTCTTTATCTAATGGGTTCAATTCTTGACAGTAGCTGTGTTGGTGGGAATTTTCCACTTGTAGTGTTAAGAAATCTCAAGTGTAAAGTGCGGATATTGCAGTTCTGTGTTTCTTCAGCAGTTGGAGGATACACAACTTTTCTAATCTGATAAATCAGATAATGATGTTTGAGCCTATTTTAAGTCTTCTGCTTTGCAGTTTCTTCTACTTTAAACCATTTATGCCAAGGTACAGTGCAACATCTTGGATCGTTCAGTAACAATTGAAGGTGGAACTCCAGATAAAAGCAATCTTGTTTTTTTTGTTGAAAAAACTCAACTTGCTCTTAAAACTGTCCATCTGTGGGATTGTTTTTCAGGTGTAACATTTGACTTGAATTTATCACTACAATGTTTAGTGAATAACCAATCATACCAAAGACCTTCCAAATTGCTGATACTTCAGTGGGGAGTAAAGAGATACTCACCTAAGGGGAAATGCAAATTGCCAAGTGAGTTTAAACAGACCAGTGAGATAGATGGACCAAATATTCTTCCAGTAAAAGCAAGTCCATATTTTGACCACCTATCTATTTTTCTTTTTGTTTTGTTTAAGTGGATTTTCTGTATTATCTAAGGAAGTATAATTTGCTAAAACAAACAGCAACCCAGTGACATTATTGTTGATATTTATTCATTATGAAAATGCTCTATCAGATTTAATTGATACCAATGTGACTTAGTCAAGTTGGGATGGGTACACAATGGATTTAAAGCCTTGATAATGGACTGGTTGTGTAAATGATCTTACACAACTAAGGAGCATTGAACATCTCTCCACCAACAACATATTAAACCATAAGATCCATCCACTATTTTTTTTTTGCAATGGCATTCAAACCCATTTATTTATCAATAAATCCCAGTACAGCTAATTTTTAATTGATGCTTATTCTCTAACCCATAGTTATACCCCAGTTTAAAGCATTAGTGTATCTAGGCTTTGTGTACAGTTTGGTTTTGCTAAATAAAGCTTTTATTATTCTTATTGGTAAATCAAGCAGGTCTTCTATCAGAGAGAAAGTTTAGACTGACCAGCTGAGTACTGTACAGTAGTCTGTCAACCTGTTTTTTTTTTAGGACTTTTGAAAATAGAAGCTCAGGTCCGGCACAATTCCAGGCAAAATTTGGAACGCAGTAGTTGTGAGGCCCAATTATGAACTGCAACAGTCCTTGGTCTGGTTTTACTTAAGGCCTAATTAAATAGGTACTCTCCATGTTTATTTTAAAGAAAGATTTTAATTCTTAGTGAACAATGTTCTTTAAGCCATGAACAGATTTGGGAATCAACAGTTTTATACAAAACAGATGGCCGTGTACAGTAATACAGAGGTAATAAAGCAGGTTTTTTTGTACTTACTAGTTATCCTATTTCCTTGGAAAGATGTAACGCTGACTTAACCCCATTTACCAATGCCTCTGGTAAAAGAGCAATTGCAGCTTTGGGATATCATGGAAACAATTTTTAATGCAAACTGGGATTAGAGGAAAGAAATGACAGGTTTTACAGATGTCTGAACTGACTGGAAAGCCTGGGCAAAAAATGTTATCATGTTCAAAAGGAATGTAATGTGCATGCAGAGATAACTGTAAAAATATGGGTGTAACCCAGTACTGATTCTAATAGTTTTACCTTTAGTAAAATGTAAGAGAATGTTGGTAAAATCTCTGTTTTTTTCTAACATTGCCCAACCAGATCTTACCTTGTAAAAAATATGCTTTTGTAAAATTGTATGACTGCAATGACATAATATACTACAGCGAGCATAGCAAACAAGAACTACTAGCTAATAGTGAATGACAAATACAGTGAGTTATAACCACTAATATAGCAAGTTACTAACTTAAGTAGAAAGTTATAATTACTAGCTAATATAACAAGCTACTATTATAACAAACTATTACTGCTAACTGATATAGATAGCTATTCTTAATAACTAATAAAGCAATCTATTACTATTAACTATTATAGCAAACTACAAAGCACTAGTCATTGACGTGTGACATAATGCTATTGTGAATGACAAAATGATTTTTTTTACTTTAGAAATCTTACAATTTTAGAAAAATAAAAACATTAACCCGATATTCACTCCTATCTACTCCCACCCCCACCCAAACAGTCCCCTTCCCCCACACGCTCCAAATACATTCAGTTGCATCCAGCTAAATTACTTTTAATCATTCTGTAACTTGAAATTTTATATTTTATTCTTCAAATGTGATATGGGAGAAGCCACAAAGGAAACACAGTATCAAGACTTAATAAAGCACATAGTTACACTGTTATTTTAATAAGTTGGTCATTGGAGTTAGCTGAATACAACCGTTGCTTCCTACTGGAGAATAGGACTTCCAGTGCAAGTGTTATGCACAACACATACAGGAAGCTGCCAGATTCCCGCTTCCTAGTGTCATGGAGTTAAGACCTCACTATATTTTTATGATATATATATTATGCTTCTTAAAATATTAAAAACTGGACAAAGACTTTAAAAATGTTGAAGCTATATCTGCCTGTAACCTTGAGCAAAAGAGTTTTCTTGCAATAACTGAGAAGCTGACACCTTGTTATCTCTGAAGAGATGCTAATGACCCCTGTGGCTACAGAGATCAAATTCAAAGGGAATTATACAAAGGCCATCTATATTTCCTAAGCCAGGCCTGGCCAATGGATACTGCCAGTCTGCATGGACAAAGGACCTAGCAGCCTCCTTTGAAATTCTTTATGGTTGGGACATTCAGAATCCAGACAAAGGAATATACATCCTTTGTCAAAGCCAAAGTGGATAGCTGGGAGTCATGTGATATGGCCCTCCTAGCTGGAAGGGCCTGTAACACTGTCTTCCTGTACTGCCTGTACTGCCACTCAGTTTATCATTTTCCATCAAGCAAGCAGTAGCTCAGGACAAAGGCTTGGCCCAAGTGAATGCCTGGCCCCTCTCTACACTCTTTCTACTGGAACTTCTGAACTTCTGTAATTCATCTGTATGTGCCTATCCCATCGTGGAAGTCATCTCTATTGGAAAAGTGAATTATCCAGCATCAGTCTTCAACCTGCAGACATCTGTGAAAGAATATGCCATTGGACTTCGATTCTGGGCTCTGGACTCACATGAAACAATAAGTTTTTATTCAGTGGAGAGAGAAACAGAGTTAACGTTTTGAGTCTATATGACCCTCCTTCAACTCCAAGAAAGAGTCATATGGACTCGTAATGTTAATTCTGTTTCTCTCTCCACAGATGTTGCCAGAGACTTGTTAAGTTTTTCCAGCATTTTTTGTTTTTACTTCACAGTGTTTTGTTTTTATCTTAGTCTTTACAGTTTTCTCTTCTCTATTCCTCTTTTATTGTACGAATGCACTAGGGCTATGTAATGACATCCCCCTCCTAGGTTTTGAATGTGTATGAATAAATTAACCTCTGAGTTTACCCTATCTTGAATTTGCTGCGGCGTTATTAATAGAAATTGAATCACAACAAAACTGAAGGGTTGGGAAATATGCCACCGCTTATAAAGGGGGAATCAAAATCAAAACATCTTTCATTTACGGACAGGTGGTGGGAACAGAAATCAGGGCTGCTTACATTAGACCCCCTCCTGCTGTCCTGTCCATAACACTAGTCATGTTCTCAGCTATGGCGGTGGAATTAAACTAGGGCCAGAATTTTATACTCCCCCACCAGCATGTTTTTAGGTGGAGGGGAGTGCATGAAATTGATGGGACGGGATTCCCTTTGGGTTCCCGCCCGCCCCGACCGCGCAGCAATTTTATGCTGGAATGGGCAAGGACTCAGACAGGAAGCCTGCCCTTTCCCAATTTGAGGCCCTTAATTGGCCAATTATTAGCCACTTATGGGCCGTTTCCCACCCAGCCTCAATTTCAGGCTGGCGAGGATATTGACTTTGCATGGGGGAAGCCTGAAAATCAATGGGCTTCGATCTCGGGTGGGAAGTGGAGGTGAGGTGGTGCCTCCATTAGAAGCCCCATTCTGAAGTCCCCTTAAGGCCTGGTGGTCTCTGGACCTCCCTCCCCACACCCAACCTCTCTCCTGGGACCCTGATCATCCTCTTCGCAACCCCCCCAGGCCTGCCCTACCCTACCCGCCCTGGGACCCCTTGAACTTACCTTGGCCTCCAGTGCCCGGACTTGGTCTCAGGCAACCTCATGTAATTCCTCATCAGTCCACTGCAGCTCTTCTTGCTGCAGGGGCTGGAGAGCTGCTGGCCAATCTCTAAGGCAGGATTTCCTTCTGAGACGGGAGCCCAAGTCCTGCCTGCAGCCACTTAATTCGAGCATGAAATGCCTAAAGAGCACTTGGAGTTGACAGGGAACTCTTTGGATGGCAGGAAGCAAGACCCTACCATCCAAAAAACATAAGCCCAAGTCTAATTTACTTAGTGACAATTTTATGAAATAACTAGCACAAAGTGGTTCTGAGTAAGTGCTTGACAATCTCAACCTTGATATTGCCCTGCTGTTTATAGATTGCAGAGTTCATAGATGCAAAAGAGAATTTCCTTGCAGATGTTTGACAGAATGCCATCACTTGTGTTTTCTACATAAATTGTCTTCCATCATAATTGTTGGGTGGGAACTAAAACTGCAGGCAGCAAAGGTAAGAATAAAAAGAAGTAGTGAGTGAAAGGGAATATGTAGAAAGTTTCATTCTGGGGTACTTTACTGACTTCAGAAGTTTGTTCAGCTGTTTTTAATGTCTGAAGCTTCTTTAGCATCTGTTTTCAGTTTTATTATAAAATATTTGACCTGTAAGCAGAGTTTTGTTAAAATAATTATTTTGGCTTTTTTAAATTGATTGCATGCAAAAAAGAAGTTAAAAATTCAAGTTTAATAAACATATCAGGTTACCTCATTAATCAGGAACATTCCTTCTTAATTTTCAAAAATGTAAGGGTGAGAAATTTGGCTCTTCAGTCCCCAATTTTGGGCACTACTAGTGTCCACTTGGAGGTCTTGTGCGCAGAGGGTGGTGTCCCTGCCTTTGATCTATAAGCTCTGGGTTCAAGCCCCATCCTTGGACTTGATTCCTAAAGAAGATGTGTTCATAATGCAGTAAAACAGGTTGAATATCAGCCTGCAAATCCTTCAAACACATGCCAGTGGCAGGCAGTAAGAATGGGAGAGATTTCTGATCAGCCATGCGATGGAAAGAAAGTTGGAGTCTCTACCATCATGATCCATAGCTCCAGACTACAACATGTATGTAAAAGGTTATGTTGCCACAGCAACATTGAATTCTGAGTGAACTGTAACACACCATCACTTTTAGAGTTCCAACCACATGCACACTTGTGCTAGACCTATACAATTAATGCCCTGCTGCCACACAGAATGGGCAGAATTTTCCCCCCATCGGGGAGAAAGTTCAGGAGTGGGTGCGTGGAGTTGTGCCTCCAATCGGCGCCCCTCCAATCGGCACCCCTCCAATCGGCGCCCCTCCAATCGGCGCACCCGATCAGGGGCATGCCGCCATTTTATGTGGGTGGGCCAATTAAGGCCAACCCAGCGTGACGTCCGCCAGGAATTGCTATACGCTCCCTGTGCGGGCGGGGGGATTCCCTAAGCCAAGAGTGCGTTCTTTCACGCATGAGGCTAAGTGCTGCCTCAGGGAGATCGGCTCCACATTAAAAAATGTTTAAAATAGAGAAAAAAAATTTCCCTGACGTCCCCTCATGTGACACTGTCACATAAGTTGGGACATGTCCGTCACTTTCAGTTTCAATTTTTATTAAACATTTATAAACCTACATGAAACCGCATCCCGCCCGTGGATGAGGTTTCATGCTTTTTCTAATGCCCGCCATGGCTCCCGGCCTGCCCAATAACCTTAAAGTTGGATGGGCAGGTCCACTAATTACATTATTCGCTTTGTCAATGGCCTCAATTGGCCAGTGACAGGCCGGCAGGCGCACGGCTGATTCGGCTGAGCCCCCGCCAACCTGAAAATTGAAATGAAGCGGGGTGACGTCAGGAGTTCTGCCCGACATCATGCCATGGCATTTTACACATCGGCAAGCGGGCCCTGCCCCCTGCTCGCCGACCAGGAAATCCTGGCCAACGTGATAGAGTTGACCTCTGCCTGGACTGATCTGCCTGAAGAAACCCTGCAGTACTCAGCAGAGCAGGTGCAAAGATTTATGATGGTTTTCTGCATGATACATAACTTGCTATCATATGGGCAGGTGTCTGATCCGTCTGCTGCGCCTCTGTCCTCACACCTTCCCCTCCTTCCCAGAACCATGATAAGGTCTCCCTTGCCCTCACTTTTCACCCCACCAGCCTCCACATTCAAAGGATCATCCTTCGCCATTTCCGCCAACTCCAGCATGATGCCACCACCAAACACATCTTCCCCTCACCCCCACTGTCAGCATTCCATAGGGACCATTCTCTCCGGGACACCCTGGTCCACTCCTCCATCACTCCCAACATCTCATCCCCTTCGCACCATACCTCCCCATGCAACCACAGAAGGTGCAACACCTGCCCCTTTACCTCCTCACGCCTCCCTGTCCAAGGACCCAAGCACTCGTATCAGGTGAAGCAGCGCTTCACTTGCACCTCCTTCAATTTAGTCTACTGCATTCGCTGCTCCCAATGCGGTCTCCTCTACATTGGAAAGACCAAATGCAGACTGGGTGACCGTTTTGTGGAACACCTTCGGTCTGTCCGCAAGCATGACCCAGACTCTCCTGCCATTTGCCATTTCAACACACCGCCCTGCTCTCATGCCCACATGTCCGTCCCTTGGCCTGCTGCAATGTTCCAGTGAAGCTCAACGCAAACTGGAGGAACAGCACCTCATCTTCCGATTAGGCACTTTACAGCCTTCCGGACTTAATACTGAGTTCAACAACTTCAGACCATGAACTCTCTCCTCCATCCTCACCCCTTTTTTAATCCCTTTTTAAAAAATTTATTTTTACTTTTTATCTATTCTTATTTTCATTTTTATTCATTTATTCATTGTTTTATCCCTTTTGTTCCCCCTTTCTATCCCTTTTTCTATCTATTTTCCCTAACCACTGCCCCCTCTCACCACCCCACCCCCAAAGGGCCATCTATTAAGTGTTCCATGTTGTTCTTTCACAAAGTGCTTACCCTTGTTCTACTATTAACACATTCTGCTTTCTTACCTTTATGCCACTGTCAGCAACTCCTTTAGCCCTTACCACTACCATTGACACTCCCTTTATCTTTTCATCCATGATATCTTTGTCAATCTCTTCTTAGCTCTGACCTATCGCTGGCCTTCTAACCAGGTTCACCCGCTCCTACCCCTTAAACAGTATAAATTTCATCACATTTCTACCTCTCTTTAGCTCTGAAGAAGGGTCATACAGACTCAAAATGTTAACTCTGTTTCTCTCTCCACAGACGCTGTCAGACCTGCTGACTATTTCGAGCATTTTCTGTTTTTATTTCGGATTTTCAGCATCCGCAGTATTTTTCTTTTATCCTAGTTTAGTGAAGAATTGTGTGCAATGTCAGCAACTGCAAAAGTTACCTTCAACAGCTCCATTACACCCTTGGGAGTGGCCAGGAAGAGCATGGTGCAGTTACACATTGACTATGTGGAACCTTTCCTAGGAACAATGGGCAGAATTTTCCGTTTGACAGGCGGGTGGGCCCCGCCGACTCGGCGGCGGGCAGGCGGCCAACTGCCGCTGGAGAAACAGGCCGCGCCGCCATTTTCCGCGGGCGGGTCAATTAAGGCCCGCCCAGCGGGTTAGCGACTCCCATGGAGAACGGGGAAATAGTCGCGGGGGCGGGTGGCCTCAGACCGCCGGTTCCAGTGGGGAGCCGGCAGTCTGTTTAAAGAGTGGCCAGGCAGCCTGTTTGAGGCAGTGCACCATGGCCACTCGGGGAGAGAGGGAGGGAGGACCAATTGGACAGCAGCATGAGCAGGAGGAGAGGGGCAGGTGTTGCACCTTCAGGAGAGGCTAGCGGAGGGCCACTGTGCCCCCCCGATTTTCAGATGCATGCCTCCTGCAGGTGTCTATCCATCGGCATGTGCTATATCCGGAGGATGGGAGGAGGAGGGCCCCCCATGTCACCAGCCAGGTATGGGAGGTGTTGGTGAGGCTGTGAACGCCCATTATGATGTGCGGCGCACTGGCACCCAGTGTAAAGATTCAATGATTTGCTGCGCTCTGGACGGGTGAGTACCACGTCGGTCTTGGCCATTTGACCTAGAAGGCAGCCTTAGCCTTTGAACCCCCCCACCATGTCTTGCTGTCGTTACTGCATTGGGCATCTGGTGCACACTGGGTGGGCAAATGGGTACTGATCATGCTTACACCAGCCTTAGTGGTTGCGGAGAAGATGGGTCCTCCCCACAGCATATGTTGATGTTTGTCGCATTTGAGTAGTCTGGGGGCAACCTGCAGGGGAGGCAGCTAGACACATACCCAGAACTCCAACACATGTCTTATTGATGATGATGAGATGGTGGAATGGGTGTCTCAAGGTGTTTTGGCCAAGTGGCATCTGCTGGCCTTGGCGCCGCACCTAGTTGCGCCTCCTTGCCATGGGCACTTAGACCCGTGTGCTATTCAAAGTGATGGACGCCGAATGTGTCCAAGGTGTCCGTTAGGGGAGGGGGTTGGGAGCAGCCATACTATCTTCTGGGGACTGATCACCAGTAGTGTGGACAGGAGCCGCTGGAGGCCTCAGATGGGCCACTGTGGTCGGGGTGCGGCGTGCATGTGCAGAGTACATGAGCAATCAGCCCCAATAAATGCTCTTCTCCATTTTGCAGGCAAAAAGGCACCACAATGTCCGGGAGCGCCAGAGGTCTGGAGGTAGGCACGCCCTCCTCCAGCACCTCACAACCTTTGAAAAAGAGGCCATGGAGCTGGGCAGGAGGCAGGAGACAGGAGGGCCGGGGGCGGCGAGGCTAGGGTCCAGCAGCCAGGTATTTGAGGTCCACAGTCCCATCCACTCTGTCTGCCCACCACCCAAACCATTGATGGTTGCTGGAATCGTTAATGCTGAAACACTGCTCATTCACAGACTGAGACACTCAGACGTGTGGGTCATACACAAAGGTCCCTCGTCCCCTTGAGGAATCGCGTCTCCACCACTTTCCAAAGTTATCTTATCCTATTTGTGACCACTATCACCATGGTCTCACATGCCATTGGATCGCTGCTGCACAGCCAAAGGCGTTTTGCATCTTAGGGGCTTTGGGACCTCCAGCATCCTTTCAGCCAGTGCGCCCCACATTACTCTGTCCAAAAGGTCCTCAGCACCTCAGCTGTCAACCTCATGGCACTCAACTTTGATAAATGTCACCACGTTACTCATCCTGCGCCAAGGAGAAATGTTGCCTCCTGTACACCTAGTCTATGCCCCTCCTAACGATATGAAGGTCAATAAGGTGACCTCTCAATCTCCTGTGATCCACGGCAAATGTTGCAAGTGTTTGCGATGTTTCCTCAGCCCCGCAACTATCCAGGCCACAATGCATCCAGGTCAGGTACCTCTGCACTCTCCCCACTCCTATGGCACATAACATGCCATGTGGCATTCCTGAGGCCATCTGACCAGCCTGTCTGCATGTGCGTTTAATGGTTGGGGCTCCTCTTGACTCTTTCCCACCTCACCAATGTTCGTCTCCTTAGGGTCTTGAAGGGTGAGCGACTTATGCGGCTGGGGGGGGAGAAAGGGATGAAAGGTTGAACCGAATGTACGCTAACTGATGCAGTGTCCTTGTTGTTAATTTCAACATCACCACCAGAGCAAGCCGCACCTCGACACAGCAGCCCCCCCTCCACACCTGAGGGCCAACATGTGCAACTTGGGGCACATCATTTCAGCCAGCCAGGCACCAGCGCACACACAAACACCTCGGTGGGGACTTTACCGTCGGCTAGTGTCCCGGATCACAGTGGAGAGGGCACATCACAATCGCTGGAGGAGATGGTAGGCACAGAGAGTGCCGATGGCTCCTGCAGCCAGAGGGCTGCAGGGGACGAGGCACATGCTGAGTCCGGCACTGATGATGTGCCTCTGGAGTTGTCCCCAATGCAGCAGCTGCAGGACAGGGGGCAGGATGTACGTTTGCATCTGGCAGAGTTGCATGAGGGAATGCTTCAGTTGCTCTCTGCGATGGAGGAGTCCAGGCAGAGTGCAGGTGAAGGTTTGACCCTCAGGGCAGAGCTTCAGGCTTCCTCCAGTGAGAGATTGGCGACTCTCATAGAGAGGGGCTTCAATTGAATGGAACATTTTATGATTGGGATACGCTCTGACCTGCAAGCCCTCACAGCGGTACTGGCCACAGGTGGTCATTCCCAATGTGGGAGATGTTGTGGGCACCAAGCGTCGGCACTCGGTGCCCATGCATCTGCGGTGAGCAGGGAGGTCGAAAGGGACCTCACGTCAGCGCAGCAGCTGCCTATCGTCACTGCGAGCTCCTCTCAGGGCGCTCCGGATGAGGGCAGCAGCTCGTCCGCCCCTCTGCCAGTCAACGTTTCTTCCATTGAGGCTGTGACAACTGGGGAGGTGCCAGTTCAGGAACTGGCCACTCCCTCCCAGGCGGGGCCAGCAGAGGCTCCACGAGACAGAGGACGCCCGCCAAGGTCATCGAGGCCAATAGGACAGCAGAGTCAGCAGGCTGTCTCTCAAGCCACTCCAAGCGATGGGGCGGCACGTAGACGTAGCACCCGCAAACGTAAGCATAAGGCACCTTAGGCACTCCCGGGTATGTCACTGGTGATTTTGTGTTGTTTTAGAATAGGGACCCAAATTTTTCTTATTGCAATGGTGTGTTGTTTGCTTTTCTTTTGGACAGAATAAAGCCCACCTTTGTTACCATGGCTGAGGGTCTTTTGTTTGTGGTGCATTTTTCTTTTTCACATATTTATCATGAGTGTTTGAGTGGACATTGATGTTTCTGTGCTAAACCATTAGTTGCAGCTGAACAGGTGGAAGATGTGCCACATTTGGAAGCGCCAGGCAATGCTGTTCCTATTGATCCATGTGTGTGGAACTAGCTGAAGGTTCTTTGGATTAAATTGTCCCGGATGTCCCTGCCTCCTTGGTGTAATTGCAGGTCGTCGTTCTGCCCCTCATCGTCGCCCTGTGCTTCCTCATCCTCTGAGGCACTGCTGGATACATCATGTGCAGCCTCATCCACTGCGTCAAGGTTTTCATCGTCAACTGCATCCCCCCCTTTCCAGCGCAAGATTGTGCAGAGTGCAGCATGCTACCACGATCAGAGAGATGCGATCTGGGGGTACTGGAGTGTGCCCCCTGAGCGGTCTAGGCATCGGAAGCGCATCTTGAGAAAACCGATGGCTCTCTCCACCACAGCCCTTGTGGAGCCGTGGCTCCTATTTTACCGCTGCTCAGCTCCTGTTCTTGGACAGCGTAGTGGTGTCATGAGCCACCTTCTGAAGGGATAGCCCTTGTCACCCAGCAGCCAACCATCCAGCTGAGCTGGAGCACTGAAGAGCCCCGGCACCTGGGAGTGTCTGAGGATGTAGGCGTCGTGGGAGCTGCCTGGGTACCTTGCACAGACTTGTAGAATCAGCATCCTGTGGTCACACACTATCTGCACGTTCATGGAGTGGAAGCCCTTCCTGTTGAAGAAGGCACCGGGCTCACCTGCTGGTGCCTTGATGGCCACATGTGTACAGTCTATTGCACCCTGGATGCGGGGGAAGCCAGCAATGGCTGCGAAGCCTCTGGCTCACTGTGTCTGGCTTGCCTGGTCACAGCGGAAGTGGATGAAGGTGGATACCCGTCTGAACAGAGTGTCTGTAACCTGCTTGACACAAGTGTGGACAGCTGATTGGGAGACACCGCAAAGATCACCCACCGAGCCCTGGAAGGAGCCAGAGGCATAGAAGTGGAGGGCAACTGTGAGCTTCACAGCCGCTGGCATGGGGTGTCCACCCACACCATTAGGGGAGATCTTAGAGCCAATCATCTGACAGATATAGTTGACAGACTGTCTCCCTTGACAGTCGGATCCTCCTTCGGCACTGCACCTGTCATATTGAGGTGGCTGCTTCACCGCCTGTATACCCTGGCAGAAGGATAGTGGTGTCTCCTGCGGCCACTTGCACCTTGGACGACCTCTTGGCCCTGCGCCCCTTGTGCCTGCGCCTAGCCTCCCAAAGGTGGCTC
Organism: Cetorhinus maximus; assembly: GCF_964194155.1. Lineage (NCBI taxonomy): Eukaryota > Metazoa > Chordata > Chondrichthyes > Lamniformes > Cetorhinidae > Cetorhinus > Cetorhinus maximus. The sequence continues at coordinate 83,801,289 of NC_135883.1, read as the reverse complement.
CCCTGGAGGCTGATTGTCCTGTCCTGGCCTCCTCCTTATTCTATCCCTCCCTTCCTCCTCAGGGGAGCTGCCTCCAGTGGAGAGGTCAGAACCCATACCCCCAGGCTAAATGGAGGCCTCCGGTGCTGCCCCATCGCTCGGAGTGGCTTGTGAGACAGCCTGCTGACTCTGCTGCCCTGTTGGCCTCGATGACCTTGGCGGCCGCCCTCTGGCCTGTGGAGCCTGTGCTGGCCCCACCCAGGAGGGATCTGTCAGGACTTCCCTGCTCACGGTCGATGGATGGGCAACGAGCTGGGAAGCTTGAAGCCCACACCATCTCCCACATTGGCATTGACCAGCTGTGGCCGCTGCCGATGTGAGGGCTTGCAGGTCCGAGCGTATCCCCAGGAGAAGCTGCCCCTCTCCAAGACAGTCACCACTCTCTCCATGGAGGAAGCATGACCCTCTAACATGAGACTCATGGCATCACTCATGCCCGTGGTGGACACCTCCACCACAGGCACCAAGCAAAGCATAGTCTCATGCAACACTCCCAGATGCTCCCGCACACCCAGCCGCATTTCCTGCAGCTGCTGTGTCACGGACGACTCCACAGGCAAATCATCGCCCCCCGACTCAGCATGTGCCTGGTCCCCTGCAGTCCTCCGGCTGCTGGCACCAAGGGCACTCTCTGTCTCTGCCAGCTCCTCCAGCGGATGTGAAGTGCCCTCTCCACTGTGCCCTGGGACACTAGCCGATGTTGCAATTCCCACCGAGGTGCTAGTATCTGTGCTGGTGCCTGCCTCGCAGAAATGGTATGAGGCAGGTGACATTTGAGGGCCCTCAGGTGTGAGAGGGGGCATCTGTAATCGATCCTGGTCGACAGGCTTTGATGGTGCTGAAAGTAACAACAAGGACAGTGGATCAGTTAGCGTGCACACAGTGACACACTTCATCCCTTTCCCCCTGGCTCATTATGCGCTCAACCTTCCAGAACCTATGGAGACGAATATTGGTGGGGTGGTAAATAGTCAGGAGGAGGCCCAAATATTACAGGTGGATACAGACGGGCTGGTCAGATGGCCTAAGGAATGTCAAATGGAATGTTATGTGGATAAGTGTGAGGTGATGCACTTGGGCATAGGGGAATACAGGAGGAATGGTAGGACCGTGGAAAGTAAGGACGATTACAGGGACCTTGCTGGGCATGTGGACAGGCCCGTTAAGGTAGCGGGACAGGTACATAAGGCGTTTAAGAAGGTAAATGCCATACTTGAGGAATAGAATGTAGGAACAGGGAGGTCATGTTGCAAGTGCAGAAAACGCTGCCGAGGCCACAGCTATTGTTCTGCGTGCAGTTGTGAAATGCGCTTCACAGGAGGGATGTGATTGGAGTGGGGAGAGTGCAGAGGTCGCTGACCAGGATGCTGGCTGGTCTGGAGAGTTGGAGTTGTGAGGACACATAGCATAGACTGGGGATATTTCCCCTGGAGCAAAGGAGATTGAGGGGTGACATTATTGAGGTTTATAACATTAAGAGGGGCATAGATAGGGTCGACAGAAAGGAACTTTTCCCCTTGGAGGAGGGATGAGTAACCTGGTGGCATTGATTTAAGGTAAGGGGCATGAGGTTGACAGGTGAGATGATGAGGAACTTTTGCACACAGTAATGTGGAACCCATTGGCTGAAAGGGTGGTGGACGCAGAAACCCTCCTAACATGTAATAAGCATTTGGATGTGCAGTTGCGATGCCATGGCATACAAGGCCATGGGGATAGTGGTCAGAAATGGGATAAGGCGACTTTGGAAGGTGCTTGACACGCGCATCTTGGAAGGGCCGAGGGACCTTTGTCTATGACCCACACCTCTGACCCAATCAGTCCGTGAATGAGCAATGTTGCTACAATAATGATTCAAACAATCATCAGTGCTATGGATGGTGGGAAGACAGAACGGATGGGACTGTGGACCTCAAATACCTGGCTGCTCCACCCCAGCCTCACCGACACCTGTGGACCTGGGCACATGGCGCCTTTCAAGCTCCAGGGGCCCCTGCTTGAAACGGCACAAAATCAGCAACTGGGCCTGGCCGCCTCCGGTGCGCAAACGCTCAGAGGCATTGTGAGCATTCTTCTCCTGAAAAACAGAAGGCCATTCATTGCGGCTAATCACACATGTACTCTGCATGCGCATGCCGCACCCCAACCACAGTGGCCCATCTCAGGCCTCCAGTGCCTCCTCTCCCCACTACTGCTGATCAGTCACAAAAATAGAGTACAACTGCTCCCAACCACCCCACAACGGCTACCTTGGACACATTCTGTGTCCATCACTTTAAGAAACACACGGTCTTTGCTCCCATGGCAAGGAGGTGCAGCTAGGTGCGGTGTTGAGGGCAGCAGATGGCTCTTGGCCACAAGACCTTGAGGGTCCCTTTCCACAATCTCATCACCCTGAATAAGACATGTGTTGGAGTCCTGAGTATGCGCCTAGCTGCATCCCCTGCAGGTTGTCCCCAGACTAGTCATGTGCAACTAAGAGTAACACATGGTGCGGGGGAGAACCCATTTCCTCATGAATCACTCAGGCTGATGTAAGCATGGGCACTATCTGTTTGCCTATCCAGCATACATAAAATGTCCAACATGATTCAATGCAGTCACAACAGTAAGACTTGGCTGGAGGGGCATGCCCTCAAAGGCTAAGGCTACTGCTGGGTTAAATGCCCAATGCCAACATGGCACTCACCCTGCCAGAGCACAACAATTCATTGAAGTGCTTGCGGCACTGGATCCAGGTGTGCCGCACCACATCATGGGAGCTCACCACCTCCACCACCTCCTCCCAGGCACGCCTCGTCATTTGGGGGGGCCTCCTCCTCCCATCCTGGGGAACCAGCACCTCCCGCCGCGCTGCCACCTCCTCGAGAAGGGCAGCAAAGCATTCATCAGAAAAGCGAGGGGCGCATTGGCCCCCCGCTGGCCTACCCTCCAGCCTGCCCTGCTCCTCTGCCCTTCCCTCCAGATTGCCCTGCTGAGCAGACCACCTGTGGTTGGATCTCCAGGTGGCCATAGCAAAACAGCCTACAGGAAGCTGCCAGACCTTCTTTTACACGTCCGCTGCAACCTGCACACTCCCGCTATCCACGGGAGTTGGAAATGTGCTAGACGGGCCTTAATTGGCCCGCCCGCGCAAAATGGTGGCGCGGCCCCACTCGCGGGCACCGATCGGCGCCGTGCCTGCCCGTGCCCACCCCTGCTCAGTCTGCCCGCCAAATGGAAAATTTTGGCCCAAGAGCTTCTACCTAAGAAGTGTCGGTTGATCAACTCTATCATTAGTACCAACTCAGTCACCACTCACAACAAGCATGCGACGAGGATCCACAGGATCCAAAAAAAGTCAACTAATTACCCTTGTGCACTCCATTAGTGCTTGTTTTCCATGTGACTTTGCCTGTTCTAGTGCTTCTATTCAGTGCTACCCCAATGGCTGCGGCATGGTTCGTGGGAGGTTGCTGACTTTCAGTGGGGGAGACAACAGATGGTCTTGCAGGATGACTTTGAATCGAGTAGCTCTGGTCTTAGAAGCTGTGGACTGCACAATCTCAGCATTGGCAGCAGCAGCCTGTGCTGACAAACTGGCTGGCAATGGCAAAAGCACTGAAAGAGTAGAAGTGTTAGGAGGCGAATGCTGTCTTACACGGAGAGGAAAAAGGTTTGTGCTCCGTGAAATGACCGCCACTCTCCTGGGCTGGCCCTTGAACAACCCTAGGAAGAGGTTGGAAGTTAGATTGTTCAAATGCTGTGAGAGCCTTCAATTCTCTTTGGACATTGTAATCCACAGCCATAATCACAGCAGCCTGAGTCTGACTTTACAGCACTCAAACATTGGGTGGCTGTTGCATGCACTGCAATGGAGGCACTGACCTGACATTGGCCATCAGGCTTTATATCATGGTTATGCCGACAAGAGAGTGAACTGAGTTGGCCACCACTTGCATGCTGGAAGGGATGGTCTGCAGGCTCTGCACAAAGCCCCGTGCCAAGTAAGTTCTGGACTAATCCATGCTCCTTGACATTGAACGCAGGCTTTCTAGCAACCCAGCTAATGCACCATGCATTACAGTACGCACATCAATGAAAATTACATGGGTATCTATGCATGGCTATATTCTGCTCATTTTTGCAAAACAGGATAAAAAATCAGATCAGCTCCTTTATGGGTGTGCAGGCCTCCCTGTCCAACTTTCCTCAGTCCAATTCTTTAAGTTCCTGTGTTCTAATGTAAAATCAGCCTTAGTTTCTCCAACCTCCCCCTTGATGGCCTCCATATATTATAAGTTCCAACTTGTCCAAATGTGATACTTCCTGTGACCTGGCAAAGAAATAGGAAACAAAGCCAAGGAAAGAAATTAATCAAAAGGCAATGAGAAATGTGAGTGGTAGGTGTCAGTAACGTAAGGTACTAAAATAATAGTGTAAGAATATAGATTACTGTCCCTGCAACTAAATATATGGCTAATTATAGAATTTATTGGAAGCTATGACATTTTTATATGTCTTGTTATGCTATAAACATTATTCATATGGCAATATCTTCAGCTGACTCAGACATAAAAATGGCAGCAGGAACCACTTTGAAAAAATAAATTAAGTGACGCAATGGATTGAAATAGCAGGTTTTCAAACTTTTGTCTATCTGTCAATTTCTGTGTGGTCTTTGCTGACCTGTATTTCAGTGAATTGGTACAGGTAAGTTGCTTATTGAGTCAATGAGAAAAGAAAAGTTTGACAAGGTATCACATAAACTCCTAAATGCCCTCTGAAATCACCTTCTCAAGGGCAATTATGGACGGGCAATAAATGCTGGCCTAGCCAGCGATGCCCATATCCCATGAATGGGTTAAAAAAAGACTGGTGAACTAAGCTGAGGCTCATGGAATAGGAGGGTCAATGTCAGCTTGGTTAAAAAATTGGCTTAAGGACAGACAGAAAACAGCAAGCCTTTGTAAATTGTTAAAAACAAAAAGCTAAAAGCTACTGTGGATGCTGGAAATCCAAAACAAAAACAGAATTACCTGGAAAAACTCAGAAGGTCTGGCAGCATCGGTGGAGAAGAAATCAGTTGACGTTTCGAGTCCTCACGACCCTTCGGCAGAACTCAGTTCTGCCGAAGGGTCGTGAGGACTCGAAATGTCAAATGATTTCTTCTCCACCGATGCTGCCAGACCTGCTGAGTTTTTCCTTTGTAAATTGTTGTTTTTCAGACTAGAGGTTGGGAGACTGTGATGTTCCCCAAGATTTAGTGTTTGGCCCACTGATTATTTTGATATATATATATATATATATATATATAAGTGACTTAGATATTGGAATGCCAGAGATCTTGTGGCTCAGTAGGTAGTGCCCGCTCTGCTTCTAAGCCAAAAGTTCCTGGTTCAAGCCCCACTCCAGGATTTTGTTGGTCGTGGAAGGAGCATTAATGACATGGTTCAACAGGCTGATAATCAGGTTGCTGATCCTTCCAACAACTTGTCTACTATTCGCCAAAGGTAAAAAAATGTGCATGAAGATATGAAAAACATAAATGAAAGAGAGAGTAAAATTGCAATAGTTGCTGATGATCCCAAACTTGGAGGTGTGGCAGAGAGTGAAGATGATACCAATTAACTGCAATAGGACAGATAGGCTAGCAGAATGGGCAGACAAGTGGCAGATGGAACTTAATGCTTCTTCTTTCTTGGGCAGTCCTTCGGGGTCCAGGATGACTTGCTTACACACTAAAAATGAGTTCTCTGGTGACTGAAGAGCCCAATGCATGATGTGCATTCTCTGTCACATGTGGGGGCAGATGGCTGTAGTGGGAACGGATGGCTGGGGTGCCCAGGTTGCCACGCGCTCCATTTGCTGTCGATGCTTGGCTACAGTTAGCCTTTGGCGATGAGATTTGAGGTGTTCAACTCCTTCCCGGATGTTTCTCCCCCACTTCGGGTGGCCTTGGGCCAGGGATTCCCAGATGTTGCACTTTGTCAAGGAGGTTTTGAGGGTGCCCTTGAAGTGTTTCCCCTGCCCTCCTGGAGCTCACTTGCCGTGTCGAATCTCTGAGTAGAGCGCTTGTTTTGGGAGTCTTGTGTCAGGTATGCAGATGATATGGCCTGCCCAGTGGAGCTGATCGAGCGTAGTCAATGCTTCAATGCTGGGGATGTTGGCTTGAGTGGGTGACTGACGTTTGTGCGCCTATCCTGCCAATGGATTTGCAGGATCTTGCGGAGGCAGCGCTGGTGGTACCTCTCTAGAGTTTTGATGTGCCTGCTATACATAGTCCACATCTCTGAGCCACATAGGAGGCCGGGTATCACTACTGCTCTGTAGACCATGAGCTTGGTGCTGGGTTTGAGGTCCTGCTCCTCTAACACATTTAATGCAGAAAAATGTGAGGTGATGCTTTTTGCCAGAAGTGATAGGGAGAAACAAATATAGATGAAATGACACAGTTCCAAAGAGTGGGAAGGGACAGAGGGATCTGGGGTTCATGCGCATAGGTATTTGAAGATAGCACCACATATTGAGAGAACAGTTATCAAAGTAAATGGGATCATGGACTTTATAAATGGAGGTATTGAGTAGAAAAGCAGTGAAGCCAAGCTAAATATTCATAAAGCTCCAGTTATGCCACAATGAGAGTGTTGCCCCCAGTTCTGGTCAGCACACTTTAGGGGGAATTTGAAGGTCCTTGAGAGGGTGCAGAGCAGGTTTAACAGAATGGTTCATAGAAACATAGAAACATAAAAACTAGGAGCAGGAGTAGGCCATTCGGCCCTTCGAGCCTGCTCTGCTATTCATTATGATCATGGCTGATCATCCAACTCAATAGCCTGCTCCCGTTTTCTCCCCATATCCTTTGATCCCTTTCTCCCCAAGAGCTATCTCCAACTCTTTCTTGAAAACATACAATGTTTTGGTCTCAGCTACTTTCTGTGGTAACAAATTCCACAGGCTCACCACTCTCTGGGTGAAGAAATTTCTCCTCATCTCAGTCCTAAATGGTCTACCCCTTATCCTCAGACTGTGACCCCTGGTTCTGGACTCCCCCACCATCGGGAACATCCTTCCTGTATCTATCCTGTCTAGCCCTGTTAGAATTTTATAGGTTTCTATGAGATCCCCCCTCATTCTTCTGAACTCCAGCGAATATAATCCTAACCGACTCAATCTCTCCTCATATGTCAGTCCCGCCATCCCAGGAATCAGTCGGGTAAACCTTCGCTGCACTCTCTCGATAGCAAGTACATCCTTCCTCAGATAAGGAGACCAAAACTACATACAATATTCCAGGTGTGGTCTCACCAAGGCCCTGTACAATTGCAGCAAGACATCCCTGTTCCTGTACTCGAATCCTCTGGTTCTGAAGGCCAACATACCATTTGCCTTCTTTACCGCCTGCTGCACCTGCATGCTTACCTTCTGCGACTGGTGTACAAGGACACACAGGTCTCGTTGCACATTCCCCTCTCTCAATTTATAGCCATTCAGATAATAATCTGCCTTCCTGTTTTTGCTACCAATATGGATAACCTCACATTTATCCACATTATACTGCATCTGCCATGCATTTTTCCACTCACTCAGCTTGTCCAAATCACACTGAAGCATCTCAGCATCCTCCTCACAGCTCAACCTCCCACCCAGCTTTGTGTCATCTGCAAATTTGGAGATATTACATTTAATTCCCTCATCTAAATCATTAATATATATTGTGAATAACTGGAGTCCCAGCACCAATCCCTGCACTAGTCACTGCCTGCCATTCAGAAAAAGACCCGTTTATTCCTATTCTTTGTTTCCTGTCTGCCAACCAGTTTTCTATCCATCTCAATACACTACCCCCAATCCCATGCGCTTTAATTTTACACACCAATCTCTTATGTGGGACTTTGTCAAAAGCCTTCTGAAAGTCCAAATAAACCACATCCACTGGCTCCCCCTCATCATCTCTACTAGTTACATCCTCGAAAAATTCCAGTAGATTTATCAAGCATGATTTCCCTTTCGTAAATCCATGTTGACTCTGTCTGATTCTGCCACTGTTTTTCCAAGATATTAAATCTTTTATAATGCATTCTAGAATTTTCACCACTACTGATGTCAGGCTGACTGGTCTATAAATCCTGTTTTCTCTCTGCTTCCCTTTTTAAAATAGTGGGGTTACATTAGCTACCCTCCAATCTGTAGGAACTGTTCCAGTGTCTATAGAATCTCGGAAGATGACCACCAATGCATCCACTATTTCTAGGGCCACTTCCTTAAGTGTTCTGGGATGTAGATTATCAGCCCTGGGGATTTATCACCCTTCTATCCCATCAATTTCCCCAACACCATTTCCCTACTAATACTGATTTCTTTCAGTTCCTTCCTCTCACTAAACCCTGTGTTCCCCAACATTTCTGGTATGTTATTAGTGTCCTCCTTTGTGAAGACAGAATCAGAGTATGAATTTAGTTGGTCAGCCATTTCTTTGTTCCCCATTACAAATTCCCCTGTTTCTGATTGTAAGGGACCTACATTTGTCTTCACCAATCTTTTTCTCTTCACATACATATAGAAATTTTTACAGTCAGTTTTTATGTTTCCTGCAAGCTTACTCTCATATTCTATTTTCCCCTTCTTAATCAATCCATTGGTCCTCTTTTGCTGAATTCTAAACTGGTCCCAATCCTCAGATCTGATGTTTTTTTTCTGGCCAATTTGTATGCCTCTTCCTTGCATCAAATACTATTTCTAATTTCCCTTGTAAGCCATGGTTTGGCCACCTTTCCTGTTTTACTTTTGCGCCAGACAGGAGTAAACAATTGATGCACTACACCCATGCGCTCTTTGAATGTTTGCCATTGCCTATCCACCGTCATCCCTTTAAGTAATGTTTCCCAACCCATCATAGCCAACTTGCGCCTCATACCATCGTAGTTTCCTTTATTAAGATACAGGACCCAAGTCTCAGAATCAATTACGTCACTCTCCATCTTGATGAAGAATTCTATCCAGGGATGGAGGTTTTTGGCTACAAGGTTAGATTAGAGATGGTTACTCCTTGGGGGGGAGGGGGGTGGGGGGAGGTCCTCCTTTGTAAGCACCATATGGCCCACAGAGGAGTTCCCTGGGAGCAATGACTGTCCCCGTGGCAATAATGCTGCCTGTGCACTGTGAACACTGCACCTCCTCACCACACCCCCACCCCGTCAATCACAAGGGCCTGTCTACCTGGCCCTCGTGTCCCTCAAACCCACTTATTCCTCTTTGAGAGTGCTCGGCCATTGAGGTGCCCTTTCCTTTCAGCTACAGCCTCAGAGATAGCTACCTCTAGCGGTGGTGCTGCTGAAGCTGCAGGGCTAGTGGTCCTTTGATTGAGCCAGCAGCTCTTGAGGCTGGATCACATCATTAATTGGGATGGTGGCTCTGGCAGCGGCCACCTAATTGGCTGCTGCCAGGAATATGGCCCAGGTCCCCAGGTCCCACTGCTGGCTGAAGCGGGGTCAGCTCCCACTTTCAGCTCTAGTGGTGGGACTTCTGCCGCCTGCACAAAATCCAGCCTTATGATTGGCATTCACCTTTGTTTTTGCTCAAGTCAGATATAATGCACCAAGTTGCAGGTGTATGCATGTGACATATGATATACATGACAATTTCATTACATTGATAGATGGTGCAACATTTACTGTCATTGTGAAGCTTGTCTCCCTGTACACACTATCATCAGGCAATACTAAAATGTATAATACACAACCAATAAGGAATTCACAGACAAAGTTGCTGTCATCAAGAATCAATACAATGTTAGCTTAGAGCTCTAAGTACAATTTGATGCTTTCTTCCTTCCGGCAAATAATTGTGTTAACTGGCCAAACTAAATTATTTCTTAGCAAATCCAATAATGCATGAACATGACCTGCTACATTGTATATGTTGCATGCATTTTTTGACTTGTTTGTTTGTTGTCCAGTTTCATTCTTGTGCATATTGGGTTTAAGTCGCCTATGGTTGATCAGCAGCATATACTCCATAGGCTTTCTGCATAGATTAAGTTTTTCCTACTATTGTTTTCTGATATGCTAGCATTATATCACAGTGCGTTTTTAACTTGTGTGCCTTCATGGGAAACTGTTTGTGTATGTTTCGTTGAAAGATTGCTTTCTATTGTCCATTTGCAGGCCATTGTAATACTGTCCTCGCTTTGTTGTCTTTCTTTTAGTTCCTTTCATTTCTTGTTTGCTGCATCCGAGAAATTGGGAGATTTATTTTGGAACAGTGAGACAGTGTTTAGCTTGCAGGTGCAAATAAGGGCTGATGGTTAGCAGAGATCACCTACCAGTTGTAACTGACACCTACTCTGAGGTATCATTCCACCTTCAACACATCACTGAAGTATGTCTGGTATTTAGTGTCTTGAGCTTGCCTTGAGTGCTCCTTGCAGTGTCATGTTTTTTCACAAATGACTGCAATTCCAAAACTTGAGTGATGAAAACTGCAGTGCTATAATCTTGTGGTTGTGCCATTTAGACAGAAAAACCATTGTTTTACAATTAGCAGAATCATTATTCAACTATGCAAGCTGGACAACCTCAGGAGCTGTGCACTTTGACAAAATCTCAGATCTGTGATGAGATTCTTCAGATTTAAGTTCCAACTAAGTCAATGCTGTTAAACTACCTGCAATTGATGGCAATAATTTCCTGAATCTTATTTTTAAAGATGGCCTGGCTTGGTGCAATAAATTCTTAATGAATGTGAACTATTTTGTAGTCATACTCAATAAGAAGTACCAACTGTTCCAACAAACTGGACAAGGGGTTTCCAAATTCAGTCTAAGTAACAGTTTTCAACCAGTGGCATATCTCTGAGACCAAGCTAATGAGTGATACTCCCATCATAAAGTGAGACATATTTTTCTATATATCCCTTCGCATCATACAAACCACGGAAGAACATCCATTTTAATCAAACAACTTACTGGAGAATTATTTAAATAGAGTGTATTGTATCAGAGTGTCTGAGACTGAAGTCTCTTCTTAGGTAGTCCCTCGGGCTCAGGGATAAATTGCTTCCACTCTGGTTCAATAAGTTCTGAGGTGGCTGATAAGTCCAATGCACGATCTGCAGACACTGCCACATGCGAGGCAGGTTGTACTCGAAGAGCCAGATAGATGATTTGTTTGCGCTCTCTTCAATGCCTCAACTTCACCCCTGCATGTTCCCAAAGCAGTCTCGATCTCAAAGAGTTTGGTGCCTTCCCGAATGAACATTCTCCATTTTAGTCGGTCACAAGCCAAAGACTCCCATGTGTTTGACCTCTTCAGGGATGCTTTGAAGGCATCCCTAAAGTGTTTCTGCAATCCTCCTGGGAGACTCCAACCACGCCCGAGTTCCGAGAAGGGAAGTTGCTTCGGGAGCTTAGTCTCAGGTTTGAGATCATGGTCCTCAAATACTCCTTTCCTCAGTCGTCCGAAGGCTGAGCTGGCACATTGGAGGTGATGATGAATTTTACCATTTGTGTCTGTCGTCATCAAGGGGAGGCTCCCAAGATATGGAAAATGGTCCACATTTTCCAGGATCTCGCCATCGATCTTAATCAATGAGGGGAGGTGTTTTGTCGTGGGAGCTGGTTGGAATAGGACCTTGGTTTTTGGAGTGTTTAGCGAAAAGCCCATTTTCCCATAAGCTTCAGAGAAGGAATCGACAATGACCTGGAGCTCAATTTCTGAGTGAGTGCACACCCAAATGTCATCTGCATTCTGGAGCTCAATGACTGAATTTGGAGTGGTTTTGGTTTTGGATTGGGAGTGACATAGGTTGAATAGTTTCCCATCTGTTCTATAAATTATCTCCATGCCTGTGGGTAGTTTTCTGGAGTAGAGATGCAGTATTGGAGTGAGGAAGGTGGATCTAATCATAGAAAGATAGACATAGAATCTAGGAGCAGGAGTAGGCCATTCGGCCCTTCGAGCCTCCTCCGCCATTCATTATGATCATGGCTGATCATCCAACTCAATAGCAAAAACAGTTCCTCTGACATGTCCTCCTTTTTCCTTAACCAAGGTTTTCCACCCACGGTCGTTGACAGGGCCCTCAACCGTGTCCGGACCATCTCCTGCGCATCCGCCCTCAAGCCTTCTCCTCCCTCCCAGAAACATGATAGGGCCCCCCTTGTCCTTACTTATCACCCCACCAGCCTCCGCCTTCAAAGGATCATCCTCCGCCATTTCCGCCAACTCCAGCATGATGCCACCACCAAACACATCTTCCCTTCACCACCCCAGCGGCATTCCGTAGGGATCGTCGCCTCCGGGACACCCTGGTCCACTCCTCCATCACCCCCTACTCCTCAACCCCCACCTATGGCACCTCCCCATGCCCACGCAGAAGATGCAACACCTGCCCCTTCACTTCCTCTCTCCTCACCGTCCAAGGGCCCAAACACTCCTTTCAAGTGAAGCAGCATTTCACTTGCATTTCCCCTAACTTAGTCTACTGCATTCGTTGCTCCCAATGCGGTCTCCTCTACATTGGAGAGACCAAACGTAAACTGGGCGACCGCTTTGCAGAACACCTGCGGTCTGTCCGCAAGAAAGACCCAAACCTCCCTGTCGCTTGCCATTTTAACACTCTACCCTGCTCTCTTGCCCACATGTCTGTCCTTGGCTTGTGGCATTGTTCCAGTGAAGCCCAACGCAAACTGGAGGAACAGCACCTCATCTTCCGACTACGCACTTTATAGTCTTCCGGACTGAATATTGAATTCAACAACTTAAGATCTTGAACTCCCTCCCCTATCCCCACCCCCTTTCCGTTTCTTCCCCCTCCCTTTTGTTTTTTCCAATAATTTATATAGATTTTTCTTTTCCCACATATTTCCATTATTTTTAAATCTATAACTGTAATGCCCTGTCAGTCTTTCCACCCCACCCCCGCTAGAGCTGTACCTTGAGTGTCCTGCCTTCCATTCTTAATTAGCACATTCTCTTAGATAATATCACCACCTTTTACACATCTTTGTTCCTTTGTCTGTGACATCTTTCGACATCTGCTCCTATCACTGCTTGCTTGTCCCTACAACCACCCCCCCCACAACTTCTCTTCCACCCCCCACCCCCCACCTTAAACCAGCTTATACTTCACCCCTCTCCTAACTTTACTCAGTTCTGCTGAAGGGTCATGAGGACTCGAAACATCAACTCTTTTCGTCTCCGCCGATGCTGCCAGACCTGCTGAGTTTTTCCAGGTAATTCTGTTTTTGTTGTCAATAGCCTGCTCCCGCTTTCTCCCCATACCCTTTGATCCCTTTCACCCCAAGAGCTATATATAACTCCTTCTTGAAAACACACAGTGTTTTGCTCTCAACTACTTTCTGTGGTAACAAATTCCACAGGCTCACCACTCTCTGGGTGAAAAAATTTCTCCTCATCTCAGTCCTAAATGGTCTACTACATATCCTCAGACTGTGACCCCTGGTTCTGGACTCCCCCACCATCGGGAACATCCTTCCTGTATCTGCCCTATCTAGCCCTGTTAGAATTTTATAGGTTTCTATGAGATCCCCCCTCATTCTTCTGAACTCCAGCGAATATCATCCTAATCGACTCAATCTCTCCTCATATGTCAGTCCCGCCATCCCAGGAATCAGTCTGGTAAACCTTCGCTACACTCCCTCTATAAGGAGACCAAAACTGCACACAATATTCCAGGTATGGTCTCACCAAGGCCCTGTACAATTGTAACAAGACATCCCTGCTCCTGCACTCAAATCCTCTGGCTATGAAGGCCAACATACCATTTGCCTTCTTTACCGCCTGCTGCACCTGCATGCTTACCTTCTGTGACTGGTGTACAAGGACACACAGGTCTCGTTGCACATTCCCCTCTCTCAATTTATACCCATTCAGATAATAATCTGCCTTCCTGTTTTTGCTACCAATATGGATAACCTCACATTTATCCACATTATACTGCATCTGCCATGCATTTTCCCACTCACTCAGCTTGTCCAAATCACACTGAAGCATCTCAGCATCCTCCTCACAGCTCAACCACCCACCCAGCTTTGTGTCATCTGCAAATTTGGAGATATTACATTTAATTCCCTCATCTAAATCATTAATACATATTGTGAATAACTGAGGTTCCAGCACCAATCCCTGTGGTACCCCACTAGTCACTGCCTGCCATTCAGAAAAAGACCCGTTTATTCCTACTCTTTGTTTCCTGTCTTCCAACCAGTTTTCTATCCATTTCAATACACTACCCCCACTCCCATGCGTTTTAATTTTACACGTCAATCTCTTATGTGGGACTTTGTCAAAAGCCTTCTGAAAGTCCAAATAAACCACATCCACTGGCTCAACTTCATCAACTCTACTAGTTACATCCTCAAAAAATTCCAGTAGATTTGACAAGCCTGATTTCCCTTTCATAAATCCATGCTGACTGTCCGATTCTGCCACTGTTTTCCACGTGCTCAACTGTTAAACCTTTTATAATGGACTCTAGAATTTTCCCCACTACCAATGTCAGGCTGACTGGTCTATAATTCCCTGTTTTCTCTGCCTCCCTTTTTAAATAGTGGGGTTACATTAGCTACCCTCTAATCTATAGGAACTGTTCCAGAGGCTATAGAATCTCGGAAGATGACCACCAATGCATCTACTATTTCTAGGGCCACTTCCTTAAGTACTCTGGGATGTAGATTATCAGGCCCCGGGGATTTATCGGCCTTCAATCCCATTAATTTCACCCTCTGTGTACAATAATTAAATTCAAACCCTTGTGCACCTTCCTTCTTCTGCGCATGAAACAATCATCCCTACTTTAAAATTTGTGTCAAAACTCTAGCATATTATAAGGATTCCATTTTCCTATTCCTTTAAGATTCATGAATGCTTGAATAGTTTCTCCTCTCAGGCTTTTTTTGCTAAAGACTCCAATCCCAGTTTCTTCAACCTATCTGCGTAGCTGAAATGTCTTAGTTTGTTTCCCTTTTCTGCACTCCCTTCAATGCCTGGATGTCCTTGCTACATTATGGCAGCCTGCACTGTATTGGTCAGCTGTGGCCCTACCAGCTCTATGCAGATTCACGACAACCTACTGGGATTTCTACTTTGACTTCAACACAGGCCATCTTTGTGATTCTCCATTCTCCATATCGCAATGCCCTGAGGGAAATCTGTGCACCCAATCTCCAAGGCTTCTTGTTCCATGGAACTGCTGAGGCCTGAAATGAAAGCTGTCCTTCCTCATATTTGCATCTACTCATGGGTATTGTGTGCCAACTTTTTCAGCAGCATGAAAGTAAGTTATTAGTGTGTGCTTCCATTAATAGGGCGTGAATTTGTGTGAGGCATGGTGATGTGGTCATGATGAGTGAACTAAAAGAAAGGCTTGCATTCATTTCATGACCTCATGACATCCCAGATTGCTTTAGAGCCAATGAAGTACCTTTGAAGCATTGCCACTATTGTAATATAGGAAATGGGCAGCCAACTTGCACACTGCAAGCTTCCATAAGCAGCAAGATGATGATAACCAGACAGGCTGTTTTTCTTTTAGTGCTATTGATTGAGGGATAAATGCAATGATGAGCTTCCTGTTTACACTAGAAAACTTGTGTCAAAGACTAATGAGATCTGATCATAAAAATAGTTTGGGTGTACCATCGAATAGATATTGCAATTGCCTCATCCACCAGGGATGAATGAAGCTAAAACTTACCCTAGTGCAGGTTTCTAGTTCGAAGACTCTGAACCCTGTTAAAATGGTTTTCTGTGAGCCTGTCTCCTTTACCTTTCGTAGCTGCAGCTCCATTTGCTGCTTTCTGCTCTGGCTGCTGCTCCTCTTCCTTCTTCCTCTAGTCAGAATAGAATTGCTAGAAGGACCTCCATGTAAAGCCAGCAGCCCTTTAAGATTTCAGAAGTTTGTATGGATGCTACAGACATTTTGTAAAATGATCTAAGAAACCAAAAGCCACAATAAATTACCAGCTAAATTTTCCTCCAATCTTTGCACTGTTTTGAGTGGGCAACTGTAGTATCTCTTCCCTCCTGACCTGTGCACTCATGGTTTGTGGGTGGGTTGAGGAAGCAGCACTGATTAATATGAAAATAATCTTCAGTATCCTGAGAACGTTAGCTGAGCCCTGTTTAAATGCTGTAATTAGAACCCCACCTATTTCTGGTGGGAGCATTGGCTGCTCAAATCAGGGTCTGCCTGAAAATTAGAATAGACAGGCCTCTCAAGCTAAGTTGCTGGTTTATTCCTCCTGATTTTTGTATCTTGCATCCCATTTCAGGGCCATAGTGAGATGAAAATTGACCCCACTGAGTTCAAATGGCAGGCAAATGTGGGCCTTAAAACTCTGAACTCAAACCAATGGCTTTATCATTTCCAAAAGTTTACAGGTTATAATCTGTTGTCTCTATATTTCAATTATCTGAAATTTAGAAAACTTATTGTGTGCCTTTCTATTTTCTTTTAACCAAAGATCTTAGTCATAATCCATAATCCTCTTTTACAAATACTAACTAATGAGGTTTTAAATGTAGCTGGTTTCATATGTAGTGCTTTTGCTCCATCTTTAAATAAAATGTAAAAAAAAATGCTTCTACTCATTGCTGTAGGCTTAATAAAAAACTGGGTACTATATTTGCCATCAACATTTCATTATTTATTTTTCATGTAAGTCTGCTCTCACTCGGTGTCAGGTTGCAAGGGTAAGGAAAATTGTAAGAGTGGAAGAGTATTGTCACGTCTTAATTAGGACAGCAATTCCTTCAGTTTGCTTGGTCAGTTATCAGGAATAAAGTGTTTGAAAACTGACCAGTAATGGCTTCCTTTACCAGTCTAATTGTGTTTATTGACCTAAGGAGAATTGTTGGGTGGCAGCTTTATGCTGATCTATTGTTTTCTTTTTAAGAGAAGGGAAGGGGAAGATGGAGGAAAAAGTTATGACAAACCTTGGACCAAAGTATTTGTGTGGATTCTGTATTTGACTGAGCCTTACATTGTAATTTTTATTGATCTGTGTTGACTGAATTAATTTTTATTAGTGGCCTATCTATTGCAACCACCAACTCCCCACCAACTCTGAAAGGTGATCACCAATATTTTGATCACAATTTTGGTAATCACACCAAAACTCAGAATTTTATAGTGATAAACTTCATATATTGAGCAATTATTATAAGACTGCTTTCTGAGTGTGTATAAATAAAAGAACACTCAATTTGGTATCAAGATTAGACTAATTCAGTTGTGAACATAGAATTTCTCTACAAAGGGCTCTTTCTAGGAGACCAACCTTGTTTGAACGTGGCATCACAACAATTTTCTTTACATGAATCGTACATGGTTTGTTTAATTTATGCTCTGAAGAACAAGTCTTGCCACTTTTCTTAAATTCCATTAGTACTGCTTCACAGAGGTTTAAAGTCAGGCAATGAAGAAGGAAAGACTTATTTTGGATTTGCTGTCCTAGGGTCAGGTACACACAGATTCCAACTGAGCCTATTGCATTCCCTAGGTCTTACAGCGCAGACCAGATACAATTTCAGCGTTAGAGATTGCTCTTGTTTTGGTAAAAGCATGACTTATTTTCATTAGGTAGTCACTTGGGGCTTGACCAAAGCTTGCCTCAATTCTTTGGTCTGATAACACAGCCAGTGTTACTCCCAGTGGTACATGTCGAGGATGTTTAGACTTTATGTTATGTTTTAGACGTGCCCAAGGAAGAGTCAGGACAACTGCTTTTTTGTATGGTGAGCCATTATATATAGGAACTAGTCAGAAAGTGGTGACGTTAATCAAACTCTTGTGGTGCCGAGAATGCTGAACACAATCAAAAACAAAGAATCCAGCATAGGGAAAATTTCAAACATTTGAAAACACCTTCACAAATTATGATAAATATATATCTTTGCTAGAACACAAAAAAATGCAAGACAAACTTCCTAGATGTATTTTGGGACTAATTTCTAATTTAAAAAAAACTGAACACACACAAACACACACAACAAAGACACATTTACATGGCTGAAGGAAAGTTTCCTGTTATTTTCTCCCTTAATCATGCTGCTGTCAAGCAAATTGGCATGTGACATGTTGCCAAGTGCCTGCAGCGCTGATCTGAAATGACTGTAGAATGTACTTGAATGGGACTGGAGGTGACATTCCCTGCTGGTTTTCCTTTTCCAGGTGAACTGTCCATCCGCCTCTGCTCAGGACTCCCCATGCAATTACAGTGGGATCAAATCTCCATCCCACTAGTTTATCTCACAGCAAGCTTTTTTTAAAATATAAAAATAGAAAACACTGGAAATTCTCAGCAGGTCTGACAGTATCTGTGCACAGAGTTGTTTCAGGTCATGACCTTTCATCAAAACTGGGAAAAGTTAGAAATATAATAGGTTTACAGGAGGTAAAATGGGGGAGGGTGGGAAAAAATAAAAAAAGGGAGTCTGCGACAAGGCAGAAGACAGAGGATATTAAATGATAAGAGTTGTTGAGGTAAAGCCAAAGGGAGTAGTAACGGGACGAGAAAAGAAGCAAAAACATGGCTCGGGGGGTCTAAATTGCAAAATAATGAACAACTGCTGTCCGAAAGTAAAAATAACAAAACCAAGGTTCAGACCAAACCTTGCAAAGAAAATGAGACAAACTGGAAGGGCTGCCAAATGGTCTGAAATCATTGCTTCATCTGGAAGAAGTGATTGGGGTGAGCCTATGCCATGTCTGCAGCCTCCAGCATGATACCACCACCAAACACATCTTCCCTTCCCCTCCCCTTTCAGCACCCAAAGGGACTGTTCCCTCCTCAACACCCTGGTCCACTTCTCAATCACCTCAAACTCAACTCCTTTCCATGTAGCACAAGAGATGTAACACCACTCTTGTACCTTTTCTCTCTTCCCTGCACAAAGGCCCCAAACACTCCTTCCAGATGAAGCAGTGATTTACGTGTACTTCTTTCAATTTAGTATACTGCATTTGCTGTTCAAAATGTGGCGTCTACATTGGTGAGACTGAGTTCAGATTGGATGACTGCTTTGTGGGACACCTTTGCTCAGTCTGCAAACATGACCTTGAGGTTCTGGTGGCTCGTCATTTTAATTCCTCCACTTGCTTTTATGCTCACATTCTGTCCTCAGCCTGTAGTGTTCCATGGATGCTCAAAAGAAGCTTGAGGAATAGCACCTCATCTTTCAATTAGGCACATTACAGCCTTCTGGACTCAACACTGAGTTCAATAATTTCAAACCATAATGTCTGTCTCATTTTGTCTCATTTGTCTCTAATGTTTGTCTCTAATGTTTGTCTTATTTTCTTTGTCAGTTTTGGTCTGAATCTTGGTTTTCTTGTTTTTGCTGTCAGATAGTAGCTGTTCATTTCTCTGCCATTTACACCTCCTCTAGACCCATCTTTTGCTTCTTTACTGATCCCATTAGCTCACCCTTTGGCTTCTGCCCTATCGCAGACCATTAAATGTTTTTTCCGCCCTCCCCCATTTCACCTCCCTAAAACCTATTATATTTCTAATTTTCCCCAGTCCTGATGAAAGGTCATGACCTGAAACTCTTTCTCTCTCCAAAGCTGCTGCCAGGTTTGCTGAATATTTCCAACATTTTCTGATTTTATTTCAGATTTCCAACATCTGCTGTTTTTTTGCTTTTGGAAGCTTTTTGAAAAATGTATTTACTTTACAAGATATTTTTGAAGAGTTTCACAAAAGAGAGCAAGAGACATATTTACATGCTCATGGTCATAACTATATTCAAACTGAAATGGTAGAATATGTGCTAACTGATTACCCACTAAAGTTTCAGTTGATAAATTCAGAACCTAGAGGGGAAAGAAAAGAGTAAAATTAGGTGTTAGAACATATCAATGACAACCAGGATGAAGGAAATTATCCTGTCTAGGACATCTAATATCAGCTGATTTCTTACATCAAACATGAATGGTTTGCTGCCAAGTAATGAAACCATTGTTTCATTCAATGTTTTTCAAAGAGGGGTGTTAGTAGCTGCTTTAACTTTTTTTTTTAATTGGGAAAATAAGAAATCTAAACAAGACTAGAAGAACAAATATTTCAATGGAAGGGTCTCCCATTGAATCATTGGGAGCTAAAATTCCCTAATCAGGCTGGATGTTTGATTATTCCAAGGAGTTCTGCAATGCTCTGTTCTTGAAATGCATTTGTGCTACTTTAGTTGTAAACCAAGCCATTAAGTTTTAAACATACAGCTTCCAGGATATTGCTCCTCACTGAGTGCTCACCCCAGTAAGATCTCCACAAGATAGTGTGAGCGATAGATTACTGCTGCATTCAGCCTTACAAGAAGAATTAATACAACAGTTCTCAGAATAGTGGTTATTGCTGTATGAATATAGTCAATAGACTATTCCACTTGTTACAGGCTGGAAGGGTGTTAATTGAAATGGCCCTGATTTCTCCTCCCACCAACCATTCGTAAACAGAAAGGTATTTTATTTTCTTTCCCTTTTATATCAGTGGCTTATTTCCCAACCCTTCAGCTTTGGTATGATCCAATTTATATTAATAACCCCACAGCAAACTTGTGATAGGATGAGCTCAAATGGTTAGTTTATTTGCATACACTCAAAACGCAGAGGTGGGGCACCACATAGCCCCCTGTGCAGCCATACAGTAAAGGAGTGATAGAAAAAGAAAGATTCACAAGGCAAAGACCACAGAGAAAATGATTATTGTTTCACGTGTGCCCAGAGTCCAGAATCAAAGAGGTATCCCTTCACGGAGGTCCGCAGGATGAAAACTTAGGCTGTATAATTCACTTCTCCAGTAGAGATGACTTCACACAAGAAGATAGACACAAAGGTGGATAAATCTTGTAGGCAATGGTACAGACATTCCTGTAGAAATAGAGTAGATGGGGCCAGGTATTCAATCTCGGTAGAGCCCCTTTTCTGTGCTGATGTATGCAGATGTTAAAATGGCAGACTGAGCTTTGCAGTTCCACAAGGCAATTTTACTAGTTCCATAAGCGGGGTCTATATCATGTGTCTCCCATCTCTCCACTTTGGCTTTGACAAAGGGTGTGTATCCTTTTGTCTGCATCCGTGAAATTGTTAAATGTTCCAAACATTAAGACTTGAAAGGGAGGTTGCAGGGTCCTTTGTCCTAGCAGACAAATAGGCCCCTGGTGGGCCAGGCCTGGCTTAAGAAATGCAGATGGTCTTTGTATAGTTCTCCTTGAAATTGGTCTCTGCGGCCCGCAGGGATCATTTGTGTTTCTTCAGAGATAAAAAGGTGCAAATTTTTGCAATACTGCCATGGTAGCTCCCTTTGTTCAAGGTCACAGGCAGACACAGCTTCAGCCATTTTTAAAGGTCTTTGTCCTGTTTTTAAAATGTTAAAAATTAGCCATGAGGATATCTATACATTTTATAAAAATATATAGTGTGAGGTCTTAGTCCCATGACACACCAATCTGTATCTTCTGTTACAATCAGACATTGTGCAGCCAGTTTTAAAATGTACTGTACATAAATATCACATTTCCAATGCATAAGTCTTGAGATGGTTATGATCCCAGCTGATGTTACTACTGGACAAGTCACACCCCAGAGTGGAATCTGGCTTGATAGATCCTAACTTTTATTTTTTTTAGAAATGTGGAAGGTGGCTATTGAACAGTCACAGGAGTCTGCTGACAAACTTTTAGCCAAAGAATAAAATATTTAGTAAACAAGGAAAAAAACTATGTTACACTAGACAAAAAGGTTGAAAAGATTTCAATACAAACACCAGTAAATGAGTCAAATTACACTACCCCTTCATCCCAACTATACCTTCACAGGTACATACAAATTCGTAAAGATAACAATTTAAAATATCTATCTTAAAACTCTAATATTCACTGTAAGTATTCAGTACTTGTAAACTAATAGGTGAACAGTGGTCAGACACACCACACTCCAAAAATCAAGTGACAGATGCCACCCAAAACAGATGCTATGGACATCTCATCAACACACTCCAGATGTTTGGTACACTGTAAGGCAACTGGTATCACTGAAACTCTCGCCAGGATTTTCTGCTCCCAATCACAGCGGGTGTCATGGTGGACGAGACAGATAAATCTCATGAGGAGGCCCAAAGCCAGTTTTACGATGATGTAAAACGAGGAAATAATTGTGCACTTCAGCTGTCACTGGTGGGTCGCGTTTCCTGCCACCAAATGTCGTGAAAGTCATTAGTATAAATCAGCAACACATTATGATGCTTGTTCACCGGACTGTGCACCACACTGGATTAAGAGCCCACATCGGCATGCAATAAGAATGATGTGTTTCACAATGGAATTTAAACAACGTGCAGCTGGTGACCTGCACTTTGCGCGAGACTCCGAGGTTAGTTCGCATACCTTACATCATGCAGCACTTGTGGGCATCAGCGCCAGTGTTTGCAGGCTGCTCCGCATTAGTTTCAGGGGTGTCTCACTGGCAAGTTTCTGCAGCTGCCACTCCAGGGTTAATGCAGGTGTGGCTTTTACTGTGCTGCAGAGCAATGGCTAGATTGGAGAAGGAGCAAGATAGGACTGAGGGAAGGGAATGGGCTGCCGGGGAGGGCTCCAATGGGGGCAACAAGCAGGGCCATGAGACACATGACTTGGGGGTGGGGTGGGGGGTCACTAAAGGGCCAGCAACTGAATTGATAGTTCCAAAATGAGGACAGAGGCACAGCTGAGTCAGGTAAGCAGCAGTTAAATTGACACTCAGGGAGTCAGGAAAGTGAAGCAATAAAGCCTATTCATGCAACACTGATCCCTCAAAGTGGCAATGGCTGTTCCCCTAGTTATAACCCCTCGTTCACAGCTTTTAAATTCATCAGAGTATTATTGAGCTGCAGAACTATTGAATGGCTGGACAAGCTTGAGAACTCCCTTGAAAATGTGGCCATTCATCACTCACAGGGGAGAAGTCTCTGGACCCCCTAAATTAATCTCATGTAGTCACTGAACATTAACCCTCATGTTTAGTCCAAACAGTGCCTGGGGTGAAAGCAGAACATCTGCCCGCCGTTCTCAATCCATCAGCAGTTGGTCATGTGGGCTGGGGGTGGTGGGGTGGGGGATGTGGTGAATGCTTATGTGCAACCTGCACTGGGCATCATTTCAGGAGCCAGTAATCTCGAGCATACACAAAAAGGTCTTGAGCCCACAATCATAGCTGATTCCTTGACAGAAAGTGGACCTTTGGAAACAACTGCTGACTCTTGTGTATTTCTCATTGATGCTGCAGTGGGGAGACCATCAGGAAGATGGGTCCTGGTGTTATCGTTGTCTGCATAACCGCAAACAGGCAGGCGAGAAGAATGAGAAGAAGGCGATGGAGGCATCTAGCTCGCCAAAGGGAGGAACAGAACACTCAGGACCAAGGGGCAATAGGTCTTCCTGTGGACGCAGAGGTTGAACCTCAGAGAGCCGTCATTCGAAGATGCCTCGCTAGAGCTAGGATGTATAGATGTCACATGTGTTATTTGCAGATGAGTCACAGATTCCTAGGCATGTCAAGGGATCTGGTGACTCACATTTCCCACATTCTGCAGGATTTGGCAGCACGGACACTTGGAGGCACCCATTGCCAGTGGCTGTGAAAGTAACTGCCGCACTCAACTTCTACAGAGGTGGCTACTTCCAGGGCTCCACTGGGAACCTCCATAGGATCTCCAAACTGTCAACCCACAAAGATGCCATTTTGTAAAGGCCCATAATTTAGTCAACTTTGACTGAGATCAAGCAAGCCAGAACGCCAGAGCACTCATTTTTGTTGAGATTTCCAGTCGCCCACATGTGCAGGGTGCCATCAACTGCATTCATGTGGCTATAAAAGCTCCCTGGCAGCAGGGAATCCAGTACGTCAACCAGAAAAGCTACCACTCGCTCAACTTGCAGCTGGTGTGCTTGGACTGAGCTTGGGCTGACAAGTGGCAAGTAACATTCATGCCACACAAATGCCAGGCAATGACAATCTCCAACAAGAGAGAATCTAACCATCACCCCTTGACGTTCAATGGCATTACCATCACTGAATCTCCCATTATCAAAATCCTGGGGGTTACCATTGACCAGAAACTGAACTGGACCAGCCATATAAATTCTGTGCCTACAAGACCAGGCCAGAGGCTAGGAATCCTGCGGCAAGTTACTCAGCTCCTGACTCCCTAAAGCCTGTCCACCATCTACAAGGCACAAGTCAGGAGTGTGATGGAATACTCTCCACTTGCCTGGATGAGTGCAGCTCCCACAACACTCAAGAAGTTTGACACCATCCAGGGCAAAGCATGCCGCTTGATTGGCACCACGTCCACAAATATTCACTCCCTCCACCATTGACACACAGTAGCAGCAGTGTGTACCATCTACAAGATGCACTGCAGGAACTCAACAAGGCTCCTGAGACAGCACCTTCCAAACCCATGACCACTACCATCTAAAAGGATAAGGGCAGCAGATGGATGGGAACACCACCACCTTGAAGTTCTCCTCCAAGCCACACACCATCCTGACTTGGAAATATATCACCGTTCCTTCACTGTCACTGGGTCAAAATCCTGCAACTCCCTCCCTAACAGTACTGTGAGTGTACCTACACCACATGGACCACAGCGGTTCAAGAAGGCAGCTCACCATCACCTTCTCAAGGGCAACTAGGGATGGGCAATAAATGCTGGCCCAACCAGAGAAGCCCACATCCCATGAATGAATAAGAAAAAACAACTTAGAGATGACTCATTCGGTTATGGTGCACTCCCTGAAGTGACACTGACATCCAGCAGTGTAAGTTAGGGATCCTGAGCTGCATTTACCCTAAACCTAATATGGAGGTGGAGTACCTGAACATGACAAGGTCAGACACTTGGCTGCCTGATCTTGAAATACCTCCTCTCACACACAGCCAGTGTGCCCCCATGGCCAGCCCTGGCTCTTGCAAAGCCCAAAATGACCAGGCAACATGTAGTTCTCAATGGCACACATCATGGCTGCTTCATCACATCCTCACTCCTATCCAATTGCTCTGCTCCACATCGTCTGAAGCAATGATGTACAATTCCAGAGCACGCTTAAAAGCTGTTGTGGCCTCCAGAAATCACCATTTGAAAGTAGCATCAATAACCTCTTGGAGTTAAGGCGACGGGACGCACACCGTTTTCTACCAACTTTATGACGAGACCCTTCTCCCTGGAATAGTTGCAATTACAGGGTGAGTGACGCTTAAGATTGGAAGTCTCAGCACCTGCACAAAAATGTGTCATTGCTTCACCCTCTTGAGGTGGCAAGGTGCTCTCACTTTTTGCTGAGCTCAGCAGATTGACACTGGGAACATTGGAAACCTGTTTGAATGAGGGCAGTGCTTGTCAGCTTTGACTATAGGCTCACAGCATTCAAAACCCTGCCAAGAGACAGTGGGCAGATAGAGTTGGATGTTACATGAGCCTTCTCCACATGTGAACACATCTTAAATACCACACCTTCATACGACAAGAATGCAGACGAGATAGGGACACACCTCTGCCTCATTCATACAGAGCCAAGAATGCACTTGACGGGACCCTACAAGGCGTGGGAACGAGGTTTGTTCCACAAGCACACTTAACATGAAGGTGCAGGCATTACTGATGTGGAGAATTATGTTGAAATGGGACACTCACTGTGGTGAGATGGTAGCATACTGCACGATAGAGACCATTTCCATAATGGGTGCAAGAATCAAGGCATCACAAATGATTGACAATGACACAGCTCATCATAAGAAGGAAGTCTAGACAAGGAGAGTTATGAAATGATTGTGAGTCTATTTACATTTGTGAATATTATATACATGTGGTTAACACCTATGTCAATGTTGTGCAACTACATCTTTTGAACTTTCCTTACACTGCTGCTATGTCTTGGTGCTCCCCTGATATCCACAGCGGAGGTGGAGGTTGACTACTGACTGCTATGCCCTGTCTGTGATGACCTTGGCAGGCGTCTCTGGAGGGCCAAGACCTGGAGGGCCCCAGCCAGCTTTGGGAATTCTGTCGTGCGGTCGGTGCAACCTCCTTGGGTTGTGGAGATGGAGCTGATAGGGTCACAAGAAGAGGGGATTTGGATCAGCTGAACACTCCCAGACTCACCTGGGTGGATGGTCCCATGGAGTTGAGCTGTTGATCTTTCTCCCTATAGGTGCGCAAGGGTCCCTGGCTGACTTCTTGAGGAGAAGGGGCAGCTGGAGTGAGATTGAGGTGCCCCGCCGCCCTCTCGTGTTCACACTGATGGATGTCACCCAATGGCTACATTGATGGAGAGTAGCTCCTGTAGCAGTGCAGGACCGATGTCCTGGACCAAGGTTTCCATGGCAGCCGCCATCCTACCAGTGTTGACCTTGGTGTGTTGGCATGCCAGGGCTATCACCTCAGACTGAAGGCGGATGGACTCCTCCATCGTGCATTGCAATCTGAGGAGTGCAGCGGACATCCCTTCTTGATATTCCCTTGCTTGTCTTTGCAGCTCCAGCAACTGATTTAGGACTGAGTCCAGAGGCTTGCTGTTGCACTTGGACTGAGCAGAACCGTGGCCTCCAGTAGCCTTCCAAGTGCCAGCAACCTCTGATGTCCCTGCCCCCACCTGCTGTGGAGCAGATGGTGCGCTGTGCTCACCAGATGTGACCCCGAGGTTAATCTAGAACTATGTGCCACTGAGGTGTGTGTCTCTGCACTGGTGGAGGGTGTGGGTGAGTGCTGTGACAGGTCTTCAAAGGTTCTGTCCTCAGGTTCCTCATTTGAGGTGTCGTTGGGACTAGAGTTGAGGGCCTGGCTCATGGATGCCCTTGGGCAGCTTCCCAGTGGTGTCTATGAAAGAAAGGAGAGACAATTAGTGCATGGCAGGTGACCCTGAAACAGGAGAAATCACTCACACTATGGTAGTCTGATGGATGGTGCAGTGTAGGATCCTCACTTGGTTGTGCGCTGCCGACCTCACTGTCAGCACAGGCATGGTTGACATCTTCTCCAGCTAGCTCTATAGCTCAGTTCTTGACGTTAGTGAGAACCTTGATCTCGGGAACTCCATCCCCGGTTTGGGACCTCTCCTTCTTATTGTGTGCCAGCTCGACCTGCATGAAGACCGATGGAGAGAGTGTGAGCAAGACGCCTGCGAGGGCAGATGATAAGGATGCCTGGCATGTGTGGGTGGCCAGTGGAGCCCTGGACAGGATAAGGTTGCAAGCTCCAGACTAGATGAGGCCAGATGGCGATGTGAGGGTGTGTGAGAACGAGTGGTGATGTCCCTTGAGGTGGCAGCGAGTGAGATCCTTGTGAATGTGTGATGGGTTTGTGAGTGTGTGAGTTAAGAGTGATGAGATGGTTGACTTCCCTGGTGGAACAGAGGAGATTGTTCATCCTCTTCCTGCAATGGATGGCTGACCTCTTCTGCAGGGCGTTTGCACTGACTACGGCTGCGACCACCTCCCAAGCCAGATTGGTCACCTTGGTGGAAGTCCTGTGTCCAGTGCAGCGGTAGATAACATCACACCGGGCCTTGACTGTGTCCAACAGGCGCAGCAGTGAGGGGGTCACTGAATTTGGGTGCAGCATGCTTTCTGCCTTTGGAAGCCATGGCCTTCGCTGGAGGTGCCCTAGGATGAAGAGAGTGCAAACGCTGTGCAGGGGTGTCATTTAAATATGGCACCACCTGTTAGGGAACTCTGAGGTCACAGTGGGGTGGGCGAATCAGATGCCGGCTGCCAGCGAAATAGTGTGTGTGCATGTGCCCAGGACCGTTTATCCGCCTGGGACCAACAAAATGCACCAACTGCACATGTGCAGCCATTCTATTGCTGGCGCATTCGCAGAGACCTCCGGGGCCTGCTGGGATCTGTAGTTCTCAAACTACAAGGCCCATGATATCTTTGTCAATCCTTAGCCCCCACTTATCGCTGACCTTCTGTCCTGCTTTACCTGCTCCAACCGGCCCTCCAACACCACCCCCCGACTTAAACACTATAAATTCCATCACTTTTCTACTTCTCTGTAGCTCTGAAGAGGAGTCATACGGACTCGAAACGTTAATTCTGTTTCTCTCTCCATAGATGCTGCCAGACCTGCTGAGTTTTTACAGCATTTTCTGCTTTTATTTCAGATTTCCAGCATCTGCAGTATTTTGCTTTCATCTGAGGCCCAATCTCCAATTCTTTTCCTTTTTGGGTTCATCAAAGAGACATTTTCTGCCTCTTTTTATTGATGGATGTAGATTGAGCGCTGTTCGGGTTAAAAGACTGGACTATTCCTTTAATAATCATTGGCTCTCTGCCTTTGAGTCATTAGGTTTCCATCTTCATTCCTCCCACACATCACAATCAGTCCAATTCCTGGAAAGGCAGTCACATCTTGGGTAGCAATGAATAATTTGTAAACATACTAATTAACAAATTCCGAACATATTACATTTAACAGATCATTATCCATAAGCACTTGTTAGATTTTAGTTGTCAGTGGCTCTTTATCCCAGGCATTTATAACTAATTTCATGTTTTCCTGACCAATTAGCATGAGCAGGTATGATGGCAACCTGGATGAGTCTATTTCAGTTACTCTGCTAGGATTAGAGGGTTACCCAGACGTTTTAATAGAGTGTAAAACCACAGCAATGGACTCCCCGCATCTCAAGGCAGCACCTTGCTTCATTATCTCCCAGAACTGGTGCTGTGTGTGATAAGGGCCTACTGAGAGATTCTCTTCCCTCCCAACAGGAGGAAAAATTGTAAGCTAGAGAGAAATTAGCATAGCTGGAGATTGCTGAGGAGATTAGTGCTGATATAGTGCCGGAAGAGGTTTAATGACCTAATCAGGTAAGGAAGGAGAGTACAATGGCACATTCAAGTATATCCTGAAAGAACGTTTAAGCCCAAACTCCCACAATCTACTTTTCCAAGACTACTCCTCCTGTGCATCACTTCTCATACCAACTAACCTTACAGGTGCACCCATCCCTTTCTATCAATGCAACCCTCACATCCCCATCTGACAATCCACCACTAACACTGAGCTTAATGCAATGTCACACCTATCACTCACAGCGACCCTCAACAAATGTCATCCATCCATACACTAACATTCAGTAACATTTATAACTCTCCTTCCTTGGAGGAGAAGAGACTGCAGAGCTCTGAAGATAAGCCGAGTGTTGACATGTCTGGCCATCAGAGATGGAGATGGTGGTGGTGGGGGGGGGTTTCTTCCAGCTACCTGGTAACAGAATTTTTTTTTATTCATTCATCGGATTTGAGCTTCGCTGGCTGGGCCAGCATTCATTGCCCATCCTTAATTACCCTTGAGAAGGTGGTGGTGAGCTGCCTTCTTGAGCCGCTGCAGCCCATGTGGTGTAGGTACACCCAGTTTGATACAACTGAGTGGCTTGCTTGGCCATTTCAGAGCACATTTAAGAGTCAGCCACATTGCTGTGGGTCTGGAGTCACATGTAGGCCAGATTTAAGAACGGCAGATTTCCTTCCCTAAAGGACATTAGTGAACCAGATGGGTTTTTATGACAATCGATCATGGTTCCATGGTCACCATTAGACTTATAATTGCAGATTTTTATTGAATTCAATAATGTTGCAGGCCTTCATGATGCTGTGTGCATCCATGGAAAGAGTGACCACCTGCATGGAGCATCAATAGTGACTATCAAATGAGTGCATACCTGCTCTCATGAATGACTTGCACACTCTGAATGGTACTTTAATCAGGCTTGGTGAAAACCCTTCAGTACATTACCGATCTGCAGCAAAGTGTTCTCCAACTCATTGCTAACAGGAAGTGTGGATGGATCATGAGCGGAAAGATGGAGAAAGGAGACATGGAAAAGGGGCCCATGCTCAAACTGCTTCCATTTCTCACCACCCCCCCCATCCCCCAGTCAATACCCCATATACTGCCTCCTGTTCCACTAGCTGAGTCTGCCCTGCACAGGTACTGATCTTTGGCAGGGCCCTGATGAGCTCCAAAGCCCATAGGACATTGGCCAAGAGTACAACTGTCAGAGGAGGGATCTACCTCAGCTGAAGCCATAGATGTAGCAGACAAAGGAAGAGTAAAAAATTTTGGCTGCGGAAGGGTATGCATGTAGATGTTTAACACAATTTTAGTTTGTTGAGTTTCTGTTTAAATTTCCATAAAATTAAAATTATTTGTTGGCCCATTTTCCCACTTGTCCATTTTTGCCTGCTGACGGACAGGTGGCTTTCTCACTTGTGATGAATGGTAATACAAGAGTTAAAGATGAGTAAAGGTGTCTGTGACAGAGATGCTTTATTGATTGTAGGATAGATTTGTCCTTGAGGTATGGAGGGGGTCAAGTGGGCCCAGAATTTGGCTGCACAGCAGCTGCACTGCTTCAATTTAACTGACCAATGCCAATAGGCCATTCCGGACATTCTATGCAACTATGTGGCCTGTTGATGATGTCCTTGCCACATCAAGTCCTCCTACTCCTCATATTGTTCCTCTTCCTCTGAAAAAGAAGAAAAAGAAACAGTGTGCTCAGCACTCCTCCAGCCCTCATTGTTGCGCTATGTTGTGCATGGTGCAGCACAATGCTATCATTTTCAATAGCCAGGCTGGTGTACACAGATGTGTTCAGGCACCAAAATTGTATCTACAGCATCCTGATTGCTTTCTTGATGACAGCTTTCATGGTAAAATGGCTTGGATTGTATTTTTCCTGGGCCACATTGTCTGGGTTCCTAATTGATGTCACCAACCATGCCTTCAGTTGGTCGCCCTCATTTACAAGAAGCCATCCACTAACTCTGCTTTGAGGTGTGGAGAACTCAGGGAACCTTAACTGACACAGGACAAAAACACAATGGCAGCTCCCTGACAATCTTACAAATATGCACAAGCATGGAGGTATTTTTGTTATTGCACACAAGCTGCACATTTATAAAATGGAATCCGTTGCATTTGATGAATATTCCAGGGTGATCAGGACACCTTAACTGCCATTTGTGTAGAGTTGGTGACTCCCTGGACTTGTGGGAAGCAAATTGCAAGAATCTGTAAATATTTCCTGCAGATCCCTAGAAGGAGGGAGAGGTAAAGAAATTAACCCCGCTTGCAACTTTGACCTCCGCTGGCAATGCAACTTGGCAGAAGGTCTTCTTTCAGGAGACTGCAAATGCCAGCGACCACCTGGCGCAATACCCTGATGCCCTGAGGCACTAGTGCTTGAACATGTCCAGGAAACTGACCCTCTGCCTATAAACCCCTTCACCTGCCTCCTGCTTCCTGCAAGCTGCATCCCTGTGTTCATCCCATTTCTCCTTTAGAGCAGCAGTTCAGTGAAGAGGAGGCTGCTCCTGATGGTGTTTCTGGTGTTGTTGTTGCTTCTGCTGCTAATGCTGACACTGATGAGGCTGCTCATCTTGGTCCTCATTGGAGGTCCAGCTACATAAGCCATTTGACAAATGGGAAGTTATCATATCTCAAAACTCCAAATAGCAGAAATGACCTTCAAAGCATTGGAAATCACATCCAAGGTAGTGAACGCATATTCTTATAAAATGACTAGACACCCTGGTTTTGCCAGGATAATCCTAATTTTATATTAAAGATCCTGGTGCCCCAACAGCTTTCTCTAAATTGCTCAAATGTCTGGGTTTTCAGGACCACAATTTCTGGAGGGATTTATGTCGCCATTACTCTAATGTACTGCCACAAATGATTCCTTATATTGGGATTAACAATGCATCTCTATTTGTACTATTTTTTTATACCAACCGGACCATGGATACTACAGACCCCTGAAATTGAGCAGAACACCCAGTAATTGCACCTCAAATGATCAAGGATATTTTTGACTGATTTTGTGTCATGTACGTTGGTGCGCTGACGTGGATGTTAATGATTCTCCCAAATTCTGGGGGAGCTGCACTGTGGAGTGTGGTTTGTGTATGGCACCTGGCTTTGATGCAAGTGAAGGCTAATCAACAGGGTTGATACAAGGACTTGAAATTCACACTAGTAAATAAATAGAACACAGACAAAGTCATCACACTAATTTGATTTATTGTTACGTTGTGATGCACAGAGGTTTCTGACATGTTACATTCAGTTATCATATTAGGCTAGAGTGGATTACTAATCCATTGCTACCACTGCCCTGTGAACATTTCAATACTTTGGCCACAGGAAAGAACATGATTGCACAAACAGGTCTAAGTTAAAATTGTGGTGCCGCATTTACAACCAGAACAGCATAAATATAGCATTAACACCTGAGATTAACACAAATAATGAAGGTACCATATCACTCATTGTCCAGAGCCACCCTGAGTGTCAGAAGTATTCCTAATTAGCATAATGGTGTGAAACACAGGCTGGGCTTTGGAATCTCATTGGTACAGACCTTCTTTAGAATGCTCCTGGTCCATGCCAAAACTTTTCTGCAAGTTCTTTCCACAGGTAAATGCGATTTTCATTGTAATTCTATCAAAATTACCCCTACAGATCTGAAGCCACCGCCAGAAGATTCCAGGCTGTAGTGATATAAAGTTTATGGCTATGGAGAGGAAACTTTTATAGTGATGTAAACTTCTGGGTGGGGATTTAGTTACAGAATGTTGCAGCACAGAAGGAGGTTGTTTAATGTGTTGCACTGGTCCCTGCTCACATAGTCCCATTCCCAGTTCCCTCTTCTTGTAACCTTAAATATTCTGCTTTTTCACTTCCCTTTTAAAAGTTATAATAGATTCTGCCTCTTCCGGTGTAGCAGTCCTAACAAGTTTGTGAATAAAAACATTCTCTTCACCTCTCTTTTCATTCTTTTGGCCAAAATGTTAAATTTGTGCCCTCTGCAATTAACGACTCACTGAACAGCAGGAACATTTCTCAATTTTCCTTAAATCTCCCCTCTTTATCTCCTCCTAACCTTCTATGAAATATGTACCTCAGAAATGGAGTAGAAATTTTCATGCTAGTGCAAGAGCCCTAACTGGGGTTGGGAAGTTTTAAAATCCCTGGTCAGGATGATAGCAGGTCACACTTCATTCTGGAGTGGAATTTGCAGCTTCCATTCAGCATAGTGATGGACAAGTTGCTTCAAGATGGGGGAGCTGGAAACAACGTTAAAGGTGCCCTATCTCCTTAGGAATGTAGCAAATCATTTTGTTACTTTACAAATACATAACCTGGTAACTGGTATTTAAGTATATCGTTGTGTTACTCGTGCACTAACTAGACTCTTCTTGCCTAACAAAAACAAAGTACCCCAAATACTTTTTAATGAAGACAGCCTGCTCTTTAAAATATGCAGCTGCGTGTTTTGTAATACTGTGCTTGGTTGGTTAACACTTTACTGGAAAGGAATGTGAACAAGCATATACCAACACCTCACATAGTATTTAATATTACAACTATGATAAGGAACAAAGCTTTAATTTTGACTGATTTCATATAAAATAGCCCCAAAAGTGCAGGATTTGTGTGTGTGTGTATGTGAGTGTTGGGCGGGTGAGTGGGGTGGGGGACAAGTAGGGGGAGCACAGTTTGTGGGCTCTACCCAATTTGATTTTGTACATAGTGGAAATGGAGCAGTAGGATTTCGGGTCAGACCATGGCCCAGATCTTCCTCTAAGTGCAGAGAGGGTGCATCCAACATTGTCTGCAATTTAAAATGCCCACTTACCATTTTATGTGAGTGCCCTGCACCTTCTGGTGCCAGCTCCAGCAGGGACGAGCAGAATTGAGCAGCTAATTGTTGAATGTAGTTTCAGCGCAGTCACACTCCTTTTTCTCATCATGAACAGCAGGGAGGTGGGGACAAGGCTGAACATTGCAAGGGTTGCTAGGGAGAGAGTGTCGGTGGCGTTGAACATTGCCAGGGTGGGAGTGGGTGAACGTTGCTGGGGTGGGAGAGGGGTGAACATTGCAGGGGGAGGTGTGGAGAGTGAAAATTTCTGGGGGGGGTTAAAATTGCTGGGGGGGGGTGAAAATTGCTCGGGGTGGGGGGGGTGAACATTACTGGGGCTGGGAGGGAGGTGAACATTGCTGGTGGGGGGTGAACATTGCTGGGGGTGGGGTGAACATTGCTGGGGGGCCTGAACATTGCTCGGGATGCTGAACATTGCTGGGGAGGAGTGGGGGTGAACATTGCTGGGGGGTGAGTAGGGGTGAATATTGCAGGGGCGTGAAAATTGCTGGGAGGAGGTGGTGAGCATTGCTGGGGGGTGAACATTGCTGAGGGGGTAAATATTGCTGGGTGGATGAGGGGGTGAACATTGCTGGGGAGGTGTGAACATTGCTAGGGGGTAAGTATTGATGGGGGGCCAAAGATTGCTGGGGTGGTGAACATTGCTTGTGGGTAAATATTGCCGGGGGTGAACATTGCTGGTGGGTGGACATTGCTGGGGGGTGGGCATTGCTGAGGGGGGGTGGACATTGCTGGGGGACTGAACATTGCTGGGGGGATGAACATTGCGGGGGGTGAACATTTCTGGGGGGTGGACATTGCTGGGGGGATGAATGTTGCTGCGGGGGGGTTAATATTGCTGGGGGACTGAACATTGCTGGGTGTGTGAACATTGCTGGGGGGGTGGGGGTGAATGTTGTTGGGTGGGTGGGGGGGGGTGACATTGCTGGGGGTGTAAAGAATATATCTTTTTATTTCTATTGGAATGCGGATTAAAATTACAATGTCTGCAGTTTGAAGGACATGTCTACTGGAACAGTGTGAGGGATATATACAATGTTGCTGTCCTGAAACAGAGTGTGCCATGAAAGACAGGATGGTGCCAAGGAGGAGTCTGGTCTAATGGGGAACTGTCTGGCAACAACAATTTAATTGGCTCCTGACCAGGTGACCAGGGTTTGTGTGAGACCAGTGCAGCAGAATAGCTCCTAGCCTGAAAGGAAATGACCTAAAACCTCTCTCTCCTGTGTGTATAAGATTCCAGTAATTGTACAATAATAGCTAGCTGGCTTTTTCTCCTCATATCTCTATAACCTGCTTTCTCTATGAAAACCCCTGTCAAGAGGCAAAGGGGATAATCACTGTTAGAGACATTAACAGGCAAGTGCTCAGCCAGTGAACTAAAGACTGAAAGTGCTGGAAGACCACCTCCTGTCATCAACAAAGAGCTGAAAGGAATTTGGAAGACATTGATCAAAATCAACCCATCGAATCCCATACTCCGGAATTGGTGCCCGTATTCTGGTAACCGAAATTAAACAATTAGGTGGGTTTATCAAACTTTTTCACATTTGTCCTGGCTCGGGGAACAGTGAGGCTTGATATTGCAGTGCACTATCCCCAGTTAGTCGTGACAGGGGAGTAAACATTGTTGGGGCGTAAACATTGCCGGGGGTGTGAACATTGCCTGGAGGGTGAACATTGATGGGGGGATGAACATTACTGAGGGGGTGGTGAACATTGCTGAGGGGTAAACATTGTGGAGGGAGTGTGGGGCCAACATTGCTGGTGGTGGTGAACATTTCTGGGTGGGGGTGAACATTGTTCGCATACCTGCCATGAATAGCTCCAAGTAAATCCATGCAAAAACCAGGGTAAGTATGGGCCAAACAGCCCAAGTTTATTTTTTATTAATTTAGGGGATGTGGGTGTCGCTGGCTGGGCCAGTATTTATTGCCGATCCCTAATTGCCTTGAAGAAGGTGGTAGTGAGCTGCCTCCTTGAACCGCTGCAGTCCATGTGGTGTAGGTAACACCCACAGTGCTGTTAGTTCTGGCTATCTGATCCCACTCTTGTAGGAACTGTGGAGCAGCCTGGGAAGGGCAAAACTGGCAATCGCAAGTTTAAACTTCCACGTAAGTACTGCATATGTGCGCATGTCAACACTTCCTCAGGGTCCCAACGCACGTCAGCAACGTAAGTTGTATCAGAGACCTCTCCCCACATCAGAAGATTTGGGCCCATTTCTGTAAGATCTTTTTACTCTTTTGATTAAATCAATTAAACTAAATTAACATAACAAGGGACAAATTTAAAAAGCAGCCCCTTAAAGGGATACTGCAAGAGAAAACTAAAATCACGAAGGAAGCTTACAACATCAAATCAAAATGTGATTAAAGGGTCAATAAAGCACCCCAGCCCCCACGTTGCCCACTGGGCATGGAAAGTCTCAACCGTGCCAGTGGACACCGCTCCCTCTCCAGGGACACCCGGCTGGGAACGTAGCCCCGGAAGAGGGGCAGACAGTCGAGCCAGACGACTGTAAGGTCTTTTTATGTCCTCACAGGAAAACTCCAATGAAGGGCTTTGGGTGCTATATCTGGCAATCCTCGAAGCCCCCCTGCTGCACCCCCACGAAATGCCAATTTTGGAGACAGTCCTGGCAAGATGCTAGACTCCTTGGAAATGCCACCAGGTGTTATTATACAGCCAGTAGTATGAAGTGCATTTGTCGTACAAAGGATAATACGTAAGCCACACACAGAAGGCAATGGCTCGAAGATTGATGGCCATTTGGTTATCTACAAACCAGTGAGGGAGCAGCATGGAAGAACATCTAAACATGTTTAGAATAATGCCAGACTGGCCTGTATAATTCTCTCCCCAGGAGTGGTAAGCTTTAGGGCCCAGCTGGCCTCCTGGGGTGGAAGCAGCAGCAGCACTATTAATGGCACTTAATATTTTCAGGATTTAAGATGGCACTGCACAGAAAAAATGGGAAGATGAAAACCCTATCATACCAAGCTTACTGTCCGGTTTTAAAGAAATTTGGGTTTTTAAAAAAAGACCACAGTTTCTTTTTTAGGAAAGATAAAAATTAGAATTTATTTGCTGATATGGCACATTGTGAATAGATTATATGGGAAAGGAAGGGGATTATGGATAAGGACAGAGAACCAACGGATCTACAAGGCAAAGGCCACTTTTCTGTTGCTCAGTGAGCAACAGTGGTTGTAGTCGATTCATTTCACCAGAGGTGCCATCAGTGATATAGGCTGGAATTTTCCTTCCCTGTTGGCACTGGGGGCCATGCCAGGGATGAGTGGACAATATTATAATATGGAAGGCCAAAAATTGGTTTCGCAACGTTGTGAAACCAATTTGCGATCGTCTGCTCCGCCGGTCAACGGAGGATCATATTCCCCGCTGCTAGACGTCAGGAACATCATTTTAATATGTCTGCATATCATTATAATCCTGCTCACTAGGATCATCCCCCATGCTGGATCATCCAGGCAACAGCATTTAAAAGGCATGCACCTGGCGAGCTGAACTTCTAGAGAAACTTGGAGGTGAGTGCACGTTAACATTGCGCAGCACTTGTGGGGTCATCCGTTGCACTTCAAGGTTGAGGTGTTGCGCATTCAGGTGGGGGCACAGTCAAATGGCTTCTTCCTGCTTGGCTGACAGTGCGGTACTGGGGCAAGGGCTGCACTTCATCTGAGGTGAGTTGGGTGGGGCAAGGCAGCCCGGTCTGATGGTAGTGCACAAGCACATGCCTGGGAGGGGGCGGCTGGTGGGGAGGCCTTGTTGGAGGCAAGTGGCCACACTTCGTGGAAACCTTGTATGAAGTGACTATTCCTCCACAGTTGAGACAGTTCAGGCGGAGCCACATCGACATGCTTGGAGTCGGGCCTCTAGCTTATCCGCGCACTCAAGCAATGAAGAGGCAAGAAAATGCCACCAAATGCTCCAGAGCTTTTCACCACTTAGGCATAGACTGCAAACTAATGAGCATTTTAGTGGATTGAGGAACAACTGGACGACTGGGCAAGTTGTATAATCTCCTTGCTAAAGCTGGCCATGGAACAATCACTGGTGGAGGTGCTCACAGCCCCTTGCAACGTCATCATCCCGGTTTGGACCAGTGTCCTGCATGGTTTAAGCTAACAGTGCAGCCTTGCAGCGCAGGTTAGGAGAATGCCTGCGCCTGAGCTGAGAGCACAGCATGCAGTCCAATGGGCAAAGCTGCCACCAATCAGTCGGGTGGATTGGGGTGGAGGTGGGTGGGGTTTTGGGCGGCCATGAAGCGCACTAAACTCTGGTCATCAAAGTGGTGGCCAGCACTCTCCAGGATGCATTAAGAGGGCCTCCAGGCTTAACCAAGAGAGGTTCTTAGGACATCCATGCTAACCCACGTGTCTCTCTCTTTCAACTGCAAGAGGAGTATATCAGGAGCATGTAGCCTGGTGCCCTAGCTGTATGCCTCTGGCGTACAGAGGATGGAGATGAAGGAGAAGAGAGCGACGGAGGTTTCTGGCTGGACAGAGGGAGCAGCAGCGCCCTCAAGAAGAACGGGTGGCTGGGGGCTCCTGCACACGCCACCTAAGAGCCATAGCTGTTGCTGGTCGGCACCTAGCTAGATCCAGGGTCTATCGAAGGTGCATGTCATCCCTGCAGATGACCGAGAACCAGTGTCGTCGAAGACTGCACACGTGTAGGGAACTGGTTGGTCACACCTGCCTCCTGCTGTAGGATTTGGCGCCATGGGGACATGGAGGGCATCCACTGCCAGTGGCTGTGAAAGTGACTGCAGTGCTCAATTTTTATGCCAAAGACTCCTTTCAGGGCTCCTCAGGTGACCTCTGCAGGATATCGCAAGCCTCCACCCACAAATGTATTCAGGAGGTCACAAACGCCATCTTCACAAAGGCACACAAGTTTGTGCATTTTGCTTGGGATCAAAGCCAGGAACTAAGAATGCTGGGATTTGCTTAGATCTCCGGTTTCCCACAGGTGTAGGGTGCACTCACATGGCGCGAAGATCTCCGTGGCAACAAGCAGTCAACTACGTCAACCACAAGGGCTTCCATTCGCTGAATGTTCAGCTGGTGTGCGACCACCAGAAACACATCCTACAGGTCTTCATATGATTCCTGGGGAGTGTCCACAGCTCCTACATTCTCAGTAGGTCTCAGATCCCTGACGTCTTCCAGGGTGCAGGGTTGGTTCCTCGGGGACAAGGACTGTCTGCAGAGGACCCCTGTGTGGCAGCCTCAGACCGCAGCACAAAGATGGTACAACGAGGCCTGTACTGCATCACACACTTTGGTGGAGCAAACCATCGGAATGTTGAAAATGAGGTTCTGGTGTCTGGACCGGTCTGGTGGAGCCCTGCAATGCAGTCTACAAAGGGTGTCACTCATCGTCGTCACCTCCTGAACCCTTCACAATCTGGCGCTGCAACTGGGAGAGGAGCTGACTGAGGAGATGATAGATGAGCTGCACATCTCCTCTGATAAGGAGGAAGTCAATGGGGATGAGAGTGAGGAGGTCCTCGAAGGCGACGATGACAGCGATGAGTCCCTCGTGCTGGCCAGATGAGGCAGGTGCGCTCGGGTGGCCCTCATAACCACTAGATTAATGGACGATGATGACGACATGCAGTGAAGAGACACCATAGATCCTCACGTTGCATCTGTGAACTTTTGGCTCCTGACTGGCTGATGGCAGCACACATACCCTCTGTGATAAGGCTCCTTTTCATGGAGATGCAGTGGAAGCCCATTGACCCTACATTCAGGAGAATGGTGATGACATGCATTGGGGACACTCCATAGATCCTCACATAGCTTATGTGAATGTCTGACTCCTGTCTGGCTGATGGCGGATCACTTGTGCCCTGTGAACAAGGTCATATCATGGAGATGCAGCGGGAAAACTTTAACTTGTCCTCACCCTATGGCAACCTTCGTGAGCTGAGCCCTTCAGGGCCACACTGTCACCGGGCACAGATGCTGATGAGATGCAGGGCCAGCCGCACCTCAGAGGTACTGGGAGCACAGAGAGAATGACGGTAACTCTGTGCCGCCGGCCCAGGATGTTCTGGCAGCAATAATAAGACCCAGCGAGGTGCAGGCATGACTGATGTGACCAGTGAAAATGAAGACGCAACATCAGTGTGCTGGGAAGGTTGCAGAAAGCATAGGGAAGAGGCCCTGGACTGAGACACATGCCTTTATCTTGTGCAGAGACCAAGGTTTCACATCTGAGTGACACAAACACTGTTCATCAGAACAAGGAGCCATTCTTGGGGGCTTATTTATAAAAGTGAACATTATGTACAAGTGATTAACACCTATGCCCAGGCTGTGCAATTACATCTTCCTAACTTTCCTTACCCTGTCGCTACATCTTGGTGCACCCCCAACATCCACAGCGGAGGTGGAGGCAACCTGCTGACTGCTGCGCCCTGTCTGTGATGACCTTGACGGGCGTCCTCTGGAGGATCGAGACAGGGTCGCAGCCTGCTTTCATGGCCTTTCTGTGTGGCAGTGATGCCCTCCTCAGCCTGTGGAGCTGGAGCTGCTGAGGTCACAGGGAGAGGGGATTCGGATAAGCTGGACACTCCCGGAGTCACCTGGGTGGATCGCCCTGGAGTGTGCACCTGCTGATCCTCCTCCCTATGGGTGCCTGAGGGCCCCTGACCGACTCCTTGGAACGAAATTGAGCTACCCTGCAGCCCTCTTGCATTGACACTGTTGGAGGTCAAATATGGCATCAGCGATGGAGTTAAATTTATAATTTAATTAGTTAAACTACTTAATATAACCTAAAATTAACGTTGAGTGATATTTCAAACCTTGAATCCCTAATTATTTAAACAAAATACAGATAATGTAGCTGTAGGAGCTGGTGTGATTCACAACAACCATATCTGCAGGAACTGTTTGCAGCTTGAGTTACTTCAGCGCACAGCTGATGAGCTGGAGTCTGAGGTTTGAACGCTGTGATGCATCAAGGAGGGAGGAAGTTGCCTGGATATTTTGTTTCAGGGGCAGCTGCACCTCTTAGGTTAAGTACTTCAGATCAGGCCCATGGTCGTGACCCCCAGTTTGGGAAGCCCTGCTCTAGATCACCCAGTTGCCACCCACTCCAGCTGTGAACCGCATGTCATTTGACAGTTAGCAAAAACTACAAGTTACATTTATATAGTGCCTTTAACATAGAAGAATGGTTCCAAGCACCTCACAGGAGTGATATAAGGCAAAAGTCAGCTCAAGTTATGTAAATTGTGAACTTTCCTGTGACCCTGCAAACCCTGTTAGTGGAGATCAGAAGTGGACAAACTTACGATGAGATGCACTTGGGTCAATATATCAAAATTAGTTCATAAGTAGTACACCTTTTTTTTCTATTTTATTTCTTACATCATGAGAAAGCAACAACAATTTGCATTTATATAGAGCCAATGATGTGGACAAATGTTCCAAGGTAATTCCTCAATAAGGCTTTTTCATGACTAAATGAGCAGTGAGCTGTAATGAGCCTCCAGGCGCATCAACAGCTGTATTCCTACCATAAGTAAGAAGCACAATTATGTACCATTATGCACAATCGGAGCCTTCTCAACTCTATAACACAACCAGCAATCCAAACCAATTCCTGGATAATAGTAAATTCCAAACATGTTCACCATTTTCTTTTCCTTTGTCTTCAGGATTTCCATTTTAGATTGTTAATTTAATCTTGTTTACACTATTTTTAGCATTATCCATAATAAAACTCTTCCAAATCAGGCTTCTAGAACTTTTCCTTTGACCTATTTGAATTCTCCACAGTGAATTTTAACCTTTTGGCCTTTCTCCAAATTATTACGAGTTTATCAATTTCATTGGTTCCATCAGATTCACTTTTTAGCTGTTTTGATACTCAGTCCCATTCCTTCAAACCCCAACCCCAAGTTTTGTTTACTGTGTGGTCCAAAGCCACCTCCCTGGTACCCTCTCTTGCACCTAGATGTCCTCTCCTCAGCTGTTTTCATGTGGATTATCATTTCACTTTGTCCTCTGTTATATTGGGTCAGTATTCATTTGATCACATTTTTAATGTTCACATTCATGAATATTTATTAGCCAAATCATTCATAGTTGCAAACAATTCTCAAAGGTATTTATTAATATAATCATCTGCAATAATTAATAACTAATTTTAAAAATCCAATTAATTCTTTTTCATTTAATCATCTTTAATATTTGATTTTAAAATATTCAACTTATGAATAATTAGATATATTCATAAATTTAAATAAGCTCATTATTTAATATTTTAAAATGTTCCTTAATAAAGGTAGATTTATGTTTCCAAGGTTATCCAACATCAATCACATGTGACTAACAGTGTAATACCATCAGTTGGGACACAGTACAGTTGACATCAGCACCATCGACAGCTCCAACAGGAAGTGAAGTACAAATGAATAACAGGCTATCCTCTGACGCTCCATGGACAATGTTAAGGGAGATTGATTAGTCATGTGACCAAAGTGGATTAGTAAAAGCTGTCACCAGGGCAAGTGTAAAGAATGGTATAGTTTTAAAATAGAAAATCATGCAATGAGCAAGCATTTGTACTGCACAATATCAAAGAAAAATGACATGAATAAATAAGGTGGCCGCTTCAACATTAATTTCTTTGAAAAAGCCTTGCCAACTGGACAATATTACACTGACAGTTTTTACACTGATATGTATTTCCTCAGAAATATATAACCATCAAGAATTCGATAATGAAATGAAGTGGGTTAAAATGGACGATAAATCATTGGAGTCCAGTGGGGTTCAGTCCTGAGACTGTTGTTTGTAGCAGTAGATCTAATAATACACTGATTACTGAACAGGAAAGGAATGGTCTCAAGGGAAGGAGGCAGCAAACATTTGGAAAGCTAAGGGTAGGTTTCTTTGAATTCACACCACAATTTGGACATGGAGGTCAGCAGGCAACATAGGATTTTCTGTTCATTCATTTTTGAACTGAAAATCGTTTGGGAGCCACTGACCATTGTGCTCTAATTCCTGAGATACGCACCCAGCATGTGGAACTTCTGATAAGAGAACAAGCTCATAAAGTCTGCTTATCTAGACTTTCCAGATGATATATTGCTATTAGCAGAATTGGAACAAGAAATGTAAAGCAAAATGGACATTGCCTACAAGATTAGACAATGGGGTAAATTTTTGTCTTTGCTACATGGCAGTAGTCTTACAGAACAGTGTGCCTGCTCTATGGGTTATAGGACCCATTGGATTTTCATTTAATTAATTTAATCACTTCTGTTCTCACTAGCCCCCATGCCTTTTATTTATAATTTTCATCCTTAAATCCCTTTCTGCGTTTCCACCTCCCTATCTCCTCCATTCCAACACCCTCTGCCTTACACTCTTCATCCCAATGACTCAGGCCTCTTGTGCATCAACTCTCCCTTTACTCCACCATTGGCAGTTTTGTCTTCAGCCACTTAGGCCATAGGAGTTATTCCCTACAACTCTCTATCTCCGTACCACCACCCCACCCCCCACTCCTTTAAGACCATGCTTAACACTCACATATTTGACCAAGCTTTTGATTATCCCTCTAAAAATATCCACTCATTTTCT
Organism: Cetorhinus maximus; assembly: GCF_964194155.1. NCBI lineage: Eukaryota > Metazoa > Chordata > Chondrichthyes > Lamniformes > Cetorhinidae > Cetorhinus > Cetorhinus maximus. Next base: position 83,757,902 of record NC_135883.1, on the reverse strand, counting down.
TCTGTGAAGCATGCTGAAATTTTTTGCTATTTAAAGGTGCAGTATCAATGCAAGTTGTTGTTGAGTTATCAGTGAGCATTGGCAAAGTACTTAGTGCTTTTGACAAACTGGATAGAATATGGAGAAATTTTAAATATGCCTCAAAATAAAGATCTAACTATACAATAGATGCATCTTTTTTTTGCCCACATATAGCACTAAAATCTGTGACAAAGGATATGGAAAAAAGTTGACACATCTGACATCAATTTATTTTCAAGTGAATTAGAATTGATTGGTTAGACAAAGTGATGAATGAGCTGGTCAGAGAAGGAAGAAAACAAAGCTTACTTTGCTAGTAAGCCAAATTGTTAAGTAATAAACTTGGCAACTACACGTTAGTCGGCCTAACGTCAGTGGTGGAGAGATTTTTTAAAAACAATAACCCAGGTCAAAATTAATTGGTACTTGGAAAAATGTGGGCTAGTGAATGAAAGTCAGCATGAATTTGTTAAAGACAAACATGTTTTATTAATTTGGCTGAATTCTTTAATGAAGTAATGGAAATGGTTGATGAGTGCAATGTGGTTGATGTTGTTATGACTTTCAAAAGGCATTGATAAAGTACCACAAAATAGACTTGTTAGCAAAATTGAAGCCCATTGTGACAGTGGCAGCATTGATATGAAATTGGAAAGGGACAGAAAGCAGATAGTAGTGGTGAATGGTTGTTTTTCAGACTGGAGGGAGGTATAGGCTAGTGTTTCCCAAGGGTTAGGATTAGGACCACTGTTCTTTTTTGTATATAATAGTGACCTGATTCAGTATAAAAGGCATAATTTCAAGGTTTGAAGATGATGTGAAACTCAGATATGTCACAAACAATGAGGAGAACATTTATAGACTGATGAAATGGGGCAGGGGGCTGGGTTGGTGTGGGTGGACTGGGGTACGGTGGTGCCCCTATGCCAAGCCGGGAGGTTGCTCAGTAAAAGCTTGTGGCCTCCGTGTGGTCTCTGAGCGGGGGGTCCTTCTGAATGGGCAGCCTGTGGTCCAGCGAGATCTCTGCTCCCCACACCCTAGTGACAAGACTGTCCATGCTGAAAGCCCCCTGCTCTCCACAATGAAACCCCCACTCTTCACCTGGGCCCGCCTAAGTAGCATCAGCGAGCCCCACAAATTCACTTTAATTCTAGGATCCTCTCCATCTTTGCTGGTTTGGGCCTGCTGCAGTTCCAGCAATGGACACTGCTCCTGTAGCGCTGCTGGGACTAAAGAGCTGCCGGCTATCTGACAGCCTGACAGTTCTCAGTGACAGAAGCCCTGACAGTAGGCTGTTAGTTGCCTGATTGCCATTGAATTTCATCGGGGCTTCCGAAAATGGTCGCAGTGGGGTTTCGGCCCTGCTTTCCAGGCAGTAGAAGGGATCATCATCGCAGTAATTAAATTCAGCCTATTATTTACACTGTATGTTATTGTGATCTGGAATGGGCTGTCTGAGAGGTTGGTGGAAGCAGATTCAATAGTAACATCCAAACAAGAAATGGATAAATATTTGAAAGAGGAAAAAAATGCTGACTTGAGGAGAAAGAACAAGGAAGTGAGATAGCTCTACCTAAGAGGCATGATGGGCTGAATGGTCTCTTTTTGCACTGTATTATTTTATGATCCTATGAATAGCACTTAGTTTTGCCAGGGCATGTGCTCAGGCGCTACTATGTGAAGCGCTAAACTAAAATGGAAAAAGCATAAATAATAAATAGTAGAATGGACCTAGAATCTGACATTACCTATGAGGTGGTGCAGCAATAGCTAATGTATTTGGATTTTCAAAAAGCATTTGATAATGTGCAACACAAGAGGGAGAATTTTCTTCCCGTCAGGCGGGCCGGTCGGGAGCGGGTGCGGGGCCAATCGGCACCCGCGATTGGCTGCACGCCGCCATGTTACGTGGTCGGGCCATTTAAGGCCCGCACAGCGTGACGCGTGCCCGGTAGCACTCAGTGCTACCTGTGCGGGCGGGGGGAGGAGGGAGAGTTGGAGCCTGCGCTCTTGCACGTATGCGGAGCTGCCTCAGGGAGATTAAGTTGAATTTGAAACTTCACAATAAAAGAAATTTAAAATCATTTACACATGTCCCCTCGTGTGACAGCGTCACATGAGCTGGGACATGTTTATCAAATGCTTAATAAATATTTATTAATTTAATAAACCCTTCATGAAACCGTATCCTGCTTGTGGATGAGGTTTCATGAAAAATGCGAAGGCCACCTGGGCTCTTCGCCTGACCGCCAACCTTAAGGTTGGACAGGCAGCCCTGTCAAATTGATTAATTAGTTTATTAATGGCCTTAACAGGCCTTTGACAGTTCAGCAGGCGCACACCGGAGTCAGCTGCGCGCCCAACGAGCAAAAGATCAGAATGACGTGCGGTGATGTAGAGACGCACACCTGACATCACCACACTTCATTTTACGTGTTGGCATGTGGGGCCTGCCCCCACACGCCGAATAGAAGAGCTTGCCCTAGAGGCAGTTACACAAAATTAGGACTCATAGGATTGGGGTAATACATTAACATGGATTGAGGTTTGTTTAATGGACAAAAAAGCATAGAGTAGGAATAAACGGGACATTTACACATTGGCAGGCGGTCACTAGCAGGATACTGCATGGATCCATACTTGTGCCTCAGCTCTGTTAATACAATCTAAATCAATGACTTAGGTGAAGGGACAGAGTGGAACATATCCAAGTTTGCTGAGTTACAAAGTTAGATGGGAAAGTAAGCAGTGAGGTTGCAAGGAAGCTACAGAGCGATATATACAGGTTGGGTGAGTGGGTAAGAACATGGCAAATGGAATACAAAGTGGCAAAATGGGAAGTTTTATGCATTGGGTCAAAAATTAAAAAGCAGGATATTTTTTGAATGATGAGAAACTGGGAACTCTTTTCATTCAGAAGGACCTGGGTGTCCTTGTATATAAATCAGAGAAAGTTAACATATAGGTACAGCAAGCAATTAGGAAGTTTAGCTTTTGTTACAAAGGGATTGGAATGTAAGAATTCTTATTACAATTATACAGGGCACTGGTGAGGCCATACTTGGAATACTGTGGGCAGTTTTGGACTCCTTACCAAAGGAAGTTCGCACTTGCCTAGAGGGAGTGCAAAGGTTTACTATACCGATTTCTGGGATGTGGGGATTTTCTCTGAGGAGAGACTGATTAAACTAAGCCTAGGTGCTCAAAAGTTTGGAAGACTGCGAAATGATTTTGGGCAGAATTTTCCAGTCCCAAGAGAGGGTGGTTTAATGGCGGCTGGGGGTGGGGGGCACAATGCAGCGGGAGCTGAAAAATGGGTTTCATGCCAGCGTGAAACAATGGCGGGAAAGTGCGCTCCTGCTCGTCATGGCAGGTCACCATTCCCGCCAGAGGCCAGCATGAAGCCGTTTTGCATCCCATTAATGGGATGCAGATGAAGACCGAAACGGAATTGACCCCCCTGTGCAATTATCCGTGCCGCCAGTGGGATATCATGTCGGCCTGGAACACATCCAGACCAATGTGCCATGCACATGTCGGTACTCACCTGGAAGAAGGCCTGGGGCAGCTTGCGGAGATCGAAACATGGAGGCCTCCAGCGACCATGGAGCCTGGAACACAAGGTGCAGCAGCGGATGGGTGGAGCATCAACCACATGGACCTTCTCACTGCAGGAGCTTCCAGGAGGTGAATCTTCCAGCTGCAGGTGGGGCGACTGCATGACATAGTGTTGGGCAGTGATGGTCTGTGCTGGGTTGGGGGTGTGGGGAATTAGATGAGGAGGAGAGGGATGAAGAGGCAGGCCGGATATGGATGCCTAGAGCGAGGCAGGGAAGGTTGGGGGTGGGAGGAGAAAGAAAGAGATGCTGCAGGAGTCTGGTGCAGGTGAGTTGGTATGGAAAGGGAGGGTGGGAAGGGCCATTTTGGAGCGCGGGTGGAGTATGCAGGTGTAAACAGGCATGGGGCCTTGTGCAGGTGTGAATAGTCATGGATGGAGTGTGAACGGGCATTGGGGGAAGACGGGAAAGGGGTTCAGAGGGAGGGGTCCGTGGTGTGATACCTGGGGGGCATACTGAGGGAATTGTCGATTGAAATGGATGGTGAGTTTTCAAGGGGGCAGTGGGAGCCGGGAGGGTGGGAGGGTGAAGGTTTGGCAATGATGGGTGAAGGGCCACTGAGGGTTGTTTGAGGAGATACGGAGGTAAAAACAGATTCTTGGGATAAAGGCAGAATGGGGGTTTGGGGCATGTCAATTGGGGTTGGGCTCCTTGGGGACGTGGACGTTGACCTACATGGGATGGAGGGTGATGGGGCGGCTTGTAAGGTAACTGTGAGAAGATTAAATGTCACACCTGGGGGGCGTGTCAATGATTATTGTGGGGGGCAGGATGCGAGGCACATAGGGAGGTTAAAGGTATTGGATTGCACATTGAACATAATATGAACTATGACCGCCCACGGCTATCTAGAGCCTCATGGTGGAGTACATGAGGTGCTACAGTTGGATCATCAGGGGTGTGCGGAGTGGCAAGTCATCTCAACTGAACAACTGAAGGGGAACGCCAGCATGTAGTACCTACACTGCTAGGGCGTGTGATGGTTGAAGGCTCAGCATGCATGGGAGACTTCTTGCACATGGCTCACAAGGACCCTGTCAAATACCTTTACTTCCCAGCACATACATGACTCCGGGGGACATAGATTCAGCCTGGGGTGTCCCTCTGAAGATGGTAGTGGGATGGGAGGGCAGGCGGGGGGGGGGGTGCGGGCAGTGGGATGAAAGGGTGCACAGGCTTAAGGAATATGAATCACAAATAAACTACAGCAGGTTTCATTAAAGTACAATTGTACTCTATTAACAATCATAGTGAACCCATGCAACCACATGTGAAATCAAAACTTCTTAATCTTGTGTTCCCTACCACCTCTTCTAGATGCTCCCCAATATCTCAGCGGGGGTGGAGGCAGCCTGCTGACCAGTTTTTCCTGTTGTCTTGGATGACCATGGAGACCCGAGGCCTGGAGTTCCCCAGCTTACTTTGGCTGTCCTGCTGTGGGGAAGCAGCTCTCTCTGTGGTCAGAGGACAAAGCTGAAGGGGTCACAGGTAAGGAGGATTCAGGAGGGCCGGACATCCTCAGAGTGGCCTTTCTGGAACCCCCAGAGGTGTCCAAAAGCTGGTCCTCCTCTCTTTGGGTGTCCGAGGGCCGCTGCCTGACTCCTTGAGGGGAAGGGGCATCTGGAGGGAGGTCGAGGTGCCCTATTCCCCTTGTATAGCCGCTGGAAAAGCTCACCCATGGCTACAGCAATGGAGTGCAGGCCTGTGTGCATCTCCGGCAGAAACTGGGTGTTCTGCTGGATCAGCTTCTCCATGGCGTCTGCCAGCCTCCCCATGGAGGCCTCGATGCACGTGCATGTCGGCACCACTTTATCAGACAGCAGGCAGATGGGCTCCTCTACCTCATGTGCCATTCTTTTGAGGGCATCTGACACCTCTGCTTGATATTCCCCCACCCCTCACAGCTTCTCTAGCATTTCGTGCAGGGCCCATCCCAGAGGCTCCCCATCCGACTTGAACATTGCAGATGCCTTCTCCCCAGCGGTCCTTCGAACGCCAGTAAACTCGGCTGATCCTGCCTCCTCCTGCTGCGGACACAGGTCCGTGAAGTGACCGCCAGAATGTGACACCCTGTCTGAACTATATCTAGTACCGAGCAAGGTGTGTGTTTATTCGCTGGTGGAGAGTGCAGGTGACTGCTGTGATGGCTCTACAGCACTTTCTTCCTCCTCCCCAATGTCCTCGGTCCTCTGTGGGCTGGAGGTACTGCTGGACAAAGCTTCCTCTTCTGCCCTTCCCCTCTTCCTGCTGGCACCTGTCAATGAGGGAGGAGACAGCAAGTGACTGCATGTGCTGCCTCCAACATTGAGGGACGCATGACCCCTAGGTTTCTATGTGGCTACATTACTGGATAGTGGTTGCCCGCCGACCTCTCCATCTGCTCAGGCTCAGTCCTGTTCCTCTCCTGCCAACTGGGTTCTCCGTCCCTCAAACTTAGTGAAGCTCTTGAGTGCAGGCTGGCCCCTTCCCGTCTTCTCTTTCTCTCTCCTGTTGTGCCTCAACAGTTCCTGCACAAAGAGGGAAGATGGGGTTGAGAGCAATTGGGTTTCAGGTATCTTTCCCATGGTTCCAGTATTACAAATAACCCACCAGATTGTATGCCATCTGATTGATGCACTACAGGTTGTCCACAAGGGTTCTGGGGCAGCACCCTCCAGAGTGGTTGCCCATGCAGATAGAAGGATAAGGCTCACAGAGGCCTGTCATTAGCGGTGCTTGCTTGTGCCCTCAATGCCAAAGCCTGTTCCCCCACCTGCCAGATAGCATCTGACACACAGCGGCCTCGCCACCTGCAGACTAGATGGACTGCAGTGGGGCTATGAGACATCACCTTATCACATTGAGTAGCTCTTTTATGCATGAGCCGTACGGATGATTCTTGCCACTGAGGCCCATGTCCCTTATACCATTCAGTTAGAAAGTGTGAGCAGTTGAGGGTTCACTTAACCTGGCGACACAGATGAATTCATTCATCCATTTCTGGCATTGCAAGGCAGTCGTCTGGTGGAGGACCTGGACACTATATAGAAAGATAGAAGCTAGGAGCAGGAGTAGGCCATTTGGCCTTTCGAGGCTGCTCCGCCATTCATTATGACGATGATCCTCTATCTTTTTTTTAATTTGTTCATGGGATGTGGGCATCACTGCTTAGGCCAGCATTTATTGCCCATCCCAAATTGCTCTTGAGGGCAATGTCCAGAGGGCATTTAAGAGTCAAACACATTGCTGTGGGTCTGGAGTCATGTAGGCCAGACCAGGTAAGGACAGCAGATTTCCTTCCCTAAAGGACATTAGTGAACCAGACAGGTTTTTTTTTAACAACAATCAACAATAGTTTCATGGTCATCATCAGACTTATAATTCCATATTTTTATTGGATTCAAATTCCACCGTCGTGGGATTTGAACCCAGAGCGTTAGCCTGGGTCTCTGGATTACTAGTCCAGCGACAATACCACTATGCCATCGCCTCCCTTCTCAACACCATATTCCTGCTTTCTCTCCACACCCCTTGATTTCCCTGATATCCAAAAATTTATCAATTTCTTTCTTAAATGTACTCTGACCCGGCCTCCACAGCCTTCTGTGGTAGAGAATTCCATAGGTTGACCACTCTCTGAATGAAGACATTTTTCCCCATCTCAGTCCAAAATGGCCTGACCCGTACCCTGAGATTGTGGCCCCTGGTTCCAGACTCCCCAAACAGGGGAAACATCCTCCCTGCATCTAGTCTGTCTAGCCCTGTTAGAATTTTATACATTTCAATCAGATCCCCCCTCACTCTCCTAAACTCTAGGGAATACAGGCCCAGTTGAACCAATCTCTCCTCATATGATAGTCCTGCTATCCCCAGTATCAGCCTAGGAAACCTTCGCTGCACTCCCTCTATGGCAAGTATATCCTTTCCTAGGTAGGGAGACCAAAACTGCACGCAATACACCAGGTGTGGTCTCGCCAAGGCCCTGTATAACTGCAGTAAGACATCCCTACTTCTGAGCTCAAATCCTCTTGCAATGAAGGCCAGCATACCATTTGCCTTCCTAATTACTTGCTGCGCCATTGACTGATGTACAAAGACACCGAGATCCCTTTGTATATCCACATTTCTCAATATATCACCATTTAAATAATACTCTGCCTTCCTGTTTTTCACACCGAAGCATATAACTTCACATTTATACACGTTATACTGCATCTGCCATGTGTTTGCCCACACACACAACTTGTTTGAATCACCCTGAAGCCTCCTTGCATGCTCTTCATAACTCCATCCAGTTTTATGTTGTCAGCAAACTTGGAAATATTGCATTTGGTTCCCCCATCCAAGTCATTTATATATATTGTGAATAGCTGGGGTCCAAGCACTGATCCCTGTGGTACACCACTAGTCACCCCCTTCCACCTGGAAAAAGGCCCATTTATTCCCACTCTCAATCCATGCCAGTATATTACCCCCAATCCCATGTGCTTTAATTTTGCCCACTAGCCCACTTATCAAAAGCCTTCTTGAAATCCAAATACACCACAACCATTGCTTCTCCTTAACAAAAACAAAAATAAAAATACCTGGAAAATCTCAGCAGGTCTGACAGCATCTGCGGAGAGGAATACAGTTAACATTTCAAGTCCGCATGACTCTTCAACAGTTCTGTTGAAGAGTCATACGGACTCGAAATGTTAACTGTATTCCTCTCCACAGATGCTGTCAGACCTGCTGAGTTTTTCCAGGTATTTTTATTTTTATTTTTGTTTTTGTTTTGGATTTCCAGCATCCACAGTTTTTTGCTTTTATCTCTGCTTCTCCTTATTTATTCAACTAGTTACATCCTCAAAAAAACTCCAGTAGATAAGTTAAGTACGATCTCTCTTTCATAAACCCATGCGGACTTTATCTAATCCTGTTAATGCTTTCCAATTGTTCAGTTTCCATGCCTTTATAGTATACTCTAGCATTTTCCCCTTTACTAATGTTAGGCTAACTGGTTTGTAATTCCCTGTTTTTTCGCTCCCACCTTTTTTAAATAGTAGGGTTACATTTGCCACCCTCCAATCTGTCGAAACTGCTCCAGAGTCTGTAGAATTTTGGAAGATGACCACCAATGCATCCGATATTTCCAGGGCCACTTCCTTTAGTAGTCTGGGATGTCGATTATCAGGCCCTGGGGACTTTTCAGTCTTTAACCCCATTAATTTCTGTAGCACCATTTTTTTTACTAATACTGATTTTCTTAAATTCCTCCCTCTCACTAGACCCATGGTTCCCTAACATTTCTGGGAAATTATTTGTATCCTCTTTTGTGAAGACAGAACCAAAATATGTGTTCAATTCTTCTGCCATTTCTTTGTTCCCCATTATAATTTTCCCCATTCCTGACTGTAAGGGACCTACATTTGTCTTTGCTAATCTTTTTCCCTTCATATATTTATAGAAGCTTTTACAGTCAGTTTTTATGTTCCTTGCAAGTTTACTCTCATATTCCACTTTCCACTTCTTGATTAATCTTTTTGTCCACTTTTGCTAAATTCTAAATTGCTCCCAATCCTCAGGCTTGCTGCTTTTTCTGGCAACCTTTGTATCTAATACTACCCCTAATTTCTTTTGTAAGCCATGGTTGAGCCACCTTTCCCGTTTTACTTTCGCGCCAAACAGGAATGATCACACTGGAGACTTCATCCCATGAAGGGTTGGTCAGATGGCTTGGCCTCCTCCTTCCATCCTCAGAGTATAGGACACCCATCCTGGGGTCCACTGCATTGAGCAGCATCAAGGGAAGCGTCACTGAATTTGGGGGCCGAAGCTCCCTGTGATCAGTGGGCCATCTCCTCCTTCAACGGTAGGTACGGATGAAGTTGATGCCCATAATTACATATGAATTAGGAGCAGGAGTAGGTCACACATCCCTTCAAATCTGCTCCAACATTCAACAAGATCATGGCTGATCTGATTGTAACCTCAACCCCACATTCTTGCCTACCCCCAATAACTTTTCATCCCCTTGTTAATCAAGAGTCTATCTAGCTTTGCCTTAAAAATGACCTTCCTCCATCATAAGGTCAGAAGTAGGGATGTTCGCTGATAATTGCACAATGTCAACACCATTCGCGACTCCTCAGATTCTGAAGCAGTCTATGTCCAAATGCAGCAAGACCTGGACAATATCCAGGCTTGAGCTGACAAGTGGCAAGTATCATTCACACCACATAAGTGTCAGGCAATGACCATCTCCAACAAGGGAGAATCCAACCATCGCCCCTTGATGTTCAATGGCAGTAGCACCACTATCAACATCCTGAGGGTTACCATTGACCAGAAGCTGAACTGGACTAGTCATATAAATACTGTGGCTATAAGAGCAGGTTAGAGGCTAGGAATCGTGCAATGAGTAACCCACCCCCTGACTCCCCAAATCTCATCCACCATCTACAAGGCACAAGTCAGGAGTGTGATGGAATACTCCCCACTTGCCTGGATGAGTGTAGCTCGCACAACACTCAAGAAGCTTGACACCATCCAAGACAAAGCAGCCCGCTTAATTGTCACCACATCCACAAACATTCAGTCCCTCCACCACCGACGCACAGTAGCAGAAGTGTGTACCATCTACAAGATGCACTTCAGGAATTCACCAAATCTCTTTTGACAACATCTTCCAAACCCACGACCACTACCATCTGGAAGGACAAGGACAGCAGATAGATGGGAACATCACCACCTAGAAGTTCCACTCCAAGTCACTCACCATCCTGACTTGGAAATATATTGCCATTCCTTCACTGTCGCTGGGTCAAAATCCTGGAACTCCCTTCCTAACAGCACTGTGGGTGTACCTACACCACATGGACTGCAGCAGTTCAAGAAGACAGCTCACCACCACCTTCTCAAGGGCAACTAGAGATGGGAAACAAATGCTGGCCTTGCCAGAGAAGCACACATCCCATGAATTAATAAAAAAACAAATTCAAAGACCATGCTTCCACCGCCTTTTGAGGAAGGGAGTTCCAAAAGTCTCACAACCCTCTGAGAGAAAAAAATTCTCCTCATCTCTATCTTAAATAGTAAGCCCTAGTTCTACATTCTCCCACAAGGGGAAACATCCTCTCCACATCCACCCTGTCAAGACCACTCGGGTTCTTAAAGATTTTGATCAAGTCACCTCTTAATCTTCTAAACTCCAGCAGATACAAACCTAGCCTGTCCAACCTTTCCTCATAAGACAACCTGCCCATGCCTGACATTGGTTTGGTAAGCCTTCTCTGAACTGTTTCCAATGTATGCATTTACATCTTTCCTTAAATAAGACCAGTACTGTACACAATACTCCAAATATAACCTCCCTACTTCTGTAATCAATTCCCCTCACAATAAATGATTACATTCCATTAGCTTTCCTAATTACTTGCTGAACCTGCATTGTAGCCTTTTGTGATTCATGCACTAGGACACCCAGATCCCTCTGAATGTCAGAGCTCTGCGATCTCTCACCATTTAGCTAATATGCTTCTTTTTTATTCTTCCTGCCAAAATGGACAATTTCACATTTGCCCTCATTTTACTCCACTTGCCGGATCTTTGCCCACTCACTATCTACATCCCTTTGTTGCCTCCTTATGTCCTCTTCACAATTTACTTTCCTACCTATCTTTGTCTTGCCAGCAAATTTAGCAAACATACGTTCAGTCCCTTCATCCAAGTTATTTTAAAATATAAGCCTTTTAAATATGGCACCCGGATACAACGGCAGGGAAAGTGCCATCCAGCCCGCCCTGCCACATGGTACATTGGGAAAGCCCCAACAGCATAATTAATTAGGCCAGCATTGTGTGATTCGATGCGAATTCCCATCAGCCTCCGTGGCTGGAAGCACTCCTGCTTCCCATGCCCGTCACTGGGCTTAGGTTCAGAATGGAAAGTTCTACCCATTAAATTATGGGGCTTGACAGGGTCAATGTCAATTTCTCCTTGCTGGGGAGTCTTGAACATGGAGTCACAGTCCCAGAATAAAAAGTTGGCCAATTTAGGACTGAGATGAGGACAAATTTCATCGCTCAAAGTTTGGTAGTCATTGGAATACTCTACCCCTACCCCAGAGAGCTGTGGATGCTCATGTGTTGAGTATATTCAAGAGACTGATGGAATTTTGCATATTAAGGGAATTAAGGGATTTGGGGGTAGGTGGGAAGGTGGAGCTGAGGTAAAAGTTCAGCCTTAGTCTTGTTGAATGGTGGAGCAGGTTCGGAGGACCAAATGGCCTACTCTAGCTCTTACTTTTTTTATGTTCTCATATCGCCAAAAACTGGGAAAATACAAAGCAATAGTGCTGGCCCTGTGCATATAATGCATGAAAGACAACCTTTTACATAAGAAAAGCAATTTTAAAATGAGTGATAATAAATTTTAATAAATTTTACTCCAATCTGTACTTTTACCAAAACCTAACTGAATACCGAATTGTTAAGTAATGCAATACAACATTAAGCAATATATCAATTAGTTAACGCATGCCAACATTAAACACTGTAAGATAATACCTCAAAAGAGTGATTCATCTAGAATGCTCTGAAGTGGTACATCTTTTAACAATATGTGAACTATTAAGTGAACATCTCAACATGAGGCCAATTGAAGTTATAAAAAAAATGGTTATTTTTAAAATCTCAAATGATTTTTTTAAAAAACAAACATTCCTTTTGGAGTGTAAGTGAAATGTATCCATCCAGATTCTTTTACATCTGACACAAATGACACACAGATATAAACACATGGAAAACGAAAGTTGGTGTGCCAAATTTCTAGCAAAAATTTGAGGGCAGAATCGTCCCAGGTTTGCACGAAGTGTGATAGCGTTTGGGTAAAACGACGTTTTTACCTGCTGGCTGCAATGGCAGTTTTTTAAACCTGCTGGATTAATTATGCATTCCTGGGTGATATGCCATTTCAATGGCAGGCGGGCTCTTGTTCGCCCGTTTGCCACACCAGCGTCTTGCCGTTTCATCATGCCAGGCGCCAGATTTAAGGTGCAGCCATGCGCACACCTCTCAGTGCTTCCAGCCCACCACTGCTGCAATGAAGACATGGCCCTGAATGGCAAAAAGACTGCAGCCCCCATGGTTCAATGCCGTGTCTCTCAATCTCCTTTTGGGCACAGTGGAGGTTTGCTGTGATGTTCTCTACCCCCTCTCTCGCAGAATGGGCAACAACCTCACTAATCTGGCTTGGGAGGCGGTGACAGCGGTGGTCAGTGCCAAGGCCCTTCAAAAGAGGACAGTCACCCAGTGCATCAATAGGATGAATGATCTCCTCCATTCCACCAGGGTAAGCCACTCTTCTCATCACTCTCAACTCACACAAACCCATCATACATCCATAGGGCCCTCACTCACTGCCAGTTCAAGGGACATCACCATTCACTCTCTAACACACAACTTCATTGTCCACAGCCCATCTATGTGACCACTCACCACCCACACAAGCCAGACATACTTATCATCTGGCCTGGCAGGTGTCCTACTTACACTTTCTCCATCCCTACTTACGCAGGACAAACTGGCACAGAGCAACAGGGAGAGGTCGCAGACTGGTGGAAGAATGCCTGAGATCAAGGTCCTCATAGACTTTGAAAACAGCCATCCAGCTGGCCGGCGAGGATCTGGACCATTCCTGTGCTGACGGTGAGGTCCGAGATGCCCTACCAAGTGAGGATCCAGCAGTGCAACATCCATTAGACAGCCATGCTGTAACTGATGTGTCCTGTTTCACAGGCCACTGCCATGCACTGATTACCTCTCCTTGCTTTCACAGGTACATCTGGGAAACAGCCGATGGAGACCCTGATCCAGGGCCTCCAATCAAGCCCTGAAGAAACCCTTGAAGAGGAACCTGAAGGCACCCTCCTTGAAGTCCCGTCACAGCGCTCACCCACACCCTCCACCAACGCAGAGACACACATCTCGGTGGGACCTAGCTTGAGAGTAGCCTCGGGATCACAACCTGGTGAGGCACATCGCACTGTCTGATCCACAGCAGGCGGCGGCAGGGACTTACCAGGTTCCTGGCACTTGAAGGGCTGCTGGGGACCAAAAATATGCTGAATCCGAGTCAGGTGATGAGCCTCTGGACTCAGTCATGTCACAGTTGCTGGAGCTGCAAAGGAAAGCTCGGGAAATCAGGAAGGGATATCCGCTGCACTCCTCAGATTGCAAGGCACGATGGTGGAGTCCATCCGTCTTCATGCTGAGGTGGTAGCACTAGCACGTCAATGCACTGAGGTCAACACTGGTAGAATGGTGGCCACTGTAGAGATCTTGGTCCACGACGTCGCTCCTGCACTGCTGCGCGGGCTCAACTCCATCGCTGAAGCCGTAGTTGGCCTCGAACAATGTATATGCAAGCGGGGTGCCACACATCTCGATCTCACTCCAGCTACCACTTCTCTTCAAGGAGTCAGCCAGGGGCCCTTGGACACCTGACAAGCAGGTGCACATCCCGGGGCCATCCATCCAGGTGACTCCGGGAGTGTCCAGCCCATCCGAATCCCCATGTTTCTGTGACCTCAGCAGCTCCAGCTCCACAGCTCAAGGAGGGTGCCACTGCCACACAGCAAGACCCTGAAAGCAGGTCGGGGCCCTCCAGGACCCAGCACTCCAGAGGATGCCCATCAAGGTCATTACAGACAGAACGTAGCGGTCAGCAGGCTGCCTCCACCTCCACTGTGGATGTCCAGGAAGCACCAAGAAGTAGTAGCAGGGTTAGGAAAATTAAGAAGATGTAGTTGCATAGTCTGGGCACGGGTGTTAATCACTTGTACATAATGTTCACTATTGTCAGTAAACCCCCAAGAATGCCTCCCTGTCTATGGCTCCTTGATCTGATGAGCAGTGTTCGTGTTACTCAGATGTGAAATCATTCTGCACAAGAGAAAGGCAGGTGTCTCAGTCCAGGGCCTCTTCCCTGTGCTTTGTGCAGCCTTCAGACCACAGTGATGGTCCGGCCTCACGCGCCCTGGACACATTACTGATGCTTGCACCTCGATGGTGCTTGTCATTGCTGACAGAATGTTGTGGGCAGGCGTCACAGAGTTCCGTCATTCTCTCTGTGTGCTCTCAGAACCTTTAAGGTGGGGCTGATCCCCATCTCTTCAGCATCTGTGACCAGTGACGCTGTGCTCCTGAAGAGCTCAGGTGCTGAAGGCGAACAAAGGATCAGATGCTTTCAAAGTTTCTTGGCTGCATCTCTACGCTATGACCCTGATCACAGAGTACAAGCGAGCTGCCCCCAACTAGGGAGGAGTCAGACATTCTCAGAGGCAATGTGAGGATCTGTGGAGTGTCCTCACTGCATGCCATCATCATCCTCCTGCAATTGAGCGACTATTAGGGCCTCCGCTGTGTCTCAATGACAGGAGCATTCTCACAGGAGGTATTCACGTTGTCATAAGCCAGACTGGAATCAAACATTCACAGATGCTATGTGGGGATCTATGGGGTCACCTCACTGCATGTCGTCATCATCCTCCACAAATCTAGCAGCTATGAGGACCACCCGAGTGTGCATGCCTCGCCTGGCCAAATGTGAGGGCCTCATCCCCGTCACCGTTGCCTCCAAGAATCTCCTCATCCTCTTCCCCATCGGCGTCCTCCCTATCAGAGGAGACATCCAGCTCCTCCATCTCCTCCTCAGCCAGCTCCTCTCCCCGTTGCAGCACCAGGTTGTTAAGGACGCAGCTGACAACGATGATCTGTGACACCCTCTGTGGACTGTATTGCAGGGTCCCACCAGACTGGTCCAGGCACCGGAACCTAATTTTCAACATCCCGATGGTTTGTTCCACCAAGTTGCAAGTTGCAGCATGAGCTTCATTTTACCTTAGCTTTGTTGCAGTCTGAGGCCGCTGCACAGGTGTCATCAGCCACGTCCTCTGCGGGTAGCCCTTGACCCTGAGGAGGCATCCCTGCAGCCTCTGTGGACCCTGGAAGACTCCAGTGATCTGTGACTGACTGAGAGTGTAGGAGTCATGCACAATTCCTGGAAACCATGCACAGGTCTGCAGGATGGGTTTGTGGTGGCCACACATCAGCTGAACGTTTAGCGAATTGAAGCCCTTGTGGTTGACATAGTTGACTGTGGGTTGAGATTTGAGCGCCATGTGAGTGCAGTCGATGGCACCCTGCACCTGTGGGAAACCCGAGGTCTGGGTGAATCTAAGCGCTCTTGCATCCTGGCTTTCCTGGTCCCAGTCAAAATGCACAAAGTTGTGGGCCCTCGTGAAGATGGCATCTGTGACCTAATGGATGCTTTTGTGGGTGGAGGCTTGTGAGATCCCACAGAGATCACCTGTGCAGCCCTGAAAGGAAACATGGGCTTACAAATTGAGCGCCACAGTCACTTTGAAGGCCACTGGCAGTGGATGCCTTCCAAATCCACATGACGCCAAACCCTGCAATAGCTGGCAGCTGTGCCTGACCAGTTCCCTAGACATGTGCAGTCTTTGGCGACACTAGCTCTTGGTCATCTGCAAGAATGAAAGGCGGTATCTATAGACCCTGTGTCTATTTACTCACCGACCAGCGATGGCTCACTGTGGCTCTTCGGTGGCGTGTGCAGGATCCCCAGCTGCCCCTTCTTCCTGAGGGTGCTGATCCTCCCTCTGCACAGCCAGGTGCCTCCATTTCTCTCTTCACCTTCAGCTCCACTTTCTGTAAGCCACGAAGCATACAGCTAGTTCACCAGGCTCCATGATCCTGATGTACTCCTCCTGCAGGATGAAAGAGAGAGGCACATGGGTTAGCATGGGTGCACTAAGAAACTCTCTTGGTTAAGTCTGAAGGCCCATTAACACATCCTGGAGAGTGCTGGATACCACTTGGATGGCCAGAGATTAGTGCGCTGCATGGCTGTCCAAAACCCCACCCACCTCCAACCGACCGATTGGCCACAGCTTTGCCCATTGGGCTGCATGCTGCGCTCTCAGCTCAGGCACAGGCTTTCTCCTAATCCACACTGCAAGCTGCCCTGTTAGCTTGAACCATGGGGGAGACTGGTCCAAACAGGGATGCTGACATTGCAAGGGGCTGTGAGCGTCTCCACCAGTGACTGTTCCACGGCCAGCTTTAGCAAGGAGATTGAACAATGTGCCCAGTCATCCAACTGTTCTGCAGTCCACTGTAATGCTCATTAGTTTGCAGTCTGTGCCTGAGGGGTGAAAAGCTCTGGAGCACTTGGTGGCACCTTGATGCCTCTGTATTGCTTGAGTCATAGAGTCATGGAGGTCTACAGCACAGAAAAAGGCTCTTCAGCCCATCAAGTCTGCGCCAGTCAAACAAGTACCTAACTATTCTAATCCCATTTTCCAGCACTAGGCCCATAGCCTTGTAGGCCATGGCATCATAAGTGCACATCCAAATACTTCTTAAATGTTATGAGGATTTTTGCCTCTACCTTTCAGGCAGTGAGTTCCAGATTCCCACCATCCTCTGGGTGAAAAAAGTTTTCCTCACATCCCCTCTAAACCTCCTGCCCCTTACCTTAAATCTATGCCCCCTGGTTATTGATCCCTCCACCAAGGGGAAAGGTTCCTTCCTTCCTACCCCATCTATGCCCCTCATAATTTTATACACCTCAATCATGTCCCCCTCAATCTCCTCTGCTCCAGGGAAAATAACCCCAGTCTATCCAATCTCTCCTCATAACTAAAACTCTCCAGCCCAGGCAACATCCTGGTAAATCTCCTCTGCAGTCACTGCTGGAGGTGCTCACAGCCCCTTGCAATGTCAGCATCCCTGTTTGGACCAGACTACCCCGTGGTTCAAGCTAACAGGGCAGCTTGCAGTGTGGGTTAGGAGGAAGCCTGTGCCTGAGCTGAGAGCGCAGCATACAGTCCAATGGACAAAGCTGTGGCCAGTCGGTCGGTTGGAGGTGGGTGGGGTTTTGGACAGCCATGCAGCGCACTCTCTCTAGTGCAGTCATATCCTTCCTACAATGCGGATTCCAGAACTGCACGCAATACTCTAGCTGTGGCCTAACCAGCGTTTTATACAGTTCCAGCATAACCTCCCTGCTCTTATATTCTAAACCTCGGCTAATAAAGGCAAGTATCCCATAAGCCTTCTTAACCACCTTATCTACCTGTCCCGCTACCTTAAGGGACTGGTGGACATGCACACCAAGGTCCCTCTGATCCTTGGTACTTCCCAGGATCCTACCATTCATCGTGTATTCCTGTGCCTTGTTTGTCCTGCCCAAGTGCATCACCACACACTCATCCGGATTAAATTCCATTTGCCACTGATCAGCCCATCTGACCAGCCTGTCTATATCCTGTAATCTAAGGCTATCCTCCTCACTATTTACCTCCCCAACAATTTTCATGTCATCTGCGAACTTACTGATCAACCCTCCTACATTAAAGTCTAAATCGTTTATATATACCACAAATAACAATGGACCCAACACCGATCCCTGTGGAACGCCACTGGACACAGGCTTCCAGTCACAAAAACACCCCTTGACCATCATCCTCTGCTTCTTGCCCCTCCACCAATTCTGGATCCAATTTGCCAAATTGTCTTGGATCCCATGGGCTCTTACCTTCATTATCAGTCCCCCATGCAGGACCTCATCAAAAGCCTTGCTGAAGTCCAAGTAGACTACATCAAATGCATTGCCTCATCTACACACCTACAATCAAATTGGTCAGACATGGCCTCCCCTTAACAAAACCATGCTGACTGTCCTTGATTGATCCCTGCCTCTCCAAGTGTAGATTAATTCTGTCCCTCAGAATTGCTTCCAATAGTTTCCTCACCACTGAGGTTAGACTGACTGGCCCCTAGTTCCCTGGTTTATCCTTTCTTCCCTTCTTGAATAATGGTACCACATTGGCTGTACTCCAGTCCTCTGGCACCTCTCCCGTGGCCAGATAAGTATTGAAAATTATTGCCAGCGCCCCTGCTTTCTCCTCCCTTGCCTCACCCAACTGGGATACATTTCATCCGGGCCTGGAGATTTGTCTACTTCTAAGCCTGCCAGACCACTTAGAACCTCCTCCCTTTCTATGCTAATTTCTTCAATTATATCACAGTCTTCCTGCCTGATTTCCATACCCACATTGTCCCTCTCACTCGTGAACACTGATACAAAGTATTCATTTAGAAACCTACCTACGTCTTCCGGCTCCACACACAAATTACCACTATGGTCCTTAATGGGCCCTACTCTTTCCCTAGTTATCCTCTTACTCTTAATGTACTTGTAAAATAACATTGGATTTTCCTTTATTTTACCTGCCAATGTTTTTTCATGCCCCCTTTTTGCTCTCCTAATTTACTTTTTAAGTTGCTCCCTACACATTCTATACTCCTCTAAGGCTTCCGCTGTTTTTGAGCCCTCGGTATCTGCCATAAGCACCCCCCTTTTCTCTTCATCCAATCCTGTATAATCTCTCAACATCCAGGGTTCCCTGGATTTGTTGGTTCCACCCTTTGTCTTTCTTGGAATATGTTGGCCCTGTACTCTTCCTATTTCCTTCCTAAATGAGTCCCACTGCTCTGACACAGATTTACCTAAAAGTAGCTGCTCCCAGTCCACTCTGGCCAAATCATATCTGATCTTATTAAAATCGGCCTTCCCCAATTTAGAACCCTGATTTCTGGCTCATCCTTGTCCTTTTCCATAACAACCTTGAATCCAACGGAGTTATGATCACAATCTCCAAAATGCTCCCCCATTGATACCTCTACCACTTGCCCGGCTTCATTCCCTAAAATTAAGTCCAGGACCTCTCTTGTAGGACCTTCTATGTACTGGCTTAAAAAGCTCTCCTGGATGCATTTTAAGAATTCCGCTCCCTCTAAACCTATCACACTATGACTAACCCTGTTAATGTTGGGGAAGTTGAAATCCCCCACTATTACTACTCTATTATTTTTACACTTGAGTGGGCCGATTCCAATCATATCAATGTGGTTACGCCTGAACTATCTCAGCTGCAGGGGATTGGTCACTTTATTCAAGATGTCCCTATTGTGTGGCCGCTTCCTTCGCCCACTACACGCCCCACCCCACATGTGCATGTGTGCTACTTTCAACCGCAGGACAGCCGTAACACCCACCCCAGCCCCACACACTTCCAATGTCACCTCAGCCACAGGGTAGCCTTTTCCCCCATCCCCCAATGTACTTCAACTGCTGGGCAGCCTTTGCCCCCCTCCCCACCACCAACGCATCTCAACCTTGAAGTCCAGCAGGTGTCCCTCATGAGCGCTCACCTCTGTCATGAAGCTATTAATATATATATCATTAGAAATTATTTTTCTTTTAAAAATAGAGATTTAGTCTGTGGGTGTGTCTGTGTATGTCTTAATTGGATTAAAGCCAGCTAGCCTGTATACTTTGATGTATACCAGTTTGATGTGAGAGAGGTAGGGTACATTTGCATTTTGTTGAATAGAATATTCAAGAAAGGGGTGAATTCTGGCACCAAGCTAGCAGAGATCAAGCAGGGTGTTTATATTACTAATAAAATTGGTACTACGAAAGGGGCTTTATTGTTAGAAGAGGTGGAGTACAAAAGGGCTGATGATACAATGAGAATTTACATTCAATGAGCTGTGTTGCATATAACAGACAGACAGTTTTGTGTGTGCAGGGCAGAGGCAATGTAAGGTCAAGCTGTAAACCTACAACTGTCTCAACAGGAACCAAAGAGAAAGGAACCTCAGTTTGAATTTTTAAGGTGAAAATGCTTTGCCTGGTGTCTGCTGAAAGCCTGTGGGTTGTTGTTGTCTTAATGGAGATTAGTTTGGGAATTTATTAAAAGTTATGATAGTAGTAATTTGTAGCCATGTGTATATGTTTAACTTGTGTAAATTAATAAAATGTTTAATTTAGTTTGATATAAAACCTCTCGAGAACTGATGGTCTGAGTGAGCTTGCACACGAGCAGGGGAGAGAGCTCATCCTGAGTGAGACAGCCAGAGTGAGTGTGGGTATTGGCAATTTGGTGCACTGTGAGAATTTGGTACAGAGGGGAAGAGGTGCTCTTTGCATTTTTTCTTTGCTATCCAACTTCTTAAATCTTCAGAGAGTGGCCTTGCCCTGCTGCAGCAGTAGAGGATACAAGGGAGAGAAATGACTGGTAAGTAGTGGATAAGGTCGGGGAAGTATTCACTACTTTAATCGCTTATAGTTTAAGGTCTTTTTTGTGGTTTATAGTTTGTATATTCTGTAGTAATGAGGATCAGGAAAGAAGGGCCCTAGAGTAATTGATTTAAAAGGTTTAATTGAAAGGGATAAGTCATGGCAGGAGAGCTCAAAGCAGTTGGGGTGCTCCTTGTGCTCCATGTGGGAAGCTGGGAACATTTCCAGTGCCCGGGACCAGCATGTGTGCAGGAAGTGTGTCCAGCTGCAGCTCCTGGAAGCTCAGGTTTCAGAGCTGGAATAGTGGCTGGGGACACTGTGGAGCATCCATGAGTCTGAGAGCATTGTGGATAGCACATTTGGAGAGGTGGTCACACCGCAGCTCAAGGGACTTGAGGAAGGAAGGGAATGGGTGACCACCAGGCAGTCCAAGAGAAACAGGCAGGTAATTCAGGAGTCCCCTGGGGTCCCGCTCGCAAATCAATATTCCATTTTGGAGGCTGATGAGGGCGCTGGTTCCTCCAGGGAGTGCAGACAGAGCCAACCTTCTGGCACCACAAGCAGCCTGTCTGTACAGGCGGGAAGGAAGAAAGGAAGACCAATAGTAATAGGGGATTCTATAATCAAGGGAACAGATAGGAGCTACTGTGGCCGTCAACGTGACTCCAGGATGGTGTGTTGACTCCCTGGTGCCAGAGTCCGGGATGTCACTGAACGGCTGCAGGGCATCCTGAAGGGGGAGGATGATCAGGCAGAGGTCATGATGCATGTTGGTACCAATGACTTAGGTAAAAAGAGGGATGAGGTCTTGCATCAAGAATTCAGGGAGTTAGGCAGTAGACTGAAAAGCGGGACCTCTCGGGATGTAATCTCTGGATTACTCCCAGTGCTACGTGCTAGTGAGCTCAGAAATAGGAGAACAGCACAGATGAATACGTGGCTTAAGAGTTGGTGCAGGATGGAGGGTTTTAGATTCCTGGATCACCGGGTCCATTTCTGGGGAAGGTGGGACCTGTGCAAACGGACGGTCGACATCTGAACCAGAGTGGGACTAACATCCTTGCGGGCGGGTTTGCTAGTGCTGTTGGGAGGAGTTTAAATTAATTCAGCAGGGGGAGGGGACACAGAATGTTAGCAGAATAGGGACACATCATAATACAGTAAAACAATCAAGTCAGAGGGAGTACAGCTGCATTAAGTTTCAAGGGAGTAAGGCAAGGCTGGATGGGCTCTACTTTAATGCCAGAAGTATTACAGGTAAAACAGATGAGTTAAGTATGAGGATTGACATGTGGAATTGTGATATAGTAGCCATCACAGAGATGTGGTTGAGGGAGGGACAGGATTGGCAGCTCAACAATCCGGGATATAGAATCTTCAGTCGATTCAGGGGAGGGGTAAAAGAGGAGGAGGCATTGCATTATTAGTTAAGGAGTCAGTTACTGCAGTAAGGAGAGATGATATCTTGGAGGGGGCGTCGAATGAAGCTTTGTAGGTAGAGCATAGGAATAAAAAAAGGAGCAGACACATTGTTAGGTGTTTATTATAGACCCCTAGATAGTCAATGGAAAATTGAGGAACAAATATGTGCACAATTCGCAGAGGTGTGTAAAAATAATAACATTAGGGTAATTATATTAGGTGATTTCAACTTTCCCAACATTAATTGGGATAGACATAGTGTTAAGGGCTTGGATGGAGTGGATTTCTTGAAATGTGTACAAGAGAACTTTTTAGGTCAATATGTAGAGGGTCCAATGAGGAACGGGGCAGTGCTGGACCTAATTCTGTGTAATGAAGCTGGATAGGTGGCTGAGGTGGTGGTGGGGGAGCATTTTAGTGATAGCGACCACAACATGGTACAGTTTAAGTTTGTTATGGACAAAGAAATAGACAAGTTGCAAAAAAATGTTTTGGATTGGGGGAGAGCGGATTTTAGTAAAATAAGGCAGGATCTGGCCAAGGTAGACTAGGAACAGCTAGTTGTGGAGAAATCAACAGAAGAGCAGTGGGGGGTGTTCAAAAAGGAAATGGGGAGGGTACAACTCAACATGTTCCCTCGAGGGTGATAGGAAGGAGTAACAAGTCCAGAGAGCCATGGATGACCAGGGATATTCAGGATACAATGAGAAGGAAAAGAGAGACTTTTAGCAGGTACAAGGGGAGCAAATCAGCAGAGGCATTAGTGGAGTACAGAAAGTGCAGGGTGCAGCTTAAGAAAGCAATTAGGAGAGCAAAGAGGGGATATGAGAAAGCTCTGGCTGGTAAAAGTAGGAAAAATCCCAAGATATTCCATAAGTATATCAATGGGAAGAGGATAACCAAGGAAAGAGTAGGGCCCATTAGGGACCAAGGGGGCAATCTATTAATGGAGGCAGAGGACATCGGTAGAGGATTGAACGAATACTTCACATCCATCTTCACCCAAGAGAATGAGGATGAAGGTATGGAACTTGGGGAGAGAGACTGTGAGGTACTTGAGCAAATTGATATAGGGAGTGACAAGGTATTGGAGGTGTTGGCAGGCTTAAAAGTGGACAAATCGGATGATTTGTGTCCCAGACTGCTGAGGGAGACAAGGGAAGAGATCACAGGGGCTCTGACCCAAATTTTTAATTCCTCTCTGGCCACGGGGGAGGTGCCAGAGGACTGGAGAACAACTAATGTGGTTCCGCTATTTAAGAAGGGTTGTAGAGATAAGCCAGGGAACTACAGGCCAGTGAGTCTCGCGTCAGTGATAGGGAAACTATTGCAGAAAATTCTGAAGGAGGGAATCTATCTCCACTTGGAGAGGCAATGTTTGATCAGGGATAGTCAGCATGGCTTTGTCAGAGGGAGGTCATGCCTAACAAATTTGACTGAATTTTTTGAGGAGGTGACCAGGCGTGTAGATGAGGGTAGTGCAGTTGATGTAGTCTATACGGATTTTATCCATGCCTTTGACAAGGTCCCACATGGGAGACTTATAAAGAAGGCTTTATGGGATACAGAGTAATTTGGTAAGGTGGATTCAAAATTGGCTTTGTTGTAAGAGACAGAGAGTAGTGACAGAAGGCTGCTTTAGTGGCTGGAAGCCAGTGTCCAGTGGCATACCACAGGGATCTGTGCTCGGTGCCCAATTATTTGTCATTTATATAAAGGGCATAGATGACTATGTGGGGGGTAGGATTAGTAAGTTTGCTGATGACACAAAGATTGGCCGGGTGGTTAACAGTGAGGTTGAGTGTCTTGGGCTACAGGAAGATATAGACGGGATGGTCAAATGGCAGATGAGCGGCAGATGGAATTTAACCCTGAAAAGTGTGAGGTGATACGCTTTGGAAGGAGTAATTTGACAAGGAAGTATTCAATGAATGGCATGACACTAGGAAGTTCTGAGGAACAAAGGGACTTTGGCGTTTGTGTCCATTGATCTCTGAAGGCGGAGGGGCATGTTAATGGGGTAGTGAAAAAAGCATATGGGACACTTGCCTTTATCAATTGAGGCATAGATTACAAAGGTAGGAAGGTCATGTTGGATTTGTATAGAACCTTGGTGAGGCCACAGCTGGAGTACTGTATGCAGTATCTGGTCACCACATTATAGGAAGTTTATGATTGCACTGGAGGGGGTGCAGAGGAGATTCATCAGGATGTGGCCAGGGATGAAACATTTAAGTTATGAAGAGAGGTTGGATAGACTTGGGTTGTTTTTGTTGGAGCAGAGAAGACTGAGGGGCGACCTGATCGAGGTGTACAAGATTATGAGGGGCATGGACAGGGTGGATAGGGAGCAGCTGTTCCTCTGAGTTGAAGGGTCAGTCATGAGGGGAAATAAGTTCAAGATGAGGGGCAGGAGGTTTAGGGGGGATGTGAGGTAAAACCTTTTTACCCAGAGGGTGGTGATTGTCTGGAATGTGCTGCCTGGGAGCGTGGTGGAGGCGGGTTGCCTCACATCCTTTAAAAAGTACCTGGATGAGCACTTGGCACATCATAACATTCAAGGATATGGGCCAAGTGCTGGTAAATGGGGTTAGGTAGGTAGGTCAGGTGTTTCTTACATGTCGGTGCAGACTTGATGGGCTGAAGGCCCTCTTCCGCACTGTGTGATTCTGTGAATCCTGAATTTAGAGCTGTGTCTCAAACACACAAAAATAAAAATATAGGTTATGACAGTTGTTTAAAGATTCACTCTGGGATTTTTTAATAACTCAGCTTTACCAACTGCTGGGTCATAACACCTCCAAGTTCCCCTCAAATTGCAGCCTACGAAGTACATGTGTTTTATGTGCTGTTGTGAAACACGTCGGCGTGCATGCACATCGATGTGGGTGGATGATCCAGTGGGGGGGCATGATTCCAGCGGGCTGGCCTTATAATGATATGCTAATGTAATACAATGAGGGTCCCAAACTCCAATGGCTGGAAATGCGTCCTGCCAGCGACAGTCTGAGTAGACAATCACAAACTGGTTTCACACCGTTGTGAAAACGATTTTTGGCCTTCTCACCAGATTGCCCGCTCAGGCCATCGTACACAGCCAACACCAGCGGGCACAGACGATTCCACCCTTTTTTTATTCATTCATGGATCTGGGCTTCGCTGACTGGGCCAGCATTTATTGCCCATCCCTAACTGCCCTTGAGAAAGTGGTGGTGAGCTGCCTTCTTGAATCGTCGCAGTCCATGTGGTGTAGGTACTGTGTTAGGAAAGGAGTTCCAGGATCTTGACCCAGCGACAGTGAAGGAACGGTGATATATTTCCTAGTCAGGACGGTGAGTGACTTGGCAGGAAACTTCCAGGTGGTGGTGTTCCCTTCTACCTGCTGCCCTTGTCCTTCTAGATGGTACTGGTCATGGGTTTAGAAGGTGCTGTCAAAGGAGCCTTGGTGAATTCCTGCAGTGCATCTTGTAGATGGTACACACTGCTGCTATTGTGCATCGGTAGTGGAGGGAGTGAACGTTTGTGGATGGAGTGCCAATCAAGCGGGCTGCTTTGTCCTGGACGGTGTCAAGCTTCTTGAGTGTTGTGGGAGCTGCACTCATCCAGACAATTGGGGAGCATTCCATCACACTCCTGACTTGTGCCTTGTAGATGGGGCACAGGTTTTAGGGGGTCAAGGAGGTGAGTTACTCATCGCAGGATTCCTAGCCTCTGACCTGCTCTTGTAGCCATAGTATTTATATGGCTGGTCCTGTTCAGTTTCTGGTCAATGGTAACCCCCAGGATGTTGATAGTGGGAAATTCATTGATGGTAATGCCATTGAACATCAAGGGACGATGGTTGGATTCTCTCTACTTGGTCATTGTCTGACACATGTGTGGCTTAAATGTTACTTACCACTTGTCAGCCCAAGCCTGGATATTGTCCAGGTCATGCTGCATTTGGACATGGACTGCTTCAGTATCTGAGGAGTCGCAAATGCTCCTGAACATTGTGCAATCATCAGCAAACATCCCCACTTCTGACCTTATGATGGAAGGAAGGTCATTGATGAAGCAGCTGAAGATGGCTAGGCTGAGGTCACTACCCTGAGGAACTCCTGCAGTAATCTCCTGGAGCTGAGATGACTGACCTCCAACAACCATAATCATCTTCCTCTGTCCCAGGCATGACTCCAACCAGTGGAGAGTTTCCCCCATGATTCCCATTGACTCCGGTTTTGCTAGGGCTCCTTGATGCCACATTCTGTCAAATGAGGCCTTGATGTCAAGGGCAATCACTCTCACCTCACCTCGGGGGTTCAGCTCTTTTGTCCATGTTTGAACCAAGGCTGTAATGAAGTCAGGAGCTGAGTGGACCTGGCCAATCCCTAACTGGGCATCAATGAGCAGGTTATTGCTAAGCAAGTGCCGCTTGATAGCACTGTTGATGACCTCTTCTATTGCTTTACTGATGATCGAGAATAGGTTGATGGGGCGGTAATTGGCCGCGTAGGATTTGCCCTGCTTTTTGTGTACAAGACATATCTAGGCAAGTTTCCACATAGCCGGATAGATGCCAGTGTTTTAGCTGTACTGCAACAGCTTGGCTAGAGGCACTGAGAGTTCTGGAG
The DNA here is from genome assembly GCF_964194155.1 of Cetorhinus maximus. Taxonomy (NCBI): domain Eukaryota; kingdom Metazoa; phylum Chordata; class Chondrichthyes; order Lamniformes; family Cetorhinidae; genus Cetorhinus; species Cetorhinus maximus. The sequence goes on along the minus strand of NC_135883.1, from coordinate 83,731,096 downwards.
CACAAGTCTTCAGTACTATTGCCTGAATATTGTCAGGACCCTTAGCCTTTCCAGTATCCAGTGCCGACAGCCATTTCTTGATAGCACGTGGAGTGAATCGAATTGGCTGAGGACTGGCATCTGTGATGCTGGGGACCTCCGGAGGAAGCCAAGATGGATCATCCACGCAGCACTTCTGGCTGAAGATTGTAGCAAATGCTTCCGCCTTATTTTTTACGCTGATGTTCTAGGGCTCCTCCATCATTGTGGATGGGGATATTTGTGGAGCCTCCTCCTCCAGTGAGTTGTTTAATTGTCCACCACCATTCACGATTGGATGTGGCAGGACTGCAGAGCTTAGATCTGATCCGTTGGTTGTGGGATCGCTTATCTCTATCTATCACTTGCTGCTTATGATGTTTGACATGCAAGCAGTCCTGTATTGTAGCTTTACCAGGTTTACATCTCATTTTTATGTATGCCTGGTGCTGCTCCTGGCATGCACTCCTGCACTCTTCATTGAACCAGGGTTGATCCCCTGGCTTGATGGTAATGGTAGAGTGGGGGATGTGCCAGGCCATGAGATGACAGATTGCTTTTGAGTGCAATTCTGCTGCTTCACAGCGCCTCATGGATGCCTGGTCTTGAGCTGCTAGATGTGTTCAAAAGCTATCCCATTTAGCATGATGGTTGTGCCACACAACATGATGGAGGGTATCCTCAATGTGAAGGTGGAACTTTGTCTTCACACTGACTGTGTGATGGTCACTCCTACTGATTCTGTCATGGACAGATGCATCTGCAGCAGGCAGGTTGGTGAGGATGAGGTCAAGTATGTTTTATCCCTCTTGTTGGTTCCCTTACCACCTGCCGCAGACCCAGTCTAGCAGCTATGTCATTTAAGACTCAGCCAGTAATGGTGCTACCAAGCCACTCTTGGTGATGGACATTGAAGTCCCCCACCCAGAGTATATTCTGCACACTTGCCACCCTCAGTGCTTCCTCCAAGTGGTGTTCAACATGGAGGAGCACTAATTCATCAGCTGAGGGAGGGCAGTACATGGTAATTAGCAGGAGGTTTCCTTGCCCTGAGACTTCATGGGATCCGGAGTCAACATTGAGGACTCTATGTGCAACTCTTCCTCCTGACTGTATACCGCCTCTGCTGGGCTTGTCCTGCCAGTGGGACAGGACATACCCAGAGATGGTGATAGCAGTGTCTAGGCTATTATCTGTAAGGTATAATTCCATGAGGGTGACTATGTCAGGTTGTTGCTTTAAAAATCCGTGAGACAGCTCTCCCAATTTTGGCACAAGCCCCCAGCTGTCAGTATGGAGGACTTTGCAGGGTCAACAGGGCTGAGTTTGCCATTGCTGTTTCCCTGTGCCTAGGTTGATGCCAGGTGGTCCATCTGGTTTCATTCCTTTTTTGTGACTTTGTTATAACTGAGTGGCTTGCTAGGCCATTTTAAGAGTCAACCACATTGCTGTGGGTCTGGAGTCACATGTAGGCCAGACTAGAACAGCAGACTTCCTCCCCTACAAGCCAGATGGGTTTTTACAACAATCAACAATGGTTCCATGGTCATCATTTAATTTTTAATTCCAGATTCCTAGCAGGATTCGAACCCCAGTCCCCAGAAAATTTCCCTGGATCTCTGGATTACTAGTCCAACAACAATAACACTATGCCATCACCTCCCCTGAGTGTATAATGCCATAATTAGATGGGCTGAAACAGTATTTGGGGTGAAACCTAGTTACATTGAGTCAGCATCCCCTATCCTCCATATTTCTGTAGTATTTTGGGAGCAGATGAATAATATTCTCCTATATTACCATCAAATTACAGAAATACAAATTAAATTCTGTGATTTTCTCCAAAGCATCATCTTTTTCCAAAATCTTTCATGGTTCAAACAGTTTGCTCATTTTTATGGTGCTATTAATTTTTCAACTAGCCTTGTTTGCTGTTTTCTTTTGCCCAGCCTGGTACCTGGAGAATCTCGCCAATTTTTCTTGTAGTGGTCCTGTGGCATAACATTATGTTCAGAGCAGCACCAGCATGGTGCTTTGGAACGTTGCTAGAGCCTTTCATATGTGGTAAATTACTGGATATAATTAGTGATTATGGGATGTGCTTTTTAAATAAAAGGGAAATCATACAGCATTTTAAATGATTCATTAATTCAAAATGAATGTTCAAAGGTGGCAGCAAAAGGGAAAACGTATGGATTAAAGGGAATTCAGATTTGCAAGTGGTGGGAAGCAGTGTTCCAAGGATCAGTGCTGAAACCACTGTTACTTAAAATTTATCGAAAAGATTTGGGTTCAGGAGTTGGTTGCACAATTTCAAAGTTTGTAGATTGTTAGGATCCCCATAGAGAGCGGTGAGCTTTCAAAATAAGAATTCAAACTTCCAGTTCAGAGTTGAAAGAATGAAACAACAAAATTTCACGTTTTAAGACTTTTCCGGTAACAAGCAGGCTAAAAGAACTATTGACTAGACACTTTTTATAGGCAACTTATAATTTAAACTACAGAACTGAGCTTTCCCCTTTTATTTTTACCACAGCTGAAAAACCCATTTGACAAGTGACTTGACAGCACCTTTATATACTTATTGGATTTTAATGGACCCAGTCCAAAGCGGTTCTTCGCTCCCAAGGTTTTACTTCCTTTCCTTTCCTTTCCCTTCCCGGCCTGGTTGGTGGCGTAGCTTTACTGTCACTGGCTGAGTAATCCAGAGGCCCAGGGTAATGCTGACGGTGAAAGTTGAATTCAATAAAAATCTGGAATTAAAAGTCCATGAAACCATTGTTGATTGTCATAAAAACCCATCTGGTTCACTAATGTCCTTTAGGGAAGGAAGTGTGCCATCCTTACCTGGTCTGGCCTACATGTGACTCCAGACCCATAGCAATGTGGCTGACGCTTGACTGCCCTCAGAAATGGCTGAGCAAGCTACTCAGTTGGTTTCTTCACCACCTGCCGCAGACCCAGTCTATCAGCTACGTCCTTTAGGACTCAGCCAGCTCAGCCTGTATCTGTGCTACCGAGCCAGTCTTGGTGATGGACATTGAAGTCCCCCACCCAGAGTTCATTCTGCACCCCTGCCATCCTCAGTGCTTCCTCCACGTGGTCTTCAACATGGAGGAGTACTGATTCATCAGCTGAGGGGGGAGGGGCTTTTCTATTCTTGCTGCCAAAGTAGATAATCTCATATTTTCCCACATTATACTCCATCTGCCAATTTTTTGCCCACTCACTTAGCCTATCTATATCTTTTTGTAGATCTTTCATATCCTCCTCACAACTTGCTTTCCTATCTACCTTTGCATCATCAGCATATTTTGCTAAAATAGTATTGATTCCTTCATCCAGTTAATATAGGTCGTAAATAATTGAGGCCCCAGTACTGATCTCTACAGCACTCCGCTCATTACAGCTTTCCAACCTGAAAATGATCCATTTATCCTGACTCTCTGTTTCCTGTTATTTAGCCAATCTTCTATCCATGCTAATATATCACCCCAACACCATGAACTATTATCTTGAGCAGTAACCTTTTATGTGGCACCTTATCGAATGCCTTTTGAAATTCAAAAGCACGACATCTACTGGTTCCCTTTTATCCATTCTGTTTGTTACATCCTCAAAGAGCTCTAGTAAATTTGTGAAACACTATTTTCCTTTCACAAAACCATATTGATTGTGCCTGGCTCAATTCTGATTTTCTAAATGTCCTGCTACTACCTCCTTAATAATGCACACCATTTTCCCAGCAACATATGCTAGGCTAATTGACCTACATTTTCCTGCTTTCTGTCTCCCTCCTTTCTTGAATAAGATATTACATTTGCAGTTTTCCAATACATTGGGGCCTTTCCAGAATTTAGGGAATTTTGGAAGATTGCAACCAATGTATCCACTATCTCTGCAGCCACATCTTTTAAAATCCTATTTTTTTTATTCATTCACGGGATGTGGGCTTCGCTGGCTGGGCCAGTATTTATTGCCCATCCCTAGTTGCCCTGGAGAAGGTGATGGTGAGCTGCCTTCTTGGACTGCTGCAGTCTATGTAGAGTAGGTACGCCTACAGTGCTGTTAGGAAGGGAGTTCCAGGATTTTGACCCAGCGACAGTGAAGAAATGGCAATATATTTCCAAGTCAGGATGGTGAGTGACTTGGGGTGGAACTTCTAGGTGGTGGTGTTCCCATCTATCTGCTGCCTTTGTCCTTCTAGATGGTAGTGGTCATGGCTTTGGAAGGTGCTGTCGAATGAGCCTTGGTGAATTCTCGCAGTGCACCTTGTAGTTGGTAGACACTGCTACTACTGTGTGTCGGTGGTGAAGGGAGTGAATGTTTGTGGATGTGGTGCCAATCAAGCGGGCTGCTTTGTCCTGGATGGTGTTGAGTTTCTTGAGTGTTGTGGGAGCTGCACTGATCCAGGCAATTGGGGAATATTCCATCGCACTCCTGGCTTGTGCCTTGTAGATGGTGGACAGGCTTTGGGGAGTCAGGAGGTGAGTTACTCCTCACACAATGATGAAGGCCATCAGGTTCAGCATATTTGGCTTTAGTCCCATTAGTTTTCCCAGAACTTTTTATCTAGTGATCATAATTGTTTTAAATTCCTCTGTCCCTTTTGCTGTTCTTGGGGTGCTTTTTGTATCTTCTATCATGAGGACAGAGACAAAATACTTCCTCAAATTCTCTGCCATTTCCTTGTTTCCTATTATTAATCACCCAGTTTCACCCTTTACTCACCCTTTGCTTACTGTCTGTTTACTTCTTACTTACTAGTAGACGCTTTTACTGTGTGTTTTTGTATTTCTTGCTAGTTTACGCTCATACTCTAATTTCTTCCTCTTTTTTTTTAGTCATCCTTTGCTAATTTCTAAAAATTTCCCAATCTCCTGGCCTATCTTTTCAACATTCTACATCTTTTCTTTAGATTTGAAACCATCCTTAACTTTCTTAGTTAGCCACTGATGGTGCTTCCTTCTCATAAAGTCTTTCTTTGTCAATGGAACCACCTCCTCAGGTATCTTTTCCCCACCTCGGCCTTTCCAAGATGACCCGCACACACCCAGACTGCTGCACCCTACCCACCCCCACCCATCCCGCCTCCCAACTTTGTCCAAGGCCCCAGCACATAGAATACTTTGAATATTGGAACTGCCTGTAGTTCCAGCAGCAGCCACTGCTCCCAATGGCGCTACTAGGACTACAGAGCTTCCAACCAAGCAGATTGACTAATAGTTCTCTGAGGCAGGATTTTCTCCTGAGTGAGGGGTGGAAATCCCACCTACAGCCAATTAAGGAGCATTAAATGGCTGCTGTACTGCCAACATCGATGCGTGAGCCATTTGACTTTCCACCCCTCCAGAATAAGCACCTGTTTGGTGCACAGAGCTTGCCAGAAGAATGCTCAAGGCTCAAAATAACAAGAGCTTTATTCTGGTAAGGATAGATACACTCTGCCCACTGATCACCTGTACTTGACCAGTAATTAAAATCAGTCCCTATGCTCCTTGTTTATTCTAATGTCACTGTTTCTTACAATTGCTGGAATTTTCCCAGGCAAGGGGACGCAGGGCTTTGGTGCATTCAGAGTGTTAAATCCTGTTACAAGGATGTGGTTTTTTTTAAAGAAAAAGATACAATTTCTGATGCCTTTTTTCTGGCTGGATTTTTAATGAACTGTCATCCTATTAAGATAATGGAAAGACTGCCAGCCAGCCAAATATACAACTTGCATTCCACCCCCAAGTGGGATGGAAAGGAACAGACTGTCCACCAACAGCCCTCTCCCAACCCTAGGCAGCATGAAAGACCCCATCTCCTGCTGACCTTTACATCTACCCCTGTTCCTAATTTATATGTTCATATGTATATTTGTATGTACGTAATTACATGTTCTACAACACAATGTCTACAGCAGACATGGTAATTGAATTCCTCTGGAATATATAGCCAACAAGGCTTTTTTAAAGAATTGTTTTTACAAGTCAGAGCAGAGATCAGAAGGATATACAGAATGGTTGCAAGAGCCAGGTTTCTCTCTCTCTCTCTATCTCTCGGAAGTATTGAGCCTGGATATTGCAAAGGAACCATCCTGGGAAGAGGAATCAATTGCAAACCAAGATCTTTTTGCGATAAAATGTAGAAATGTGGCCTGTACAGCTTCACCCAGGAAAACAACTGAACAATATGCCTGCAGCATGGAATTACCGCAGTGAGATCAGACAAAGGACAGTTTACTGTAGATTTCTTTGATTGTTTATTTTCTTCACAGAATCACAGAATCATACAGTGCTGCAGAAGCCCTTCGGCCCATCGAGTCTGCACCGACACGTAAGAAACACCTGATCTACCTACCTAACCCCATTTACCAGCACTTGGCCCATAGCCTTGAATGTTAGGTCATGCCAAGTGCTCATCCAGGTACTTTTTCAAGGATGTGAGGCAACCCGCTTCCACCACCATCCCAGGCAGCGCATTCCAGACAGTCACCACCATCTGGGTAAAAAAGTTTTTCCTCACATCCCCCCTAAAACTCCTGCCCCTCATCTTGAACTTATCTCGCCTCGTGACTGACCCTTCAACTAAGGGGAACAGCTGCTCCCTATCCACCCTGTCCATGCCCCTCATAATCTTGTACACCTCGATCAGGTTGCCTCCCAGTCTTCTCTGCTCCAATGAAAACAACCCAAATCTATCCAACCTCTCTTCATAACTTAAATGTTGCACCCCAGGCAACATCCTGTTGAATCTCCTCTGCACCCCCTCCAGTGCAATCACATCCTTCCTATAATGTGGCAACCAGAACTGCACAGAGTACTCCAGCTGTGGCCTCACCAAGGTTCTATACAACTCCAACATGACCTCCCTACTTTTGTAATCTATGCCCCGAACGATAAAGGCAAGTGTCCCATATGCCTTTTTCACTACCCCATTAACATGCCCCTCCGCCTTCAGAGATCTATGGACACAAACACCAAAGTCCCTTTGTTCCTCAGAACTTCCTAGTGTCATGCCATTCATTGAATACTTCCTTGTCAAATTACTCCTTCCAAAGTGTATCACCTCACACTTTTCAGGGTTAAATTCCATCTGCCACTCATCTGCCCATTTGACCATCCCGTCTATATCTTCCTGTAGCCCAAGACACTCAACCTCACTGTTAACCACCCGGCAAATCTTTGTGTCATCTGCAAACTTACTAATCCTACCCCCCACATAGTCATCTACGTTGTTTATATAAATGACAAATAATAGGGCACCGAGCACAGATCCCTGTGGTACGCCACTAGACACGGGCTTCCAATCACTAAAGCAGCCTCTGTCATCACTCTCTGTTTCCTACAACTAAGCCAATTTTGAATCCACCTTATCAAATTACCCTGTATCCCATGTGCATTTGCCATCTTTATAAGTCTCCCATGTGGGACCTTGTCAATGGCTTTGCTGAAATCCATATAAACTATATCAACTGCACTACCCTCATCTACACACCTGGTCACCTCTGCACAAAATTCAATCAAATTTGTTAGGCATGACCTCCCTCTGACAAAGCCATGCTGACTATCCCTGATCAAACCTTGCCTCTCCAAGCGGAGATAGGTTCTCTCCTTCAGAATTTTCTGCAATAGTTTCCCTACCACCGACGTGAGACTCACTGGTCTGTAGTTTCCTGGCTTATCTCTACAACCCTTCTTAAATAGCGGAACCACATTAGCTGTTCTCCAGTCCACTGGCATCTCCCCTGTGGCCAGAGGGGAGTTACAAATTTGGGTCAGAGCCCCTGCGATCTCCTCCCTTGCCTCCCTCAGCAGTCTGGGACACAAATCATCTGGACCTGGAGATTTGTCCACTTTTAAGCCTGCCAACACCTCCAATACCTTGTCACTCCCTATATCAATTTGCTCAAGAACCTCACAGTCTCTCTCCCCAAGTTCCATACCTTCATCCTCATTCTCTAGGGTGAAGATGGATATGAAGTATTCGTTCAACACTCTACTGATGTCCTCTGGCTCGACCCATAGATTGCCCCCTTGGTCTTTAATGGGCCCTACTCCTTCCCTGGTTATCCTCTTCCTATTGATATACTTATAGAATATCTTGGGATTTTCCCTACTTTTACCAGCCAGCGCTTTCTCATATCCCCTCTTTGCTCTCTTAATTGCTTTCTTAAGCTCCACCATGCACTTTCTGTACTCCATTAGTGCCTCTTCCACTACTGCTTCCTCGATATGTCCAAACAACAGTGCCTGAGAAGGTTCAGAGACTCATGGCAGGTATTCCCAAATATCTGCAGCCTTCTGGAAACAGACCTCCCCCCCCCAAGAGGAGTAGGTGGCAGTGCATTGCCTGTGGCTGTCAAGGTGTCCACTGTTGTAATAATGTGGTCTTTAGACATCTCAGTGATGGGATCTTGAGACTTGTATATTTAAACATAAACCCCTTATTGTTAATATTCAACTATTTACAGGTCCAAGGTATGGTCATGCATGGAGTTGTTGTCTCCATGCAGGCTGGTTCCAGAGTGTCCTCTCTAGGCTGCTCTCTCAGAGTATTATCATGTGACTCTATACATCATACCATGGTCAGTGCTATTCTCCAGTCCCATATTAACCCTGGCTCTGCCAAGCACCTTTACATTACAATGACATGCAGGCACATACAACATCATACAATAACTACAACCCTCAATCCTTTTTCATCTGGCTCCTTTTACTACTTAATCACTCCTATCACTGATGCCTTGTTTGCAAGGGCCACCAACTATATATCCACTTCTTCACAGAGCTGAGTCACTCATAGAATTTCTACATGTCCAGGGGTGAATGGCTGTAACTATGTGGCAATCAAGCTGCCAACAGATCAGCCAGGAGTCTTCATTAATGGGAAGAGGTTTCACATCCATAATGTGCAGCTGGTCTGTGACCACCACAAGAACATCATGGAAATATGCTCCAGTTATACAGGAAGCTGCCATGACTCCTTTAACCTTCGGCATTCTCAAGTACCACAGGTGTTCTCACCACCAAATAGCCTGAGTGATTGGCTTCTGGGAGACAAGGGTTACCCACTGAGGACCTGCTGACCCCAGTGTGAACCCTACCACAGAGAAACAGGAGAGGCTTAACAGCAGCCATGTCACCACTGGGCCTTTGGCTTGCTCAGGATGAGGTTCCAGTGTCTTGACAGATCTAGAGGCACTCTTCAATTTACCCCAGCAAAGGTATCCAGGAATGCTGTGTTCTGCTCTGCTCTTCACAACCTGGCATTGCAGAAAGGACTGGAGCTGGCACAAGAGGAAGTTGGACAGCACCCGGCATCCTCAGAGGAGGGGAGGAGCCTGATATGCTGTCGGTAACTGCAGCGGCACACCTGGCTCCCAGAGAAGCCCTCACCGCAGGCACACTTCACTTGAAAAGTCTGCCTGCAGCATTCTAAACTTTCCATCAAGAACCCTGTTTAAACACCACCACCCCAACCACACCCCACACAAACTTCCCCCCTACAGTCAGCCAGACAACCATCACAGTTACAACATTTCCTCACCATTCAGGCTGATCACTCCATTCACCAGGAGGAAACTGAACAGGGTGAATGGGAGATGCAACAAAGTAAAGGCTGTGAGAACGAGGAGTTCACCCATGTGAATCCCTTTGTGTAACTAAGATGTCTTCCTCTTATGCTTTCTAATCCTTCTACATGATGTGACCCCAATGGTTTCAGCTGAGCTAGAAGCGGGCTGCTCTTTCCCCTACTCTGACAAATGAGGTGCCCTCAAATGGTGGATGTCCTCTGGGTTTTGGACACTGGGAGGGCCCTGCCAAATACTGTCCCACCTGTACCTGAGCAGAGCAGATTTGGTCATTAAGACAGGAGGCAGTGCATGCAGCTCCGAGTGGGGGTTAGAACAAGGGCTGAGAAGTGGAAGCACCTTGAAGCCCCCACTGCCATGTATCCTTTTTACATCTTCCATCTCAGGGCCCACCAGCAATTCTCTGCTAGCTAAGGAGATGCTTTGTTGAATCCTTTGAAAACTGGCAGCCAGAATTTCCAGGCCATTGTCAAGGGTCTGACCACTCTTTCAGTGGAAATGGCCATTATCGCAAATGCTTGAAAGACCACAGCAGTGATGCCAGAGATGGACTCCTCCATTCTCCCTGCAAAGGTGTACACTGCATCTGGAAATGCTGAAAGATGCAAAAACAAATTCTCATTGCTGTTCCACAAGTACCCTTTTCATTGATAACCCCTGAGGCTCAGCACCTACATTCAACAGAGCACAGCTTGAAATATCCTGCACTCTCTGACAGGCTCTCTCCACTGTTGTCCCTGTCTCCAGCACCTGATCCTGCTCACATGTAAATTGCACTTCACCATGTGCCATCCTATCTGATCCACAAGGTATGTGTGTTTGCGCCGGTGAAGAGTGCACAGGAGTCATGTGATGATGCATCCTCAGAGTGCTCAGCCTCCTCTGAGGACTTCTCAGATTTACCTATCATCTCCTCTGTCATGACCCATGATGCACCTGTGGGAGATGATAGCCATGGGCAGAGTATTGCACTTGTCAGGCGGACGCACCCCCGACCTGAACGAGCATAAAATGATATGCAATGACATCAGGCAAGCGTCCCAATGTCATGGCGCACTTGTACGATTTTTCCGTCAGCAGATGTGCGTGGGAGTCGGCTGCGGGTCCGCCGACAATTAACAGGCCTAGTAAGGCCATTAAAGTTCTAATTACCTGTGATGGGGGGAGGTCCATGCCATGCTGGAAGCCTGGCAGTTTTAGCTGCATGGGCTAGTGTTGGGGAAGTGGGGGAACATCCTTTGTGGATCCCCTGGGCCCATTGGAGGAACAACCCGTTATTGCTCCTCCAGATCTCTCAAACCCACCCCCCCACCCCGTCACCATCTTCTCTGACACCCCCAAGCCTGGTCTTACTTTGGCTCCTTGACGTAGTGGCACTGCCTGCAGTCCCAGCGTTAGTGCTAGCGGGACTACAGAGCTGTCAGCCATCGGATTGGCTGGCAGCTCTCTAAGGCAAGACTTCCTTCTGAGAAGGTGGTGGTAGTCTCACCTTAAGGCAGTTAACACTGCTTCCAGCGTTAAATTGCTGCAGGGAAGCCAATGGCATAGTGAGCATGCTCCCCCCTGATCTTTTAGTTGGTCAGGTGGTGGGAATCATGACGCCCTGTGAGATCCAGCCCCTGGTCCTGCAGCAATTTCCTCCTTCCCACTGGTACATTTAGGCTCAACTCATTGTCGCCATTGTGATCATGTTGGGATCCCTTTAAATAGAAGATATTTCATCACTTTAGCAGGCTCATCATCCCGCCCGCCCTGCCGGATTGGATGCACAACCTGGATGTGGAATGATAATGCCGCGGCTCTGGGAACAAGCCTTGACAGAGCCCACTAATTAGTAAACTGGGCTCTTGATCCACAAAAATGACACCACTATTCAAGAAAGGAGGGAGAGAGAAAAATGAACCACAGGCCAGTTAGCCTGATTTCACTCAAGGGAAAATGCTGGACTTTATCTAATAAGTCTTAACAATACACTTAGAAAATCATCGTGTGATGTTACAATGACAGGAAGTTATAACCTATAACCTATCTACCTATAACTTCACCAGCTAACCAAAATCATACTGAACTGTTTAAAGAGGACATAAAGGCACCGACTAAAGACAAATCACCTGGGGCAGAATTTTGAGGTTGGCGGGTAGGTGCAGTCGGCAGGCTCGGGAGTGGCCAGGAAACAGGCTGCCATCCGCGATCGTCCCCTGACGGCGATTGCACGCTGGCGGGCCAATTAAGGCCTGCCGAGCATGAACAGCAGCTCTCCAATGGTAGGCAAGCAGCGGGTGGGGCTGAAGACAAATGGATGGAATGTGATAAGAGATGTAGGAGAGGTTGGGAAGCATGTATTTCTGCTGTGTGTGCTGTGCCCTCGCCAGTAAGGGCTGAAGATGGAGTTTGTGCAGCATGATAGATGAAATTCTGGTGAAGACGAAGTGCCCGTGAGACAATCAATGTTGATGTCTCCCCGGTTAATATTGTTTGAGATCCCTGAACAGTGTAACCCATTGAGTGCATGATGCCATGATGAGGGTGTGAATTTGGAGGTAGCTGAAGGTTGACTTACCCTGGCAGGGCAGATGAGATCATTCATCCTCTTCCTACACTGTATGGCATTCTGGTGCCTGATTAGCTGACCTCCCTTGCGACTGCCTCCCGGGCCGGTGAGGTGAAGTTGGTGGGCTTCCTGGAGCCATCCCTGAGGTAGAGGATGTTGGTGCACTCCTCTTAACTAAGCTTGAAAGGAGTTGTGGCCAAACCTCTGTACAGCAGTCTTCTTGGTCTTGTGGGACATCTCAGGAGATGCAGAAACACATAGCTGGTCTGGAGAGAGCAAATTTGTGTATGTTTGGGTGATGTTTAAATATGGCGCCTGGACGTTTGACCCCATTAGGTAACAGCGGGGCGGACGAATCATTTCCTGACCCACCATGTGATTTAGAGAGATACTCATCTATGCATAACTAATTAGCTTCCGAACTTGAAATTGGGCACGATTTCCTGTCACTCCGATCAGTGGGAAATGTGCCGCGAAACCCATGGCACTTAGTTTCAAAAATGGAAAATTCTACCCCATATGCTTTCATTGGAGGCGGTACAGTGAAGGTTTACTAGATTGGTTCCTGGGATGAGAGAATTGTCTCTAATAAGATGAGTAAATTGAGCCTATATTCTCTGAAGTTTAGAAGAGTGAGAGGCAATCTCATTTAAATATACAAGGTTTGGGAGGGACTTGACAGGGTAGACACTGAGAGGTTGTTTTCACTGGCTTGGGAATCTAGAACACGGGTGTACAGTCTCAGGATAAGAGGACATTCATTTAGGATGGAGGTGAGGAGACAAGTCTTCATTCAAAGTTTTGCAGAGCTTTGGAATTATCTATCTCAGAACTTGTGGTTGCTCAGTCACTAAATTTATCTAAGGTTGGCATAGACAAATTTTTGGTCTCTCATAGAAACATAAAAAATAGGAGCAGGAATAGGCCATTCGGCCCTTCGAGCCCGCTCTGCCATTCATTATGATCATGGCTGATCATCCAACTCAATAGCCTGTTCCCACTTTCTCCCCATATCCTTTGACCCCTTTTGCCCCAAGAGCTATATCTAACTCCTTCTTGAAAACATGCAATGCTTTGACCTCAACTACTTTCTGTGGTAGCGAATTCCACAGGCTCACCACTCTCTGGGTGATGAAATTTCTCCTCATCTCAGTCCTAAATGGTCTACCCCATATCCTCAGGCTGTGACCCCTGGTTCTGGACTCCCCCACCATCGGGATCATCCTTCCTACATCTACCCTGTCTATTCCTGTTAGAATTTTATAGGTTTCGATGAGATCCCCCTCGTTCTTCTGAACTCCAGCGAATATAATCCTAACCGACTCAATCTCTCCTCATATGTCAGTCCCGCCATCCCAGGAATCAGTCCGGTAAACCTTTGCTGAACTCCCTCTATAGCAAGAACATCCTTCCCCAGATAAGGAGACCAAAACTGCACACAATATTCCAGGTGTGGTCTCACCAAGGCCCTGTATAATTGCAGCAAAACATCCCTGCTCCTGTACTCGAATCCTCTGGCTATGAAGGCCAACATACCATTTGCCTTCTTTACCGCCTGCTGCACCTGCATGTTTAACTTCAGCGACTGGTGTACAAGGACACACAGGTCTCATTGCACAGTCCCCTCTCTCAATTTATAGCCATTCAGATAATCTGCCTTCCTGTTTTTGCTACCAAAGTGGATAACCTCACATTTATCCACATTATACTGCATCTGCCATGCATTTGCCCACTCACTCAGCTTGTCCAAATCATACTGAAGCACCTCTGCATCCTCCTCACAGCTCACCCTCTCACCCAGTTTTGTGTCATCTGCAAATTTGGAGATATTACATTTAATTTCCTCATCTAAATCATTCATATATATTGTGAATAACTGGGGTCCCAGCACTGATCCCTGTGGTACCCCACTAGTCACTGCCTGCCATTCGGAAAAAGACCCATTTATTCCTACTCTTTGTTTCCTGTCTGCCAACCAGTTTCTATCCATCTCAATACACTACCCCAATCCCATGCGCTTTAATTTTACATGCTAATCTCTTAGTGGGACTTTGTCAAAAGTTTTCTTAAAGTCCAAATAAACCACATCCACTGGTTCCACCATCAACTCTATTAGTTACATCCTCAAAAAATTCCAGTAGATTTGTCAAGCATGATTCCCCTTTTGTAAATCCGTGCTGACTCTGTCCGATAGTGCCACTGTTTTCCAAGTACTCAATATTAAATCTTTTATAATGGACTCTAGAATTTTCCCTACTACCAACATCAGGCTGACTGGTCTATAATTCCCTGTTTTCTCTCTACCTCCCTTTCTGAATAGTGGGGTTACATTAGCTACCCTCCAATCTGTAGGAACTGTTCCAGAGTCTATAGAATCTCGGAAGATGACCACCAATGCACCCACTATTTCTAGGGTCACTTCCTTAAGTACTCCAGGATGTAGATTATCAGGCCCTGGGGATTTATCAGCCTTGAATCCCTTCAATTTCCCCAACATCATTTCCCTACTAATATTGATTTCTTTCAGTTCCTCCCTCTCACTAAACCCTGTGTTCCCCAACATTTCTGGTATGTTATTTGTGTCCTCCTTTGTGAAGACAGAACCAAATTATGTATTTAGTTGGTCAGTCATTTCTTTGTCTCCCATTATAAATCATGGAGTCAATGGATATGGGAAGTAGGTGGGAACGGGGAGTTGAGGCCAAAGATCAGTCATGATTGTATTGAAGGGCATTGCAGGCTCAATGGGCCATATAGTCTACTCCTGCTCCTCTTTCTTATGTCATTATGTTCTTAAATGGTTTGGCTATTCCAGCAGAAACAAAGTACAGAAAAGTCCACCAACACTGCCATCCCCGCCCCACATGTTTCTTTGAATCACCTCATTTGATCCCCTCTTGTTGATCATATCTTACTGCTATATTATGATGTTTATCTATATGTCTTTTGAACTTTTCAAGCTGTACTAATGTTTTGTCAGGTTTAAGCAAATCTAATAACTTTAACTTCCCTCCATTGAAATCAAAAGTCTTGGTCCCTTCAGTAATGGCTCTTATTCTCCTCTTCAATTGCTTAGAGCAGAGTTAGTGCCAAACCCTCTGCTTTCTTGAACCTCCGTCAAAAATTTGTCAATCATTCTGCCTGTATCCCTGATCATCCTAGTAATTCATCTAATCATCTAGATCTTTTTCTCACATTCAATCCCATATTTTATCCAGTATCTGTCTCCTCACTGCTGGGCTTTTCTGATCACTGTTTTGCATTTACCTCTTGCAGAATCAAAATCAGACTCTTTAAATTAGTCCCATCTTGTTTGGCACTGTAAGTCTGCCAATTGGACAGTCGACAAGAATTCTTTGCTGCCTTTCCTTGGTCCAACTGTTTTCACTCCACTCTTATGTGTGCCAGTGGAACAATAGTTATCTAGCTGGCATATAACCATACCTCGCTTTTTCCTCCTGCCAAGCCTACTAATAAATTTGCCTTTCACTCTGTTGTCTCTACCACTTGCACTTCAGCCAACTTTATCTCCACTTATAGCTTTTGTAAATCCACAATTAGTTTCTAACTGTAACTTTGTTGATAAAACATGTTTTACTTCCCTTACAATAGCTGCTCTGTATTGTTCCTTGCTAAATATACCTTACAAATTATGCTCAATTGTTAGCTAACGATGAAGCTGAGCTTTATGTTGCACATTTCTCCTCTAAAACTAACTTTTATCTAGGCGTTATTTAGGACTAAGGGGCAGGGTGTAAAAATTAGAGTCAGACCTTTCAGGAGTGAAATTAGTAAATACTTCAACACACAAAAGGTGATGGAAGGTTGACTCTTTCACAAAAGCCAATTGATGTTAGATCAATTTTAAATTTTAAATCTGAGATTGATTGATAATTGCTATCCAAAGTTATTAAGGTATATAGGTACAAGGAGTTAGGCCACAGATCAGCTATGATCTAATTGAATGGCAGAACAGACTGAAAGGGCAGTATTTCCCTTGCCCATTGGCATCAGGCGTCATGGAGATCATGAGCGGGCAACATGGGGAAAGGCCAAAAATCAGCTTCACAACATCATAAAGCCAGTTTGCGATGGTCTGCTCCACCCGTCAATGGCAAGCTACCTTTCTCGCCACTGCAAGTCAGGAACTTCACTTTCATACATCTGCATGTCATAAGCCCAGCTCGCCGGAATCATTCCCCCACATTGGATCATCCGGGATCACACTGACGTGTTTCACAACAGAACATATGCGACATGCACCTGGCGAGCTGCACTTCGCTCGGGACTTTGAGGTTTGTTTGCCTACCTTGCTTTGGGAAGCACTCATGGTCATCAGTGCCAGGCTTCACAGGCAGCACCACATCACTTTTAGGGGGGCTCACAGTTAGGTCTTTACCTACCAGGCCAGCTGTAAGGCAGGGGTGGCTTTTCAACAGCTGCAGGGCTAAGGCTTGCTGGTGGGAAGAGGAAGAAGTGGCCTCAGGCAAGAGAAGAGGCTGCAGAGCGAGGCCTGTACTGCAAAGGGGGAGTATCCCAGGATGTGTGTGGGGGCACATGTTGATTTGTGCAAGTGGCCCCAGGAGGGTGAGGGCTGAGGAGGCAGTCTCCAGAGGAGATGAGGCTGGATGGAGATGTGGGGGTGTGTGTGAGAGAGTGCGTGGTGATGTCCCTTGAGCTGGCAGTGAGTGAGATGCCAGTGAATGTGTGATGGGCTTGTGAGTGGGTGAGTTTAGAGTAATGAGATGGTTGCCTTACCCTGGCGGCACAGATGAGATCATTCATTCTCTTTCTGCACTGGATGGTGAACCTCTTCTGTGCAGCTTTGGCATTAGTCACCACTGCCACCTCATCCCAAGCCGGAGTGGTGAAACTGATGGGCCTCCTGCGGCCAAAGCAGGGGTAGAGGACATCACGGCAAGCTCCAAGAGTGTCCAAAAGGCGTCCCAGGATTGCACCACTGAATTGGGGGGCTGCAGTCTCTTTGCTTTTCGGGGCTATGTCTTATGTGCAGCAGCCCTGAGCTGGAAACACTGAGAGGTGTGCGCGCGGTGGCACTTTAAATATGGCACCTGGCGTGAGGAAGTGGCGAGGTGACGGCATGACAGGTGGATTGGAGGCAGCATGTTTCCAGGAATGCATGATTAATGAGCGGGTTTGGAATGATACGGCATGAAAACCTGCCACTGCGGTTAGCAGGTAAAACTTCCTTACTCACGCCCTCTAACACACTTAGTGGAAATCGGGGATGATTCCGCCCAAAGGTCTAAATGGTTACTCCTGTTCCTTATGTTCCGAAGCTGCCATTATTTTTACAGGTGAGTTGTACGCAGAGTCTGTGTCCAGCTCTCGAGAAGCTGGACACCTCATTATAACACTTAAATCAATCTTTCACAGCATAGTTTGGAGACTGATTTAAATTTGACACAGGCTAGCCAGGATTCCCAGGACTGAGAAAACCAATAGTAAAATGGAGATGGAAGAGGCTGGATTAAGCTGTAAAGTAATTTTTATAGCAATGCCTATGTGCCGGCAGAGCAGGAGTGCTACCCCAGCCCCTCAAGCACTGCCTCTCTTTGCTGCTGCAATTGGCTATCATGCCCCGCCCTTTGCCTCTATTCCACTCTCCCTCCCTCCTGGTTGCTCTGCTCCAGGTTCCCCACCAAAGCCTAAATCTTTTTCAATTGCTGGGGACCATCCCCAACAATTCCTGGCTGAAGTCCTCTACTTCTGGCTTTTGATCCCAGGTGTCAGTCAGCTTGACAATCTGGTTGGCAATCAGGTTGATAAAAGAATAAAATAATGATAATGAGGTACTGCCATTAAGGACCTCTGAAACCCTGGGCCTGAATCTTCTGGTCAGTGTGCGGGGGCGGGCCCCACTCGCCGACGCATAAAATGAAGCACAGTGGCGTCAGGCATGCGTCCTGACATCACCGCAGGTCATTCCGATCATCAGTTGGGTGGGCGCGCACCAGAGTCGGCTGCACCTCCGCTGAACTGTCAAAGGCCTATTAAGGCCATTTAAAAACTAATTGAAGTAATTAACAGGGCTGCCCGTCCAACCTTAAGGTTGGCGGCAGGCGAAGAGCCCAGGCGGCCTTTGCATTTTTCATGGAACCTCATCGATGGGCGGGATGAGGTTTCACGAAGACTTTATTAATTTAGTAGATTGTTTCATGTGAATTGATAAACATGACTGAATAATTTTATTTTTTTATTTATCAAATTTTTATGACTTTCCTTAATCTCTGTGAGGCAGCTCTGTGCCTCAGGGAGATTTCTGCGCTCTTTTGCGCACATGCGGGGAGAGGCCCCGACTCTCCCCCCTCCCTCCGCCTGCTTAAATAGCGCTGAGCACTTCCAGGTGCATGTCATGCTGGGCGGGCCTTCCCACCCACGCAAAATGGTGGCACGCAGCCGATCGCGGGCGGCCATCGGCTGCGCATCCGCCTGCGCCCGCTCCCGCCCTGCTTGCCTGACGGGGAAAAAATTCTCCCCCTGAGATTTCTGGGTTTCCCCACAACTGCACTCCCTCTCCGCCTCACGTAAATCTCAGTCTGTCTTCTCCTTCTGCTTTGGAAATTATCTCCTAGTAATACTATATCAGTGGAAGCTGCTATTTATTTTTGAATTATCCATCATTATGAAAGCTGTGGTTTATAATCTGTGATCATCAGTAAGATTTCAGTCATGACAGTTTCATGAATGATCTAGTCGCCTATACCACTAAAGCCCTGAACACTTTGGTGCATCGTGATCATTTCCTTAGATATTTCCGTAGTTAGGGTGATGAGATTTTCAAAAGTCAAAACTGGGACACATTGAAAAGCCTTGGGAAGGCGGGGCTCCATATTGAGTGACATGTTTAGTGACCAATGGCAGGAGCTTGGAGGAGGGACAGTTGAAGATAGGAGGTCATTTGATGACATGTCCCAAAATATGCCTGGCCAGAGTTGGAAACCCTCTTAATTATTAATTGATTATTAATTACTAATTACCCAATTATTGAAGACAGCAGTTATGAACCACAGACTTTTGTTTCAATGACATTTCTGCCTCATTTTCTTAAAAAAAAACTGACAAAAACCTTTTTTGTCCCAGTCAGAATCCTCTATTCCATTCTAACTTGACTGTATAATGCACAATGGTAAGACCAATCCCCAGCTAAAAGCCTCATTTATTTTCATTTGGACACTGGGTTGTAAGAATAGATGTTTTACAGCCAGGGCTGGATTTTAAACCAGCAAATGTATCTCAAGTGTGGTAGATTTTGTTTGCGTCCAGAGCCGCAAACAGGAAGGCACACGATCTTTCAATAAGAAGTTTGGTTGAATGTGCCACAGTTGAGTCGAACTTGCCTACCACCTTCCTCAGCGCTGATTGGCAGTTCACTGATGGGCTGTCTGATTACATCAAGTGAGGCCTGCGGTTGGCAGACACTTTTATTAATTTCTGGGACGTGGGCGTCACTGGGTAGGCCAGCGCTTATTGCCCATCACTAATTGCCCTTGAGAAGGTGTGGAGAACTGCCTTCTTGTACCGCTGCAGTCCATGCGGTGTAGGCACATCCACAATGCTGTTAGGGAGGGAGCTCCAAGATTTTGACTTTGCGACAGTGAAGGAATGGCAATATATTTCTAAGTCAGGATGGTGCTGTCAATCTTCTTTCATCACCCAGAGGCTGATCCCCTGACGCCAATGGGGAGGATTTCTGCCCATGAGGGAGCCACGTAATGGCTGGTGAGTGGATGGTATTCAATTCCCAGAGTTTGCCAATAGTAAATGGAATGCAAGATGTGAGTTAAGGGGGAGGGGACTCAGAGGAGCAGAAAACCAGGGTATTTGAGCAATTTGGAGAAATGTCAGAACATTGTGATGAATTTACTGAGACTGTCACAGCAAAACCAGGACGCATGGGCAGCCAATCCATAGTGCCTGAAAGGGATTAATACACACATCCCATACAAATTTTTCTTTGCCCAGAGAACATTCATTTCCCAGATGCAAAGCAGATGAAAAAGGGGCAATGATTTGTGATGGTCCCATTTCATTGTCTTTGCATTTTATGGGATTGAACCCAATGGGGCCCAGGTGCATGAATTTTGAAGGGCCCTGCCATAGCACTTTAAAAGGAAGCGATTAAAGCTTCAGTAGTAAAAGGAACAGCAGTTTTGAGGAAGAAGCAAGTTTTTTATTGCAGTTACAGCAGCATAGACATTATTTATGGAAGGCTTTAATTTCAAAACCTGCTAGCAAGTGAAATTAAAGCCTGCCAAGCCTACTTCCAGCTTCCCTGACTGCAGCTGAGAATGCTATTAATAGACATTCAAAATAGCCACCTGCTGATTTATGCTATTTTTGGTGGGCAGGAGCAAAAACTGTTGGTAATCCAGTGGAAAGAGGTACAAATGGTTATTGGGATCATCAGGATCAAGTTCTGTCTCATAATCAAAATGAGCAGTAATTCAGTGGTAAGTCTGTGCTTCCATTTAGCTCACTGTTCTGGTCCCACTACCACCCCATTCTTCTCGTTAACTGTGGTGTTAGGAACATGTAAAACATCTCCATAAACTTCTAATCCTTTAAAAATGAAACATCGCAATCACTGCCAGGGTGAATGCCCACAGCATTTTCAACAAATTTATGACGTGGAAATAGTGTCAGAAAATTTTACTTTCCACCTGTTTTGTGCCTTTAAATTGCTCACCCAATTTCCCTTCCCAGGAATTACCTGATCTCATTGAAATATATTATTGAAGCTCCCAATGGCCCTGCAGCTCTAACTTTCTGACTTTTATTCTGGAAATGCACGTTGGGGAGATGTATACAGCACAGCCACTGATACAGGCAGAAGAAAAAACTGATAGAGGAGGTGGAAGTTCCAATTTTCTCTTGGCCTCGGTTAGACTGAACAGTCAATCTATCTCAACAATTTTCTGATTACCAGTTTATATGGTCTTATACAGACCACTTGGACAGATCTAGCAATCAACTGTGAAAGATAATATTTAAATAGCTGCAGTATGCAGTTATTTGTCTGCTGCTCCATTGCTGTGGAATTCACCCTGTAAAAGAACAGATTCCACAGTATCTACAGTCTAGTAGATAACATTCATTTCTCCTTGAAGTGTTATAGAAAGAGAACATCAATGGCCAGTTTTACAAAATCGCACATTTCAGGTGCAGAGCCTCAGTTGCTGGGAGCGCATATTGGGTTTTTGAATGTGTGTTCCCCACAATTTCTCATCTATTACTTTTAAATTCCCCATATCCCAGTGGACGTGGCACTATAAAAAGGACAGTGATTTGTGACACTTACCTCTATACATATTGTAATCAATATGGCAGATTTACAAGGCAGGATAGCATTACTGACAGCCCAACATCACCCTCTATAAGACGCTTGGCAGAAACAAAACTGACAAACCTCATGGAACATAAACAGGTGGATCTCCGTTGCTGTCAGAACAAGGATAAATTGTGCAGATTATTTTTAATTTTAGTTTATGGCAAGGAAATCTGCTGTTGGCTCTAATTTTTAAACACAGAAGTTGTCAGCTAGAGTTGGAGCTGCTGGTCATGACTGTAGTGTGTGAAATTCAGCAAAAGAGTTAGCAGGAAGAAATCAGCAAATGTTAAATTGCACCATAAATAAAAACAATAAAATGCAGAGGGTATGTTTCGTACGTTTGTGAGACGAAAGCCAGTCACTGACTCCCAGGTGTCTGCATGCAGTTGATAATGTACTTCAAAAGGTTCGACTTTGTTTGCCTCAAACTGTGTTTCTGGATTTAATGTAATGTGAAACAGAGTGGAGTTGTGAAGTGATTCGTGTGAAACCTGTGAGTCAGTAATCTGCATATCAAGAAGTCTGGGATTAGACTTCTCTCGTGCAAATGTTAGATGTGAATAAGTAATAAAAGCTGCAGGAAGATGTTGAAACATGATTGAAGAAGAATGAGAAAATGACAATATGACAAATATCTGAGGAAGCCTTTTAAAAATGAAGACCAAGAACAAGATGAAAGGAGAAATTTATACAGCCTAAATACCTTAGACTTGACCAGTTCAGGAAGATTAACATTTAAGAATCTTCTTCCTTTTATAAAAGGAAGTGTTACTCACAAATGCATAAACTGTCCCATTCACTTTTCTCCATACAGGTAGTTCACTGTAGTTTCCTAGTTTAATGTTGTTTGTACCTTAAACTAGAGAGAATGGCACTAAACCTGAAAATTACTGTTGCCAATATTAGCATTTGAATTATCAGTGCAGTCATGTGACATTTAACTTAGTAAAGCTGTTAATTGCCTATTTTTGTTTTCAATGGGTTAACATTTCTGCTAAAATATGAAAGTCATGCAAACATTATTAAGAATTCAGCATTTAAATGCTGAGATAAAAACAAAAAGCTAAAAGCTACTGCGGATGCTGGAAATCCAAAACAAAAACAGAATTACCTGCTGAGTTTTTCCAGGTAATTCTGTTTTTGTTTTAAATGCTGATATTGCTATCAGTAACTTCTCAGTTTGTTTTAATGTTGAACCAATTTGAATATAAATGCTAAAGCGGGGGCTTAACCAATGCTACAAAACCAATAACTTGCATTGTCCTCTATCATTTTAATGATTTCAGACTCTCTGGCCTTAATCTTCTTTTCATTCTGGATATACAGTCCCTCTATACCTCCAGTCCTCACCAGCTTGGCCTCCAGATCCTCTGCACCTTCCATGACCAGCAGCCAAACAAGTCTCCACCCACCACCACACTGCCAGACAACCTTTCTCAGCTCATAAATAAAAACAAAATACTGTGGCTGCTGGAAATATAAAAACAAAACCTGGAAATACTCAGAAGGTCATGCAGTAGCTGTGGAGGAAGTTAGTCAGTTAACATTTCAAGTTAAAACTAACAATCACACAGGCAAGTCCTGAGGTCAGCGTGCGGCATCGCGATATTTAGGTCGGCGGGCGCACTATGCAGCGCGACACGCGCCCACCATTAATTAAAGGCCTTGTTAAGGCCATTAACTTGCCAATCGACGAGGATTTTGAGGGACCTGTGCCAGTGGCTCTGAAGGTCACAGTTGCCCTCCACTTCTATGCCTCTGGCTCCTTCCAGCGGTCGGTGGGTGATCTTTGCGGTGTCTCCCAATCAGCTGTCCACGCTTGTGTCAAGCAGGTTACAGACACTTTGTTCAGACGGGCATTGACCTTCATCCACTTCCGCTGCGACCAGGCAAGTCAGGCACAGCGAGCCAGAGGCTTCGCGGCCATTGCTGGCTTCCCCCGCGTCCAGGATGCAATAGACTGTACACATGCGGCCATCAAGGCGCCAGCAGGTGAGCCCGGTGCCTTCGTCAACAGGAAGGGCTTCCACTCCATGAACGTGCAGTTAGTGTGTGATCACAGGATGCAGATTCTACAAGTCTGTGCAAGGTACCCAGGCAGCTCCCACGATGCTTACATCCTCAGACACTTCCAGGTGCCGGGGCTCTTCAGTGCTCCAGCCCGGCTGGATGGTTGGCTGCTGGGTGACAAGGGCTATCCCGTCAAAAGGTGGCTCATGGCGCCTCTCCGCCATCCAAGAACAGAAGCTGAGCAGTGCTACAATAGGAGCCACGGCACCACAAGGGCTGTGATGGAGAGAGCCATTGGTCTTCTCAAGATGTGCTTCCGTTGCCTGGACCGCTCGGGGCCACAGTCCAGTATCCTCCAGATCGCGTCTCTGTGATAGTGGTAGCATGCTGCGCTCTGCACAATCTTGCGCTGGAAAGGGGGGACGCGGTGGACGATGAAGACCTTGACGCAGTGGATGAGGCTGCACATGATGAATCCAGCAGTGGCTCAGAGGATGAGGAAGCACAGGGCGATGATGAGGGGCAGCACACTGACCTGCTACTACACCAAGGAGGCAGGGACACCCCGGACAATTTAATCCAACAAACCTTCAGCTAGCTCCACACACATGGATCTGCAGGACCAGCATTGCCTGGCGCTTCCGCACTTGGCACTTAGGTGCTACATCTTCCACCTCATCAGCTGCAACTAAGGGCTTAGTGCAGAAACATCACTGTCCACTCAAACACTCATGAGATGTCTGTGAAACATACAAATGCAGCCCAAAGGAAACACCCTCAGCCATGGTCAGAAGAGTGGACTTTATTCAGTCCAAATCAAACACAAATGTCTCTCTTACATACATAACTATTTGTTCCCTAATCTAGGGCCAACACAAAATCGCCAGTGACAAACCCATGGAGTGCCTAACGTGCCTTATGCTTAAGTTTACGGGTGCTACGTCTAGGTGCCGCCCCATCGTTCGGAGTGGCTTGTGAGACAGCCTGCTGACTCTGCTACTCTGTTGGTGTCGATGACCTTGGCGGGCGTCCTCTGGCCCATGGAGCCTGTGCTGGCCCCGCCTGGGAGGGAGTGGCCAGATCCAGAACTGGCACCTCCCCAGTTGTCGTAGCCTCAATGGATGCAACGGTCACTGGCAGAGGGGCGTAGGAGCTGCTGCCCTCATCCGGAGCGCCCTGAGAGGAGCTTGCAGTGATGACAGGCAGCTGCTCTGCTGACGTGAGGTCACATTGGACCTCCCTGCTCACCACAGATGCATGGGCACCGAGCGCCAACTCTTGGTGCCCAGAATATCTCCCACATTGGGAATGACCACCTGTAGCCATTAGCGCTGTGAGGGCTTGCAGGTCAGAGCGTAACCCAATCAGAAGACTCTCAATCCCATCGAAGCCCATCTCCATGAGAGTCGCCAATCTGTCAATGGAGGAAGCCTGATGCTCTGTCCTGAGGTTCATGCCATCACTGACACTCTGCCTGTATTCCTCCACCACAGAGACCAAGTGAAGCACACCCTCATGCAACCCTGCCAGATGCTCCCGCGAATCCTGCCACTTGTCCTGCAGCTGCTGCGTTGGTGACATCTCCAGAGGCACATCATCAGTGCCGGACTCAGCATGTGCCTGCTCCCCTGCAGTCCTCCGGCTGCTGGTGCCATCGGCACTCTCTGACCCTGCCATCTCGTCCAGTGATTGTGAAGTGCCCTCTTCACTGTGACCCGGGACACTAGCCGACATCATAATCCCCACCGATGTGGTAGTCTCTGCGCTGGTGCCTGGCAGCCTGAAATGATGTGACGCAAGTTGCAAGTGTTGGCCCTAAGATGTGGAGGGGGGAGGGCTCTGGACTTGTTGGCCTCGGCCATGCGGTGGTGATGCTGAAATTAACAACAAGGATACTGCATCATTAGCGTTCAGTCAGTAACACCTTTCATCCCTTTCCCACCCAGCCTCATAAGTCGCTCACCCTTCAAGAACCTAAGGAGATGAACATTGGTGGGGTGGAAAATAGTCAAGAGGAGGCCCAAAAATGAGATGCGCATACAGACAGCCTGGTCAGATGGCCTAAGGAATGCCACATGGAATGTTACGTGGCATTGGAGTTGGGAGAGTGCAGAGGTATCTGACCTGGATGCATGCTGGCCTGGATAGTTGCGGTGCTGAGGAAACATCGCAAACACTTGCGACATTTGCCGTGGATCACAGGAGATTGACAGGTCACATTATTGACCTTCATACCGTTATGAGGGGCATAGAACAGGTGGACAGAAGGCAACATTTCCCCTTGGCGCAGGGATGACTAACGTGGTGGCATTTATTTAAGTTGAGTGCCATGAGGTTGACAGCTGAGGTGCTGAGGACCTTTTGGACAGAGTAATGTGGGACGCACTGGCTGAAAGGGTGGTGGAGGTCCCAAAGCCCCTAAGATGCAATAAGTATTTGAATATGCAGCAGCAATTCCATGGCATGTTAGGCCATGGGGATAGTGGTCACAAATGGGATAAGGTGACTTTGGAAGGTGCTAGAGATGCGCATCCTCAAGGGGCTGAGGGACCTTTGTGTATGACCCACATGTCTGACTGTATCAGTCTGTGAATGAGCAGTGTTGCTGCATTAACGATTGCAGCCACCATCAGTGCTTTGGATGGTGGGGAGACAGAGTGGATGGGACTGTGGACCTCAAATACCTGGCCGCTGGACCCCAGCCTCACTGACACCTGCCGACTTGGCCGCCTGCCTCCTCCCCAGCTCCATGGCCTGATCCTCATACGTGGTGAGGCGCTGGAGCATAGTGTGCCCACCACCAGTCCTCTGGCGCTCCCTGAGATTGTGTTCGGTTTTTGCCTGCAGGACAGAGAAGAGCATTTATTGGGGCTGATCGCTCATGTACTCTGCACGCGCACGTCACACCCCAACCACAGTGGCCCATCTGAGGCCTCCAGCAGCTCCTGTCCACACTACTGGTGATCAGTCCCCAGAAGATAGTATGGCTGCTCCCAACCCCCTCCCCCAACGGCCACCTTGGACATATTCGGCGTCCATCACTTTGAATAACACACGGGTCTTAGCGCCAATGGCAAGGAGGCACAACTAGGTATAGCGCTGAGGCCAACAGATGGCTCTTGGCCACGACACCTTGAGGCTCCCCTTCCACCATCTCATCATCATCAATAAGACATGTGTTGAGTTCTGAGTATGTGTCTAGCTACCTCCCCTGCAGGTTGCCCCCAGACTACTCAAATGCGACAAACACCAACATATGCTGCGGGGAGAACCCATCTTCTCCTCAACCACTACGGCTGACGTAAGCATGGTCACTATCTGTTTGCCCACCCAGCGTGCACCAAACGCCCAATGCAGTAACGACACTAAGATGTGGGTGGGGGGCTCAAAGGCTAAGACTACCTGCTGGGTCAAATGGCCAAGGCTGACATGGTATTCACCCTTCCAGAGCGCAACAAATCATTGAAGCGCTTGCAGCACTGTGTTCCTGTGCGTCACACATCGTCATGGGCGCTTACTGCCACCGCCACCTCCTCCCACACCTGCCTGGTGACATGGGGGGCCCTCCTCCTCCCATCCTCTGGATACAAAATATCCCGACTGTTCGACACCTTTTTGAGGAGGACAGCAAGGCAGGTATCGGAGAAGTGAGGGGCACAGTGGCCCCCCGCTGGCCTATCCTGCAGCCTGCTCCCACCTCCTCCTGCTCCTGCTCCTGCTCCTGTGCTCTGAAAGCAGCATATCGCTCTTTTCAGTGGCCATGGTGCGCTGCCTCAACGAGGCTGCCTGGCCACTCATTATACAGACTGCATTCCCCATTGGAACCAGCGGTCTGAACACGCCCACCTCCACAACGATTTTCCCGTTGTACATGGGAGTCGCTAACCCGCTGGGTGGGCCTTAATTGGCCCACCCGCGCAAAATGGCGGCGCGACCCGTTTCGCCGGCGGCAATTGACTGCCCGCCCGCCGCCGAGTCGGTCAGGCCCACCCACCCGTCAAGGGCAAAATACTGCCCAACATTTTGAGTCCACACAACTCTTCTTCCCAGCTCTGAAGAACTCTGTTTCTTTCTCCACGGTTGCTGCCAGATCTGCTGAGCTTTTCCAGAATTTTCTGTTTTTATGCCAAAACCTTATCCTGACTTCCTCTTCAATGGGAGCCTCAACACTTTGGGGAGATTTTTCCCCAGTTGGGTGGGGTCGGCTGGGCCGGGCGGAAGCAGTCGGGAAGCCGACCGCCGCCCGTGACTGGGGCCGGACTGCGGTTTAAGGCTGGCGGGCCAATTAAGGCCCATCCAGCACAAAACGTGGGTGGCAGGGCTCAGCGCTCGCTGCCTGTGTGGAGGGTGGAGGGAGGGCGAGTGTGAACTTCAAGCACGTGCGCAGGTGCGCACTGGGAAAGCTCCCTGATGCACAGAAGTGCCTCAGGGAGATGAAGAGTTAAGAACATTAAAAATAAAGATTTCTAAAATGTTATAAAACTTGTCCCCTCATGTGACTCTGCCTGTCACGTGAGCAGGGACATATTATTAATTGAATTTTAACATTTTTATTTTATTTTTATTTGCTTCTGGAAACCTCATCCCACCCGTGGATGAGGTTTCCTAAAAAGTGCAAAGGCCGCTTGGCCTCTTCGCCTGATGCCAACTGTTAGGTTGGGCGGGCAGCAAAAAATTTAGGTTAATTGATTACTTAATGGCCTTAATAGGCCTTTTAATTGTCGGCGGGCATGCTTCCGACTCTGGCGTGCACCTGCTGACTGAAATATCGCGCGCGTGTGCGATGATGTTGGGACGTCATTGCGTGTCATTTAACGTTCGGTCGGGTCAGGCGCATGCCCGCCCAATGAGTGGAAAATTCTCCCCGAGCGTGCCGACGTCAACGCGCAGTCACGTGATAGTTCAGTCGGTGGATGGGCGCCGGCAGTGTGCTCGCAGACAATTAAAAGGCCTGTTAAGGTCATTAAGTAATCAATTAATATAAATTTTTCCCTGCCCATCCAACCTAACGGTTGGCGTCAGGAGAAAAGGCCAAGAGGCCTTTGCACTTTTTTGGAAACCTCATCCACAGGCAGGATGAGGTTTCCAAAAGCAAATAAAAATAAAATTAAAACTTTAATTTTTCATTAGTAACACGTCCCTGTTCACGTGACAGAGTCACACGAGGGGACATGTTTTATTACATTTTTATTTTTGAAATTTCTTTCATATCGCTTCATCTCTCTGAGGCAGCTCTGTGCCTCAGGGAGATTATGAAGAGCTCCCTTGCGTGTATGTGCAAAGCTCAAGTTCAGCCCCCACCCGCCCCACCGAGTCCACCTGCTAAGGGCAAAATTTTGTTCCATTTTGCTTCTGCAGTTTTGCCTTGGCCTTCCTTAAAAACACTGAGATATGATGGGCTAGGATTCCATAGACCCTGGGCACCCTGCTGTACCTCATTCTGTGTGGGAGGCATCTTGGGCTAACTATAATTACGCAGAATAATAATAAACTGAAGGATGCCAAGTTAGAGCTTCTATCATCATCAATAAATAGACATGAGACTTCCCAGAAATGTAAATATTTTACACGAGTAGTTTTGAATCATTTTGACTGAAAGCCACTTTATAAATCAACACTCAGTGGGATCAACTAATTCTTACCACACTGGTGAAAAGATTCATTAGAAAACATTGCTTTGGTTATTTTCCAACAGTTACAATTAATTATAAAAAGAAAAACATTGTCCACTTGTCTATTTTTTGTCTCAACAAATTCCTTTATTATGCACGTCATAATATGGTGACAAACCATACCCAAAAATTGAATCCATTCTCAATTACTGTTGTTTAAAATTTGGCATAATCATATAATGTATGGCATTTCTGTAACAACAGTAAGATGTATGATAACTGTGACCTTTCACTTTGCTGCTGTAAATCTTTATGCAGGCTCCAAGCACACCAGCAACTCATTTAGTGTAACATTGCAAGGGGAAAGATGTTTCTGTTTTCCTTCAGCTCTTTAAGTAATGTTTCAATGCTCCAGGAAGGTGAGAAAGAAGACATTCACATTGTCACAGAAATATTTCACAGTCTCGGAGATCTAAAAAGTTAGTTGCATCAGACATCATTAAAGAGTTTGGGATAAAAGTGCTGAAAAGTCTTCTTTGCTTAATTCTGTTAGATAGGCCCCAGGGTATGAAAATACCCTGACTTGGTGGAAGAGCTTGAATACCATTAAGGTGTTGTACCATCTGTTTACACACTATCATCAGCACTTGTTCACTTTGATCATTCTAGCCAGCAAGTGTCAGTGACACAAATTGTACTACAAAGGGCAAAGACATTTTGCTCCAAGGGCTGTTTTTAGGTATATATGAAACCATTTTGTCTTTTGAGGATGGTGTGAAGTTGAGGAGTGTTGAAGAGAATGCTATTGTTGTTGAGACAGGAGCAGTCAATGATCAATGGTGCACTTGTTACTAGTCTACAGACTGCATTTGTGTCAAGTGTTGAACCCTTAAGAATCTTTATCTTAGGTAATAGTTGTATACAGGAATTCTGCAACAGTTCCCCTCTCAAAATAAGCAGCTATGCAAAGGCATCTGATTCCAGTGAAAAATCACCTGCCAATGTGTCATATTATGCACAATAAGAGGGAGTTAATAATGACATCCTCCAAACTCCCTGATTTGAATTGAATCTTGAGAAAGCAGCATGCAGCTGATGCTCGGTTTCATCCCGCATGTTAAATCAGAAAAAAGATTTGCAGTTTTTGGCAGATCACTGTTTATGTTTCCAGCCCCATGCAGCTTGTGAAGCGTGCCACAGTGACTCCCAGCTACAATCACACAGGAAGAACTGTGCAGTGCCTTATGATTACAGTGCACTTTTCTGCAAGAGGAATTAGTCTCGTGGGGATGGAACATTTAAATGGGGGTTTGGAAGTTGGATATGAAGCCCTTTAATTTTGTTGGATGATTGCCAAATTACAGTGCTGCATGATCTTTTGGCTGTTTAAATTAATTTAGTTTAATTTATTTAATTCTGAATATGTGTGTTAATAAAAGACCCTGACTAGATGTGGGGCATATACTATGTGATTATCTCAGCTACATAATATGGGTGATGAAACTAATTTGGCACAATGTGGTCTCTCAGCAAATGATTCCTAAAGGGATATTTTTGATTGTGGAATTTATCCTTAGAAGGCTGAATTAATTATGATTTCTTTTTTGTTTAATTGGTTTTTGACTTGAATTTTGGTAGCAGGTATTGGTTGCTGCTATTAAAAATCTATTGCCATGATTTTTGAGGGAAGGAAGAACTTGCGTCTGAACAACACCTTATCACACGCTCATGATTCTTTGAAGTGCTTCTGTATGAATTTATGAGTGTGTGCCGGTGTTCTCTTTTTAAATGTCATCATCTATGATGTTTTCTTTGTTTCATCGACGTTTTAATGTTTGTGTTTACTATTTGAGTGAGAGATGATCTGCTACATCATTCTCTTGATAATTCCTCCCTGGCTGCATCGGGGTTTTCTTTATAAATATATATTTTCCTCTCACTTTTATTAATTATATCAATATTCTTGTCCACCTCTTACCTTCCAGTTTCGATGAAGGGTCTGTACCTGAAATTTTAACTGATCTGTTCTCGCCATTGATTCTGTCCGACCCATCTCTGGGATTTTCTGGGTTGTTTTCCCAGGTTTTTAGTATTTGCAGTATTTCACTTCTTGTTTATATTCAAATGACAGTGGTGTTGGGTGAGGGAAAATTTGGGATAGGATTACTTCCTGCTCTTTGAATAGTGCTACAAGAGCTTTTATACCCATTTAAGCAGTCAGGCCATCTCATTAACATCTCATTTTGAAATGCACCATCTCCAACCACAAAGCACTTTTTCAATATAACACTGAAGTGTCAGCCTCAATTATGTGCTCAAGTCTAATTCAAATGGCAAACTGCAGTAAGCCAGGGCAGTGTGCAAGATTCAGTAAAAGTGAAAATCTGGTTGGATTTCAAAATGAGACAAAAGTCTTGATATCATTTCATGTGGACACAGGGAGCAGGCAAAGTTTGGAGAGAGCAAGGGTGATGGAAATGCAATACTTTTTGCTGAAGAGAATATGGACCATAGCTGGTGAGCAAATCAGCAAATATATCACAATGGGCAGCATTGCTATTTGAGGTAGAAGTGGCTAGCTGAACACAATTGTGCCAGCTAATTAACAACAAGGAGGTGTGGTGTTTGGCAAATCAAGTGACAGGGGTGAGCAGGAAGACAACAATCATGGCATCACATGATGGGAGCACAGGTGCTTGCACCATTTTTGAATGGGAGCCAGACTTGACTGCAGTTTTTCAAAGCTTCTAGTATCACCCTGTCAGCCATTATAAAGGAAAACAAAAACAAAATTACCTGGAAAAACTCAGCAGGTCTGGCAGCATAAATCCGCAGTAGTTTTTTTGCTTTTAAGCCATTATAAAGGCCCTACCTTTTAAACAAATCAACAATCTTCAATTCCCAGGCCAATAACCTTCGTCTCCCAGCCCGACAACCGTCAACTCCCAGACCAATAACCTTCATCTCCCAGATCAACAACCTTCATCTCCCAGCCCGACAACCTTCATCTCCCAGACCAATAACCCTCATCTCCCAGACCAACACGCTTTGACTCCCAGACAAACAACCTTTGTCTCCCAGCCCGACAACCGTCAACTCCCAGACCAATAACCTTCATCTCCCAGACCA
This sequence comes from Cetorhinus maximus, assembly GCF_964194155.1. Classification (NCBI taxonomy): domain Eukaryota; kingdom Metazoa; phylum Chordata; class Chondrichthyes; order Lamniformes; family Cetorhinidae; genus Cetorhinus; species Cetorhinus maximus. The sequence continues at coordinate 83,698,844 of NC_135883.1, read as the reverse complement.
ACAACCTTCATCTCCCAGCCCGACAACCTTCATCTCCCAGACCAAGAACCCTCATTTCCCAGACCAACACGCTTTGACTCCCAGACAAACAACCTTCGTCTCCCAGCCCGACAACCGTCAACTCCCAGACCAATAACCTTCATCTCCCAGACCAACAGACTTCAACTCCCTGACACCCATTGAGGAAGAGACTCTTGACCTGGCCAGAGAGCAGGCAGGCTGGGCCATTGCTGGTGGAGAGATCGAGTGATGTGTGGAGGCCTCGAGCTTGGTGTTCACCACTGGGCAGAAAGGAAGCACTCCTCAGGTATGGATGGGAGGTGAGAATGAGAAGGTCTTTGCCCTGATTGTTTGTGTTCTCCATGCAGTTTCTCCACTCCAGAACGATGGGCTTCTCCTTTGACAGGGACACTGCTGTCCACCTCTGAGGAAGAGGGCATTGAACCCATAGAGGATGCAGTGTCATATTGTTCCCTGGCCCCTCCACTAGTGCAGAATCGTTCACTTCAGTGCATATGAGTTTGCGACTCGATTCAGGGTCCCAAGATGTTAAGCACTCCCAGACACACAGGAGTTAGCTGATTGGCTGTGACTGCCAAAGGCCCTGACATTCAGAGAAGGCTGTTGGAGACAAGGCCCATGCTGAGCCCCAGGCTGATGACAGGCCTCTGGTGTTAGCCACAAGGAACCTGCTGGAGTTGCAGTGACAGGCAACTGATGGAGCTGCCAGAGGTTCTACGCAGCCATACACCAAAGATGAAGGAATCCATCCAGGGCATAAGTTCTGCCATGTCTCAGGTGTGTGAGCACTAGGCTTTGTCCATGGAGAGGCTGGTGACCCTCAGGGAGAGCCAGATCCAGCAGACTACTTGGTGGCTGTCAGGCATGTGTGCAGACCTGCAAACCATCTCTTTGAACATGCACTCTATGAAGCAGTGGCCAGAGGGGGAGGAGAAGGTGACAAGACGCCTAGACTCTCCATCAGGTGGCCCTCCATCTCCGGTAAACAGGGAGGTCCGTTGCATGGCGAGAGGGAGGAGGAGCAACAGCCTGCCACATCTGGGGGCTACTCTCAAGGCGCTCTGAGGGTGGACAGATGCTTCTCAGCCCCTCTGCCAATGACCCAAACACCTCCAGTAGCTGCGACCACAGGGGATGTAGCTGCAAATGATCAGGAGACCCTCAGCATGCCTGGGCTCTCCAAGTCTTGGACACCCAGAGAACAGCCGCCATGTTCATCTCAGGCCATGGGGCATCGCGGTCAGCAGCCTGCCTAACATCTCAGCCGTAGGTCATCAGAGCACTCGGAAGCGCATAAGAAAAAGCACCTAGATATACCAGGGTGGTACGGGTGTTGAAACTTTAAAAATTGGTCTTTGTGTGTCATTAAGTTGTGTTGGGGCATTTATTCTTAAGTCCATTATTCAGTGACTGGGGTGTCTTCTCACTTGCAGTGTGAACCCTTGGACCCTCATCTGCCTGTTTTTGCCCTCCCTATGGATGTGGCACTACACTTGGAGAGGCTCGACAATTGGTGCTGCTAAGTGCTAAGTGTAATGACGTGCAGGGATGACGTGGTCTGGTGGTCTCACTCAGCAGGCAGCTCAAGGACCTCATGCCTGCTGGAAGCAGATGTGTCTGATATTGTCACTAGCCTCCCTAACATTCTCTCTAAGGCTCTTGTCTCTGGTGCAGGAAGCTCATCTCGCTATCCTGTCTGCTCTGCCCCTTCTCCACATCCTCCTCATCAGAAGAGGAGTGAATTTCCTCCAAGTCCTCTGGCTGAAAGGCCTCAGCCCTCTGCTGTGCTAGGTTGTGCAGCGTGCAGTAGGACGACAATGATCCTGGAAGCTCTCACTGGGTTATATTACAAAATGCCACCAGAATGGTTTAGGCAATGAATTGTATCTTGAGAAGGCCGATTGTCTGCTTGATTGTTGCCCGGGTTGACCTGTGACAGGCATGGCACTGTTCCTCAGCTACAATGCGAGGGTATCTCACTGGCATCAGCAGCCATGTCTTGAATGGGTGACCCTTTGTCTTCAAGGATCCATCCCTGGGAGGAGTGATGGGCGAGAACGACTGTGCCAGTTGGGAGTGTTGGAGCACATATGCATCATGAATGTTCCCCAGGAAATGGGCACACACCTGCTGGTTGCGCTTTCAGTGGTCACAGATCAGTTAGAAGTAGAAATGAGTAGAAGTCCTTCCTATTTATGAAGGCTGTAGTTGGTCCAATGGAGCTTTGATAGCCACATGAGTGCAGGTGATTACACTGTGACACATGGAAAGCCTGCAATGCCCAGGAACCAACGGATCCAGCTTCTTTGTCTGGGTTTCAGAGTCAGTGTGGGAGCATAAAAACTCTCCAGCCCTCTTAAACAAGGCAGTGATGGGCAGCTACCTGGGATATCCCGCACATATCCCCATTGGATCCCTGGAAGGAGCCGGATGTGTAGAAATTCAGTGCTCGGGTGACTTTCAGTGCCACTGGCATTGGGTGCCCATCCAGTCCCATTGCAGGTTGGACTGCAGCATCGCACACACGTCAGTGATGGACAGGAGCAGTCTTCTCTGGAACTGGAGCTCCAGCATCTGGAGATAGTTCATGCAACTCCTGAACACCCTGCAATGTGGCACGACCTGTCTTCATTCACTTCCGCTGCCAATCCCCATGACGGGTTTCTGCGGCCTGTCCAGCCACTGGCTATACATTTTGCTACTGCTGCTATGCCAACATTGGTGACTCTGGGACCTGGTCCGCCCTCTGTGCCACTCATCCACCACTCAGGGGGTCCAGGAGGATTAGGTGGATGAGTCCCATGTCTCATTCACTCCCCTTTACTGGCTGCTGACTTGGAAGGAATGTCCTCCAGTGGGTCCCAGGCCTTGCTGATATATCTGGCGCCTGCAACTCCACCCCTCTGAGCTGCTCCTCAGACCTGCATCCCTGACCTGCCCCAATGCTTAGAGAGTTCATTGGATTCGTTACCCTTTCGGTGAATGTCTGGATACTGCCCCTTTGAATGGTCTGGGATCTGGCGACCTGTGGTCTGCGTACTTCACACACTTAATTTGGAAATTTAATTCCATTCAGAGGCATGCAAATGCAACATCATTACCTTTTTAACAAGCTTAATTGCATTCCTGCTTCTTCCATTTGGCATCGTCACCTGTCTGCTTCCCCAGAGATCCCAGCACCATGTTTCCGAAGTGGCACATCCTGCGGGATTCTACGGTGCCGTCCCCATGCCTTGCTCCATTAAATTCTATCCACTGTTTTTTAAATCAGTTTCTTATGTAAGTCATGTAAATTTTTCCTCTTATACCCTGATGTGAAAACACAGAAAATTGCAGAAGCAGCTTGACATATCTGCAATCTAGAATAAGGCTTTAAGCTTGTTGCTCTGTAGAAGTCGTATGGGCTTGAAACATGAACTCTTTCTCTCTCCGTAGATGCTGCCAGATCTGCTGAGTTTTTCCAGCATTTCCTGTTTTTATTTCAGATTTCCAGCAGCCTCAGTATTTTGCTTTTATTTAAACTTATTGCATTAGCTTGAATTCTTGTTACAAGGCTCCATGTTAAATAATGATGACACTGTGACAGCAATCTGTCTTCTGATGACAACCCCACAAAGCTAGCATCTTAAATCTGAGATGAAACCCAGATTTAGTGTTCCATAATTGAAGGGTAAGTGAAAGTGGAGTACATGACTGCGGTGATGAAACAAGGAAGGACAAATTTCTATAAGTGTCTTCCTGTCATATCCACTAAGCTCCAAACTCTCTGAAGACCATTTTTCATAATACCATAAAGCGTGAAACCATGCTTTATATTAAAAAAATGATTTTTGAATTTACTGGCTGAAAATCCCTAACTGAATTATTTCAAAAAGACTAAAGCCACATTCCAGCGATTTGGGATCACAGTCAAAGATGGCTGCACATTTGCATCACTATAACTTGTACATTCTAAAAATCATTGAAATGGAGACAACCTGCCTGTAAAGCTGCACCAGGAACAATAGCCTTGAATGACAATGAATGAGGGCCATCTCCGATCTCATTAGCAAATCATCTAGACAATCACTAGGGTACTCAACTGAGTGGAGACAAATCAGTACACACAATCAATTGGACAATGGGATCTGTAGTAGAAGGGATTAATTTGAACTGTGATATGTTAATATGATACAGTATACATCATTCCAGGAAGTGATGCAATGTCACATGATCTTGCTCTCTCTTGTAGACCTCATGGCAAGATAAAGCCACAGTAAGATGTTTCTTAATAAAGTTAGTGTTTTTCTTACCTCAGCATACTCTGTAAACACTTTGTGTTAGTACAGTAAGACCAAGAATGTTATAGGACCGTGGCTGAGAGAGGAATTCTCCAACAATCTAAACAAGATAGAATGCAGTAGCCATGACCATATTTGGATCGCTGGGCAGCCGGAGAGGGAAGGTCATGTGCAAGCCAACCATCTGTGTGTTTTAAGCACTTACATTCTCTGCATAACTGGACAAGCAACTGAGATGCTGAAGGAACAAGACCTTGAATGGGTTCCTTTTTTCTTTCTCTCTCCATCCAACTTGCAGGTTTTTTGAACCCTGCCTGTGGATTTTGACAATCCAGCTGTCACAGACAGAGATTTTCGAAAGAACCTAACCCAGCACTATTGTCTCCAGAAGAAGAGATAAATTGTCCGTCTACAGCTTTAAACCACCTCAATGCCAAAAGTAACAGGACCGCCGAGTTCAGCCTGAAGCCAGCCGAGTCACCACCGTCAAGAGTTGCACACCCCTTTAACTGGACTCTAAATTACATAATCTATCCTCCCCACTTTGTAATCTAATTGTGTGTGCGAACTTTAAAATGTGTGTGTATACATCTGTGAAAATCAGAGCATTTTTATTATTTCACTTAGACCCTGTTAAGTGCAATAAAAACTATCCTTTTTTCATTGTTAAAAACTCAGGAAAACCTGTCTGGTTTTTATGATCACAGAACAAAATCCATTAAGCACTAATGGAATTGACAGTATATCCATTTTTTTTTAAAGCTTGTTGCGGTCAAATGAGGAGAGGGAAAAGAGGGGAGCCATTCAACCCTTCCTCACTTGATCATAACAATACAAATTGCATTTTATCCAGGACAATCATGTTGGCAGTGTTTCGATGAGGTTTTACTGTTGCTACTTTGCTTCGATCATTTACCATGTCTTGTTGTCTTACCATATCTTGATGAAGCTTTGTTTATCTTATGACAGGCTTGAGGTAGTCAGTATAATTTTTCTTGAAACTATAGGCAGAATTTTCTGTGTGTTGGGTAGGCGGGCCTGACCCAATCGCCGGCGGGCGCGAAGCCGATCGCCGCCAGCGATCGGGGCCGCACCGTCATTTTACATGGGCAGGCCAATTAAGGCCCGCCCAGTGTGACTTCCGGCGGGAAGTGCTATATGCTCCCTGTGCGGGTGGGGGGAAATCCCTGAAATTGAGAGTGCGCTCTTTTACGCATGCGCATGAAAGAGCACACTCATCTCCCTGAGGCTAAGTGCTGCCTCAGGGAGAACGCTTGCACTCTTAAAAATATTAAAAATAGAAAAAAGTTCCCTTACATGTCTCCTCATGTGACATGAGTTGGGAGATGTTCATAATTTATGCAACAACTTTATTACAATTTTTCAAACCCTACATGAAACCTCACCCGCCGATGGATGAGGTTTCTTGTTTTTTCTAGTTGCTGCCGGGGCTCCTGGCCTGCCCGCCAGCCTTAAGGTTGGATGGGCAGGTCCTTCAATGGCTTAACTGATCCTGTCAATGGCCTCAATTGGCCATTGACAGGTTGGCGGGCCCGCAGCTGATTTTGCTGCACTCCCGCCTTCCTGAAAATTTAAATGGGGTGGGGTGACATCGGGGGTTCTGCCCAACGTCATCCCGCATCATATTTCGCGTCGGCAAGTGGGCCCCGCCCCCCCGCTCACCTACGGCAAAATTCTGCCCTATTTATTCATAACTATTTACCAAGATCTCAGGGTAAGCATGTGGTTTTCAGGACACAGAACTTCTTCTAGTAGTTTGATCCAATCTGGAATCAAGCATCTCTTTCTCCCTGGATAGCTTACTGTTGTCAGCCAGCAATTGTCGATGCATCCCATTGGTGGGTTCTGACAGACAAGTAGGCAAATTCAGCTCTTCAGTTCCTTCTTCAATGATAGGCTGCAGCTTCTCGAAAAAGGCAAGAGATTTCAGCAGCATTGGCAGTGGAGTCAAAGCGTGTAATAAGATCTAGGACCTCCTCTTCCAACAGATCACCAGCTTCTGCAATGGCTTCATTCTCATGAACTCTGTCAGGAAAGAGCCAACCAAGACCTGGAAGCTCCTCTGGTGAATGGTCACTGTCTTTCTTCAGTGACTTCTATTTCTGTACCTTCTAGCCTAGCTGCGATCTCGTCCTGGTGGATGGTGTTTCTACAATAAAGAGTGATTCATTGTGCAATGAATGAACTTCAAGTGCTGTTGCTGTTTCAAAGTCTGTCAATCCTTGGAAATTAATCCTTGTGTATTGCTTCATTGACCTCAAATGATACCTCATTGAGCTTCTGTATAAAACCATGTCTTAAACACGCTGGCCTGCTGAGCAGAGAAATTTGCTGGCTCTGTAATTTATGAAAGGTTTCTTTAATTTCTTTATCTTCATGCCTAAGGGTTGTGGTGAACTGACCCTTATTACAACCAGGTGAGGAGGATTGAACTGGATCCTCTCTATCCAGCCTCCTTGGTTGGTCACAACAAAGATTTTTAAATTTCTTTTCCACATGGATGCCTTTTCCAAATCCAAATGTATTTTTTACTATCTATGCAGTGGAACAAAAAGGATCTAATCAGCAAGTTTTCTTGAGTCAAAGAAAGAGCAAGTTTATTTGCCACTAAACCCAAGAAAAATTAATAATTTTAATAATATTAATAATTAATAGCATCATGGTCTCATTAAACTAATCATGAACCATTTCTCTATAGGCAGAACTGTATTATGTAGGTGACCCAGATCACTTCTAATTCAGTTTTAGAGTTGTCTTCACAGCTTTGCTGTCCCTGTTTCTATTTAATTCCACTGAGCTGCATATTTTGTTATCTTTTAATACAGATAACCGCATGTTTGGACATCAGCTTGACAGAAATGTTTGCATGTGTCATGATATGAAGGAAGTAATCATAGAAACCAATTTCCTTGCTCCAAGAGTAGAAAACAACCTAGTCTTGCTGGGTTCACTCATCTCACATTCATTTATCTTAGCAAATAAGTAGACACGAAGGGGGATTGAACTTTGGAAAAAATCACCAGCGCATGATTTGTCCCTTTCTGAACAGTCCTTCCCATCAATAAAGTAAATAAAACTGAAAGTTGATAGAATTGGAAAAAGCCTATTTTACTTATCCAAGGAGTTGTGGATAATATTTACATAGTACCTTTTATGAAGTTCCAAAGCACTTCATAGAAATGAATTACTTTTTGAAGTGTAATCATGGTTATAACATTTGGAAACACAGCAGTCAATCTGTGCACAGTAGAGTCCCACATATAGTCAGGAGATAAATGACCAGAGAACCTGGCGTTGGCTGAGGGATAAAAGCAGACCAAGACAAATCTTGCTTTTGGAGGGAGGTCGTGCATTTTAAATAAGATGGTTGAGTGCCTGTGCATATCTCAAAAACAGTTAACAAGAACATTTATAATATAAGAAGCTGATGAAAGAAATGTCTCTGGACAGGATCTAATTAGGTTGTGATGTACCTGCTGATTTGTTCATCACCTGTGCTCTGTCTCCCCTACTGCAAAACATATTACATTCCCAATGCCCTTCGTCTCTCCAAACTCTGCCAGCTCCCTGTGCCACATAAAATTACACCAAGATTTTCATTCTCATTTTGAAATCATTTCACCTTATTTTACCTTATTTACCTTATCCCATTTTACTTCATTTTACCTTATCTTGCACGCTGCCTTAGTCTTCCAGTCTTTCATGTCCTCAAGAGTGGTTTCTTGCTGTATCCTTTTTTCATCCTGTTCCTCCTCCTCAAAAAGCATGTCAGCTTGGCTCAACGGCAGGACGCTCTTCTGAATTAGAAAGTTGTGAGTTCCAACCCCATTTAAGAAATTGTAGAATCATAGCATAGTTACAGCACAGAAAGAGAATATTCAGTCCATTGTGTCCGTGCCAGCTCTCTGCAAGAGCAACTCACCGAGTCCCACTGCCCTGCCTTTTTCCTGTAGCCCTGCAATTTTTTTTCATTTCAATTCTCTTTTGAAGGCCTCAATTGAATCTGTCTCCACTATTTTTTTTATTCATTTATGGTATGTGGGCTTCACTGGCTGGACCAGCATTTATTGCCCATCCCTAAACTCTCAGGCACAGCATTCCAGATCATAACCAGGCAATGGGTAAAAAGCTTTTCTTCTTGTCTCCATTGCTACTTTTGCCAGTCACTGTGAATAGGTGTCCTCTGGTTCTCAACCTTTCCACCAACAGGAACAGTTTCTCCCTATCTACTCTATGCAGACCCCTCATGATTATGAATACCTCTTTTAAATCTCCTCTTAATCTTCTCTTCTCCAAGCAAAAGCTTCTACAAACTGTCCCCGTTGTCATGGTCTCTTACAGTCTGCTGCCAACAAATATGTTGACGGTCTCAATGTAGACCTCAAGGGATCTGTCTCTATGCTAAGCAAGATATTGAGACTGACGAGGTTTCTGGTCAAACACAATTACATGAAGTTTATTACTAGCAGCAACTATATACAGCTCTCTACAGGCCTTGATCTCGCCTGGGCCCTAACAATCATATAGGCTGATTACTTGACTATATTCCTGACTTATAAGGTATACATAAAGTCTTACTGATACAGAGTCACAGACAGTAGTGAACATCTGCGGTAGATATCACAGGCAATAGTGAGCACCTAACATGAAGCATATACCTTTTAACCTCCAGCCTTACATGTGGTGATGTCATAGTGATGTCATTATACAGCTTCTTAAAGGTACAAGTCATTGTCTGCATTGGCATGCGTACAATATCACAACACCCGTAACTAAATTTCCTCATCCATGGAACCATTCTTGTGAACCTTTTCTGCCTCCTTTCTAAAGTGTTCACATCCCTCCTAAATTGTGGTGCCCAGAATTGGACACAATACTACAATTGAGCCAAACAAGGCTTTTATACAAGTTTATCATAACTTCCTTGCTTTTGTAGTCTACACCCCCGTGTATGCATACGCTTTATTACTGTTTTCACAACCTGCCCTGCCACCTCTATTAATTTGCGCACATATATTACCAAGTTCCTCTGCTGATGCATCCCCTTTAGAATTTTACCCATTATTTTATATTGCCTTTCCTCATTCTTCCTACCAAAATGAACCACTTAACAATTCCCTGCATTAAGTTTCATCTTCCACTTGGCTGTCCATTCTAACAGCCTGCCTATGTCCTCTTGAAATCTATCACTATCCTCCTCACAGTTCACAATATTTCTAAGTTTTGTGTCATTTGCAAATTTTGAAGGTGTGCCCTGTGCACCAGAGTCTGGGTTATTAATATTGACCAGGAGAAGCTGTGGTTCTAACACCCACCCTGGGAACCCCACTATATATCTTCCTCCAACCCAAAAAACAACTGTTCACCATTGCTCTCTGCTTCCTGTCACTCAGACAACTTTGTGTCCATGCTGCCCCTATCCCTTTAATCCCATTGGCTTCAACTTTGCTGACAAGTGTTTATTAAATTCCTTTGAGAAGTCCATGTACACCACAAAAACTACATGACCCTAATCAACTCTCTCTGTTATCTCATCAAAAAAGCTCAAGCACTTGAGTCCATAGTTGAGGCTGATGCTTCTGTGCTATATTAAAGGAGTGCTGCTTGTTGGAGTTGATGCATTTCAGAGAGGTGTCAAACAAAGGCTATTCCTAGCTATTTAAATAGCCATGAAAGTTCTTGCAGAGGAGAAAGTAATCCTAGCCCAAATTTTCCCTACCCCAACATTGCTTTCATTCTAATATAAATAAAAAGCAAAACACTGTAGATACTGTTTTGTTGAGTGGTTGGGGTCTAGACAGGGGTTTTGGGGATTGTCTATTCTCACAAAGTATGCTATCTGAGTCTGTAGTTTCTTAAAGGCATTACTTTTTATTTACAGCAAGTATTTACATGTTTGGATCTCTGCATGAGGTTGGAGCTTCTCCTCCTGCCAGATCTCTTACTTCTCAGTCATGTGATCTGACATCATTATTACATCAGCATCATGTATGCTTCTGATTTTAACCATGTACTCTATATCCCCTCCCAAGTCTTTATCCTTATCATATTTACATCTTTCTACATCTCCCCCTGAAGTCTCAGAATTCACAGGGTTAGTCTCTTGACCTATCTCCCTAATCTCATTCTGATCTCCCTTGAGATAGAGGATATTCTCTACTCTCTGTTCTTCACCTGGGTGGCTGTAGAGCTTGTAGTAAGTCTTTAATCTTCTTCATCAGGATCTGAATAGTAAGCCCAAGCTTCTATTGGCTTTCTCTCCAAGAGTCTTATGGCACTGTGGTTCCTCATTACGATACCCTTGTCTGTCTCAATCCTGTACGATCTCAGTTGCGAGTTTTTTCAATGATTGTGCATTCCTTCTGTTGATCTCAGATCCATACTCTGTCCCTAGGCTTCAGCACTGGTAACCTACATGCTCTTTGGCTGTAATTAAAGTTCCAAGCCTGGTTGCTTCTCTGTACTTCCTCATGCTGTTTTAACTTCTCGTGGTCGTTCATGGTGATACAGAGTTTGAGTTTTTGTTCTAGAGATAGAAGCTGTGTTTTCAATCTCTTACCTATTAATAACTCTGATGGTGAGGAACTATTTTGTAGTGATGACGTTCGATAACTCAGAAGAGCTAGATTAAGGTCTTCATTTTTCTTCAATAAATCTTTCATGGTTCATTCCGCATCTCAGCTTCTCCATTCACTTGAGGATAGCAAGGTGAACTGGTTACATGAATAAAGCCGTATTCATTTGCGAAATTGTGAAATAGCTCATTAGCAAATTACAGCCCATTGTCAGACACTATGATGTCCTAGATGCTATGTGTGCATAAGTGCTCTTGAACAATTGGATGACTGCTTCTGCAGTAGTACTATGCAATCTGCCTACTTTAATCCATCATGAGTAGTAATCAATAACAATACGGAAGGTTTACTCCCTAAATTCAAATAAGTCTATTCCCAAACAGTCCTATGGACTTGATGGAAAAGTAGAAGGTAATAGTTATTCTTTTTGTTCTTGGCTGTTTACCGCACAAGTAAGACAGTTAGAAATCATTTCTTCTATAAAGCGAGAAACGCCTGGCCACCAGACTGATTGCTGTGCTCTCGCATGACATTTTGCTATTCCTAGATGACACTGGTGAAGTCTTTGAAGAATATCAAGCCGAAGTGTTCTCGGTAAGACTATTCTCTCGTTGAAGACTAATAAGTCATCAATGGCTGTGAGGTGTTTGTGCTGTTCAAAGTACTTCCATAGTATAAGATTAGTAGGGTTATAGCCTGTAAACAATTTTGGAAATTCATTTCCGAATGTATTGCTGTAGTTCTCATCAGCAACATCACCCAGTTTATAGACTGATTTCAGTTTTAGGAATGCCTTTCTGTTTAGCAGAGAGCGCTCTGGGTTTTGAATGACATAGAGAGGTTCGAAGATTTCTCGGTCTTTGTATTTCAGCTTTGCCATAAGCTAGCCTTTGACTTTTAAAGTAGTTCCTCCAGGACCTTGCAATTTGATAGGTGAGGGTTGCAATTGAATCTATTTGAGCCATTTGACTTCATCTGATAAAACAGAAACCCCTGCTCCTGTGTCCAGTTTAAACTCTGTGAGATGTCCATCCACTTCAAGTTTAACACTCCAATATTTGTTTTCAGTATCAATGACCACCCTCAGGAAGCTTAATTCCTTTGCTCGTGATTTTTCCATTTCTTGTATGTGGCTCTGTTTTAAAATTTTCTTGCTCTTTTTACAGGTTGTCAGCACTTTTGAGTAACAAACAGTTTTAAAATGGTTTATTTTTCTACACTTGTGGCACTCTGCCCCTCTCCCGGACATTCTTCTCACTTATGCAGTTTGTTCCCGCCACACCAGAGACATTTCAAAATGGCGATCGGTGCGCTTCTCCCCATTTTGGTGGCGTAGGCTTTGACGTGCTTTCCCTTTCAGAGCCTACAAACTGAATGATCTCACTTGATTTTCTCCACGTGATCTCCCTTTGCCCACAAACAAATGCCCGATTCTGTTTCCTGAGTTCTGGTTGATTTGCAATCTGCACTGATTTTACTGGTGTTAAATCCTCTCTTGTCTGTAAGAGATGTAATAATGCTTCCTTCATCTAGGACCCAACTACAATTTTGTTGTGAATCAGCTCATCCTTTAAGGTTCCATAATTGCAGTTCTCCGCCAGCTTATAAAGAACATTGATGAATGAATCCATGCCTTTGCCTGGTCTTTGCTTTCTTCTATTAAGTTTAGCCCTCTTTAATATTAAATTATGATGGATGCTAAAATAAGAGTCAGAAGCTTGCAGGATTTCTTCATAAGAAGTTGAAGTCTCATCATCACATCATCAACAATAGATCCTACTGCATAAAGTAATGTATGGATCTGCTCTTTCTGGCCTTTTTTGTGTTATCCTGAAGTAGTCCTGTACCTTGTGAAGCTTCCCTAGTTGTCCTAGTTCTGAGCCTGTTGCGAGCGAGCCTTCTGCACTGTGAAATGGTTGTGGGAGTGCAAGTGTGGACTCCATGCTTCTGCTGAAGGCTGGAATTGTTCCTGCTTCTGTGCTGCTGCGTGAATCTCCGGGTCTGTGCTCACTGCTGCCCAGTCTCCGGGTCTGTGTCTCAGCTGGTACCTGTTGCTCCTGCAACATTCCAATGTTTTGGTGAGCCTTACTTCTTTCTTTGGCCTTCCTTCAAGGATCTCTTTTCATGCCAGGCCTGTATCTTCTTTTTAAGGTTTACTGGGTCTTTTACTCACTATCACCATGTTTTATTGTGTGCCTGCTCTCTGAGCCCAACCCAACTTACATCCAGAGCTCAACCTAACTCCCCTCACAGTCAGACCCAGCTCACACCCTGAACCAGAGCCACCACGCATGCAGAACCAGAGACTGCTTGCCCCTAGAGTCTGATCCAGCTCGTGCACAGCTCACAGCCCTAGTAAGACCCAGCCCACCGTATTTCTGATATATGAACAATCTCTGTTGCTGGCTGCCCAAGTCTCTTTTTACCTCCACTGTTTCTTGCTTTCTGACCATTTCTAAAGTTTCCTGTTCTATCTTCTTTTCAGCTCCATGAGCTTTAACTTTAGCTAATATCCTCTTTTCTGGGAATTTATCAAATGCCTTCCAGAAGTCCATACAAATGAAATGCATATACATTCCCCTGTTTTGTCATCTCTTCAAACTCTTCAATCAGGTTCACCAGGCATGACTTACCCCTTATAAATCCATGCTGTGTCTCTTTGATCAGCTGAACATTTTCAGGATGTACCATTATCCACAGATGTTAGGATAACTGGTCTATAATTCCCTGGTTCCCTCTCTCACCTTTGTGGAAAAAAAGAGATATGCTATCAAAGCTTTTCAACTTGCACTCATCAGGATAGCTCACAAAAATTTTTCGAACCATAACAGGGGAACAACAATCTATACTGCAATTTATAGTGTTCAACATTAGATGTGATTCCACTATTAGACAACACCTGCTAACCAATCCTGACTGTGCTAAGAATTATACTAGAAACCAATTTAAGATTGTCTGTTGGGCTCACAGTGCAGCTCACTTATGCATGCTAGAAGCCTCATATTCACGCACAGGACCCTGTCCTTTGTAGACAAAAGGAATATATCTACATATTTTGACTTTTTCAACTAAACAGAAGTTTAGGGAACTGTCAAAAATAAAAATAAAAATACTTGGAAAAACTCAGCAGGTCTGGCAGCATCTGCGGAGAGGAACACAGTTAACGTTTTGAGTCCATATGACTCTTGGGAACTGTCATTCCCTGGTTCATTTCCAGGGCAATGCCTTGACCAATCAGAGTTGACCTGCCCAGTTTGAATTTGAACAAAGCTTGGTAGTTAACTGTTCCATGCTGCAATCTCCATGGCAATGCCTCCACTAATCAGAGTCCACTTGCCAACCAATCAGCACTCTCTTCTCATGCAGTATCAATTGTTGCTCCCCCATTACAGTTGGAAAAATTCTTGTGAGCTATACTGATGATTGCAAGACAAAAAGCTTTGATAGCATGCCTTTTTATTCAGCAATACTCAAGTTCTGTACTCCCAAAATGACTATCTCTCATCTTTCTTAAATAGCATAGGGATATGTATAGATGGAGAATGAGCTGGAATGGTCAGCAGGCTACAGTCATCATTTAGTCTTGGGAGAAAAACATTGAAGCCCAAGGTCAGCCATGATCGTATTGAATGGCAGAGCAGGCTCAATGGGCCAAATGGACTTGTCCTGCTCCTATATCTTTGTTAATGTGTTCTTGTGTCAGGATCTAGACATGGGTTTTAGGGGATGTCTATGCTCTCCCAAAGTATGCTTTTCAAGTCTGTAGATTCTCAAACCCACTACTCTTTATTTATAGCAAGTATTTGCACATTTAGACCTCTACATAATGTTGGAGGTCCTCCTCCTTCCAGATCTCTTACTTCTCAGTCGTGTGATCTGACATCATTATTACATCAGCATTATATATGCTTTACTCGACAGATACTAGAAACCTGGAAAAAAAAGCAGAAAATCCCAGAGACACTTGATAAGTCCGACAAGATCCATGGAGAGAGCAGAGCAGTTAAAATTTCAGGATCAGGCCCTTCATCAAAACTGAAAGATGAGCAGTGGGCAAGAATATCGATATAATTATAAAAGGGAGAGAAAATATATATTTATAAAGAAAACACCGACAAACCCAAAGAGGCATGATGAAGGGAATGACTTTGTAGCTCATCTCATTCAAATGATAAACAGAAACATTAAAGAAACAAAGAGGACATTATAGATAAACAACAGTTGAAAAGAAATGAAGAACAAACACACGCATGCTCATAAACACACACAGAGGAGCACTGTTGTGGCTTCTTGAGGCTGTGATAAGGTGTTATTTAAATACAAGAAGATGTCACAATTGCAGGAAATGATTTTGGATGTGAAGGAGTCCTGGTGCCCACCCAGGAAACATAACAACACACAATGTGCCCATTGATGCCTTGTGAACAGGGACTAAGAAACAGATGACAACTATGCAAATCTTTAGGGACCTCCCTACAATACAGAAGTTTAGGCAAAGTTGGGTCCTATGCCATTTGATGTGTTGTTCCACATGTTCTTGCTCTGCCATTCTCATGCCAGATGGGAGAGGTTGTTATGCACATTCTCATTGTCCACGCCTATAGGTCAGGTGCATGCTTCAGCCCCCATAACAAGGCCCAAGAGAAACCCTTTGGGAAGGCCAGAAACAAGGATAACCAGCTCCTGGCCTAATCTAGAGCCCTTTTTGCTGGAGTTACAGTGGGGGTTTGCCAGAGGGGGGCTACAGATTTTCAGCTTGTTATTTTTTAGAGAAAAACATTCATTTCTCCCATTCTTAGTGAAAAGTGGAACATTGGACTCACTGATAGCAAGCACAAGTGATATAAAGGCAAGTTGCTCAGAACTCCCAAGCTGGGCTTGTACTTGAAGGGACTGCAGGTTGGGACTAGGTTGCAACACTCTAGCCTAACTCTCTGACCCACACTTTGTTTTGAGTGCACATCCTTGTTGGGTTCACGTGGTCAGTGATTTTACCCTTTAACTTCTCCTGATGTAGGGAAGCGCTTTCAAAGTGCAGCATAGATATGTTTATGTAGTTCTGCGTTTAATTTTACCTGAGGTAAATTATTTTTTCATTGTGCTGCACCAGACTCATCATATCAAACATACCAACATGTTGAAAGTATTAAATTGACATAAGAGCCCAAAGCTCCATGTAATGAAGGCCTCTCGTCTTACAGTCTGTTTGAATATAGTTTGAATCAAAATGAAATACGGGTTTTACAATTGGAGCAGGCATATTGATTGGCAGGTCAGGCCTGCAGGTCAGGAATGATGGGTCAGGCTTGCAGTTCATTCCTCAAACCAGCTTATCTACAAAGTTATGCGAAAGGAAATGGTGGCTACATTTTTTTTTACTTTTAACATTAGCTCTAAAAAGAAGGCCTGAATTTACCTCCAATCCTCTGTCCTAAATCTGGCAGGAAAAATATGAGGAAAGGGGGTGGTGGGGATTATCAGTGAGCCTCTCTGCTCCACATTTAATGATCTCCTGTCTCACCCCACCCCAACCCTCCATCAACTCCATTGGGATGGTCACCATTCACCCTATTGTAACCTGATGTGTCCAAATTCCAGCAGGCAGGCAAAGCCTAGCAAGCCACCCCATTTCCCTGCCTTAAACCTGAGGGACTGCCAGAGACACCTGATCATAATCGCTGGGGCAGTGGCAGAAGGACCTCAATGCCCTTTTTGGAAAGAAAAGCACCCCTCCCATTCATTCTGCCCTTACTCATGCCTATTTAGGCTAAAATATGAAAACTGCTGATTCCTCTTTTATCTTTGAGGATTTAACTTGTCCTCCCTCATCAGGTGCTGTGGCAGCAGAATTTATCATGGAGGAGTCTGCCTGCTTGCTGCTTGAATCAGTAATGAACCCCAAACCAGAACACTGGCTTGCCCCACTCCAACTCTTTTGGGTTAAGAAGAGTAGAGTCCAGGCCTTGCTGACACTATTCCCAATGACCAAAGTCATCATGGCCTGAGCTTTACTGTCTGCGCCCCTGCCAAGCCTTGTCTCCCCACTGTAATTTCCATAAAGCAAATGAGTCATGAGCAATCAGCAACTATCTCAGGAAGCGTGGGTCTGAGGAAATATAGGTTGCTTGATGTTTCCGCCATTACCTTTGATAATCAGGGGTAGACTATCAGAGGAAAATTGGAGCCCTAGTTACATCACTATTTCTGCACCATAACGCTTGAACCCATTTGTTAATAACTTTTAATAATTGTAACACTCCTGAAGAATCTTTTAAGTACTTAGGAGTGTATGGTGACTCCCCAGATTATGCTGTCAGCATCTGTTTGAAAAGGTATCCATGTCAGATTCAATCTGGCACATGGTTGGCAGCATATCTGACGTGTGTAAGATTGATTTAAGAAGAATACTCCAGTGAAATGATTTGTCTCCTTGAAATTTAATCAGATCTTAAACAAAATTCATAGTGTATTGGATTTCAAGTTGAACTGCTATTAGATTAACCCAGTACCACCCAGGACATTTTTTTACTGAGAACCAAGTGACTAATTTCAGCTGCATATTTTCAGTATACTTGGGTGAACAGTCCTGCTTACAGCAGGTTTGGGCAGATTTGGTCTTGATTTTACATTTTCCTGAAGCACAAATAGAAAGGGTTTCTGGCATTTTGAGCACATCAAAGTGAGGGATGTTAGAAAAGAAACATTTTGCATGCAATTTAGTGCCAAACTTGGGACAGTTTTGCGGATCCATTCCCTCTAGGAACTGAGCCAAAACTCCCAAAACTTAATTTACTTAGGACCTTATAATCAGATAGGGGAAACTTTCACCCATCAAACCTGTTCCATTATAATCAGCAAAAAGGAGAACCTTTATGGTCTATGTGGCGGGGCACCATATTATGTGGTGTATTTAAGAATAGTCAGGGGTGCAAAAAGGCTATTCAACTCCTTTTTTAATTATGGGATGAATAGAAAAGACCAGAGTAGAACAAAATAATTTGGTGAAGTTCTGTATGAAGTTAATTGAGTTAAGTTTAGATAGTCACATGCATGTTATGCTGTTATCTATAATGGTTTGTTCCTGCATGCACACTAAACTTTATAGCTTTGTTGTTGCAATGTTTATTTAAACCAGTTGCAGAGAGAAAAATGTTATTGATTACTTTGGGTGTTTTAGAAGTTCAGTAGGTTAAAACAGTGTGATGGCTCAGGTAATTATTCACTAACCAGAGAACAAAACCAAGAGAGTCATTTTAACTGGTGCCCAGGATGATAACAATTCAAAAATCCATGGTCTCAAATGTAAGCTCTTAATTTAATCACCACGTTTCTCAAGGACAATTAGGGATGGACAACAAATACTGGCCTAGCCAGTGACTCCCACACTCCATCAATGAATAATTTAAAAAATCAATAGAAGTGTATATTTGCTGAAAGAATTTGATATTTGTTCTGTGTTGTGAAAGGGGTTTGAAAGTTCTATATCTTATACATTTAATAATATTTTTATTAAAGGTACAATGCAATTGTATATCAGGGAGGCGATGGCGTAGTGGTATTGTTGCTGGACTAATAATCCAGAGACCCAAGGGTAATGCTCTGGGGACCTGGGTTCGAATCTGCCATGGCTGATGGTGGAATTTGAATTCAATAAAAATCTGGTTTCATGATTGTTGTAAAAACCTATCTGGTTCATTCAATGCCCTTTAGGGAAGGAAAACTGTCCTACATGTGATTCCAGACCCACAGCAATGTGGTTGACTCTTAAATGCCCACTGAAATGCAAGCCACTTAGTTGTTACAAAGTCACAAAAAAGGAATGAAATCAGACGGACCACCTGGCATCGAAGTGGCAATCACGGCCCTGTTGACCCTGAAAAGTCCCCCTTACTAACATCTAGGGACTAGTGCCAAAATTGGAGAGATGTCACAAAGGTGAGTCAAGTAGCAGACTGACATAGTCATCCTCACAGAATCACACCTGACAAATTATGTCCCAGACATCACTATTCCTGGGTATGTCCTGTCCCACTGGCAGGACAGACCCAGCAGAGGTGGCAGCACAGTGGTATACAATTGGGAGGAAGTTGCCCTGTGGGTCCTCAACATCGACTCCGGGTCTCATGGCATCAGGTCAAACCTGGGCAAGGAAACCTCCTGCTGATTACCACGTACCGCCCTCCCTCAGCTGATGAATCAGTGCTCCTCCATGTTGAACAACACTTGGAGGAAGCACTGAGGGTGGCAAGGGCACAGAATGTACTCTGGGTGGGGGACTTCAATGTCCATCACCAAGAGTGGCTCGGTAGCACCACTACTGACTGAACTGGCCAAGTCCTAAATGACATAGCTGCTAGGCTGGGTGTGCAGCAGGAGGTGAGGGAACCCAACACGAGGGAAAAACAGACTTGACCTCATCCCCATCAACCTGCCTGCCGCAGACGCAACTGTCCATGGCAATATCAGTAGAAGTGACCACCGCACAGTCATTGTGGAAGCAAAGTCCCGCCTTCACATTGAGGGTACCCTCCATCGTGTTGTGTGGCACTACCACCGTGCTAAATGGGATAGATTTCAAACAGATCTAGCAACTCAAGACTGGGCATCCATGAGGCAGTGTGGGCCATCGGCAGCAGCAGAATTGTATTTGAACACAAGCAATAACCTCATGGCCCGGCATATACCCCACTCCACCATTACCATCAAGCCAGGGGATCAACCCTGGTTTAATGAAGAGTGCAGGAGGGCATGCCAGGAGCAGCACCAGGTATACCTAAAAATGAGGTGTCAACCTGGTGAAGCTATAACACAGGACTACTTGCATGCCAAACAGCATAAGCAGCAAGTGATAGACAGGGCCAAGCGATCCCACAACCAACGCATCAGATCTAAGCTCTGCAGTCCTGCCTCATCCTCAATGATGGAGGAGCCCAGCACGTCAGTGCAAAAGATAAGGCTGAAGCATTTGCTACAATCTTCAGCCAGAAGTGGAGAGGTCCCCAGCATCAGAGATGCCAGTCTTCAGCCAATTTGATTCTCCCCACACCGTATCAAGAAACGGCTGAAGGTGCTGGATACTGAAAAGGCAATGGGCCCTGCCAATTTTCCGCCAATAGTACTGAAGACTTGTGCTCCAGAACTTGCCGCGCCGCTAGCCAAGCTGTTCCAGCACAGCTACAGTGCTGGCATCAACATAGCTATGTGGAAAATTGCCCAGGTATGTCCTGTACACACAAAGCAGGACAAATCTAACCTGGCCAATTACCGCCCCATTACTCTGCTCTCCATCATCAGTAAAGTATTGGAAGGGGTCATCAACAGTGCTATCGAGGGCACTAGCTGAGCGATAACCTGCTCACTGATGCTCAGTTTGGGTTCCACCAGGGCCAATCAGCTCCTGACCTCATTAAAGCCTTGGTTCAAACATGGACAAAAGAGCTGAACACCTGAGGTGAGGTGAGAGTGACTGCCTTTGTCATCAAGGCCGCATTTGACTGAGTGTGGAATCAAGGAGCCCTAGCAAAACTGCAGTCAATAGGAATCATGGGGATATCCCTCCGCTGGTTGGAGTCATACCTAGCACAAAGGAAGATGGTTGTGGTTGTTGCAGGTCAGTCAGCTCAGCTCCAGGACATCACTTCAGGAGTTCCTCAGGGTAGTGTCCTCGGCCCAACCATCTTCCGCTGCTTCATCAATGACCTTCCTCCCATCGTAAGGTCAGAAATGGGGATGTTCGCTGATGATTGCACAATTTTCAGCACCATTCACAACTCCTCAGGTACTGAAGCAGTCCATGTCCAAATGCAGCATGACCTGGACAATATCCAGGCTTGGGCTGACAAGTGGCAAGTAACATTTGTGCCACACAAGTGTCAGGCAATGACCATCTCCAACAAGAGTGAATCCAATCATCGCTCTTTGATGTTCAATGGCATTGCCATCACTGAATCCCCCACAATCAACATCCTGGGGGTTACCATTGACCAGAATCTGAACTGGACTAGCCATATAAATACCATGGCTACAAGAGCAGGTCAGAGGCTAGGAATCATGCAATGAGTAACTCACCTCCTGACTCCCCAAATCTTGTCCACCACAAGACACAAGTCAGGAGTGTGGTGGAATACTCTCCACTTGCCTGGATGAGTGCAGCTCCCACAACACTCAAGAAGCTCGAAACCATCCAGGACAAAGCAGCCCGCTTGATTGGCACCACATCCACAAACATTCACTCCCTCCACCACTGACGCACAGTAGCAGCAGTGTGCACCATCTACAAGATGGCACTGCAGGAATTCACCAAGGCTCCCTCAACAACACCTTCCAAACCCACGACCACTATCATGTAGAAGGACAAAGGCAGCAGATAGATGGGAACACCACCACCTGGAAGTTCCCCTCAAAGTCACTCACCATCCTGACTTGGAAATATATCTCTGTTCTTTCACTGTTGCTGGGTCAAAATCCTGGAACTCCCTCCCTAACAGCACCTTGGGTGTACCTACACCACATGGACTGCAGCAGTACAAGAGGGCAGCTCACCAGCACCTTCTCAAGGGCAACTAGGGATGGGCAATAAATGCTGGCCCAGCCACTGAAGCCCACGTTCTGTGAATGAATTTTAAAAAATGCATCTAACATCTACACTGACAGTACCGGTGAGTGTGAAAGACTTCTGAAAAAATAAAATTCTTAAAAGCTTAGCTTTATTGATTTAATTTAAAATTAACACATTCAATAGTATCTATTGCATGAATATTTAGGCACAGCCTTTAAGACGGATGCCAATATTTCTGGTGCATAACCATTTGCTTTCATGAGTTCAATGGTAGCATTGATTTTTCAAAACCTGGTGGTGATTATATCTCTGTTCATATTCAGTGGGAACCAAATTAAGCGAAATCATCCTTTCATATCACCCTTTCATATCGTATGGCCCTTCAACACTCAAATTCTTCAAATCAGTAAAACAAGAGGCCAGCATAATTTTGGAGAAGGAGGTATTAGCATAAGTAGGACAACACTAAACAAAGCAGCTCCTGTTGTAGAGCTGCATAACAGGAACTATACCCAGCTGGCTACCGACCAGTTTTCCACCTGGCAGAAATAAATCACGCGGATAACTTACTCACACCTGGAAAATAACTCAACAGCTGAATTCCAGAAGCAGTTGTTATTGCTGGGTTTGTCAATAAAGCTTTTGTCAGTGCAAAATTTGCTGACCAAACATCAGTTACATGCTAATGCACTAGGGGAACAGTTTGTCCTGTTATGTCACTAGGTGTGAGCGATGCCAACATCATCATCTCTGGCTAGGACTTTCCAGTCCCATTGTGGTGGGATCTATCACAGGAGATTAGGCAGCCCGGCCAAAAGCCCAATTGCCTTTCAGCAGGACCAGACAATCCTGGCACCAGGCGGGGCTGGAAAACCCTGCCCTCTACTTATGGGGGTTGAATTGTAGCTTAGTAGGTCAGCCCCAATAAAGTTGGTGAGATCATTGGAGCAGAACTCCCTTCAGCTTGTGAGTTAATGAAGTTCTGGGGCAGAGTTTTACATTAGCACAATTTTTCGTTCCTGCCGACATCAGTGGAGTTTAGGATGGCTCACTGCATTTTACGGCCCCGTTCCCGCCGAAATGGGGCAGTAAAATTCCGGCCCTGGTTTCATTTATACCACAGTTATATAACGTTTCCACCAGGGGGAGTCTAGACTCCAGCGGCGGTGGAGCTATGACATAAACATGTAGAGGCGACTCTACAATATTACCTTCTCAAGCCCAATTAGGGATGGGCAACAAATGCTGGCCTAGCCAGTGACACCCACATCCCATGAAAGAATTAAAAAAAGACTTAGCGGGTAGATTGCAGTGGTTGGCAATATAGCAGCTCTAAAATTGATTCATTCTTGTTTATCCTTTATCAAATGATTGTGACAGCATGACTGGTGTTGTGAAGCTTTGAGATTAGAAAAAGGAGAGGAGAAGCTATAGCCATATTTTCCAATAAAACAAAGCTTTAAAATAAGGCAGAAGTTATGCCAAGTTTTTTTTCTTTGTAAAATGAGAGCCATACTGCTGCAATAAGTAAAAAATAACTATATCAACAAATGGCTTGGGCTTGTACCAGTTGAAAGGATTTTGATTGAATTCTCTGGATTTTTCTGTTCAAGTTTAGCATTTTTCTATCTTCAGTTGTTCCATTAGATTTGAGAGGCGCTGTTTGATCTAAATTGAAAACAAAGCCTGTTCACCAGGAGATCTTGACCACACGATTCAGGGACACCACTTTGCTGAGGGCATTTAGCATGAGCATTAGGATTGCGCGCCGGGAGTGCAAAGCGTGACGTCAATTTGAAGCCAGTGCTGCCAAAACTGCCACCTGCTGCAGCCAGAACTGCAGCCTCACTGTACTGCATGGACCACATTGCCAGGGACTGTGAAGGTGACCAAGGCCATGAACTTTTATGCATTAGGCTCCTTTCAGGGTGGAGCAGGCAATATTCGCAACATCTCTCAGTTTGCCGTTCATTGAAGGTCACTGAGTTGTGTAGAAAGGTGATAGCATTTCATTCTATTTTGTCCCTGGCAATGTGGTCCTCAGTTCTGGCTGCAGCTGCTGGCAGTTTTGACAGCACTAGTAGCTAAGGTAAACATTGGTCTCTTAGACACAGAGACAGGGGAAAATATCATTGGGAATGAGGAAATGGCAGAGACTTTGAACAAATATTTTGTGTCTTTCTTCACAGTAGGAGATGTAAGCTACATATCAGAAATAGATAGGGGAGAATAAGAGCGAGGAAATTAAGGTAATTAATATCAGCAGAGAAAAAGTACTGGATAAACTCAAGGGACTAAAATCCAACACACTTGTTTGACAAATTTATTAGAGTCTTTTGAGGATGCAACTTGTACGATCGATAAAGGGCAACCAGTAGATGTAGTTCACTAGGATTTCCAAAAGGCATTTGATAAGGTGTCACACAAAAGGCTAATACCCAAGATAAGGGCTGTTGGAGTTGTAGATGGGAGTGGTGAGTGGGAGGTGTGGTGATATATTAGCACGGATAGAGAATTGGTGATGGACAGGAAACAAAGGGATGATGGGGCATTTTTACATTGTCAGGCTGAAAATAGTGGTGAACTGTAGGGATCAGTACTGAGGCCTCAGTTATTTCCAATCTAAGTTTGCTGACAATACAGAGCTAGGTGGGAGTGCAAGCTGTGAGGAGAGCTCAAAGAGACTGCAAAGAGATATGAATAAGTTAAGTGAATGGGCAACAAGGTGGCAGCTGGAGTATTATTCACTTTGGTCGTAAGAATAGAAAAGCAGAATATTTTATATATTTTTTTATTCATTCACGGAATGTGGGCTTCGCTGGCTGGGCCAGAATTTATCGCCCATCCTAAGTTGCCCTTGAGAAGGTGGTGTTGAGCTGCCTTCTTGAACTGCTGCAGTCCATGTAGTGTAGGTACACCCACAGTGCTGTTAGGAAGGGAGTCCTAGGATTTTGACCCAGTGACAGTTAAGGAACGGCGATATATTTCCAAGTCAGAATGGTGAGCGATTTGGAGGGGAACTTCCAGGTGGTGGTGTTCCCATTTATCTGCTACCCTTGTCCTTCTAGATGGTACTGGTCATGGGTTTGGAAGGTGCTGTCGAAGGAGCCTTGGTGAATCCCTGCAGTGCATCTTGTAGATGGTACACACTGCTGCTACTGTGCATCGGTGGTGGAGGGAGTGAATGTTTGTGGATGTGGTGCCAATCAAGCTGGCTGCTTTGTCCTGGATGGTTTCAAGCTTCTTGAGTTTTGTTGAAGCTGCACTCATCCAGGCAAATGGGAGTATTCCATCACGTTCCTGACTTGTGTCTTGTAGATGGTGGATAGGCTTTGGGGAGTCAGGAAGTGAGTTACTTGTCACACAATTCCTAGCCTCTGACCTCCTCTTGTAGCCGCAATAGTTAAATGGCTAGTCCAGTTCAGTTTCCGGTCAATGGTAACCCCCAGGATGTTGATAGTGGGGTATTCAGTGATGGTAATGCCATTGAGCATCAAAGGGCGATGGTTGGATTCTCTCTTGTTGGAGATGGTCATTGCCTGACACTTGTGTGGTGCAAATGTTACTTGGGCTTGTCAGCCCACGCCTGGATATTGTCCACGTCTTGCTGCGTTTGGGCATGGGCTGCTTTATTTTCTGGCGTGAAACTTGTTAATGTTGATGTTTAGAGAGACTTGTATGTACTCATACAAGAAACACAAAAAGTTAGCATGCCACACACACACTTCTCCCTCCAGAATCACTCCTGGTCCAGTTGTGTGTAGCTGAACTGCTAGTTGGGAGGATGCAGGGGGAGAACTTGTGAAGCCTGTAAATGAAGCTGAAAGACAACATTACACATTACTCCGTGAAAGTGAATATATTTTCAGATTATATAGTGACAAAATATGTTCACCCGTGCAACCACTTGTGATCAGAATTTCTTAACTTTTCTAGGCCTACCACTCCTTCCAACTACTGCACTGACATACGCAGCAGGGGCGGAGACAGCCTGTGCAATGGTTGGCCCTGTTGCCTCTGGTGACTTTGGCATGCGTCCTCTGGAGAGCTGAGGCCTTGAGGACCCCGGCTTGCTTTGGCTGTCCTCCTGCGGGCCAACTGCTCCCTCTGAGGTGACAGAGGATGAGGTTGAGGGGGTCACAGGCAAAGGGGACCCGGAAGGAGTTGACAGCCTCTGAGATTCCTGAGTGGATTATCCAGGGGTGTCCAGCTGCCGCTCCTCCTCCCTTCAGGTGCCCAAGGGCCCCAGCCTGACTCCTTGAGGGGAAGGAGCTTCTGGAGGGACGTCAAGGTGCCCTGTTTCCATCTCGCAGGAACTCACCAGTGGCTACCACGCTGGAGTGCAGGTCTGCGGGCAGCTGGCGTTCTGCTAGACCAGGGTCTACATGGCCTCCGCCATCCTTCCCATGGAGACCTCCATATGCATACATGTGGGCATCACTTCATCAGAGAGCAGGCAGACACACTCCTCCGACTCGCGTGCCACTCTGTTGAGGGCTTCCAACAGCTCTGCATAATATTCCCCCACCTTCTGCTGACTCTCCACAATTAGTTCGAAGACGGAATCCAGGGGCTCGTCATCTGACTCAGACCTCATAAATGCCTCTTCCCCAGCAATCCTCCAAGTGCTGGGGAACTCAGCTGAACCTGCCTCCTCCTGCTGGGGACATGTGTCCGTGTGGTGACCACCAGATTATGAACCCGAGCCTGCTCTAGATCTAATCCCACCGAGGTGTGTGTCTCTGCACTGGTGCAGGGTGTGGGTAAGCGCTGTGACAGGTCATCTAAGTTGTTTAGTTCCAGCTCTTCAATGGAGGAAGAGTCCTCTTGGCTGGAGGTGAGGACTTGGATGGACCTGAGGGACTGACTGGCTGAGGGTGTTTGTCCCTTGGCAGAGTTCCCTGTGAACCAAATTAGAGATAACTAGTGCATGGCAGCAGAGTCAAAAGCAGGAAAGAAAGCGTTGAGAGGGATGATGTGGTGCAGGATCCTCATGTGGGTTTTCACCGCCGACCTCATGGTCGCAACAGGCACAGACCATGTCCTCACCAGTCAGTGTGATGGCACATTCCTCAAAGCGAGTGAGGGGCCTAATGTGGGCCCCTCCACCATCGGCCTGGGACCTCTCCCTGCTGTTGTCAGCCAGCTTCTCCTGCATGCAAACAGATGGAGAGAGTGTGAGCAGGGCACATGGCACTGCAAGGAATGTTTGTGTGGTGAGTGGAGCCATGGGCGGGAACAGGACGTGATCTCCAGAGGATATGAGCCTGATGGAGATGTGAGGGTGTGTGTGAGAGTTAGTGCTGTTGTCCCTTGAGGTATGAGATCCCTGTGGATGTGTGATGGGTTTGTGAGTGTGTGAGTTGAGAGTGATGAGAAGAGTGACTTACCCTAGCGGAACGATTGAGATAATTCATCCTCTTTCTGCACTGAGTAGCTGTCCTCTTGTGCAAAGCATTGGCACTGACCACCGGTGTCACCACCTCCCATGCTTTATTGGTGACCTTGCTTGTTGGTCTTCGTCCAGAGTGCTGGTAGAGGACTTTGCAACAGGCCTCCACTGGGTCCAGCAGGTGCTTGAGGGAGGCATCACTAAATTTGGGGGCAGCATGTTTCCTCCCTTTGGCAGCTATCAGTTCCCAGCAGCTTTCTATCCTTTGAAGAGTGCTAGCTCTGTGCCTTTAAATGTGGTGCCTGGTTACCGAAGGCCTGAGGTGTCGGCGGGGTGGGTGTATCAGAGCCTGTCCTATAGATGACCTGGAGTGTTTCCCGGGAATGCGTGATTAATGAGGCAGGAATAGGACGATACGGTGTGAAAAGCGCCATTGCAGCAAGTAAAACGTCCTTTTTCTCACCTGCTACCGTACTTAGTGCAAATCTGGGATGATTGCCCCCTGATGCCTGGATTTTCGTCTGCGGGTCAAGTGTGCAGGGTCAAGAAAGATTGAAAGGTTGAGACGTTGGTCATCCATCGTTAACGGAGGAGACGTCATTACCTTGTCAGGTGAGTGTGAACAAATTAAATGTTGTCCAACTGTTAGCTGACCCAGGAACAGATGGCCCATCGTGGGCTTTCCCTATAGAGAATTGTCATTGTTGCTGCCCATTCAAAGTGTACTCTATTGAAGTATTGAAAGCTTGGAGTGGATTCCCAAGACACAGCCATAGAGATGGCATTGTCTTGCCACCACAACCTCAAACAAATATTCTGCAGTGAAATGGTTAATTGCCAAGACTCAGTGGATGAATGATGAAAAGTGCCATGCTCATTATCCCATTCACTTGCCCTCTTGCCACCTCTTATGTTCTACTGCGGGGTCACTTTGCTCACGAATTGGTTGCACGCTTATCTGCCAGCGGGTCAGTCGATTACAGTACAGCAGATGCAGAGACCAATATGAAATGAAGCACATGCTATTTATTTACATAGACAACAGAGCTCTAACATGATGTGTGCTTCTCCAACCAGACCCTGCTCTAGACTAACATTAACATGGTAGCCCACGCTGCACAACTATTGAGTCTTACTGTCACATGGTCAATCTGCTCACATTCTCTTAAAGATGTATTACACCTCAGGTTACCACATCCCCCCCCCTTTACTTGAAAGTACATTTTACAATATATTAACTATTTACATAAATAAACTATTTACAAATTCAGTCACTCTGGAGGCTTTTTCAAATGTGTCGACCGTCATAGTTCCACAACTTTGGATGGTTTATCTGAGGCCTCCCTCTCAGGAGCTATCTGTCCACTAGGCTCCCCGGTAGGAACCTGTAAGTTTGCCTCTTTTACTCTCTCAAGCTCAACTGGTCCTACAGGTACTTCCAAAGCAAGAGGAGTTCCTTCTACCTGTGGTGTAGACCCCAATGGGAATTTTTGGCGCACCTTTTCTTGTGGATCTGTTTCCCTTTGCCTGAGGTGATCTACATGTATCCTGATTATCCAACCTTCAACCGATATATGGTAGGACAGGGGTCCTGTCAATGCACTGACTTCACCTAATAGCCATTGGAGCCCATCTCCAAAGTTCTTCGCAAAAACTGCTTCTCCTACAGTGAAGTTTCTTTCACGACAGTGGTAATCGTGTCCATTTATCTGTGCCTCCTGACTTCTCTCTACCTTACCCACTAAATTCGGCCTTATGAGACTCGAACATATCCTGAGACTTCTCTTCACTAATAACTCTGCGGGGGCAATACCGGTGGTTGTGTGTGGCTTAGTCCTATAGCTGAGCAGGAAACATGATAATTTTATATATATATATATATATATATATATATATAAACAAAAAACTACTGCAGATGCTGGAAATCCAAAACAAAAACAGAATTACCTGGGTTCTATTGAAGGGTCGTGAGGACTCGAAACGTCGACTCTTTTCTTCTCCACCGATGCTGCCGGACCTGCTGAGTTTTTCCAGGTAATTCTGTTTTTGTTTTGAACATGATCATTTTGTTGCAATAGAGTCCCCCTCTAGTTTTTTCATTCTGGCCTTGAAGGTCTGGACTGCCCTCTCAGCCAACCCATTGGATGCAGGGTGGTATGGTGAGGTCTTGACATGTGTTATGTCATTGAGAGTTGTAAATCTTTGTTATTTCATGCTGGTGAATGCTGTTCCATTATCAGACACTATTATTTCTGGTAAACCATGTATCACAAAACTCTGATGCAATCTGTCTATGGTGGCAGCAGATGTGGGTGATCTCACCTCATATACACCCATCCACTTCGAGTGAGCATCTATAATCAAAAGGAACATTGTGCTCCAAAAAGTCCCCACGTAGTCAATGTGGAGGTGGACCCATGGTCTTCCTGGCCATTCCCAAGGATGCAGTGGAGCAGAAGGAAGCAATTTCTGCACCTGTTGGTACTGCATGCAGCTCTTGGCTATGCTTTTGATTTCAGTGTCCATCCCTGGCCACCATAAATAGCTGCACATCAACATTTTCATTCTGTAAATGCCGGGGTGAGCGCTATGCAGTTCTATCAATAATGGTTTTCTTCCTCTGGGAGGCACAATGACTGTTGCTCCCCACAGTAAGTTGCCATCCTGGCAGGTGAGCTCATACCTCCTAATAAAATAGGGATTAATTTTGTCCAACTTTGGCCCGTTAGACATTCCCTGCAAGACTTATTCCCTGACATGAGACAAAACTGGATTGTGGACGATCCATTCTCTGATTTGTTTGGCATTCACTGGTGATGAATCCAGGAAGTTTAATAACAAGTTCTTGAGGAATTGGGACGTACACATTGCTGTCCTTTAGAGGTAATCAGCTCAGTGCGTCGGCATTTGCAATCTGGCTTCCCAGCCAGTGGATAAAAGTTTATGCGTAAGCAGCTAGAATCAGTAACCACCTTTGGATACATGCCGAAGTGATTGAGGGTATTGCCTTATCTTCCCCAAACAAGCCAAGTAGTGGCTTGTGATCGGATATGATGGTGAAGTGATGACCATGGATGTATTGGTGAAATTTCTTAATGCCAAATACAAACGATAAGCCTTCTTTCTCTATTTGTGAATATCTTTGTTCTGCCTCACTGAGTGTCCTTGAGACTTAGCCAATGGGCCATTCGGAGCCATTGCCATCTGGCAGGAGAGTGCTGTCCCTATTCCATAAGGGGATGCATCGCAGGTTAAAATAAATGCTTTCTTTGGGTCGAAATGCACCAATAGGACCGATGAATGTGGTAACTGCTTTACTGCCGTAAAAACCTGTTGTTGTGGAGCTTGCCAGGTCCACTTGTGGTTTTTCTTGAGTAACCCGTAAAATGGAGCCAGTACTGTCAACAAATTTGGGACAAAACGAACGTAGTTGTTAACCATTCCCAAGAAGGACTTGAGTTCTGCGGCATTTTTCGGGGTTGGCGCCTCAAAAATAGCTCTCACCTTGTCTTCTGCTGGGTGAAGGTCCTGCGAGCCAACCCTATGACCCAAGTAATTCACTTCTTTTAGTGAGGATGGAAGATACATTTTTCCCTTTTCAAGCGTACTCGAACTTGTGAGAAACGCTTCAATACCTTTTCCAGGTTAGCCAGGTGTTCTTCATCAGTTAGTCCAGTTACTCAGTCATTATTGAGATAAACCACCACATGGGGTAGTCCTTGGAATAAATTTTCCATAGTCCGTTGGAAAATGGCAAAAGCCGATGAGACTCCAAAGGGTAACCTGGTATACTGGCATAACCCCCTATGTGTGTTGATAGTCACAAAATCCCAAAAGGCCTTTTCTAGCTCGACATGCTGGTAAGCGTGGTGCATGTCGAGTTTCATATACATGGTTCCCCCTGCCAGCTTGGAGTACAATTCATCAATTTTCAGTATAGGGTGTCTATCAAGTCTGGCCACTTTGTTAACAGTCAACTTGTAGTCCCCGTATATTCGCACACTCTGGTCAGGCTTTAGTACTGGAACTATGGGCGCTGCCCATTCAGAAAATTGTACAGGTTGTAAGACTCCCAACCTTTCCAACCTGTCCAATTCAATAGCCACTTTTTCTCGTAATGCACAGGGGACTGACCTCACCTACAAGTGTCCGGGGTTGCTCCAGGATCCACGTGGATTTTAGTTTGCAGCCCCTGAATCTTCCTGAGCTCTTCCCTGAACACAGAGGCATATTTCTGTAATAATTCTTGCAGATCTTTCATTCTGAGTTGAAAAATCTCAGTCCACTCCAACGTTATTTCCTTAAGCCAGTTCGGACCTTGCTGTACATATATGATTTGGACTTAAATGTAGGCGGTATGATCAAGAAGTTCACAGATGACATGAAAATTGGTAGGGTGGTAAATAGTGAGGAGGATAGCCATAAACTGCAGTACGATATCAATGGACTGGTCATGTGGGCAGAGCAGTGGCAAATGGAATTCTACCTGGAAAAGTGTGAGGTAATGAACTTAGTGGGGGTGCTAATAAGGCAAGGGATTACAATATGAATGGTAGGACCCTGGAAAGTACTGAAGATCAGAGGGGCTTTGGTGTGCATGCCCATAGATCCCTAAAGGTAGCAGGGAAAGTAGATAAGGTGGTTCAGAAGGCATATGAGATATTTGCATTTATTAGCCGAGGCATAGAATGCAAGAGCAGGGAGGTTATGCTGGAACTGTATAAAACACTGGTTAAGCCACAACTGGAGTGCTGCATGCAGTTCAGGTCACCACATTATAGGAAGGATGTGATTGCACTGGCGAGGGTGCAGAGGAGATTTACCAGGATGCTGCCTGGGCTGGAGGGTCCGAGCTATGAGGAAAGATTGGATAGGCTGGGGTTGTTTTCCTTGGAGCAGCAAAGGTTGAAAGGGGACCTGATAGAGGTGTATAAGATTGAGGGGCATAAATAGGGTGGAGAGGAAGGCAATTTTTCCATTAGTAGAGGGGTCAATAACCAGGGGACATAGATTTAAGGTAAGAGGTAGAAGGCTAAGAGGGGAGTTGAGGAGAAAGTTTTTCACTCAGAGGGTTGTGGGAGCCTGGAACTCACTGCCTGAAAGGGTGGTTGAGTCAGAAACTCTTGTAACATTTAAGAGGTATTTAGATATTCACTTGTGTTGCTATAGCCTCCGGGGCTATGGGCCAACCGCTGGAAAATGGGATTAGTGTAGTCAGATCTCTGTTGACTAGCCTGGACACGTTGGGTCGAATGGCCTCCTTCTGTGCTATAAATATCTCTGAGTCTATGAGTCTAGAGCTAGACCCTCCCCTGCTCCACTATAAGGGATAGGTTAGCAGAGTGGCTTCTATATTTTTGGAATCCTGCATATACCTTTTACTCGTAAATCTTCGCTAGTATGTGTCTTTAATCTGGCACCTGAGTTTTCCAGCTTTAGTGAGTGGCCTCCTCCGTTTAGATACTTAAACATATGTTCCACTATGACTGTCGTGGATGAGCCTGTATCCACCTCCATTCGAATGGGTTTTCTGTTGACTTCTACTGTCACGTAGATTGGCTCTGTTTTATCCATTTTTAAGTTGTGTAGTGAGTAAATATCTGACTGTTTCTTCTGGTTCCTCCATTACATAAATTTCATGACTTCTGTCTTTTCGTTTCAAATTTTGCCTCAATCCGTCTTTACAATATTGCATAATTTCTAGCCGATGCCTCCCTCCCGACGTGAAGAATAGCGCCATTTTGTGCTCCCTTGATTTCTTCTGAGTCCCTGACTGCACTTTCTATTGCGAGCACCAACTCCAGCGCCTTGTTGAAGTCTAGATTTGTTTCTGACAACAACCTTTTTTGAATGGCACCTTCATCAATCCCACACATTAATCAGTCTCTTCACATGTTGTTAATCGACATCCCGATCTCACAGTGCTCTGTCAGTTGTTTTAAGTCTGCTACATAGCAAACGACTGTCTCATCAGAGATGCAACACCTCGAATTGAATTTAAAACGCTGAGTTGTTACCGAGGGTTTCGGCTGAAAGTGGATTTTCACTAGATTCACCAACTCATCAAAGCTGTTGGAATCTGGGGCATTGGGTGCCATTAAACTACAAATTAGGCCATATGTTTTACTGCCACACGTCGATAAGAGGATTGCCCACCTCTTTTCTTTCCCCAGTAGGTTGTTGGCCAAAAAGAAAAACACGAGGCATTCAATATAATGTGACAGTCATCAGTGGTCTGATCAAATTGTTCGATGTGGCCAAACTGTGGCATACTGGAAGGAGATAATGTCGACGACTATGGTGAGGGCTGTACTTACAATCGGCCTGCAAGGCATGGCTGATTCACTTCAGTTGAGTTTTTGCGGCATTCCTTGGTATCATTGACTGGTCGTGTTTTGCCTCGTCGCCAATTGTTATGTTTTACTGCGGGTTTGCTTTGCTTGTAAAGCAGTTGCACACTTATCTGTCAGCGGGTGAGTCGATAACAATATACTGCAGATGCAGGGACCAATTTGAAATGAAGCACATGCTATTTATTTACACAGATAACAGCGCACTAACATGACGTGTGCTCCTCCAACCAGACCCTACTCTAGACTAACATTAACACAGTAGCCTGTGCTACACAGCTATTGGGTCTTACAGTCACTTGGTCAATCTGCTCACATTCTCTTAAAGGTGTATTACACCTCAGATTACCACACCACCCATAAATTAGGATGGCCCAGACAGTTAACCCTTGACCAGGTCCCTCACCTCACATCTGCACACTGTCATGGCATAACAGTGTGACTAAGATGGAGTAAACCAGTGGGGTTGTCAGTGGTCCCAGAGCACAGTATGCTACCTTAGAGTCACAGATGCAACATACATAGCACCAAGCACTTGTGCAGTGCCATTCTTTCCACCACACCTTACCAGTTTTCACTGATGATATTCAGAAAATTGTTAGTGCATGTAAGCACACAAAAGCAAATGAGAGCATCGTAATCTGAATGGCTCACAATCCTTTTCACCTTATATTTTTATCAATAGAATGTCACACAGGAGGCATGGGGGAAGGGATGGTCCAGCTGCCCCATGCTTTCTGATCAAGACTTTCAACTGTTAGTGGAAGAGGTCCAGAGGAGGGGATCTGTCCTGTACCCTGCTGGCCATTGAAATCCACCTGCCACAATGAAGTAGATGTGGACATAGACTGCAACTGTGATGATCACAGCGGGAAAGCAAAAGCATTCCTGGGTTCAGTATTAGAAAAGGCTCAGTGACCTGCTGCATTGCGGTGAGGTGAGCAGCTTGGCTCATCCACACAGAGTTCCAAGGGAAGGGTCATATCTGCATGCTGCAGCTAAGGTGCAAGACATGGAACGTACCTCTGTTTCAGCATTGAGGCTTGTATGTATATACAGCTCATGTAGGTGCACACAGCACACATGTGAATGAGCACCTTGATGCACAGACGCAGTGAAGAGCAAAATTCCTGCATGCACAATATATCAGGCTAACATAAATTCATGTTGTCATTGCAGTCTAAAAGGGTGAGGAACGCTAAGGAGGTGGCCCGGATTGGGGGTGGGTCTACCTGGCTGAAAACTATTCGCTCGGTTGAACAGCTGGCCACGGAGGTAGCCAGGGTGCCTGAACAGCTGTCAGTTGGTGATGGTGAATTGCCAGTAGCAGGTGATAAATTTGGTGTTGGAAATTACATTGGCACGTGGTAGTAATGGTGGAGGTCATGATTTCACTTCACTGAAGGGATGTTGGCATGAGAAGAAGTGCAGGGAAGGGACTGTGTCATTAGGATAGTGTGAGCATGGTTAAGGCAGTGGCGTTCATCAGACCGTGCTTTCACTATGAGAAGGGCGACACCTAAACAACTTCTTTTGTGTTTCTCACAGGTCCCAGCTCTGCTCCCTCACCCTCCTCTTGGGCATCAAGAGGAGGAAGAGATGTCTGAGGAGGCAGCGTCACATCATACTAGCCTGCACACCACCAACTCAGATACTAGCACGTCAGGGGGATTCAACACAAGTGTAGAGTCGGTGGTACAGGGTGAAAGTCACCATACCAGAGTCAGAGACATCTGTACACAATCCCCCGCGCAGGAAGGTGGATAGACATGATAATGCTCCAATGGTCAGGGACATGCAGAAATACAGAGGCTGCAGTCTGAAAGAGGTCTCCAGTGGGTGCCTGCGTGATGAGGCAGGCCACCACACACCTCATTGCTCTTTAGACTGAGCTTGCCCCCATCTCCTCAGAGGCAACACTTTGTGGGAATGTTCATAAGCAAAGGGCACTGTCTCACCTACTGCACTAATGAGTTCACTGTGATTACACTTTTCACATTGTATAAATCAAATTTGAGCACTTCTTGAATATATTTACTTACACTTGTACGTGACTCGGTGTGCGTTTGTACACCCCAGGGACTGGTTGATGACAATTGTGAGATCAGAGGACCTTATGAGAATCTATTTTGTGAAGCATCTGGTAATGATCCTCTCCTACACAGAGTCAGTCCTGGCTACATCGCCATGCCTCCAGCTGCTCTATCATTGGCGGCCTCCTCATCCTCATCCAGTTCTGAATCATCAGAATAGACTGGGGCTTCCATTTCCTCCTCATCTTTCTTATCTTCCTCCCTCTCAGAGGTTGGAGTTCTGCCCATGGCCTCATCATCATCAATTTCAAGGCTGCTCCACTGCACAATGTTGTGCTGCATGCAGCACACTACTACTATTCTTGGAACACCACCACCTGGAAGTTCCCCACCAAGCCACTCACCATCCTGACTTGGAAATATATCGCCGTTCCTTCACTGTCATTGGGTCAAAATCCTGGAACTCCCTAACAGCAGTGTGGGTGTGCCTACACCACAGAGACTGCAGCGGTTCAAGAACGCAGCTCACCACCGCCTTCTCCAGGGCAATTAGGGATGGGCAGTAAATGCTGGCCCAGGCAGCAAAGCCCACATCCCGTGAATGAATAAATAAAAAACCCTTGCTGGGGCATATTGCAGAGCTCCACCTGAGCGACCAAGGCATCTGAAGCACATTTTTAAAATGCCAGCGGCCTGTTTGATTGTACTCTTTGTGATGACATGGCTACTGTAGTAGTTGCATTCTGCCTCAATTTGAAGGCTCCTAAAGGGAAACATTTCCCAGGTTCTTAAGGGGTAGCCCTTGTCCCCTAGAAGCCAACCACAGATCTGTATTGGAGGCTGAAACAGCTGAGGAAGTTGGGAACTCCTTAGTATGAAGGAGTTGTGGAAGCTGCCAGGGAACCTTAGACAGACTTGATGGAAGACCTTGTTGTGGTCACAAACCACCTGTACATTGAGTGAATGAACGGACTTACAGTTGACGAAGTTGTCCGCATGTTGAGTTATGGCTTTTATGGCAACATGGGTGCAATCAATAACACCCTGCACCTGAGAGAAGCCTGCTAATTGGGCAAATGCCATGGCTCTTTGCATCTGATTCGCTGAGCTAAAATTCTGGAACTCCCTTCCTAACAGCACTGCAGGTGTATCTTCACCACATGGACTGCAGCGGCTCTTGAAGGCAGCTCACCACCACCTTCTCAAGGGCAACTAGGGATGGGCAATAAATGCTGACCCGGCTAGTGAAGCTCACATCCCGTGAATGAATAAAAAATAAAATTATGGAAATATTAATATGTTCCACCAGAGCAGAAAACAGGGCATTAGCTACTGCCAATAAGGCTGTGTGCTGCTGACTAGGACATACCAGATAAGTCTCCTGATGAGAGCTGGAAAGAGCCTGAGGCAAAAAAAAATGAGAGCGACGTTTTCCTTTATAGCCATTGGCAAGGCATGGGGGTCGCTGGAGCGTGGCTCGAGGTGTTTCTGAATCATGTGACATGTCTGTCACCACCTCACAGTTTAACCTCAGTTGCCTCCAGCCTTGGTTCACTGTCATATTGAGGTAGGATGTCCTAGGTTTGCACATCCTTCCCACAGGGTAGTACCTGGTTGTCCTGCCCCTCTTCCTCCTCCTTCCTGGTGCATGTGTGCAGTAATATCTTCCTCCTACATTCTGCCGTCCCCTGGCCTCTGGCTGTTCATGTTGGCTAGCTTCTAGGGCCTCTGTGTGCGAGGGTGCCATGCTCATCTTCCATCTTCTTTTGAACAAAGCCCAGTGTGCCCTTCTCCAGCTCAAAGTTCTTCCTGGAACCTGAGTGTACAAGTCAGTAGGGACAAAGTAAATTGCCCCGCAAGTCCACCAGCTCCATCCTCTTACTCCCTTGGCTTAAGGCAAGACAGTTGGTGCAGAGGTTGTGCCAATTCTATGGCAGTAAACACAAGTTTAAAGCTAGTTCCACAGGGATACCTGCACCTCTTCAAAGGAGTGCCCTGGTTATCCAAATAAATGCATGAAGTTCAGACCTGCTCTTACCGGGGCTAGACTGCACACTTCAGGTTCTACACTCCCAGGCTACCTTAATTTGATTTGAGTGGAGAAAGCTGATGATTTAAATGGTAAACTACCTCTGTGAACCATGCATGTGCAAAGCACGCAACCCCCCTCCCATTCTCGCCCCCACAAAAATGGGAAATGCCATGTTCAGGGGCAAGGCTTGTGGTTTCTTGATTCGTTACAAGGCTCTCCGTGATGATGGAAATCCAGGCCTGAGACTTTGTTTCCTCTGGTTGGGGAATCTAGAACATGGGGGCAGGTTCAAGATAAGGGGCTGATCGTTTAGACTAAAATGAGGAGAAATTTCTTCATTCAAGTGGTAGTGAATCTTTAGAATTCTCTAGCCCAGAGGGTTGTGAATGCGTCATCTTTGAATAAATTTAATGCTGAGATAGACAGATTTTTGGTCTCTCAGGGAAGCAGGGAAAGAGTTGAAATCCAAGATCAGCCATGATCATATTGAATGGCAGTGCAGGCTCGATGGGCCATATGGTCTTCTCCTGCTCCTATCTGCTAATGTTCTAATGTGCGCAACTTTGAATGGAATGCAGTTTTCCCCGTGCCATTGACAACATGTATGTTGTTTTGCAAGCACCGTATGTCAACTCTAAGCTGTGCTGCAACCCAAAGGAATGCCATTCCCTCAATGTCCAGCCAGTATGTGACCAAATGCAATGTATCATGCAGGTCAATGTCCATTATCTTGGTAGGAATCATGATGCCTTCATTCTGTGGCAGACCAAAGTGCCAACTGCATTTAAGCCATCACAACACAGTGGCTACTGGGTGACAAGCACATGGCTCATGACTCCAGGCTGCAAGCCACACACAGGTACATACATGCATAGAGTGAAACTCATGCTGCCGCACAAAATGTGATAGAGTAGATCACTGGCACGCTGAAACAATGATTCAGCTGCCTGGACAGTTCTGCAGGAGCCCTGCAGTGCTCAGCTGAGTGAGTGTCAAGAATAATGGTAGTCAGCTGCATGCTGTACGATCTCACCATCATGAAGGGGCAACCTTTCCAACCAGCTTTACAGTGAGCAACTAAAAAAGAGCATTAGGAGGAGGAATAAGATGAGGAGGAACAAGAAGGGAGGTGGCTACTAAGGGAGCCCCTTGCTTGCCAGACTGCCCTTGATAGACTCATCTGTCTGCAATACCAATAAACAGAACCTCAATTCCCCATTCACCAATAGTTCCGCACCTTACTTCCCTCTGTCACTAACCATCACTATGTCCGCTTGAGCATAATGCTAAAATAGAAGACAGCACAAATAAGTTTTCCAAACCAAATTTAAAAATCAAACTATGCCATATTGCAGACAAACTAATCAGCCTTATGAATTCCCTTTGTACCTGTCTTCCATGTGGCTTTGTCTGTTCTAGTGCTCCTATGCATTGCTACCCCAGTGGCTGCAGCATGGCAAGTGGAAGGCTGCTGACTTTCATTGGGAGAGACAGTCGATGGCCTTGCAGGATGACCTCAAGCAGCTCTGAGCCCAGAAACCCTGGCTTCAGACTGCACCTTTTCAGAAAGAGCAGGAGCCATCTGGGCTGGCTGGATGGACAGGAAAGAGCAGTGACAGAGTGACAGGAGTGAGAGAATATATGCTGTCATCCTGAGGGAGAAAAGGAGGTTTGTGCCTCACAGAGCCACTGCCATTTGTCTGGGTCAGCACCTCGGCACCCCAGCAATATATTGGAGGACAGGTTGCTGGACTGCTATGAGAGGCTGCAAGCCCCTTTGAATGCTGTTATGAGCAATGACAATGGCTGCAGTCTGAGCTTTCATGGCAGCAGCATGAACTTCTATGACTTCAGACTGAGCTTACACTGCAGCACTCATATGTTGGGTGTTTTTTTCTTGTACCTTGACATTGCCTGCAGGCTTTCTGGCAGCTCTGCCAATTGAGCAAGTATTTCAGTGTGCATACCGTTACAATCCTCTTCAGGACTGTTAATGTTTAAAGAAGAAATCAGAACACCCAACAATTAAACAAACAGAATCATGCCGCAAGATTTCACATTTTTAAACAAAAACAAACTGTATTGTGTATATAAGGAGAAATTAAACAAAGTAAGCACTATTAGTTAAACACAATAGCTTAGAAAGACTTATGCTAAAACTCAGTTCTACATTTTACTCTCCCCACCCCCTCAAGAGTTCCCTTAACTTATGAAATCCTGAAGGCTCACAAGCCCAAAAGGTATGCCACAGCCCTCTGGAATTTACTTTAACTTTCCTTAGTATTCCAGCTATTTCTCAAGGGTAAGCTTCTATGGGGGTCCTTCCATTATCTTTTTGGTTATGCAAAACTGCACCATTTCCTTTACACAACTCATTACTGTGGATGCCTCAGCTCCTTGTTCAGGTTGCTGGCAAATATCCAACTGCCTTCCCTCATCTTTTCAAGCTAACTCTGTTGACTGCTTTGGGCTCTGTGAGGACAACTATAGGTCTACTGGCTGAAACTAGAGCTAATCTTCCAGCTGTTTTTCCTTCACGAAGCCCAAACTGAGATAGATCCCCATCCACATTTCAAGCAATGAACAATGAAGTTAGTATTTTCTCTGCTTGAAATGCAGGCCTAACTTGCCCAACTTCTGTTGGCTCTCTCAAGCTGGTGAGATACAGCAAAGCAAAGCTACGACTGCCCCTATCTATTCCCAAATAGAATTGCCTACTTCTGTCAGCAAACAGAGAAGGATATATCTAACAATATATCCTTATAACCAAAGCTCCAGACTGAATCCTTATTGCTATGGCAACATGGCATGCTTTGGCTTGATTCAACCAGAAATGCTAGCAAATTATTTTACCTTCAACATTACTCTTTGATTCTGTAACCCATATGAATAATTTATGTTTCTAATGAAGACAGGATAAGGCTTCCCAGACTTACTGGTACCTTTACAAAGCCAAGAGCAAGCTCCCTGCTGTTTTTATCTTATCTTTCTACCTGTTGACCTCTTAAATCAACATAGCCCCAACTTTTTTTAGCGTAATAAACTTCAAGCTTATTTGAACAGCATTTACTTCAGGTTTGTGAATCCGTTTCTCAATCAGGTGCCCCCATTTTCTACAATTTAAACTTTAATTTCTAAAACTAAAAGTTATATTCTAAAACATATAAACCATGAACTAGATTTATGCAACAACAGCCATTTCCTATAGGCCACCCCATCGAAGTCCTCATCTGAATCCTCTGCAACAGAACTCGTGTGTAACCTTGACCTATGACAAAATGATACCTGTGCTATCCTTGTCCCCTGCAATGACTGCAGGCACTTAATTCCCAGTGTCTCACCATGTGCAGATCCCACTAGTTATCCTGTAAAGTAGACACAGTGCTAATATCTGAGCTGGTGGCTGCAAGTGTGAGAGTGAGTGATGCTGTTACTTCATCACTGCCTTCCCGCTCTTTCACCCCTTTCTGCTCCATCACTGCCTGGCCCGATAGCAGTTCTTGGGCATCTGAAAGGAGAAAGGTACAAGGTTACGGTTATAGTGAGGGGAGTTGGGTGAAAACAAGGGGTGCATACTTACAGCTTCTGGAGTTTGTGAATCAGAAGGGATTTTGGGGTGAGGGGAAGGTGGGATGTGGGAAGAGGGATTAGATATGAGCATACTGTTACCTTCACTGTTTTCAGCCCTGCCACTGACTATGGTACATGGCCATGTGGTATCGAGCACTGTCTCCTCCTTGAGGGTATCTATGCCTGTTCGCCATCAGTTAGCTGCTGCTGCTTCAGGTTATGCA
Organism: Cetorhinus maximus; assembly: GCF_964194155.1. Lineage (NCBI taxonomy): Eukaryota > Metazoa > Chordata > Chondrichthyes > Lamniformes > Cetorhinidae > Cetorhinus > Cetorhinus maximus. Next base: position 83,657,788 of record NC_135883.1, on the reverse strand, counting down.
TCATCTATTCCTGCAAGAGAGAGGGAACCACGCCAGTGAATCTTTCGCAATGTGTTTTGGGTGATGTGGCTGTCGTGGTTAGAACCATAGAAAAGTTACAACATAGAAAGAGGCCACTCAGCCTATTGTATCTGTGCGGCCAAAAAATTAAAAAAACTAACTGCCCATTTTAATCCCACCCGTCAGCACCTGGCCTGTAGCCTTGCAGATTACAGCAGATTACAGCACTTCAGGTGCTGATGCAGGTGCATTTTAAATGAGCTGAGGGTTTCTGCCTTCACCACCAAACCAGGCAGTGAATTGCAGACACCCACTACCCTCTGGGTGAAGAAGTTTTTCCTCATATCCCCTCTAATCCTTCTACCAACCACCTTAAATCTGTGCCCCCTGGTAACTGACCTCTCTGCCAGGGGAAACAAGGCATCCCTGTCTACTCTATCTAGGCCCCTCATAATCTTGTGCACCTCAATCAGCTCACCCCTCAGCTTCCTCAATTCCAAGGAAAACAATCCCAGCCTATCCAGCCTTTCCCCATAGCTGCAATTTTCAAGCATTGGCAACATTCTTGTACTCTCTCCAGAGCAATTATGTCCTTCCTGTAATGTGGTGACCAGAACTGTACACAAAATTCCAGCTGTGGCCTAACCAGCGTTTTATACAGTTCCATCATTACATCCTTGCTTTTGTATCCTATACCTTGTCTAATAAAGGAAAGCATTCTATATGCTTTCTTCACCATTTTATCCATCTGTCCTGCCACCTTCAGGGACCTGTGGACATGCACTCCGAAGTCTCTCACTTCCTCTACCCCTCCCAATACCCTCCCATTTATTGTGTATTACCTTGCTTTGTTTGCCCTCCCCAAATGCATAACCTCACACTTTTCTGGATTGAATTCCATTTGCCACTTTTCTGCCCACTCAACCAAACCATTGATATCATTCTGGAGACAACAGCTATCCTTTTCTCTATCAACTACACGGACAATTTTTGTGCCATCTGCAAATTTCCCAATCATGCCTTCCAAATTTAAGTCCAAATCATGAATACGTGCAACAAACAACAAGGGCCCCAGCACTGAGCCCTGTGGAACACCACTGCAAACCATTTTTCATTCGTAAAACCTCCCATCAACCATTACCCTTTAGGCAGGATTTTACATCCCGGGGGCGGGCGCACGCTCAACCCGATCGGTAGTAAAATAATGCACAATAACGTCGGGCAAGTGTCCCGACATCATCGCGCACTCACACGATATTTCAGTCGGTGGGTGCATGCAAGAGTTGGCAGCGTGCCTGCCAACAATTAAGAGGCCTATTAAGGCCCATAGTCAATTAATTAAAAGCAATTTTTCGCTGCCCGTCCAACCTTACGGTTGGCGGGTGGGCAAATCGGCCAGGCGACCTTTGGATTTTTTTATGAACCCTCATCCACAGGCGGGATGAGGTGATTTTTAAAAAGTACAAATTTTTAGACATCATTTTTAATACGGCCCTGTTCATGTGACTGAGTCATATGTGGGGACATGTTTCTCTTATTTTTAAAATCTTTATTTCAGTTTGTACAAATCTTCAGCTCCCTGAGGCGTCCCCCTGCGCATGAGCAGACTTCTGCGCTTGCATTCCTCCCGCCCCCACCCCAGCAGTGCCAAGGTTCTCAGTGCGTGTTTCACGCTGGCTGGCCAGTGTGAAATCATGGTCAGGGGCCAATCGTGGGCAACAGACCTTTTCCCAGCCACTCCCGGGCCCGCCCGCCCCACCCACCTAATGACTGGAAAATCCTGCCCTTTGTTTCCTGTCACTGAGGCAATTTTGAATCCAACTCATCACATGCTCCTGTATCTCATGGGCTTTTACTTTTCTGACCAGTCTGCCATGTGGGACCTTGTGAAATGCCTTACTGAAATCCATATATATAACATCACTGCATTAACCTCATCAATCACAGAATCACAGAGTCACACAGTGCAGGAGAGGCCCTTTGGCCCATCGAGTCTGCACCGACACGTGAGAAACACCTGGCCTACCTACCTAATCCCATTTACCAGCACTTGGCCCATAGCCTTGAATGTTTTGATGTGCCAAGTGCTCATCCAGGTACTTTTTAAAGGATGTGAGGCAACCCGCCTCCACCACTCTCCCAGGCAGTGCATTCCAGACCGTCACAACCCTCTGGGTAAAAATGTTTTTCCTCTCATCCCCCCTAAACCTCCTGCCCCTCACCTTGAACTTATGCCCCCTCGTGACTGACCCTTCAACTAAGGGGAACAGCTGCTCCCTATCCACCTTGTCCACGCCCCTCTTAATCTTGTACACCTCGATCAAGTCGCCACTCAGTCTTCTCTGCTCCAACGAAAACAACTCAAGTCTATCCAACCTCTCTTCATAACTTAAATGTTTCATCCCAGGCAACATCCTGGTGAATCTCCTCTGCACCCCCTCCAGTGCAATCACATCTTTCCTATAATGTGGCAAACAGAACTGCGCACAGTACTCCAGCTGTGGCCTCACCAAGGTTCTATACAACTCCAACATGACCTCCCTACTTTTGTAATCTATGCCCCGATTGATAAAGGCAAGTGTCCCACATGCCTTTTTCACCACCCCACTGACATGCCCCTCTGTCTTCAAAGATATATGGACACACACGCCAAGGTCCCTTTGTTTCTCAGAACTTCCTAGTGTTATGCCATTCATTGAATACTTCCTTGCCAAATTACTCCTTGCAAAGTGTATCACCTCACACTTTTCAGGATTAAATTCCATCTGCCACTTATCTGCCCATTTGACCACCCTGTCTATATCTTCCTGTAGCCCAAGACACTCAACCTCATTGTTAACCACTCGGCCAATCTTTGTGTCGTCTGCAAACTTACTAATCCTAACCCCCACAGAGTCAACTATGTCGTTTATATAAATGACAAATAGTAGGGGACCGAGCACAGATCCCTGTGGTACACCACTGGACACTGGCTTCCAGTCACTAAAGCATCCTTCTGTCATCACCCTCTGCCTCCTACAACTAAGCCAATTTTGAATCTACCTTATCAAATTACCCTGTATCCCATGAGCATTTGCCTTCTTTATAAGTCTCCCGTGTGGGACCTTGTCAAAGGCTTTGCTGAAATCCATATAAACTACATCAACTGCGCTACCCTCATCTACACACCTGGTCACCTCCTCAAAAAATTCAATCAAATTTGTTAGGCATGACCTCCCTCTGACAAAGCCATGCTGACTAACCCTGATCAAACCTTGCCTCTCCAAGTGGAGATAGATTCTCTGCTTCAGAACTTTCTCCAATAGTTTCCATACCACTGACGTGAGACTCACTGGCCTGTAGTTCCTTGGCTTATCTCTACAACCCTTCTTAAATAGCGGAACACATTAGCTGTTCTCCAGTCTTCTGGCACCTCCCCCGTGGCCAGAGCGGAATTAAAAATTTGGGTCAGAGCCCCTGCGATCTCCTCCCTTGCCTCCCTCAGCAGTCTGGGACACAAATCATCTGGACCTGGAGATTTGTCCACTTTTAAGCCTGCCAACACCTCCAATACCTTGTCACTCCCTATATCAATTTGCTCAAGAACCTCGCAGTCTCTCTCCCCGAGTTCAATACCTTCATTCTCATTCTGTGAAGACAGATGTGAAGTATTCATTCAACACTCTACCGATGTCCTCTGGCTCCAACCATAGATTGCCCCCTTGGTCCCTTATGGGCCCTACTCTTTCCCTGGTTGTCCTCTTCCCATTGATATACTTATAGAATATCTTGGGATTTTCCCTACTTTTACCAGCCAGAGCTTTCTCATATCCCCTCTTTGCTCTCCTAATTGCTTTCTTAAGCTCCACCCTGCACTGTCTGTACTCCACTAATGCCTCTGCTGATTTGCTTCCCTTGTACCTGCTAAAAGCCTCTCTTTTCCTTTTCATCGTATCCTGAATATCTCTGGTCATCCATGGTTCTCTGGGCTTGTTACTCCTTCCTATCACCCTAGCGGGAACATGTTGAGCCTGTACCCTCCCCATTTCCTTTTTGAACACCCTCACTGTTCCTCTGTAGATTTCCCCACAAGTAACTGTTCCCAGTCTACCTTGGCCAGATCCTGCCTTATTTTACTAAAATCCACTCTCCACTAATCCAAAACATTTTTTTTTGCAACTTGTTGATTTCTTTGTCCATATCAAACTTAAACTGTACCATGTTGTGGTCGCTATCACTAAAATGCTCGCCCACTACCACCTCAGCCACCTGACCAGCTTCATTCCCCAGAATTAGGTCCAGCACTGCACCGTCCCTTGTTGGACCCTCTACATATTGACCTAAATCCTCTTTGTTTCTTCCTCAAAAAATTCCATTAAATTAGTAAGACACGATCTTCCCTTAACAAAACCATGCTAACTATCCCTGATCAATTAGTGCCTTTCTAAGTGACAGTTTATCCTGTCTCGCAGAATTGTTTCCAATAATTTGCCCACCACCAAAGTCAGACTGACCAGCTTACAATTTTCTGGCCTATCCCTCACACCCTTTTTAAATAATTATACAACATTTGCAGACCTCCAATCTTCTGATACTGCGCCTATATCGAGTGAGGATTGAAAAATGATCCACAAAGCATCCTCTATCTCCTCCCTGGACTCCTTTAACAGCCTGGGATACAATCCCTCCGGCCCTGGTGATTTACCCACCTTCAAAGATGTCAGTCCCTCCATTAGATCCTCCCTCACTAATACTTCATACTCCTCTTTAACTAGAATATCTGCTTTGTCCCTCTTCTTAGTGAAGACGGAGACAAAGTACTCACTGAGAACAAAAACAAAAAGTGCTGGAAAAACTTAGCAGGTCTGACAGCATCTGTGGAGAGAAAGACAGAGTTAACATTTCGAGTCCATATGACTCTTCTTCAGAGCTATATAGAAGTAGAAATGTGATGAAATTTATACTGTTTAAGGGGGGTGGGGCAGGTGAAGCTGGATAGAAGGCCAGTGATAGGTGGAGGCAAAGGAGTGATTGGCTAAGATGTCATGAACAAAAGGTCAAAGCGGTGTTAATGGTGGTGGTACTGGCTAAAGGAGGTGCTGATGATGGCATTAAGGATAGAAAGCAGAATGTGATGATAGCTGGACAAGGATAAGCACTATGGAAAGAACAACATGAGGAAGTGACAGATGGCCCTAGTGGGGGTGGGGTGGGGGGAGGGGATGGTGGTGGGAAAAAAGATCGAAAGTAGGATAAAGGTGGGAATAAAACAATGAATGAAAATAAATTTAAAAATAAATAAATGAAATAATAATAATAAAAATAAGTGGAAATTCTTTTTTAAATAAACATGAAAATTGAAAAAAGGGGGATAAAAAGAGGGTGAGGATGGAGGAAAGTTCATGGTCTGAAGTTGTTGAACTCAGTGTTAAGTCCAGAAGGCTGTAAAGTGCCTAATCAGAAGATGAGATGCTGTTCCTCCAGTTTGCGTTGAGTTTCACTGGAACATTGCAGCAGATCAAGGACGGACATGTGGGCATGAGAGCAGGGTGAGGTGTTGAAATGGCAAGCGACAGGGAGGTCTGTGTCATGCTTGCAGACAGACCAAAGGTGTTCAGCAAAGCAGTCACCCAGTCTGCGTTTGGTCTCTCCAATGTAGAGGAGACCGCATTGGGAGCAGCGAATGTAGTAGACCAAATTGGGGGAAGTGCAAGTGAAGCGCTGCTTCACTTGAAAGGAGTGTTTGGGCCCTTGGATGGTGAGGAGTGAGGAGGTAAAGGGGCAGGTGTTGCACCTTCTGCGGTTGCATGGGAAGGTGTCGTGGGAGGGGATCCTCCAATGAATTTTGCCTTTACTCACTAAGAAGCCTGCCCACATCTTCAGCATCAGAGAACAAGTTACCATCTCTAATCAGCCCTACCCTCTCCTTAGTTATTCTCTTGCTCCTAATGTACTGGGAAAACATCTTTGGGTTTTCTTTGATTTTACCTGCCAATATTTTTTCATGTCCTATCTTTGCTTTCCTAATTACCTTTTTTACTTCACCCCTGTACTTTCTGTACTCCTTTAGGCTTTCTACAGCATTACGTTTTTTGTGACTATCATAAGCTTTCTTTTCCTGCTTTATCTTACCTTGTATACTTCTAGATAACCATGGGGCTCTAGATTTGGCTGTACCAGTCTTTATCTTTGTGGGGACATGTATACACAGTGCCTGTAGAATCTTGCTTTTGAATGCTTTCCACTGGTCTCTCACTGATTTCCCTTCAAGTAGCTTTAACCAGTCCACTTTCGCCAGATCACATCTAAGCTTTGTAAAATTTGTCTTTCCCCAATTTAGAACTTCTACCCCTGTTCTATCTTTATCCTTTTCCATAATTATATTAAATCTAACTGTATTATGGTCACTATCTCCAAAATGGTCACCCACTGCTACTTCATCCACTTGTCCAGGCTCATTTCCAGAGGCTAAATCTAGAACTACACTCCCTCTCATTGGGCTTGTTATGTGCTGGCTAAAAAAGCTCTTTTGAATGCAGTTCAAGAATTTTGTGCCCTCTGTGCCTATTACACTGTTCGTATCCCAATTGATATTAGGGTAGTTGTAGTGCCCTATTGTTTTTGTGCTCAGAAATTTGCCTACATATTTACTCTTCTATCTCCCTGTCATTATTTGGGGTCTATAGTATACTCCTAGTAGTGTGGCTGCCCCCTTATTATTCCTGAGCTCAACCCATATGGCCTCATTTGATGATGAATGTGGTATATCATCCCTCCTCACAGTTGTAATTGATTCTTTAACCAATAATGACACATCCCCACCTTTTTTAGTCCTCTCTATTGTGCCTGAAAACCCTATATCCAGGGATGCTGAGCTGCCATTTTTGCCTCTCTTTAAGCCAAGTTTCCATTTTAGCAATGATATCATGCAGCCATGTGTCTATCTGTGTCCTCAGCTCATCGGTTTTATTTGCTATACTCCTTGCATTTAAATAAATACCTTTTAACGTTGCTACGTTCCTGTGCTGTAAATCTTTTAACCTTTGCTTCTTCTGTCTTTCAGAGTCAACCGCTAATTTTCTGCCTCCCGCTCCCTGAACTGAATTTATCCTATCTGAATCTGCCCTCAGGTTTCCATCCCCCTGCCACTCTAATTTAAACCATCCCCAACAACACTAGCAAATCTCCCTGCAAGGGCATTTATCCAGGTCCTATTCAAGTGTGGACTGTTCGGCTTGTACGAATCCCACCTTCCCCAGAACCTGTCCCAATGCCCCAGAAATCTAATGCCCTCCCTCATGCACCATCTGTCCAGCCATACATTCATCTAGTGTATTCTCCTATTTCCATACTCACTAGCATGTAGCCTTGGAAGTAATCTGGAGGTACAACCTTTGAGATCCTGCTTGCTCATATCACAGTATCACAGTGTTATGGCACAGCAGATGGTAAATGCTGAGCTGCTCAAATCCCAGAAGAAAACTTGAAACAGCTGCCACAACTGTTTTGCAATTTGTATTTTTATTTTGAGATGCGTGCCTTGAATTCAGTAGTAATAAGTCCACCAAGTCTTAGAGGTATTTTACAAAACTAAATTAAGCATTTATTAATAGTAAAAAAGATTTTAAGCACACACATAGGCCTACAAATTACTACTATAATAACTCCTAACTCCCCTAATTAATCTGACTCCCAGTTACACCTCTATTAAGGCAACAGTAAAAACAAGTACATTTCAACAGACCCAGGAAAAACACACAATACCCTGGGCAATGATATTCAATGTGAGTTTTCTTAGCTTCAGTTCCTGTAGAGCATCATGGGCGGCTCGGGTGTGCAGGGAGTGGGGAGAAAAGAGAGGAGAGAAATAATGGTAGGGGATTCTATAGTTAGGTGCACAGATCTGTGCACCTGTTAGAAAGTGGATGTCCTCAGGGGTCTGTTGTACTACCTGCCTTGCCTTTCTTGCCTGTTTGATGGCCACCCAGTCCCTCTCTGCCTGCTATTTCATAAGTTCTGGTTGAGTAGCCTGCAATATGTGCAAGGTGTGAGATGTGGGTGTGTGTCATGCAACAGCGCTAAGTGCGTGAGGTTGAAGTAGAGCATATGTGTGTTAGTTAAGAGCTCTGATTGATTGAAATAGTTGGTAGCTGAGCTATGAGGGTGCGTGGTAATTTGAGCAGTGACTGAGGCTGGTGATACATTTGGTGGGATGTGTCATTTGAAGATACATTCACTGATCTTGACCACTCATGTGAGGTCATTGAATGCTTGTTGGGGTTATTTGCTCCCAGAGCCTTCACAAATGTTGGCTGGACAGGCTCCTGACTCTTGTGGATAGGTAACACCTCCACTCCTGCCAACCTCCTGCACCAAAGCCTTCAGTGCAGCATCTCAAATTCTTGGAGCTGGCTCTCTGCCGTTTTGTCCCATTCCTGTGTCCTTCCCACATCAAAGTCATATTTAGAATGTCTTTCAGCACTTGCTCTAGCCAAATACATCTCCCTCTTAAGATTTAGTGTTTAGCTTTAAATAATTCAGCCTAGCTTGATCCTGTGCTAGTGTCTCACGATTTTGCACCCCCACTTAGGTGTGTAGCCATCAACAGCCACTTAGCATTGACTCATGCTACAATCACTTAAATAGCAAGCAGCATGACGTTTGTCTTTTGCTGCACAGGAAGCAACAGGTATGGTTTAATCATACATCATGATGCTCATGCCCATTTTCAGAGGTATTAAATTTCCAGACCCTTATTTCAGTTTTGAACAGTTTTCAACTTGATTAAACTGTTGTAATAAAATGGAGTGAACATAGGTTGAATATTATTTGTCTGACGCACTGCAATTATAACTTCACATCATTTGAAACTGCACTAGATGAAACTTACAGAAAGCTAATTAAAGCTTATTGCATTTGCTCAAAACACACCTATCTCCCTTTGATTCATTGCGTTACTGTAAAAGGGCTTCCAGTGTTTGGAAGCAGTTCTTGAGCAGCAGTTGGAAACACCTGTATGTATTTTCCATGGCCTTGCCTTCAGGCACCATAGCACAATAGCTAGATCATTAACAGTATCATATATAAGTCAGGGAGAGGCACATACATTCAATGGCCTTTCTGCACATCTAGCAAAACTCTTACCCCTCCTGCTTTGCTGCCGTTCAGCACAGATCAGACAAGTGCTTGCAAACACTTTAGGTATCACTTGACAACATTCTCAGGCAGACTCATCTGCCAAAAGGAGTCTATTAACCTGTCTCCAGTGCAGCATAAAGCACAAATCAAACTTAGCACCAACCACCCTCATTGTTTTCCTTTGAAAAGATTTGCATGTTGCAAGAATGAGTCTGTAAGCTGTAAGTTAACTGTAAAATTGGATGAATATAATGTATAATGTGTGTGCAAAGATAAATGTACATCATAATAAATTTGCCACCTTAAATAATATGTACAGATGTACAACATACATAGCAAAGGTAAGAAGTCACTGGTGGGAGTTGTTTATAGGGCCCCCAACGGTAACCACACTGTAGGATTAGGTATACAGGAAGAAATAATGGGGATTGTGAGAAAGGTACAGTAATAATTATTGGTGATTTTAATCTATATATAGATTGGATGAATCAGGTTGGCAAAGGTAGCCTGGAAGATGAGTTCATAGATTGTTTTTGGGACAGTTTCTTTGAGCCGCACGTTCTAGAGCAGGCTATTCTAAATCTGGTAATATGCAATGAGACAGGATTAATTAATGACCTCATAGTAAAGGCGCCACTAGGCAGCAGCAATCATAACATGATTGAATTTTGCATGCAGTTTGAGGGATTGAAGTGTGGGTCTAAGGCTAATGTTTTAAACTTAATGAGAGCAATTATGAGGGAATGAAGAGAGAGCTGGCTAAAGTGAACTCATAAATGAGGGTAAGGGATAGGTCAGTAGAGATGCAGTGACAGACATTTGAGGAGATATTTCATAACACTCAGCAAAGATGCATCCTGGCAAGAAGGAAAGACTTCAGGGGCAGAATTTTAGGTTGGCGTGCGGGCATGGGACGATGTTGGTTAGCATCCTGATGCCATCCTGTGCTTACGTGATATTTCGGTTGGCAGGTGCGCAGAAAAGTCAGAAGCACGCCCGCCGACGATTAAAAGGCCTATTAAGATCATTAAAGTTGTAATTGTCTCTGATTTTTCGTGGTCCGCCCAAACTTTACGGTTGGTGGATAGGCGAATCGGCCAGGCAGACTTCGCATTTTTCATGAAACTTCATACAAGGAAGGGATGAGGTTTCCATTATTAAATAATTTTTAAAAATCTATGGACAGCATTTTTATCATCTATATGTTCAGGTGACTGTCATTTTTTTCCTGATTTTACAAACTTCATTTAACTGTTTTCAAGTCTTCCGCTCCCTGAGGCAGCTCTCTGCCTTCAGGGAGCTTTCATTCAGCGCTCACCCGCAATTATGACACAGCAGTTGGAAAAGGCTGAGTTATTTTAAATCCCAGAGGGAAACATAACCTATAATTTCAATTGGTATGTTTGAGGTGCAGCTCTGAATTCAGGAATAAAAACCACCAGACCTAGAGAGGTTTTTTATATAAATTAAATTAAACATTTACTAATTTAACACATTTAAACACATACACATGTCTACAAATTACTACCATACTAACTATTAAACAAATCCCCAAATTAATCACCCCCAGGTAATCTTCCCCAAGGCAACAATAACCCATAGACTTAAACAGACATCAGGCAAAGCACATTTTATCTTATGAACTCAAAATGACGTTCCTTTCAATTTGGTTGCTTTGCACAGTTGTAGGGCATGTCTCTGACTTCCATACAAAACTCTTCCTAGCCTTCCCTTTGAATGTAAATTCTCATTGTATCACCAGGCTCTTTGAACTCCACCTCTTCTAACAATAAAACCTCTTTCCTAGTACCAATTTTATTAGTAATATAAACATATTGTTTGGTGTCTCCTAGCTAGGTCCAAGATTTCACCCCCAATCTTTGAATGGTTTATTCAATAAAATGCAAATGTGCCCTCTACCTTACTGTTTACATCTCAAAACTACTATACATAAAAGCACCCAGATCTAAAGCATCCAGGCTTTAATCCAATTAAGACACACACACTCACACCCACAGACACGGACTACACCACAAGTCCAATTTAAAATAATTTCCAATAACATTATTTACATTAATATCTTCATGACACCCGGGCCTGCGCTTATGTCAGTTCCCACCCTCCTCCCGCCCCCACCCCGGCAGGGCTGAGCATTTCAGTGCGTGCTTCATGCTGGCTGGCCGTTAATTGTCCTGGCTGATCCCAGGCTGACCGATCGCGCCCTCCCACCGATCTAAAAATCCTGCCTCGGGGAAGGATGCACCATCCATGGCTAACTAAGAAAGATAGTATAAAATTGAAGGGAAAAAAACATTCAATTTCACCAAGATTAGTGACAAGTCAGAAATTTGGACACAATATAAAAAGCAGCTAAAGGCTGACAAGTCCCCCATGTCCTAGTGAATGTAACTCTTCGATTCAAGAAAGGAGGAAGTCAGAAAGCAGGAAACTACAGGCCAGTTAGCTTTACATCTGTCATGGGGAAAATGCTGGAACCTAACATTAAGGAGGTTATAGCGGGACACTTAGAAAATCTAAGTGCAATCAGACAGAATCAACATTGTTTTGTGAAAGGGAAATCATGCTTGACCAATTTATTAGAGTACTTTGAGGAAGTAACAAGCAACCTGGATAAAGAGAAATCCTTGGCTGCCTCCACGCTTTTTCCTGGGTCGGCTGGCCTGAATCTAGTCCGGACTCACCCTCCGGCAATGAAGATTCCATCTCTGCAAGCACTTTCTCCCGAGTTGGCAGGCCGAGCCAGGAATTTTCCCGACTCCTACTACCTGCCTCGAGGATAAAAACCCAGATCAAGGAGTCTGAAAAGGGTTATAGATAGGTTAAGTGATGGGCAAAAGTTTGGCAGATGAAGTATGATGCGGAAAAATGGGAACTTGTCCACTTTGGTAGGAAGAATAGAAAAACAGCATTTTACTTAAATGGAGAAAGATTGCAGAACTCTGAGGTACTGAAGGACCTGGATGTCCTAGTACATGAATCACAAAAAGTTAGTATGCAGGTACAGCAGATGATTAGGTAGGCAAATAGAATGTTGTTGTTTATTGCGAGGGGATGTTTTGCTACAGTTGTACAGGGTGTTGGTGAGACTATATCTGGAGTACTGTGTACAGCTTTGGTCTCCTTATTTAAGAAAGGACATAATTGCATTAGAATTGATTCAGAGAAGTAGGGAGAGACTAGAACTAGGGGAAACAATTTAAAAATAAGTGGTCTCCCATTTAACATGGAAACGATGAGAATTCTTTTCTCTCAAAGTGTTGTGAACCCATGGAATTCTCGCCCCCAGAGAACAGTGGAGGCAGGGTCATTGAATATTTTTAAAGCAGAGTTAGATAGATTCTTGACTAACAAGGGAGACAAAGGGTATAGAGGGTAGATAGGAAAATGGAATTGAGCTCATTATCAGATCAGCCATGATCTTATACAATGACAGAGCAGGCTCAAATAGGCTACCCCTGCTCATAATTCTTATGATTGTATGTTTGTGTATGGCTACATTCACGTGAGTGAATGTACATTCAAGTGAGTATGGGTTCTATTTGGGCCATTAGGTACTTTCAGCTTCATCAGTTGGTGTGAAACTTGCAAAAGTACAAAGAAGCATCTTTCTTGTTAAAGGCCAAATGCAACCTTTTAAATTTGCACAGCATCAAATCAGAATTAAACAGAAGAATTGCAGGCCTGGATTTTGGCTCATCTGACCAGCTGGGGTAGAAGAGGTCAGAAAGATATGAGGAAGCTGGAAGTCAGGATTGCCTCGCATGCTGTGGAGTGTTTAAGTGAGACATCGGAGATCAGTACCCCGCCTGAAAGCCAGCCTGGTTGACAGACATGGCCTCTAGTTAGGTGGGGACCTGGGTGGTGAGGGCTGCAGGACCAGGTAAGTGCACAATAGGTGGCGGGAGCAACAAGGTTAGGAGGGGCGGAGGGGCCAATCCTGGGGGAGCAGTGAAGGAGGAGGGGTGTTGACCCTTGGGAGGTTGGGGTCGATTCCTGGGGAATGGGGCAGAGGAGGGATGTCAATCCCTGGGGGCTGAGGGGAGCAGGGGGTCAATTGAAGGAGCTATGCAATGCAGGGGTCCCGGAATGGGGGAGAAGCTGAGGCCTTGGTGGGGGCAGGGGCAAACTGCAGGTTTAGAAAGGAAATTGGAGCCTAGGGCAAGGAAATAGTCAGGCGTCTGAAGCTGGGGGGTGGCATTAGGAGCCTGGTGGGAATATGGTTCAAGGCTTGGGGGTGATGGCATGATTGGAGGCCTTGCGAGGAAGGTCAGGCGTGGGGGGAGCTGCCCGATTAAGGTGTTGCTCAGGTAGGCAGGCTAAATCCAGGAAGTAAGTGAAAATCATCTCACCTCCTGGATCTGCCAAGTCCTCACCTGAATGTAGCTGCTGGATTTCTTGAGGCTCAGTTCTGGGTGTTGGAATTTATGTATAATGAAGGAGAGGAGGCTGGCACGGAGAATGTTGGAATAAGGAAGGCAGAATTTCATCTTAATATACTTGGGGCAAAAAAAGGATTACCTGGATGGAAGACATAGAGGGAAATTGGGCAGAGAGGTTCAACCTATAAAGTTCTTGGCTTAATTTTCTACTCATTCATTTAAATCATCCCTACCTGATTTTCCTTTGTGTTCTGTACCAGGAAATTATTCAATGCCCAAGAGTTATTGGAGAAAAGTCCACCTTTTATGAGTCTTGAGGTAACAAAAATGTGGATGTGAGTTGCTGCAGCAGTGGTGATATGGTAAAGGAAGAGGTGGATGTTGTCGTAGATGTAGAGATAAGTGGTTTCACTACTGGATCGGATGTGGAATTTGAAGCTCTGTGTACTTTGATGTGCAGGAAATCCTGAGGGGCTATGGAGGGACTGGCAGCAGGTGGGATAGTTTCAGTAAGGCCAGAAAAGAGATAGTCCTTCAAAATCTGTAAAATAAATATGATTCATGCTGTTTTCAGAGCAAACTCCACTGGTACCTTAAAGGGACAGTTGGCTTGGCTACCTGATGCTCAGCTCTACTGGGCAGAGTGCAGGAGCATGAGCTCCATCCCAGTGGAATACCAAAACTGCATCCGGATCCTAATCACGTCCTAAGACCCCAATTTTGGGCAAGAATGCTAGCTAACTAAATTGAAGCCAGCTTGAAAATCACATTAAGTGGTCCTCAGGCACAGAATCAGCCACAAGTTCTTTTTAAAAAATTTTTATCTTATACCGCTCTGTTCATGATGAAACATACTCCTGGTCTTTCTGTGGAAGGTTTGAAGTAAGAACAGTTTGGCTTTGTTGCATGAAAATGGGAGCAGGTGATGCACTGATGTTGAGGCTCAGGACTCTAAAGGCGTCAAGGGTATCAGGAGAGAGCAGGAGTATAGCATCGAGATAGAGGATCAGCCATGATCATATTGAATGGTGGAACATAAGAACATAAGAAATAGGAGCAGGAGTAGACCATTCGGCCCCTCGAGCCTGCTCCGCTATTCAATAAGATCATGGCTGATCTTCTCGTGTTTCGATTTCCACATTCCCAACTAACCCTGATAACCTTTGATTCCCTTGCCTAACATGAATCTATCTACCCCTGCCTTAAAAATATTCAATGACCCCACCTCCACCACCTTCTGAGGCAGAGAGTTCCAAAGTCGCATAACACTCTGAGAGAAAAAATTTCTCCTCATCTCTGTCCTAAAAGAGCGACCCCTAATTTTAAAACAATGCCCCCTAGTGCTGGACTCACCCATAAGAGGAAACATCCTTTCGACGTCCACCTTGTGAAGGCCTTTCAGGATCTTGTATACTTCAATCAGATCACCACTCACTCTTCTAAACTCCAGTGGAACAAGCCCAGTCTGTCCAACCTTTCCTCGTAAGACAACCCATTCATTCCAGGTATCAATCTAGTAAACCTCCTTGCATTTACATCCTTCCTCAAATAAGGAGACTAAAACTACACACAGTATTCGAGGTGTGGTCTCACCACTGCCCTGTATAACTGAAGCAGAACATCCTTACTTTTACATTCAATCCCTCTCGTAATAAAGGATAGCATTCCATTAGCCTTCTTAATTATTTGCTGTAACTGAATACTAACTTTTTGTGACTCATGTACTAGAGTACCTAGATCCCTCTGCATCTCAGAATTATGCAGCCGTTCTCCATTTAAGCAATACTCTGCTTTTTGGTTCTTACTGCCTAACCGAACAACTTCACATTTCCCCACATTAAACTCCATTTGCCAGATATTTGCCCACCCACTCAACCTATCTATATCCATCTGCAAACCTCCTTATGTCCTCTTCACAACATACTTTCCTACCTATCTATGTGTCATCTGCAAATTTAGCTACCATGTCTTCACTCTTTTCATCTAAGTCATTGCTGTAAATCATAAAAAGTTGAGGCCCCAGCACAGACCCCTGTGGGACTCCACTCATCTGTGACAATCACAGACGCAGACTCGAAGGGACTAATGATCTACTCATGCTCCTATTTTCTATGTTTCTATGTAACTATGATGTGACAGTCAGCTCTGAGGATTCTACTTAGAATATAGAAAGCTTGGTGAGGCAACACATATCTATGATTGGCTGAGGTTTTCAAATAGTAGTGCCCCATTCATCTGTATAAGCGTCTGCCCCTTGGATCTCTATCTGGGGTTGCCATGTCACATGCTGCCTGTTTTTCATGGGCCAGCCCTTCAACATCTCTGGTATCCTCTTGGGCATCTACCATCAGACTTTTCCAGAGTACAAATTTGTGAATACAACATGCTATTACAATGTAAGAGACAGTGTTGCGAATATATTGCAAGTTATTTTAGGACTTATCGAAACACCCTTAATTTCCTTTGAACATCCCAACATCTTGTCTAATTCTTGTCCTTGCCTTAATGTGTGTTTGTTTATCATTCTCCTCTACAGTACAGGTTAGTGCCTATGTCACAAAAATATAATAATTCTCATAATATTATTGTGATTTATTGTAAAAGTAGGTTAATAGTGGGGTTTGGATAGTTTCTGCGTGTGTGCATGTGTGTGTGTGTGTGTGTGTGTGTGCGTGGGGGGGGCGGGGATTTAATTGAATTGAAGACAGCTGGTCTGGAGACTTTGATTCATCAAAAGAAGCTAGGCTTGAAATGCTAAATACATAAACATGGCTGAAGGTTTATAATGTGAGGTGAGGAGAATTTACATTTTTAGATAAATCAGGGCAGTTTGAATTTCAAAGAGGTGGTAGGATGTTTACACTTAGCCAGAGAAGTTAGGCCAAGCAGAGTGTTTATTTTTCCCAAAGGTTACTGATAATATTAGCGTCATGAAAAGATTTATATTGTGAGCAAGGTAAAGTTCCAAAGACATATGGGAACAATGGAATTTACATTAAAATGGAGAAACATGTACAGCGGAAAATGAGGTTGTGTGTTAGGGAAGGCATTGTAAGATCTAACAGAAGTGTGAGAAACCTCCAGTATTTACGCATTAAGCCAGCTGCCTACAGAAACCGAAGCTGGGAAAAGCCATTTTGAATCCTATTTTCCAGGGTATTGTGTTAACTTGCTGGTGTCCATTTAAAATCTTTTTTTTTACCATTGCCTTAATGGGGGTGTAACTGGAAGCCAGATTAATTAGGGGTTTTAGCAGTTATTAAAATAGTAATTTGTAGACTTATGTATGTGCTTGAAATCTTTCCTTTTGTTAATAAATGTTAAATTTAGTTTTCTAAAAAATCCCTGAAGTCTTGGTGGACTTCTGAACTCAGGGCACACATCTCAAAATAAAATACAAATGGCAAAACCGTTGTGACTGCGTGATCGAGTTTCTCTCATGGATTTGATCCATCTGGCACACATCACCTGCCGCCTAATAACAGTCTACAAATAGGTGCCATGAACAATGGCAGCAAGAGGTATCCTGTTCCTTGCCACTGCAATTGAAAGAGCTGGAACCCTGAACTGATGAAGAATAGAAGCACCATGACAGCTCAACTCAGCATATTGTGTGTTCCAGAAGCGGCACCTACTATTGGAAATGATCTATGAATTGAAGGAATGGGATGTTTCGAAGTTCATATAAATGTATGGGTTTACATTTGGGGCACTGAATGGCACATGGGTCCAATAAATAGTTTCAATATACCTGAAAAATCTCAAAATTAGGAAAAACCTTGGTGACCTCGCTATCGGATAACATGATAAAATTGTATAAATTGTGCTTCCCTGGCAAAGGAAGCATTGATGAGTTGCCTGAGAGAGAAGCGTTGAAGGTACCAATATTTCCTGGAATGAGCCTGTGCCATGAAAATTGAGCGATGTGGTCACTTTTCCTGCTAATCAGAGTTGAGGATGATATGGACCTTAGTTGATGATCTGACTCCAGCAGCAAAAAAGAGCTTCTCATAAGCTTCCTCAATGAAATGTAAATGCTTGAGACAGAACTCCTTGGAAAATAAGGTCTCCAAATGTAAACCTGGATCTAAACATTCTGCTGGACACGAGTATTAGATGGTCTTGCAAAGACTTCCTGATTATTACAGTTAAATCTTTTTCTGCAGTGAGTCCCAAGTTATGGTCAAAGAATTCCACCAACAGTCTTAATGGAATAGTACGCCTTTCACCGTGTGCTTCTGCCTTGATAAACAAATCCTGTATTCACTGCAGCTTTCAGTTCTCGAGGTCGGATTGGAAAACAGAAGTCCAGGAATTGGAGATTGTGATGTTGTCTTGCTCCCATCTGTCATTTGCATGTGGTCATCACTATGAGGAAAAGCAATTCTTCAAAGGACCCTGAAGCCTGACAGAGTTTTTGCCAGTGGGCATCGCCAGCAGAACCCCAGTATAAATTTTGGCCCTCAGAAATTCTTATGCCCACAAAGGCATAATTACTGATTTATCTCTTTTCCAATGCAGAAATTTTGGGGCCTATATTTTCGAAGGCAAAAATGGATAACTATTTGAAGCAGACGAAGGTACAGTGTTATGGGGAGAGAGCAGGGCAGTGCAAGTAAACTTGACCAGATGATGTGTGCCAGGTGGATTGAATCTATGAGGAAAACTTGATCATGCAGTCACAACTGTTTTGCAATTTGTATTTTATTTCATGATGTGTACCTTGGGGCTGAATTTTCCCCCCGTTGGGGGGGAAGTTGATGGGCGGGCGCGTACGGGCATGCTTCCAATTGGTGCCCCTGATCGGAGGCGCGGTGCCATTTTATGTGGGCGGGCCAATTAAGGCCCGCCCAGCGTGACGTCCACACAGAAGCGCTATGTACGGGCAGGGGAGTGAATCCCAAAATTGAGAGTGCACTCTTTCGTGTATGCACACGAAAGAGCGCACTCATCTCCCTGAGGCTAAGTGTAGCCTCAGGGAGATCAGCTGCACATGTAAAAAAGACAAAAATAGAATTTCCCTCACATGTCCCCTCATGTGACAATGTCACATGAGTGGGGACTTGTCCATAATTTTTACAAAATCTTTATTAAAATTTTTTAAAACCTACATGAAACCTCATCCCACCCGTGGATGAGGTTTCATATTTTTCTAGTTCCCGCTGGGTCTCCTACCCTGCCCGCCAACCTTAAGGTTGGACGGGCAGGTCCTGTAATTACTTAATTCATCCTATCAATGGCCTCAATTTTGCTGCGCTCCCGCCTTCCTGAAAATTTAAATCAGGCGCGGTGACGTCAGGAGTTCCCGCCGCCCCCACTCGCTGACTCATAAAATTCTGCCCTTGAAGTCAGAAGTAATAAGACTACCACGACTTCAGAGATTTTTAGAAAACTAAATTAAACATTTATTAATAAAAGAAAAGATTTCAAGCACATACATAGGTCTTCAAATTACTACTACAATAACTCCTAAAACCCTATATTAACCTGGCTTCCAGTTACACCCCTGTTAAGGCAACAGTAAAAACAAATAGATTTAAACAGACCCAGGCAAAGCAAAACAATACCCTGGACAGTCACATTCAAAATGAGTTTCCTCAGCTTCTGTTCCTGTAGACAGCAACTTGATGCACAGAGGCTGGAGGCTTTTCATACTTGTGTTAGATCTTAGAATGCCTTCTCCCTTAAATATAACCTCACCTCCTTTATACATGTTTCTCCCTTTTAATGCAAATTCCATTGCTCCCACATGTTTTTTCAACTTTACTTTTCTCATAATATAAATGTTTTCATAGTACTAATTTTATCAGTAACCTTTGGGAAATATAAACACACCATTTGGCTTAGCTTCTTCTGGCTAAGAGTGACATCTTACCACCTCCTTGAAATTCAAACTACTCTAGTTTATCTAAAAATGCAAATTTTCCTTACATCTCACATTCTAATACTTCAGCCATGATTAAGTATTTAGCATTTCAAACCTAGTTTCCCTTTGATAACTCCAAGCCTCCAGACCAGCTGTCTTCAATTCAATTAAATCACACACACGCACACAGAGACAGACACACACACAGATAGACACACACACAATCCAAACCCACTATTATCCTACCTTTACAATTAATCACAATAATATTATGAAAATAATTATATTTTCATGACACCCCCCTCCTTACTGGAAAATGAACCATCATAATTTAAAAAGACGGCTTCATTTTCTTAGCCTATCTTACATTACCCCCTATACTTATCTATATACTCACACTATTACATTACCAGATGCATGCATTAACATAACAATGTGTATACAAATCCTTTGTATCAACAGAAATCGTTCTAGTCCAGTGTCCAGGTTTTGAAATGTCCAATTTTCGCTTTCAGCTTCAAACTCTTGACAATGCATCTGCAATTAGATTTTCTTGTCTAGCCACATGTATAGCCTGTAGATTAAATGGTTGTAGTAATAAACTTCATCTGAATAGCCTTGCACTTCTATCTTGAAATTTGTCCAGAAACTTTAAAGGATTGTGGTCTGTATAAATAATTGTTTCTGACAAATTGTTTGCAACATAAATCTCAAAATGCTGTAATTCTAACACCAGACCCAGAATCTCCTTTTCAATTGTTGAATATCTTCTCTGTTGTACGTACAGCTTCCGTGAAAAATACTCTATCGGTTTCTCAATCCCAGTTTCATCTTATTGCAACAGCATGGCCCCAATGCCTACATTGTTTGTGTCAATAGCCAACTTAATTTTTTTGGCATAATTGGGTACTGCCAAAACTGGTGTCACAGTCAATACAGTTTTCAAACTGTCAAATGCCTTCTTACACTCCTGAGTCCATTGAAACATCTTATTCTTTTTTAATAGTTCAGTCAATGGAGCAACCACACTGCTAAATTTTGGTGCAGATTTCTGGTAAAACCCACTCATGTCCAGAAATTTCAAAACTCCTCGTTTTGTTGTAGGCACAGGTAAATCCACAATAGCTTTGACTTTCACATCTCTCTGAGCCACCTTACCATGTCCAATGGTATGGCCTAGATATGTAACTTGCGCTTTTGCAAATTCACTTTTAGCCAAGTTCATTGCCAAATTAGCTCCTTGTAATCAATAAAGTAATTCTTACAGATGCCGTAAATGCTCTTCCCAAGTCTGACTGAAAACTATCAAGTCGTCAATATAAACAGCACAATTTCTCAGCCCTGCAATTACTTTGTCAGTCTTTGAAATGTTGCAGGTGCATTCTTTATACCAAATGGCATGACTTTAAACTGATATAGTCCATCCAGCATCACAAAAGCCAACATCTCCTTTCCTTTCTCTGATAATATACATGCCAATATCCTCTCAGCAAGTCAATCTTTGAAATAAATTTTGATTATCCCACTTTCTCCATGCAATCTTCCAACTGTGGTATAGGATGTGAATCTGTTTTTGTCACTGCATTCACCTTTTGATAGTCCACACACAGTCTTTAGGTTCCATCCAGTTTTTGTACCATCGCAATAGGCAAACTCCAGTTACTGCAACTAGACTCAATGTTGTCATTTTGAAGCATGAATTCAATTTCTTTCTGTACTTGTGATAACTTTGCTGGATTTAATCTATAAGGATGTTGCCTTATCGATGGTGGAACTTCTACATACACATCATGTATAGCTAAATTTGTTCTCCCCAGCTTATTCCCACAAATAGTTTTGTGTGACTGCAATAGCTTCTCCAAATCACTTTGACACTTGCTTGGAAGGTAACTCAATATTTCATTTAAATTTTCAAGTACTGCCTCATTATCCAAATTGGTTAGAGGAAAATCAATTTCAGAATCCTTAATTTCTACCTCTTTCTCCTTATCTACCAATAATACCTCCTTTTGGTCCTCTTCCCTGTCAAAGTACTTTTTAAGCATATTTACATGACATACCCTCCACTTCTTTCTTCTATCTGGAGTATTTATTAAATAATTTACTTCGCTCAATTTCTTCTCAATCCTGTAAGGCACACTAAACCTTATGTTTAACAAGTCACCCAGCACTGGTAACAGAACTAGCACTTTGCCCCCAGCAGCAAAACTGCAAGCTGTAGTTTTCATGTCTGCTTTCACTTTCATCATTTGCTGTGGTATCTTTAAATGTTCGCTAGCTAACTCACATCCTCTATCCAATCTTTCTCTGAAGTTTGATACATAATCCAGGAGAGTAGTTTTCGAATTTTGACCCACCAATTTCCCATGAATCAATTTCAGTGGTCCCCTTACCTCATGACCATAGACTAACTCAAAAGGACAAAATCCAGTTGATACTTTAGGATCATCTCTAATAGCAAATAACAAGAATTGAATACCCTATCCAAATCCTGCGGATAGCCCTGACGTTACGCCCTTATCATTATTTTTAAAGTTTGATGCCATCTTTCCAAAGCCCCTTGTGATTCAGGATGGTAGGCTGTTGGCTTTATCCTTGTGATTCAAGATGCTAAGCTGTTGGCTTTATCCCCAAACTGTTCATTATTTCCTTAAACAGATGTGACATGAAATTTAACCCTGATCTGATTGTATTTCTTTTGGTAAACCATATCTTGTAAAAAATTTAGTCAACTCTTCCACAATTTTCTTTGTTGTACTATTTCTCAAAGGTATCACTTCAGGAAACCTTGTAGACACATCCATTATGGTCAGTAAGTGCTGATTTCCACTTTTAGTCTTAGGGAGGGGTCCTACACAATCAATCATGATCCTAGTAAAAGGTTCTTCAAATGCTGGAATTGGAATTAAAGGTACTGGCTTAATTACTGCTTGTAGTTTCCCTATCATACAACACGTGTGGCATGTTCAACAGAATTTGACTACATCTCTATGCATTCCAGGCCAATAAAAAAGTTTTTGTATTTTTGCCTGTGTCTTTCTAATTCCTAAATGTCACCCCCACTGGAATTTCACGAGCTATTCTCAGGATCTCATTTCTATATCTAAATGGCATAACAATCTTCCCTCCAATTTTCATCTGCTGGAACATGATAAGGCTGCCAATTTCTCAGTAAAATGTTACTCTTAAGGTAATAACATTATGGAATACATTCTGCCTCTCTTTCTGAATAAGCTGTTTGATATAACTGTCTTATTTGCATATCTTCTTTCTGTAACTCTTTCAACTGACTTGAGCTAAATACCTCAGCTGCATCATCCTCCATTCTTTCTTCCTGAACAATCTTATCAAAAACTGTGTCAGCTAATTGGGCTTCCATACATTCTCCCTGCCTTTTAATTACCTGTTCTTCCTGTTTTAACCTGTGAGTCTGTGAACTTATTATCATACAATCTGGAAAAAATTCAGGAAGCTCTTTCTGCAACACTTCTGTTGAAAATACCTCTGCAGGCTGCTGAACTGCCATAGGCATCATGCACATCTGTGACCCAGCTATATCATCACCTAAAATAAATTGAACTACCACAATGGGCAATCTTTCCATTACTCCAACAATCACATCACCTGTTTCCCACTTACTCTTTAAATTTACCTTCCACAAGGGAATAGGTTTAGCATCTCCATTAACCCCACTTATTATCACCTGTTCCTGCAATACTCCCTCTGAACAACAAATATCACTATACCACAACATTAAGGATTGACTAGCCCCTGTGTCTCTTAAAATTTTAACACCTTTACCTACTCCACCCCGTATACATGGAAAGACTTCCCCTTCACATACAAAATCTTTAAACATTTCTGCAACCTGCTCCTCAGAACTCTCTTGGGTAAATTGTGAACACATTCCCACTTCTTCAACTATCACTGATTCTTCCTGTTTTATCCATACACAAACCATTGTTTTTTCCAGTGCCTGAACCTCAGGACCCACAGTACTATACTTCCAGAACTTTTCTGCACCTCAATAATCCCAACAGATTTTCCCTGTAATTTCTAACACACTGACTTTGTGTGCCCAAATTTATTACAATGAAAACATTTCCATTTTCGAGTGTCACTTCTACCCTCAGGACCTTCCTTTTTGTTCTGAGAAAAAATGTCCTGGGAATTTCCACCTACTCCGCCTCTTCCCTGACTACCCACCTTGCTTTCACCTTCCCACATTCTATCCTTCTCTGATTTAAAAGGACGATGAAAAAAAATTTAGATCTATGAACAAACCCATAATTATCAGCTATCTCTGCTACTTGTCTTACTGTTTAACCATGTTTTCCTTTACATGAGTTCTCACTACCAAAGGAATTGAATTTTTAAATTCTTCCAAAAGAATTACTTATCTAAGAGCTGCATATATCATCTTTAATACCTGTGTCCACCGGTCAAAATTACTTTGTTTTACCCTCTCATACTCAAATAAGTTTGCCCAGGCTGTTATCTCATATTCTTAAATTTCTGCCTGTATGCCTGAGGAACCATTCATATGCACTCAAGATAGCCTCCTTTTAACAACAACATAGCTCACTGACATTTCTTCTGACAGTGAAGCATAAACCTCATGTGCTCTACTCACCAACCTGGATTGTAACAACAATGTTCAGTTTTCTTGTTGCCATTTCATCTGTTTAGCCAACTTCTCAAATGAAATAAACAATGCTTCAATATCTCTTTCTTCAAACTTTGGAAGAGCTTCTACAAATTTAAATATCTCCCCACTGGCTTCTGATCTAGAAATAAAACCTTCTTCACCTCCTGGTGTCTCTTTTTTAACTGCCAGCATTTTAAGCTGGAATTCTCTGTTTCTCTCTTTTTCTCTTTCTTCCTTTTCTAACCTCACCATTTCTAATTCCCTTTCCTGTTTTCTTTCTCTCTCCTGCCTTTCTGCCTGTTCCCTTTGAAATGCCCTTTCTCTTTCCCTTTCTTTTTCTGTTGCCTCTAGTTCCAATTTTTTCAATTCCAACTGAAGTCTCACTACCTCCAGCTGTGACTCACTAGTAGCAGGTATCCCTCCCACCTTCAATCACTTCAACTATGTCTGCTTTCTTTACCCCTATAAGTAACCTCAACTGCAATTTATCTGCCAACTCTGTTAACTTACCCTTAAATACATTTTGTAACCCAATCAGGGTTATATCTTCTACACTCAAAAAAGTTTTAGCCATGGATACAGCCATTTTGCAGTCTCACCACTTTAAAAATACCTTACACCAACTCCTGAATTCAAAGTGCTTCTTGTACTCGTAACTTTAAGAGTCGCCAACACTAAACCAATCAAGAAATTTCAAATATATCCCAGACACACCTCCAATTTCTTACAACGTGGAAGATGATGTGTGCCAGGTGGATGAAATCCACAAGGGAAACTTGATCATGCAGTCACAACTGTTTTGCAATTTGTATTTTATTTTGAGATGCGTGCCTTGAATTAAGAAGTAATAAGACTATTTCATCTTGAGAGATTTTTAGAAAACTAAATTAAACATTTATTAATAGAATATTTAAAGCACATACATAGGTCTACAAATTACTCTTATAATAACTCCTAAAGCCCCTAATTAACCTGGCTTCCATTTATACCCCTGTTAAGGCAACAGTAAAAACAAATAGATTTAAACAGACCCAGGCAAAGCAAAACAATACCCTGGACAGTCACATTCAAAATGAGTTTTCTCAGCTTCTGTTCCTGTAGACAGCAACTTGATGCACAGAGGCTGGAGGCTTTTTGCACTTGTGTTGGATCTTAGAATGCCTTCTCCCTTACACATAACCTCACCTCCTTTATACATGTTTCTCCCTTTTAATGCAAATTCCATTGCTCCCATATGTTTTTGCAACTTTATTTTTCTCATAATATAAATCTTTTCATAGTACTCATTTTATCAGTAACCTTTGGGAAATATAAACACACCATTTGGTTTAGCTTCTTCTGGTTAAGTGTAACATTTTACCATCTCCTTGAAATTCAAACTACTCTGGTTTATCTAAAAATGCAAATTTTCCTTACACCTCACATTCTAATACTTCAGCCATGATTACGTATTTAGCATTTCAAACCTAGCTTCCCTTTGATAACTCCAAGCCTCCAGACCAGCTGTCTCCAATTCAGTTAAATCACTCACACACAGACAGACACACACAGACATACATAAAGAAAATACAGTTTTATTTTCTATGCATTAGGGAAATTTTTGATTAATGATTTACTTTCTTCATTAATGGACACACGCATAAAACTAACAAAATAGACTTTCAATACCCGATGTTTAGAAATAATACCAATGCAGTTAAATAAAAGATAGAAAACTCATGAAAAAATATTGTTAGAATTCGAAACAGACAGGTATTACGTACACTGGGGCAAAAAATAGTTTGCATCATCAGGCCATAGTGAACTGGGCACAAGGAATGATCTCTGTGCTGAAACAGATAGGCCCCAGGCATGATCAATATACAGCTCTCAGCATATTGCACCTTGTCAGCTGTAGTGTAGTTGATAGCACTCTTGGCAGCACTGATTCCCATTGACTCCAGTTTTCTAGGGCTCGTTGATGTCAATTGCATTACCATCACCGAATCCCTCACTATCAACATCCTGGGGATTACCAATGACCAGAAACTGAATGGATCAGCCAAATAAATATGTGGATACAAGAGCAGATCAGAGGCAGGGAATTCTGTAGAGAGTAAGTCACCTCCTCACTTCTCAAAGCTTGTCCACCATCTACAAGGCACAAGCCAGGAGTGTGATAGAATACTCCCCACATGCCTGGATGAGTGCAGCTCCAACAACACTGAAGAAGCTTGATATCATCCAGGACAAAGTTGCCTACTTAACTGGCACCCCATCTGCCACCTTATACATCCAGTCCCTCCGTCATCAACGCACAGTGGCAACAGCATTTACCATCTACAAGATGCACTGCAGGCACTCACCAAGGCTCCTTGGACAGCACCTACCAAACCCACAACCTCAACCACCTAGAAGGACAAGGGCAGCAGATGCATGGCAACACCACCACCACCAAGTGGGTTCGTTGGCTGGGCCAGCATTTATTGCCCTCCCCTAGTTGCCCTAGAGAAGGCAGTGGTGAGCTGCCTTCTTGAACCACTGCAGTCCATGTGGTGTAGGTACACCCACAATGCTGTTAGGAAGGGAGTCCCAGGATTTTGACCCAGTGACAGTTAAGGAACGGCGATATATTTCCAAGTCAGGATGGTGAGCGATTTGGAGGGGAACTTCCAGGTGGTGGTGTTCCCATCTATCTGCTACCCTTGTCCTTCTAGATGGTAGTGGTCATGGGTTTGGAAGGTGCTGTCGAAGGAGCCTTGGTGAATTCCTGCAGGGCATCTTATAGATGGTACACACAGCTGCTCCTATGCAGCAGTGGTGGAGGAAGTGAATGTTTGTGGATGTGGTCAATTAAGTGGGCTGCTTTGTCCTGGATAGTGTTAAGCTTAGTGAGTGTTGTGGGGGCTGCATTCATCCAGTCAAGTGGAGAGTATTCCATCACACTCCTGACTTGTGCCTTGTGGACAGGCTTTGGGGAGTTAGGAGGTGAGTTATGTGTTGCACGATTCCTAGCTGCTGACCTGCTCTTGTAGCTGCAGTATTTATATGGCTAGCCCAGTTCAGCTTCTGGTCAATAGTAACCCCCAGGATGTTGATACTGGGGGATTCGGTGATGGTAATGTCACTGAACATCAAGGCGCGAAGGTTGGATTCTCTCTTGTTGGACTTAGGCATTACCTGACAATTGTGTGGCGTCAATGTTATATGCCACTTGTCAGCCCAAGCCTGGATATTGTCCAGGTCTTGCTGCATTTGAACATGGGTTGCTTCAGCATCTGAGGAATTGCGAATGATGCTGAATATTGTGCAATCATCAGCGAACATCCCCACTTCTGACCTTATGATGGAATGAAGGTTATTGATGAAGCAGCTGATGATGGGCCGAGGACACTACCCTGAGGAACTCCTGCAGTAATGTCCTCGAGCTGAGATGACTGACCTCCAACAACCACAACCATCTTCCTTTGTGCTAGGTATGACTCCAACCAGTAGAGAGTTTCCCCCCTGATTTCCATTGACTCAAGTTTTGCTAGGGCTCCTTGATGCCACACTTGGTCAAATGCAGCCTTATTGTCAAGTGTAGTCACCCTCACCTCACCTTGGGAGTTCAGCTCTTTTGTTCATGTTTTAACCAAAGCTGTAAAGAGGTCAGGAGCTGAGTGGCCCTGGTGGAACACAAACTGGGCGTCAGTGAGCAGATTATTGCTAAGCAAGTGCTACTTGATAGACCTGTTGATGCCCCCCTTCCATTACTTTACTGATGATCAAGAATAAACCGATGGGGTGATAATTGGCCAGGTTGGATTTGTCCTGCTTTTTGTGTACAGGACATACCTGGGCAATTTTACACAGCTGGGTGATGCCAGTGTTGTAGCTGTACTGGAACAGCTTAGCTAGGGGCGCGGCAAGTTCTGGAGCACAAGTCTTCAGACCATTGTAATGTAAGGAAATGCAGCAGTTAATTTTCGCACACAAGGTCCCACAAGCAACAATGAGACTGATGACTACATAATTGTTTCCGTGATGTTAGTTGAGGGATGAACATTGACCAGCACACCCTGCACTTCTTCACTATTGGCATGGAATCTTCTTTTATTCTTCTTCTTTCGTGGGATGTGAACATCATTGTTGGTGAGGCCAACATTTGTTGCTCATACCTAATTACCCTTATGTCCACCTGAGAGGTCAGAGGAGGCCTTGGCTTAATGTCTGCTCTGAAAGACAGCACCTAGTGAGTCAGAAGGTTTCAAGTGGTGATGCGCAGAGTACAATTAACCACAAGAAGTTGAAGTGGAGGATGGGGAACAGTTATTGCTGGGGAGAAGCTGGGGAAAAGCTGGGCTATAAGCTAAACAGAGAGGGGAGGGTTCGGGGGAGGGGATAAGTAGGCTTACAAAGCAAAAGGATATGGCGGCATTGCAGTGCAGCTACTTAGGTAATGATACCCAGAGTGTGACAGGAAGGGACAGAGTGTACAAACATAAAGAATCAGCAGCAAATAGGGTCAAAGGGGGAAAAAAATGGTAAAAAGGCAAAATTAATGGCTCTTTACTTAAATGCACAAAGTATTCAGAAAAAAAAAAATGAATTAACGGCACAAATAGAGGTTAATGTGTATGATCTTATAGCCATTATGGAGACATGGTTACAAAGAGATCAAAGCTGGGAATTAAATATTCAGGGGTATGTGACTTTTCGAAAGGACAGGCAGGAAGGAAAGCGTGGTGGGGTAGCTTTGTTAGAAAGAGATAAGATAAGTACAATAGCAAGAAAGGCTCTTGGATCTGAAGATGTAGAATCTATATGGGTGGAGGTAAGAGATAACAAGGGGAAGAAGACACTGGTGGGAGTAGTCTATAGGCCCCCTAACAGTAGCTATGCTGTCGTACAGAGAATAAATCAGGAAATAATAAGGGCATGTGAAAAAGGCAGTACATTAATTGTGGGTGGCTTTAATCTTCATGTAGATTGGGGAAATCAAATTGGCAGAGGTAGCCATGAGCAATAATTCATAGGCTAGGATTTTCCGGCCCCGCTGCGGGCGGGACCCACCATGGGTGAGGTGGCGTCCCAGCCAGAAGTCCATTGACTTGAGGCGGGGCCGGAAGATCCCGGTGGTGGGTGGGTGTGGAAAATCCCTCCCATAGAGTGTATTTAGGACAGTTTCCTTGAAGAGTATGTTGTGGATCCAACCAGGGATCAGGCTATTTTGGATCTGGTAACGTGTAATGAGGCAGGTTTAATAAAGGACCTCAGAGTAAAAGATCTCCTAGGAAACAGTGACCATAACATGGTGGAATTTAGCATTCAGTTTGAGAGTGAGAAACTTAGTTCGGAAACAACTGTGCTAAGCTTAAATAAGGGTAATTACAAAGGAATGAGGGCAGAGTAGGCTGGAGTGGACTGGGAAAGGAGTTTAGCAGAAAAGGCAGTTGAACAATGGCAGATGTTTAAGAAAATAGCTCATGGCTCACAACACAGATATATCTCAGTGAGGAAGAAGGACTGTAGGAAGGGGATAAACCAACCATGGTTAATCAAGGAACTTAAGGATAAGTGAAAGTGAAAGGAAAAACATACAGTATGGCAAAGATTAGTGGTAAGCCAGAGGATTGGGTAAGTTTTATAAACCAACCGAAGATGACCAAAATAATAAAGAAGGAGAAAATAAACTTTGAGGGTAAACTAGCAAGTAATATAAAAACAGACAGTAGGAGCTTCTTTAAATATATAAAATGGAAGAGAGAGGACAAAGTCAATATAGGCCCCTTAGAGAATGAGGTTGGGGAAATAATAATGGGGAACCAGGAAATGGCAGAGAAATTGAATAAATACTTTGCATCAGTCCTCATGGTAGAAGACACTAATAGCATACCAAGAATACTAAATAATCATGGGGCAAAAGTAGGGGAGTAAATAAATACAATAACCATCTCAAGAGAAAAAGTACTAGGGAAACTAATGGGACTAAAGGCCGATCAGTCAACTGGACCTGATGGGTTGCATCCTAGGATATTAAAGGAAGTAACTACAGAGATAGTGGATGCACTGCTAGTAATCTTCCAAGAATCCTCAGATGCTGGAAAAGTCCCAGAGGATTGGAAAACTGCCAATATAACACCCTTATTCAAAAAGGGAGGGAGACAAAAAACAGGTAACTATAGACCTGTTAGCTTAACATCTTGCCATTGGGAAAATGTTGGAATCTAATATAAAGGATGTAATAGCAGAGTATTTAGAAATACATAATCTAATCGAGCAGCGTCAGCATGGCTTTATGAAGGGGAAATCATGCCTGACAAATTTATTAGAATTCTTTGAGGAAGTAATAAGCAGGATAGATAAAGGGGAACCAGTAGATGTAATATGTTTGGAATTCCAAAAAGTGTTCAATAAGGTACCACACATAAGGCTACTTAATAAGATAAGAGCCCATGGTGTTGGGGGTAGTATATTAGCATGGATAGAGGATTGGCTAACTAATAGACGACAGAGAGTTGGGATTATGGGGGGCATTTTCAGGATGGCAACCTGTAACTAGTGGAGTGCCACAGGGATCAGTGCTGGGGTCACAATTATTTACAATATATATTTATGGCTTAGATGATGGAAATGAACGTACTATCACCAAGTTTGCAGATGACACAAAAATAGGTTGGAAGGCAAGTGGCGAGGATGACACAAATAGTCTACAGAGCGATATAGACAGATTAAGTGCAGAGGCAAAAATATGGCAGATGGAATATAATGTTGGAAAGTATGAGGTTATGCACTTTGGCAGGAAGAATAGAGGAGCAGACTATTATTTAAATGGAGAAAGACTGAAGAAAGCTGCAGTACAGAGGGATTTGGAGGTCTTCATGCATGAATCCCAAAAAGCTAGCATATAAATTCAACAGGTAATAGGTAAGACAAATGGAATAAAAGCAAAAAACTGCGGATGCTGGAAATCGAAAACAAAAACAAAAGTACCTGGAAAAACTCAGCAGGTCTGGCAGCATCTGTGGAAGGGAGCACAGTTAACGTTTCGAGTCCGCATGACTCTTCAACAGGACTAAGGAAAAATAGAAAAGGGGTGAAATATAAGCTGGTTTAAGTGGGGTAGGGTTGGGACAAGAGAGCTGGATAGAGGGCCAGTGATAGGTGGAGATAACCAAAAGATGTCACAGACAAAAGGACAAAGAGGTGTTGAAGGTGGTGATATTATCTAAGGAATGTGCTAATTAAGGGTAGAAAGCAGGACAAGCAAGGTACAGATAGCCCTAGTGGGGGTGGGGTGGTGTGAAGGAATCGAAAAAGGCTAAAAGGTAGAGATAAAACAATGGATGGAAATACATTTAAAAATAATGGAAATAGGTGGGAAAAGAAAAATCTATATAAATTATTGGAAAAAACAAAAAGGAGGGGGAAAAATCAGAAAGGGGGTGGGGATGGAGGAGAGAGCTCATGATCTAAAATTGTTGAACTCAATATTCATTCCGAAAGGCTGTAAAGTGCCTAATCGGACGATGAGGTGCTGTTCCTCCAGTTTGTGTTGAGCTTCACTGGAACATTGCAGCAGGCCAAGGACGGACATGTGGGCATGAGAGCAGGGTGGAGTGTTAAAATGGCAAGCGACAGGGAGGTCTGGGTAATGCTTGCGGACAGAACGAAGGTGTTCTGCAAAGCGGTCACCCAAGTCTGCGTTTGGTCTCTCCAATGTAGAGGAAACCACATTGGGAGCAACGAATGCAGTAGACTAAGCTGAGGGAAGTACAGGTGAAATGCTGCTTCACTTGAAATGAGTGTTTGGGCCCTTGGATGGTGAGGAGAGGGGAAGTAAAGGGGCAGGTGTTGCATCTTCTGTGGTTGCATGGGAAGGTGCCGTGGGAGGGGGTTGAGGTGTAGGGGGTGATGGAGGAGTGGACCAGGGTGTCACGGAGGGAACGATCCCTACGGAATGCCACCAGGGGGGGTGAAGGGAAGATGTGTTTGGTGGTGTCATCATGCTGGAGTTGGCGGAAATGGCGGAGGATGGTCCTTTGAATGCGGAGGCTGGTGGGGTGATAAGTGAGGACAAGGGGGACCCTATCATGTTTCTGGGAGGGAGAAGAAGGTGTGAGGGCGGATGCGCGGGAGATGGGCCGGACACGGTACCCGCATGGGCCCCAACTATGCCTGTCTCTTTATGGGTTATGTGGAATGCAGGAGACATTCATTTGGCTGAGTCAGGATGAAGCCCCTAGCAGCAGAGGTTCTAAGGACTTGTTGATTTTCAGCTTGACAGCTAATACTGATGCTAAAGATTCCTGATCACATGACTAAAGTGGGTTATCCATCAGGATTTCAGTGATTTGATTGGTGTCATTTGGTCTGGCTTTCTGCTGATCAGTAGCCAACCATATCTGCAGTTCAGTATGTGTGACCTGGCAGGCTTGCCTATGCATGATAATGTTGTCTCTTGGCACAGCACGATGTGTGTCCCCTTCAACTAGTCACCTCAGCTGCACATGT
Organism: Cetorhinus maximus; assembly: GCF_964194155.1. Classification (NCBI taxonomy): domain Eukaryota; kingdom Metazoa; phylum Chordata; class Chondrichthyes; order Lamniformes; family Cetorhinidae; genus Cetorhinus; species Cetorhinus maximus. Next base: position 83,625,282 of record NC_135883.1, on the reverse strand, counting down.
GGAATGTGGATGAAGCTGATACTCAGTAGCACAGGAGTGCAGCCTGCAGTTGGTCTCTGCAAATGCAGCTGTTTTAAGATCAGGGCCATTTCAGTCTCCGAAAGCTCCTGCAAGAATGCAGCATCCTGTCACTTTCCATCCTCCTGCCATTGGAGGAACACCAAGGGAAATAGGTTAGATTGAGCGAGCACACCATTCAAATTGGCAAATGGAGGGATTAAGACAAAATCAGTAGGAAGGGGCATGGAACTATGGCATGAAAACATTGTTAGTTCTAACATATTTTGTCCGCTGTGTTTTTGACAAGGTGGGCAGAAATATCTTAGCCATTAATTGGTATAATGATCCAACATGATTCCTGTAATTAGTTATGGTGGAGAGGCATAGATCTGGAATGGAATGAATTGTTGTTTCTGACAAGGCGGATCATGGTGACAGGGTTGTACTTGTAGTAGCTACAGGTGGAATTTTGGAAAAGGTCTACAGCATAAGCTGTCTTGTAGCAGGTAAACAATTACTCTGTGCTATGTCTTCCTACAGTGGGCCCTGGTTGTAATTCTGAATCTTTCTCTTCTTCCAACAAGCTGGTGAAAGCCTGAGAACTGCCAAATTATGGATCATGCAGCACACCATCACATATGAGACACCCTGACTGGACTAGCCTGAACAGCTAAACAGCACAGACAAAACACCTCTTTGACCCTTTTGTCTGTGACATCTTTTGATTAACTGCTCATCTCCACAATCACCACACCCTCAATGTCTCTCTCTCCCCCCACCACCACCCCCCCCACCCACCTTAAACCAATTTATATTTCTCCCTTCTTCTAACTATGCTTCAGTTCTGCCGAAGGGCCATGAAGGCTCGAAACGTTAACTGATTTCTTCTCCGCCGATGCTGCCAGATCTGCTGAGTTTTTCCAGGTAATTCTGTTTTTGTTTTAGCCTGAACAGCTTCCTGATCTGCCATGGAACTTGAAAAGTGCTTCCTAAATGGCAAGTGTTTGCACTATGTCAATTTTGGTGGCAGCATGGGCCTCCTTTGAAATTGTGTAATTGCTGCAGAGGGTAGCATTATCTCCAAGCAGCTCTTCAGCAATGAAGAGTGCTTCAATGGCAGATTACCTCAGGATTAGGGATCAGGGCAGCTACCTGGAAATGGGGTATTCAATATGCTTTGATGTTGATCACTAACCAGCTAAGTGTGAGCTTTCCTGTTTAGGAAATTGACCGATATTTTGATGATATTTTGCACAAGTGATGCTTAGGTTTGTGGAAATCTTGCCATTCAATAAAAGCAGACAGTCTTTTCTCAGCACTGACCAGAGGAAATGGTGATGAACTGCCAAAATGTGAGAACAATACAGGAGTAACTTTTTCTTCATCATCCATGGGATCTGAGCAAGGTCACCATTTGTTGCTTTTCCTAAATTGCTCTGGAGAAGGTTGTGCAGAACCACTTTCTTGAACAGCTTTAGCCCCCGTAGTATAGATATATCCATGGTGCTCTTAGAAAGAAAGTTCCAGGACCTTGAACCAGAGATGATGAATGAACAGCAACATCCAAATCAGGATGGTGTGTGGCTTGGAAGGGAACTTGAAGGTGGTGATGTTTTTGTGTGTTTGTTGACCTCGTTCTTCTAGATAGAAGAGGGTTCAGGTGTGGAAGATGTTTGTGTGATACAGTGATTGATTGCAAAGATCTTGAGGCATAAGAGTTGAGGGCTGCAGTTACTTTCAGAGATTTACTTGAGGTGATGCCTCTGCGCTCCTCCAATTCCAGGCCTGTCCACCATCTACAAGGCACAAGTCAGGAGTGTGATGGAATACTCCCCACTTGCCTGGATGATTGCAGCACTCAAGAAGCTTGACACCATCCAGGACAAAGTAGCCCGCTTGATTGGAACCACATCCACAAATATCCATTCCCTCCACCACCAACACACAGTAGCAGCAGTGTATACCATATACAAGATGTACTGCAGGAATTCACCAAGGCTCCTTCGACAGCACCTTCTAAACCCATGACCACTACCATCTAGAAGGACATGGGAAGCAAATAAATGGGGACACCACCACCTGGAAGTTCCCCTCCAAGTCACTCACCATCCTGAGTTGGAAATATATTCCCATTCCTTCACTGTTGCTGGGTCAAAATCCTGGAACTCCCTTCCTAACAGCACTGTGGGTGTAGCTACACTTCATGGACTGCAGTGGTTCAAGAAGGCAGCTCACCACCACCTTCTCAAGGGTAATAAGGGATGGGCAATAAATGCTGGCCCAGCCAGTGACGCCCACATCCCATGAATGAATTTTTAAAAAACTTTGTCGAATGCATTTTGGAAATCCAAGTATTCTTGTGACAAATGTAGTTTCATATTAACTGTGCACAAATTCCAAACAAGGCCTTTAACAGAATGTGTTAGCCTGTTGGAAAGCCAACTATTAACCAACACTAGGCATGATTATTTCAAACGAGCCACAGATGGTTGAGAAGGGAATTCATTGGCGTGAAGCAGGTGGGATTGCTGCAGATGGAGGAAATTACTGACAGCTTTCTTTTAGAGATGGGGATTTGATGCTTAGACTCCTTACTTAATTTCCTCCACCTTGAATCCATCATAAAATGCGTGGTAGTCCAGAGGAAAATCTAGGCCAATGCTTTTAGGTTGTGTACTTTGTGAGGCTCTCTTCAGGAAACAGACATAGAACATCTGTCAGGAAATTCCTTGGAACCACTCTCACTCTGCCAGCATTGTTTTGCTGGAAGCTCTGTGGAAATCTTGTTTACATGCATAAACGGGGTTTTCACTGAATTTCCACTCAGTAATGAAGGCAAGGAGGCAGCTCCATGGAAATTCCTGTCCACCTTTATTGGGGCCAGAATATTACGCTCGTCAGGCAGGCATGCGCCCGACTCGAACGAGCATAAAATGACATGTGATGACGTCGAGCAAGTTTCCCGTAGTCGTCGTGCACTCGCACGGTGTTTCAGTCAGCAGGTGTGCATGGGAATCGGCAGCATGCCCGCCGATAATTGAAAGGCCTTTAAAGGCCCCTAAAGTCATAATTGAAAGAAATTTTTCACTGCCCGTCCAACCTTACGTCGGGCAAGCAGGCAAAAAGGCCAAGCGGCCTTTGGATTTTTTAGGAAACCTCATCCACGGGCGGGATGAGGTTTCCAACAGCTATTAAAAATTAAATAAAAATTTAAACATTTCATTAATAACATGTCCCTGCTCATGTGACAGAGTCACATGAGGGGACATGTTTTTTAACAATTTAAATTCTTTATTTTTATTTCTTAAAATCTTCATCACTCTGAGGCAGCTCTGAGCCTCAGGGAGCATTTCCTGCACATACTTGCGCGCATGCGCGGAGTTCCCCGCTCGCCTTCCTCCCCCACGCCCCCACACAGGCAGCGCTGAGCTCTGCAGCACGCATTTCATGCTGGGCAGGCCTTAATTGGCCCACCAGCATGAAATTGCAGTCCGGACCCGATCACGGGCGGTGGTCGGCTTCCCAGCCGCCCCTACTCACCCCCGCCAAGCCCACTCAAAGAGGGCAAAATCCTGGCCCAGATGTCAGTAGTGCTGAAATTATAAATTGAAACTTATAAGATACAAGCACATATCAGGAGAGCAATGCAACAATTTATAATGACCAAAATGATTATGAGTCTTAAGTGGAAGCTCAGTGCAAAAGCAAAAGATGTTTAAGCTAAAGTAGGTAAATTATGAGCGAGTCACGGATAGAGCAGGGAAAGAAAAATATTTATGGACCATTACTTACCTCAGCGTACTAGGTAATCAAGCATCCCTCAGAGAGTATTCCAACACTGTTACCATATTATATTTTTCTAGCCTTTATTTTATAAATGCCTAACTTCTTGTTCATTAACATCAAAACCAAAAAATCTCACGAATCCACAGCTGAGGAGAGTGCCCCATTTTTCCAATTCAGAGCCCCTCTGTATAGTTCAGTAGTGCAGGATTTTTGGAAGGAAACAAAATTATAGAAATTCAAGGTACAGCTGTCTATTAATGCCCATGGAACATGTGAGCTGTAGGTGTCATGCAGTATTGGGTACAGCTCTGCCACTTTTTTCCTGTTGATTAGAGACATCTGTAGACAGAGCTCTGATCTTGGTACCTAGAATCATAGGGCTGAATTTTCCATGCCTGTTGGCACCAGGTGTGTTTGGCGGCATGAGCTGACAATATGACGAGAAGGCCAAAAATTGGTTTCGCGACATCACGAAACCTGTTTGCGATTGTCTGCCCTGCCCGTCAATGGCGGGTCACATTTCCTGCCATCGGACGTTAGGAACCTCATTGTAATATATCTCCATATCGTATAAGCCCAGCTCATCAAAATCATCCCCCCACGCTGGATCATCCGAGCACATTGGGAAAACACACCGGTGCAGAACATGTTTTAACAAGTGTGAAGCGCAGAAGTCGGGACTTACTGTCAGGGCCTTGCTCACATCGCAGACATCCAAGTGGCAGAAGATGCTGGAGCCTGACAGCAACCGGACCCTGGAGGAAGGTCCATGACACGCTGGGTGGATTCTCATGGGCATGGCTCCACCGCGAAGCAGCTCATAGAAGGTAGGAAGTCACCGTTGAGAGGCTGCTCACAAAGGATGATCATCGAGGGGTGGGGAGGAAGGTCCAGCTGTGTTTGGCAGAGAAAGGTGTACTGGGGGGGGGTGTGGGTGAACAAGGTCTAGGATCGACAGGGACAGGAAGAGGTGTCAGAGGGTTGAGGTTGGGAGGGAGGTAACGAAGGTGTCAGAGGGTTGAGGTTGGGAGGGAGGTAACGAAGGTGTCGGGGGTGAGGTTGGTGGGGGGAAACGAAGGTGTCGGGGGTGAAGTTGGGAGGGGAACGAAGGTGTCGGGGGTGAGGTTGAGGGGGAAATGAAGGCATTGGGGGGTGAGGTTGAGGGGGAAATGAAGGCATCAGGGGGTGAGGTTGGGGGGGAATGAAGGTGTCCGGGGTGAGGTTGGGGGGGAATGAAGGTGTCGGGGGTGAGGTTGGGGGGGAACGAAGGTGTCGGGGGTGAAGTTGGGGGGGGAACGAAGGTGTCGGGGGTGAGGTTGAGGGGGAAATGAAGGCATTGGGGGGTGAGGTTGAGGGGGAAATGAAGGCATCAGGGGGTGAGGTTGGGGGGGAACAAAGTTATCAGGGGGTGTGAGGTGGAAGGGGAGGAACAAAGGTGTTAGGGGGTGAGGTTATGGGCCGACGAAGGTGTCGGGGGTTGAGATTGAGAGGGGGATTGGAGTACAGGGGGTTGGAGGGATAACGGAGGAGAAGACAGCAACTGGGAAGGTAGATGTAAGGGGGGAGGAAGGTGTAAGGGAAGGAGTTTGGAGGGGGGAATGAATCTGGAGAGGGGAAGGAGTCCAGGGGAGGAAGGAGTCCAGAGAGGAGAAGAAGGCTGGGGGTAGGAAGTCCGGCGAGGGAAGAAGTAAGGGTGGAGGAAGTAGTGGTGGAGGAAGGATTCGGGAAGGGGGAAGCCCTAAGGGGTGTGAGGGCAGCCCGGTGGGAGGTGGAGTCTGGGGGCAGGGGAAAGGAGTTCCAAGAGGGGAAGGAGTCCAGAGGTGGGGGGGATGTTCAGGTGAACATGCAAGGGAGGGCTCTGATGAGTCCAAGACTGGCTCCTGGAGAGTGAACTGAGGGCGGGCACAGTAGGAGAGAATGGTGAGAATGGCTGAAGGCAGAGTGAAGCGGTAAGGTGGGAGGCTGAGGATACGATGGTATTGGTAGAAGGGATGGCGAGGGTGGTTGGTGGGGACTCCAAGGCAGACTCGGACCCTGGAGGGGGCAAGGAGGAGGTTGGCGAGGTTAATGTGGATGGGGGTGGGATTTTCGGGAAGGAGGGGAACATACACGTTCACCTGGACATCCCAGAAAGAAAAGGGTTGTGGCTGGTAGGTCAGGGAGGGGAGGTGGAAGGTGATGCCAGGGGGGTCGACAGTGATGGGGAAAAGGAAATGGGCAAGTGGGGGAGGGGAAGGGACAGGGGACCAGAAGAAAAGCTATAGCACTACCATGCTTGTTAAATCAAAAATGAAACAAGAGTCGTGGTGGGTGAGATCAGGTGCTGCATGGGAGTGTGATCAATGGGTGGGTGGAGATGCAGGTCAGCTCAGATGGACAACTGAAAGCGAACCCCAGCAGACAGCATTGAAAATGCTCAGGACATGGAGATGAGTGTGATGGGGGAAGGATCCGAATGCCTGTGAGAGTGCTTGCACGAGGCTCCAAAAGGCCCTGCCACACACACACTTCCCCCTTCAGAATCACTCATGGGCTGGCTGTGTGCAGCTGAACTGCTAGTGGGAGATGTGGGGGAGATGCAGGGGGAGGACTCGCAAAGCCTGTCAAAGAAGCTGAAAGACGCCATTACACATCATTCAGTGAAAGTGAATATATTTTTAGATTGTAACGTGACAAAATGTGTTCACCTGTGCAACCAACTGTGATCAGAATTTCTTAACTTTTGAACACCTTAGACCTTAGGTGCTGCCCTAACATCTGCAGCAGGGGTTGAGACAGCCTGTGTAATTGTTGGCCCTATTGCCTCTGATGACTTCAGCATTGGTCCTCTGAAGAGCCGAGGCCTTGGGGACCCTGGCTTTCTTTGGCTGTCCTCCTGTGGGCCAGCTGCTCCCTCTGCAGTGACAGAGGATGAGGTTGAGGGGGTGACAGGCAAGAGGGACTTGGAGGGAGAGGACAGCCTCTGAGGTTCCTGAGTGGATGACCCAGTGGTGTCTTGTTGCTGGTTCTCCTCCTCCCTTCGGGTGCCCGACCTGATTCCTTGTGGGGAAGGAGCACCTGAGGGTCGTCGGAGTGCCCTGTTTCCCTCTCGTGTTGCCACTGCAGGAACTCACCCATGGCTACTGCAGTGGGGTGCAGGTCTGCCTGTACCTCCGTGTTCTGCTGGACCAGGGTCTCCACGGCATCTGCCATCCTCTCCATGGAGACCTCAATGCACGCACATATGTACACCACTGCATCAGAGAGTAGGCGGATACATGGATACATTCCTTGGACTCACGTGCCACACTGTTGAGGGCATCCAATGGCTCTATGTGATGTACACCCACCTTCTGCTGAATCTTCACGATGAGTTGGAAGGTCAAAACCAGAGGCTCATCGTCTCACTCGGACCTCGCAGATGCCTCTTCCCCAGCAGTTCTCCAAGTGCCAAGGAACTCGGTTGAATCTGCCTCCTCCTGCTGCGGACACATGTCCATGTGGTGACTACCAGATTGTGAACCCGAGCCTGCTCTAGATCTAGGTCCCACTGAGGTGTGTGTCTCTGTGCTGGTGCAGGGTGTGGGTAAGCACAGTGACAGGTCTTCCAGGCTGCTTATTTCCAGCTCTTCAATGGAGGAGGTGTCCTCTTGGCTGGAGGTGAGGACGTGGATGGAGCTGAGGGACTGACTGGCTGAGGGTGTCAGTGCTTAGCAAAGCTCCCTGTGAACCAAAGTAGAGATAATTAGTGCATGGCAGCAGAGTCAAAAGCAGGAGACAGAGCACTCACAGTTGCGTTGAGAGAGGGATGATGTGGGGCAGGACCCTCACGTGGGTGTGAGCTGCTGACCTCACTGTCACCGCAGGAATGGTCCATGTCCTCACCAGTCAGCGCAATGGCATGCTCCTCAAAGTGAGTGAGGGGCCTAATGTGGGTCACTCCAACCCTGGTCAGGAACCTCTCCCTGCTTTTGCAAGCCAGCTTCTCCTGCATGACAACAGATGGAGTGAGTGCGAGCAGGATACATGGCGCTGCATGGAATGCTTGTGTGGTGAGTGGAGACATGGACGGGATGAGGACACGAGCTCCAGAGGATATGAGCCTGATGGAGATGTAAGGTTGTGAGAGTTAGTGGTGTTGTCCCTTGAGATGTGAGATCCCTGTGGATGTGTGATGGGTTTGTGAGTGTGTGAGTTGAGAGTGATGAGAAGAGTGACCTCCCCTGGTGGAACAGAGGAGATCATTCATCCTCTTGCGGCACTGGATAGCTGTCCTCTTTTGTAGGGTGTTGGCACTGATCACCGCTGCCACCTCCTCCCATGCTGGATTGGCGATGTTGCTGATCTCCTGCAGCCACAGCAATGTAGAGGACATCACGCTGGGCCTCCACTGCATATAAAAGGTGCTTGAGGGACGTGTCATTAAACCCGGGGGCTGCAGTCTCTTTGCCTTTTGGGGCCATGTCTTCTATGCAGCAGTCCTTGGTGGGAAGCACTGTGGTGTGTTCGCATGGCTGTACTTTAAATATGGCACCCATTGTGATGAAGCAGCGAGGTGATGGCATGGCGGGTGAATGAAAGCCCACCCGCCATCGAAACAGCGTGTTTCCTGGGAATGCATTATTAATGAGGCGGGATTGCGATGATGCGGCGTGAAAAGCTGCCAATGCAACCTGCAGGTAAAATGTACTTTTTCCCACCTGTTACCACACTTTGTGCAAATCTCGGATGATTAAGCCCATAGAATCATAGAATAGCTACAGCACAGAAGATCATTCTGCCCATCGTGTCTATGCTGGCTCTCTGCAAGAACAATTCACCTATTGCCACTCCCCTGTATTTTCCCCATAGCAATAAATTTTTCCTCTTCAGATTGAATGCCACAATTGAATCCACCTCCACCACACATTCAGGCAGTGCATTCCATATCCTAAGCACAAGCTACATAAAAATGTTTTTTCTCATGTTGCCATTGCTTCTTTTCCCAATCACCTTAAATTGGTGTCTTCTGGTTTCTCAATCCTTCCAATTTGTACTTGTTCCTATATCTGTAAATGTAGTCCTGAGGGCATTTCTGGGTGGCTGAAGGAGCCTCTGCTGTAGCCCGAGCTAGCTGGCATCCGCCTGTTGCTCCTCCTTTACTTCATCAAAAAAACTTAAGTAAAGGGATTCCCAGTTCCACAATCCATAGTGCCAATAATATGCACAGCCCAAAAAATGGGAATGCTAAAACACTTAGCAGTGAATTGCCAAAATGGACAAAAATCAACAAAAAATCTGGAATACAGTATCAAAATTCAGCATCTTGTTAGCCCCTTTAAATGCAATTCCACATACAGCACAGCTTCTAGCAAACATAAGTTCCTGTGGGTTTATTATCCAGTTCCATTAAGGCACACACACATTCCAGGAAATTGCTGGATATCTAAATTATGGTTAAATTTTGCAGCTAAGAAAATTGTGGACACTCTCAGCAATGCAAGCAGAGCTGACAGATGCATTAAATGGCCAGAGGTGGTTTAACTGATCTCCTCCCATAGTTCTGATTGGCTATACCCATTATGTTCATTCAAGATCTGGCAACAATCTCAGAATTCTGTCTCAAAATCTATCCTGGTTACATTAAAGATTATCCATTCATTCTATGAGTCAAATAGTCTTTCTGACAGCATGCAGAATATTTGAGTTTATTACTTTTATTCAAACATTGCTTATTTAAATATGCTTTTGTAGAAAATTATAAGGAAACAGAAGGACAAAATAATGTTTTGGTGAAAAATCACACCTAAATGTTCCCTTGGTCCAGTTCAGTTTGTGCATTTCCAGTTTTTTCTTTATTTTTCCACGGTTCCCAAATTGTAGATTACATGCAGCTCTGAATGTTAAAATAAGGAGATATTTAATATCAAACCTTATGTTAAGCAAAACAATTGCATAAGCAATTTGGAGATAAATTTTGGAAAGCACTAGAACGAATAAATCCATAATTAACTGCCTTCCTGCTTCTCACCTTCTGATTGTCCTTTATTCGATATCACCTGCTATATCATTGAATTTTGTTACAATAGTGGGCTGAATTTTCATTCAAGGGTCAGGAACCTGACACAGGGCTAGTTCCGACTCCCCCACCCATACGTGTTATGGACACGCCTACCGCTAGTTTGAAATTGGGAGCCAATTAAAGGCCAGCGAATAAGTTCACCATTCAATCAGGGACAGTGGGATCACGACAATAGAGGGCCAATGGGAGGCCCTTCAGCGATCGCAGCACCGTCAACCAAGTTGGAAGGTGCCCATCAGAAGATAGAAACAACAAAGGAGAAGGCAAGGTAAGTTTTCTGAGTTTTAAAATGGCCAGAGCTGCCTGGGCATAATCCTGGAGGGGCAACATGGTCAAGTCCAATGTGGGCTGCATGCATTGCCGACTGGAAATCCCAGTCAGCGCCAAAACAGGGCCTTAACATGTCCCTTAATTAAATTAATTTTCAGATAATTGACTACCCAACACTCACTGATCCGGCCCTGACCTCACCTCTTTGAAAATGACTCAGGTTCAGAATCAAATTGCTGGCCTGTCCACCTCTGATCTGGACCCCAAGCTTAATTGAAAATTGAAAATTCAGTCTAATATTTCTCTTTCCTTCTCTTTAGTAGAGATAAATTGTATTCTCTGACATGGTTGCATTAATTGTTTAAGGTAGGCGTTGTTATGAATACAGGGTGTTATTAAATGTTACGGACTCTCTCTTTTAATTTGAGTAACACAGGATGCCCTGGAAAAAAGGGGGATGGTGTGTATTGGACTCTGCTTGGCAATGGGGACAGGAGTCCCAGGACAAGACTTACTGAAACTCAAGTGCCATATTTCACACCTGAACAGAAAGAAGAGGCAGCTGTTCTTGCTTACAGACTCCCTTAAAAACCATGAACAGAGAGAGAGAGAGATAGAGAGAGAGAGAGAGAGAGAGAGAGAATCACGGATAAAGACAGGAGCAACAGCTTCTGTAAACAGCATGGAAAAGAATGTCCTCTGTCAGCTACCAGGCAGAATGCTGGAGGGAGCTTATCTTCTAGTTGAAGAGATGGAATCTGCAGAGATTTAAAGACACTGGAATATTCGCTGTGACATTGCTGGGTGAAGGAATCACCAGAGTGGGTCTTTGCTGCTCAAAGTCAGCTTGGGGAATTATCAGAAGACTGAGAAGACTGAGGGAGGCACCTTTCGATCAACACTAGACATTACGATTCAGCGAACTGGGGAGAAGCGAGTCCATTGGAAGCTGAAAATAATTTGGACTTGTTCCAATAAAGAATACAGTTCTGCAGAGGGTCCAGTGTAATGTATAAATGTGGGGGAGAATTTTTCCTCTGGCGGGAGGGCTGAGCGGGAGCGGGCGGGGGCAGGCGCGCAGCCAATTGCCACCCACAATTGGCTGCGCGCCACCATTTTACACGGGGAGGCCAATTAAGATCCACCCAGCATAACGCGTGGCCGGTAGCACTCAGTGCTACCTGTGCAGGCGGGGGAAGGAGGGAGAGTCGGGGCCTGCTATCTTTCATGCATGCATGTGAAAGAGCGCAGCAGTCTCCCTGAGGCAGGGAGCTGCCTTGGGGAGATTGAATAGAGAATAAAAAACTTCAATAAATGGAGTAAAAATGTATTTAAACGTGTCCCCTCATGTGACAGTGTCACATGAGTTGGGACATGTTTGTAAAGGTGGGGAAATTATTTTATTGGTTTTATAAAAGCTTCAGGAAACCTCATCCCGCCCGTGGGCTGCTTGGGCCTTTCGCCTGCCCACCAACCGTAAGGTTGGACGGGCAGCATTCTTAACTACGTTAATAACTTTCTTAATGGATTTAATAGGCCATTGACATTTCGGCAGGTACGCAGCTGCCTCCTGCGCACACCTGCCAAACAAAATATTGAGATGACGTGCAATGAAGTCAGGACACACGCCCGACGTCATCGCGCGTCATTTTACGTGTCGGCGTCTTGGGCCCGCCCCCACACGCCCACCGAAAGATTCAGCCGGTGGTGTAGGGTTATCGTCATTACTAAGGGTTATCGTTTCTGTAGTTTAGAGTATTAATTGCCTACTAAGTAACATTTGCTGATGTTGATTTTAGTTTGTTACATTAAAAGTCTTAAAACATAAAATCTTGTTCTGTTATTCCTTTAAGTTTGTCACTGGGAATTCAAATCTCTTTTTAAAAGTTATCTGTCTCTACAGGGATTGTAACAGGAGTGAATAGTATTCAACAAATCAAGAGTCATACGCAGTAATCTCCAGAGAGCAGTGGAGGCTGTGTCATTGAATCTATTCAAGGCTGAGTTAGACGGGTTTTTGATAGACAAGGTAGTCAAGGAGTATGGAGGGGCAGGCAGGAAAGTGGATTTAGGGCCACAATCAGATCAGCCATGATCTTATTGAGTGGCAGAGCAGGCTCGAAGGGCCCAATGGCCTACTCCTGCTCCTAAATCCTAAATTCCTATGTTAATGAATGAGTGCTTGGTCAGCAATGTGAAATTATTGACCTTTGCAACTTATCTCACTTGTGGAATAACATTTAATACCAAATTATGAATATTCAGGTGGTAGGGAGGTAATTGATGGAAGCACTTTGTTGAGCATGAATAGGTTCCTAACATTTTAAAATTAAATCTGGGAGGCTTTTACTTAATGGGGATGAATTGGTAAATTTACAACAAGGTGGCCTAATAAATGAACATCAGTTGTGTTATACTGCCATACATTTAGCATCATATATTTATGGTGTCTGGATTCTAGACCACAATCATAAATCTGTCATGCAACTTTATCCTCCATTGAAATGCCTGGAACTTATTTTGCCACACTGGTGTGAAAACAATACTCCATCCTACCACAAATGTGCTACTTTCAGAAAGCATATCAAATATAATTGTAGTCGGTAAAGGTATCACTATTCTTTACACTTTTGTAATTTGAGGATTGAGTGGTACACTGGGTTAGAGCCTTTGAGACCCAGGATTAAATACAGTCCAAACTCATGAAATGTATGTCTCTTCTCTCTTCTCGCTGTGTGCATAATAAATGGAAGAATTGTGGGAAATCTCACTAAGTCTTCTATGAGCTCCACCAAATAGCACAGGGGTGCCATTATTTTGCACTAATTCAGAAACAACAATTACAGAAGCTATAATAATGGTCAATTTGGAAAATAAAAGCTGTTCTCTTTAGAAGAAGGATTTTTAAAATATATATTATTCTTTCATGGGATTTGAGCATCTCTGGCAAGTCCAGCATTTTTTGGTCATCCCTAATTTCCTTTGAGAAGGTGTTGAAGAGCCATATTCTTGGACCGCTGTGGTAATCTGGTGTAGATAAACCTAGAGTGCTGTTAGGAAGGGAGTTCCAGGATTTTGATGTAGTGACTGTGAAGGAAAGGAGATATAGTTCCAAGTCAGTTTGATGTGCGGCTTGGAGCAGAACTTTTGGTGGTGGTGTCCCCATGCACCTGCTGCCCTTGTCCTTCTAGGATGGTGAGAAGTCACGGTTATGGAAGATTCAGTTGAAGGAGCCTTGTTGAGTTAAGGAACGTTATTAGGGTTATGCTCTCAACTTGTTTGCTTTAATTCTCCACAATGCATATTCCTGATCAGGGACAAGCTAGCATAGAATCCATTACCTTCAATTGGAGCCACAGGTCTCTATGACCCATTCACCCCTACATCCCCCATTGATGGGATAGACCACAGAATTACATCTGATCCCTTTTTGGATGTTTGATGGGAGTTAGATTGTAAATGGTGGTAAAGGACTGCATGTTATGACGATGGTATCATACTTAAAGTTGTAAAGTCCAAATTGGGGCTGTATTGAATAAGTAAGGTGCAAAACCATTTACTCACTGGTGCTGTTTCTTGAAAAATTTCAGTTTGGATGTTTTATCATAGTATGAGCTTGCACCAGCTCTGAAAATAAAATGTATGCATGCTGAATTTACTGCTTTGTTGTAAATTCTGACTATTCAATTTGTATGTTTCATATCTGGCTTCAGTGTCCAGATTCAATTTGATAGCCTGTGGTTAATTTCGATCAAATCACCCGAGTCCCTTCATAAAAATGTTTGGCAAATGGGCTTCTTAACTTAGTTCCGCGATTATATACACAAAGACATTTCTTTCTTTCCGATTTACAATTGAATTTGATGTCATGTTGTTGCATTTATAGAAAGTCGCAAAACAATTTGTCAGCTTTTTCTACCTGTGCTCTAAGAACTGCCTACAGTTGCTATAACCTCTTCCTGTTCACCTTTGCCCCCATCTTTTACATTTTCACTCTTGGAAAAGAAGATGGACCAGTATTTATTTCTCAATAGCCCTCACAGTTGTTTACATCACCAAGATACTGCAACAATGGTTTACTGTTGTCTGTCCAACAGCTGCACTGGCAGTGTTGGGAATCAGGAATGTACACAGCTAAAGAAACTATGAAAACAATGTGCAGACTGCTGTTTCACACCTTACATGCAACCGCTATTAACTCTTTCCTCACTATGCACAAATTGTCACTGATATACTTAAAGGGTGCCTTGGAGGAAACAAAGTACCGGTAATTGCTTTCTAACAATAAATTCTCAGGTTTAAGCACTGCTGGCGATGCAGCACTTAACAGTTGGTGACTGGAAACTGTCAGCAGCCCAGTTGTGTGCTTGATTGTTTCCTGCAGGCCAAGTTGCCAAGGTATCTATCTGTATCTCCTAATGATCCCACACAGGGAGTTCTCCATGACAAGACTTGGACTAAAGCTAGGATTTGAATTTTTGTCGACCATTTTCCATTTCCTTTGGACTACTTATTATTATGTGGATTTTATTAATTTTACATTGTATGTATGTATCAGAAGCAAGTATTTGTATAACTGATAGCAAACATGTAACAAACATCACAAATGGCCATTATGGGTGTGATTTCTTAACTTGATCAAAGATTTATCTGAAGAAAAATTACATATATTTTATTTTGGGCCATTGATTTGAATCACACAATCACTGAGAAATATCGTGTAAAGTTGTTGATTGCACAAACTATGCTCTGTGGCAAAAGCAGAGAACCCATTTCATTGATTTTTCATGCCGTCTTTAGTAGGGATAATGTTTCCTAGCAGGGAAAAATGTTAAGGATCTAAATCAGCCCAAGTCAAAATACAAATGTAGGGTTTTCTCAAATATATTTCTCAAATATATATGAATTTTAATCTATTCAGATTTTCGATTTGGTTTGTTGCTCAGCATTGCTGAAGTTCTTACTTTGGCATCAGCTCATTCCAGTTCATAGTTATTGGAGGACACCAGGTGGCACAGTTTGCAGTTATATAAAGTGAATGGGACACATGGCATCCGGAAACATGACTATAGACTTATAAAATTAACAAAGAGTCTATAAAATAATATATTTTATTTTAAAAACAGCATCGAAGCAGAAAATAGAATGTATAAAATTATGGAATTGTTGCATCTTTGAAAAATAAATACTTAATGATGCAACTAATTCATGCCTGAAGTATAAAAAGAAACTGGAGGCAGTTATTCACCATTAGTGAGTATGGCCATTTTATGTACACAGAATCCACTGAATTTGTAACATCAGTGCAATGCTTTGCTTAGTTGATTTATAGATTCATCATAAACGTACCTTAGGCCAACTTTAATTAATTATACTTGGGACAAAATTGTTATTTAGTGTACTCTTGCAAATAATCTATTCCTTGCAGCGGCCCCTACTCCACTGCTGCAACTATGCTGGAAGTACAGTGGAAAATCCACTTATACTTGTGAATGGGATTTCCACTGATCTTCTGACAACTTTATGGCAATGGAATGGGTGCAGTTCAAAGAAAATATACTTCAAATAAATATTGTTGCACAAAATCCTATGGGCAAATTTTTTAGCTCGGCGGGCGCGCACGCACCCAACCCGCTCGAGCGTGAAATGACGGGTGTTGGTGTTGGCCGAGCGTGCTGACGTCAACGTGGAGTCGCGCAATAGTTTGGTTGGCTGGGGCATGCTGGAGTCGGCAGTGCGCCTGCTGACAATTAAAAGGCCTGTTAAGGCCATTAAAGAACCAATTAACTTAAATTTTTCGCTGCCCATCCCAGCTTGCGGTTGGAAGGCAGACAAAAAGGCCAAGCAGCCTTTGGATTTTTTTGGAAACCTCATCCGCAGGCAGGTTGAGGTTTTCAAAAGCAATTAAAAACAAAATAAAATTTTTAAAATTTAATCAATAACATGTCCCTGCTCATGTGACAGTCACATGAGGGGACATGTTTTGTTACATTTTTCAAATCTTTATTTTTTTAAAAACTCTTCGTCTCCCTGAGGCAGCTCTGTGCCTCAGGGAGATTTTCAAGCGCTCACTCACGCGCACGCGCAAAGTTCGTGCTCGCCCTGCTCGCCCTCCTCCCCTCCCCCTCCGCACAGACAGTGCTGAGCATTGCTGCTCATATTTCACGCTGGGTGGACCTCTGCCAAGCCCGCCCGACATGGGCTAAATTCTTCCCTATGATTATGCTGTCCTCCTGAGCACACCAGCAAGATACCCAAACCATCCTTAAGCTCACACGTCATTAACATTCAACAAACCAACAGTCTGGTCCTGGGGGAGAGTTGTAGGGGTCCTGGAGGGGGTGGGGGGCGGGTGGGTGATAGAGGGGCCAGCAGTGGGTTGGAGTATTTTTGTATGTCTCAATTTTGTAAGCTTAATCCAGCCTCTGTTCACTTAGCTACAAATTTTGCATTACTGCTGCAACCATTTCAGCATTTACAGGAAACTGAGTTTACAAA
Organism: Cetorhinus maximus; assembly: GCF_964194155.1. NCBI lineage: Eukaryota > Metazoa > Chordata > Chondrichthyes > Lamniformes > Cetorhinidae > Cetorhinus > Cetorhinus maximus. Next base: position 83,608,688 of record NC_135883.1, on the reverse strand, counting down.
GTGCCCTGCTCAAACATGCCTAACTGAGAGTGGCTGCAAAAACAAGGAAAACACACCAGCAGGCAAATGTTTTACAATCTAAACTGGAAAACTTTAAGCATATTTACATTTAGTCACACTAAATGTATTTTGTTTCACATATGTTCGATGGCATTGCATTTAAAGTGGCAAATTCTTGAGAAATAAGATCATAGACACCTCAAGTTCACAATGGTAAACTCATTTGTGTTTCAACCAAATGAGGAGTTTTTTTGTTGTATTAATTTCGTCAGATATGTCAGCACCATGTGTGTTACCTTTAGAGAGTTTGTTTGTTGTGCCATGTCAACAGATCTTGTCTGCAAAATGTAATATAGACACAGAATCATAATTATTTACTGGGATTGCATCATTTAATAATCTTGTGTGTATATATTATATATTTATATATTTTAGGTTAAATATTATTTATATATATTTAATAAAGATTTAGTAAGTTTATCTGAAGTTTTCTTTTCGTGACATGGGGCATGCCACCACTGATATTTTCAGTCTTCAGCATTTGCGAGAGGAAAATTGCTCTGTGTACAATGTGTAGGTAAATTTTGCACTTTGGTAAATATATCTGCTAAGTCTATCACAGAATTTAAGGCCAATATTGTAACATGCCAAACATTTTCATACATTGCTCTTATGAATAACTTTAAGAACTTGCATTTATATTGTCATTTATTGGCTGTGAAACACTTGGAATATTTTAAGAATGTGAAAGACTCTTCATAATGCAAGTTCTCTCTTTCCTTTCTCTTCCATATGTAGTGCTTTTAATATAATAGATGTTGCAAAGCACTTCTTGCAGAAGAATTATGATAGATTGCCAAAGAGATAGGCTTTGAGGAGACTTGACAGTGGTGAGGGAGAGATAGCAAGGTGGAGAGTCTCAGGACAGAGTTGCAGAGTATGAGGCTAAGATTGTTGAATGCTGTGCCACTGAAGGAGAAGTAAACAGGAGAGGCAAACAGAAAATCAGTGTGCATATGCATGAAAGCAGTACTTGAGGAGATTACAGTGGTGGCACAAAGTGAAGATATAGAGAGATTAGAAAATCAGGCTGAGGATTTTTAATGCAATGTGTTGGGGGATGGAGGTAATTGTAGAGCAAAACTTAATGCAGGCAGGAGATGAATGGTAAAGATTTGGATGAGTCTGACTTAATGTTATATGGAGTTTAGGAGGCTAGTGAAAGAGGGGTTGAGCATCCAGGAAGTCTAGTCTGTGGGTAATAAAAGTGTGGATAATCTGAAGTAAGGACATAGGTGAAAATATGTAGTTCTGGGAACAAAAGGGAAATGGAGTTTGGAGATCATACCAGAGCCAGACAGAACACTGAGGTTGCATACCATCAGGTTCATCCTTACTGGGCAACTGAAGGTGCGAAGGGGATAGAATGGGTGGTGGGATGGGGAAAGTGCTTTTTAATTTGTTCTCAAGTTGTGAGAAATATTGGCAAGGTTTCATTTATTTCTCATCCCTAATTGTCCTGAAAACTGCTGCATTCCTTGCAGTGTCAGGGCTTTCACAGTATGGCCACCATAAACGAAGGAATGGCAAAATATGTCAAATAATGGTGTGTGATTTTAAAAGGAACTGGGAGATGATGTGTTTCTATTACATCATTGTTCTTGTTCTTTGTGATGGTAGACCTCAGAGAGAAGGAACTAACTTTGATGAATAGCTGCAATGCATCTGGTAGATACACTTATCAAATGTTCTCCTGACTTGTTTCCCATCCTCTATTCTACCTACATTTCAGGTCATTCACAGCTTTGCTGCCTGTATCCCTTCTCTCACCAAGCTCATCCATAATCTTATCCTCATTGACCTACACTGGCAACACCTTGAACTTAAAATTCTCATCCTTCTGTTTAAATTTTTTCATGGCCTCACCCCTTTTTGTTACTGTGACCTCCTTAATCTCTACAACCCTAAAAAGCTCTACATTCATCTGGCTATGGCCTCTAGCGCAATGACCCCACCCTTCACTTTGCATTAATGGCAATGTATTCAACTGCCTCAATCCAACACTGTAGAATTCCCTCTCTAAAACCACCTCCCACTTCTCCTTTAAGACCCTCTTTAAAATCAACCTCTTTGACCAAGCTTTTGATAATATCTCCTTCATAATATCTCTTTCTTCAGTTCAGTGCCTATATTTTGATTATCTCTCTGAGAGAGATTTTATTCTTGTGTTTGGTGTTGTTGTATATATTGCAGCCTCAGTGTGCTATTGATAGAGGGGCCACTTACTGAGAGCAATCAGCGAGATGCTAATCTGAGGGTTGCTCTGTCCTGAATAGTGTTATTGTGGCTACGTATATCTAGTATTCCATCACACTCCTAATTTGAGCCTTGGTTGAGAGGTGTTAAGGGGTCAGAAGGTTAGTCATTTGTACAGAATTATCAGTCCTGCTTTTGTAGCCACATTGCTGGTATTGCAGATCTGGTTACGTTTCTGATCAATGGTGACCACAGGATGTTGATGATGGGTTCTGGAGAATGATGGTGCCATTGATTGTCAGAGTGAATAGATGCACCTTAATTTATTACAGAAGGTTATTGCTTGCATTTATTTGGCAACAGCTAAACAGAATGGTTTCCATTTTACCAATGGTAAGGTTCAAAAAGCTTTGAGTTATCAAAGAACCGATATTGTACAACACATTGATGATCATGGGGACATGATACTGAAATCTGTATTTGAAAAGTGTACCTACTGGATGTATTGCAGCAATTCACCGAGGTTAGTTCTTTCCCTCTGAGTTCTACCATCACAAAGAACAAGGGCAGTAATGTAATAGGAACACCAGCCAGAATCCTCCGGCCCCATTGGCATCGGGCATCATGGAGGGCAGGGGATGACAATATGGCTTTCTCACCATCATGAAAGCAGTTTGAGATTGTCCACTCCACCTGTCAATCACAGGCCACGTTTCCCATTGCCACATGTCTGGAACCTAATTTCAATACTTTTTAAAAATTTGTTCATGGATGTGGGTGTCGCTGGCTAAGCCAGCATTTATTGCCCATCCCTAATTGCCCTTGTTCAGAGGGCGTTTTTTAAGAGTCAACATTGCTGTTGGTAACCAGGTGAGGATGACAGATTTCCTTCCCTAAAAGACATTAGTGAACCAGATGGGTTTTTACAACAACCAACAATGGTTTCATGGTCATCATTAGACTTTTAATTCCAGACGTTTCTTGAATTCAAATTCCACCATCTGCCATGCTGGGATTCAAACCCAGGCCCCCAGAGCATTACCCTGGGTCTCTGCATTACTAGTCCAGCAACAATACCGCTACACCATCGCCTCCCCCTTTAGCATCTCATTATAAGCTCTGCTTGCCAGAATCATCCTCCCTCACTGGATCTGGGCATGTCGGTGTGATTGCTCGCTGACGTGTTTCACAACTGTACATTAGCAACGTGCACCTGGTGAGCTGCACTTAGCTCAGGACTTGAAGGTTTGTCTGCCTTCCTTGCTTCAGGCAGCACTCACAGTCATCAGTGCTGAGCTTCACAGTCATCAGTGGTGACTTTTAGTGGGGGGGGCTCACGGACAGGTCTCTACCTACCAGATCAGCTGTAAGGTGACTTTTCAATGGCTGCAGGGCTAGGATTTGCTTGGAGAAGGGGGAGAAGTGGCCTCAGGTAAGGGAAGAGGCTGAAGTATGAGGCCTGTACTGGTGGAAGGGGGGTATCGCAGGTGTGTGTGGGGTCACATGTTGATCTGTGCAATTGGCCTACAGATGGTGAGGACTGGGGATGCAGTCTCCAGAGGCTAGATGGAGATGTGAGGGTGTGTGTGAGAGAGAGTGATGATGTCCCTTGAGCTGGCAGTGAGTGAGACACCAGTGAATGTGTGATGGCCTTGTGAGTGTGTGAGTTTAGAGTGACAAGATGGTTGCCTTACCCTGGCGGCACAGATGAGATCATTCATCTGTTTTCTGCACTGGATGGCTGACCTACTCTGTGCAGCATTGGCTCTTACCACCTCTGCCACCGCCTCCCTAGCTGGAGTGATGAGACTGCTGGCCTCCTGCGTCCAGAACGGGGGTAGGGACATCTTGACCAGATTCCACGGCATCCACAAGGGGTCCCAGGGATGCATTACTGAATCGGGGGGGGATTGCACTCTTCTTGGCTTTTGGGGCCATGCCTTCACCGGAGCAGTCCTGGGCTTCAAGCATTGAGAAATGTGCATGCAGCTGTAGTTTAAATGTGGCGCCCTGCGGGAGGAAGCAGCAAGGTAACAGCATGGCGGGAAAATCAGAGTCTGCCCACCAGCGAGATGGCGTGTTTCCCGTGGCTGCATAATTAAGGCGGCAATGGGTTGAGACGGCGCAAAAACCCACCATTGCAGTTGGCGGGTAACGCTATTTTTTTTCTGCCCACTACCACACTTTGTACAAATCTGGGACGATTCTGTCCACCATCACCTCCCGGCTCCTTTCAAAGTCACATACCATCCTCACTTTGTCATATTTTGCTATTCCTTCGTATATGGTGGTCACATTGTGGAAGCCCTGACACTGCAAGGAATGCAGCAATTTTCAGGACAATTAGGGATGAGAAATAAATGAAACCTTGCCAACATTTCTCATAACTTGAGAACAAATTAAGTTGTGATAGAATTTACCCTGCAATTTGAGAGGAAAAAGCTGGAATCAGATGTAACGGTATTACTGTTGAATAAAGGCAACTACAGAGGCATGAGAGAGGAGCTGGCCAGAATTGACTGGGAGATGAGCCCAGCAGGAAAGATAGTGGAACAGCAATGGCAGGAGTTTCTGGGAGTAATTTGGGAGACACAGCAAAAATTCATCCCTAGGAAGAAGAAGCATACTAAAGGGAGGACGAGGCAACCATGGCTGACAAGGGAAGTCAGGGACAGCATAAAAGCTAAAGAGAAAGCATATAATGCGGCGAAGAGCAGTGGGAAACCAGGGGATTGGGAAGCCTACAAAGACCAACAGAGGACAACTAAAAAATAAATAAGGAGGGAGAAGATTAAATATGAGGGTAAACTAGCCAGTAATATAAAAGAAGATTGCAAGAGTTTTTTTAGATATATAAAGGGTAAGAGAGAGGCAAAAGTGGACATTGGGCTGCTGGAAAATGACGCTGGAAAAGTAGTAGTGGGGAACAAAGAAATGGCGGAGGAATTGAATAGGTACTTTGCGTCAGTCTTCACGGTGGAAGACACGAGTAACATCCCCAAAGTTCAAGAGAGTCAGGGGGCAGAGGTGAGTATGGTAGCCATTACCAAGGAGAAGGTGCTAGGAAAACTGAAAGGTCTGAAGGTGAATAAATCACCTGGACCAGATGGATTACACCCCAGAGTTCTGAAGGAGATAGCTGAAGAGATAGTGGAGGCGTTAGCGGCGATCTTTCAGGAATCACTCAAGTCAGGGAGGGTCCCAGAGGACTGGAAAATCGCTAATGTAACCCCCCTGTTTAAGAGGGGAGTGAGGCAAAAGACGGGAAATTACAGGCCGATTAGCCTGACCTCAGTCGTTGGTAAGATTTTAGAGTCCATTATTAAGGATGAGATTTCAGAATACTTGGAAGTGCATGGTAAAATAGGGCAAAGTCAGCATGGTTTCATCAAGGGGAGGTCATGCCTGACAAATCTGTTAGAATTCTTTGAGGAGGTAATGAGTAGGTTAGACAAAGGAGAGCCAATGGATGTTATCTACTTGGACTTCCAGAAGGCCTTTGACAAGGTGCTGCACAGGAGGCTGCTCAGTAAGATAAGAGCCCATGGTGTTAGAGGCAAGATACTAGCATGGTTAGAAGATTGGCTGTCTGGCAGGAGGCAGAGAGTGGGGATAAGGGGGTCCTTCTCAGGTTGGCGGTCAGTGACTAGTGGAGTTCGCAGGGGTCAGTGTTGGGGCCACAGCTTTTCACTTTATACATTAATGATCTAGATGAAGGAACTGAGGGCCTTCTGGTTAAGTTTGCAGATGATACAAAGATAGGTGGAGGGACAGGTAGTATTGAGGAGGTGGGGAGGCTGCAGAAGGATTTAGACAGGTTAGGAGAATGGGCAAAGAAGTGGCAGATGGAATACAACGTGGAGAAGTGTGAGGTTATGCACTTTGGTAGGAAGAATAGAGGCATAGACTATTTTCTAAATGGGGAGAATTCAGAAATCTAGAGTGCAAAGGGACTTGGGAGCCCTAGTCCAGGATTCTCTTAAGGTTAACTTGCAGGTTGAGTCGGTAGTTAGGAAGGCAAATGCAATGTTGGCATTTATTTCAAGAGAACTAGAATATAAAAGCAGGGATGTGCTGCTGAGGCTTTATGAAGCTCTGGTCAGACCACATTTAGAATATTGTGAGCAATTTTGGGCCCCGTATCTCAGGAAGGATGTGCTGGCCCTGGAGAGGGTCCAGAGGAGGTTCACGAGAATGATCCCAGGAATGAAAGGCTTAACATATGAGGAACGTTTGAGACTCTGGGTCTATACTCGATGGAGTTTAGAAGGATGAGGGGGGATCTGATTGAAACTTACAGAATACTGAAAGGCCTGGATAGAGTGGACGTGGGGAAGATGTTTCCATTAGTAGGAGAGACTAGGACCCGAGGGCACAGCCTCAGAGTAAAGGGAAGACCTTTTATAACAGAGATGTGGAGAAACTTCTTTAGCCAGAGAGTGGTGAATCTATGGAATTCATTGCCACAGAAGGCTATGGAGGCCAGGTCATTGAGTGCATTTAAGACCGAGATAGATAGGTTCTTGATTGGTAAGGGGATCAAAGGTTACGGGGAGAACTCGGGAGAATGGGGTTGAGAAACTTATCAGCCATGATTGAATGACGGAGCAGATTCGATGGGCCGAATGGCCTAATTTCTGCTCCTATGTCTTATGGTTGGCTACTGAAAGCTTTTAAGGAAGCTGTGTGCCTCCATGTTAACTGATTTTCTCTTTTTCACTAATGTCAGCAGTTTTTGTGGCCTCAGAATACCTGAAGGGGAAAAGGAGCCAAGAAGGGCAGGATCCTTCAGGTAAGTGCCTTTACAGTACTGCTTGCGGGCCAGGAGAAGTAGGAGTGGTTTCTTCAGGCCCAACAAACTACTCTGTAAAAGACCCTGTGATGTCCAGACCCCAAACCCACAATCATCAACCTCACCAATGATCTTGACCCCCCCCCACCCTCACCATCCCAGGAGCACCATCGCAACCCCCTGGCCACATTCTATCTCTTCAGGGTCTGTCCTCTATTACCGCCACATGGCCTCCCTGCTCCTCTGCTGCATCCTTCTACTACAGGCTTTCCTGCCTGACATGCAGCAAACTCATCAATCAGCCTGGATGATTGGAGCAAAAATTAAAAAGGCGATCTGTAGGATATTCTAGAAACTCTTACTTCCAGTTCCCTGCCCAAAACTCCTCCCCACCCTACTCTAAATATGCAGCTCGGTAAATATCAGGGCTCAACTATACGTTCTGTTCACAGGTGCTGGCTGACTTGTGTGTTTTTAGCTTTTTCTCCTTTCCCTTTATTCAGGGTTGAATTTGAATGTCAGCTTTTGTTTCTTGTCAGGTTCTTCTCTACATTTTGTCAGTTGCTTACATAAGAGATTTCACATTCTATTTATGCTTAATTTGCATTCTTTTAGACCAGGGTTCAAAAAGTGTAAGTGCAGGGTTTAATCTTTATGGTACTAACATTAGCTCTTTTCCTATGTTTACTGCCAATAACATAATTAAGACCAGAAGTGACCAGCTCAGCTCTTGACCCCTTGTCTAAAAGAATCTCAGATTTCAGTTGGATTTGTAATGTGATTTTTTTTTTGCTAAATTTTGGGGGCCAGTATTCCTGGATCGCTGATAGGCATTTTTAGTCAGCCCCTATTCACATTATATATTGTGCTAAAATATTAGTCATTCATGTGCATTTTTCATCTATCAGGGATCCATACAGGCAGAAAATCAGCCCTGAATGTTTCCATACCCAGTTTTTGTATTATTTAAAGGTGTAGGAAATAAAAGTGGTCATAAAGCTCATTTTGAGAGCCGGTCCAGACACATTAGGCCAAATGACCTCCTTCTGTGCTGTTAAAATTCTGTGATTCTGTTTCTTTAACCCACTCTGCCTATCAGTCGGGCCAGCAACAACAATATGTTGAGTACATTTTTAGTTCATCGCTAAATTTGGATATTAATTTAGGTTGTGTTGGGCTTCATCCACTTCTATCCTACTTCACAAAATATTTACCATGGTAGTAGACTACAGTTATAATTTGCCACTTAAATTGCATCAGTTAAAAAAATACTCAAATGCAATCAAAATGACATCAAAGAATAGCTCAGATTTTACTATGGAAATGATGGCAAGGCTGTCAGAATTCACTGTCATTCTGCACTGAAAGTGACAGCAACTTCAGGACCTCGGGTATGCGCACAATAACAGAAATCTAGAAATTACTATAAGTGAGCCTATAATCCTTCATAGGATGCACTATAGAGATAGAGACTGCTATCTCCCTCGCAATTGAATTGTTGAGAACTTACACTCTAATGCTATTAAACTGACTGTAAAAATCCTGGAAAAAGTTACACCTTTTTGAATGAGGTGTAATTCGATTTTAAGGACTTGCTACCTTCACAAACACCGCCAAACATCTTCTCTGACCTTGAAAGCTAATTTTATATCTGCACAGGGTTGGAAGAGAACTGAAAGCCTTGTTCCCTTTCCCTTACTCTTTAATGCGTTTCTTGAAAATGAAGATGTGTGTTTCTTAGCCCACGGAGAATGTGAAAGCTTTCATGGGTTAAAATGAAGAGGATTATTCATTCACACATTCACCCCAAAGTCTAAACACTACATTACGCATGCGCGTGCACACACACACACGCACACAAGATACAGTTCAAGAGAATAGTGCACTTTTACAAGTTATAAACAAAAGAATAGTTCATACTTCACGTTTGTGGCTTGCCATAGGAAAAACAATTGTTGCTGCCCCATTGAAGGTGACATTTTCACTCTGAAAGAGTACTTTAGGTGGGTTCAATAGCTGGAGTCATATGTCAGGATTACTGCAAGATTCCCTTGAAGAGATGGCTGATCAGCAGGTCACAAAATGAGTCATTCATAGCTTTCTTACCAGGAGGTCAAGTGTCTCTTCTGGTGGGCTTTGAAAAGGAATAGGCTGAGGAGACTTTTTAGATGCAACAGCCTCCAGGTTTTTAAAAAGGCATGGATCTTACTGCCTTTGGCTGATGTTGATGTTCTCGGAAGACAATATTCTTGTGTAAATTGACTAACTTCTCTCTGATTCTTGGGATAATAGATTTGTTATCTGTAGCCAGTTTCGATCACTTGATGGCAAGTTTCAGTGCCTCCCATCATCTACATATTGGGTTGGAGTCAGGGTGATTGATACACAATGAGGGGAATGATTGTTAACCCATAAATATACCAATAATGATTAGCTCACTGGAAGATCTTATTTGATATTCCATTCTCATGGCTCCAAAGTGTCTGGCAGCCATTGTTTGTTAGATCTTCTCCATTGAACTGGTAGGGATGGTCCCTTTGCACCTGAGAAACCCATTTGCATTTGAGAGCTTTCCAGAGGCATTTTCAGACATGAGTTAATCCCATCTTAACAGTCTTGTTAGCTTTCATTTTCAAATAAAAGAGTTCCAGAAAATTATATTCACATAACATATTTGTGACTGAAGGATCAAGTTGAGTTTTGTCAACAACTGACAAATGGTGTGTTCAGTGGATTTCCAGCAATTTGTGAACTATATCTGTTTGTTGCTTTGTTTGCTATTTCACAATATAAATTAAATGGATCAGTTAATCAAATATGCTCTGTTCATCATGATGGTATTTGACCATGTAAGGCAATAATACCTCAATCATATCTAGAAGAAGAGCTTTAGTATTTATCATGATACAACCTCATTCCTTGGCTTTAATAGTACATACTTCTAGCTTGAGTGCAAAGGTTCTGCCCTTCAGTTTTACCCACGCCTGGTATTGTCGGCTTGCAGAAGCAGGGTGCAACTTGTTCTAAATAAATCTTCTAACTTTCAAATACTAGCATGGCACTGAGCCTGACTCATATCATTATCTCTTGAGAGATTATCAGACCACATAAGTAAGAAAAAGACCAAAGTAATAGATTGGAGCAAAGCTAATTTTGAGGAGATGAGAATGGATGAGGGAAGATAAATTGACAAGGTAATAGAACAGCAGTGGGAAATATTTAAAAAGGTGATCAAGAGGGTTCATGAGAAATATATCCAACTAAAAAGCAATAACAATCTGGCCACTAACCAGAAGGCCTCTCTTCAGTCATGAAGATTTGAAAGAGCTCCGTTTGTTGCTGCAGCCTGATTTGCAACTACGGTCCACAGCACGCACAGCTCTGACTATGCCAGAAAACATTACTACACTGCTCAATTTATACCACAGGCTTATTCCAAAAAGACAAGGAAATCTTTTCCAGATCAGCAATTTGTTGTGCATTTCTCTATAGGGCAAGTTATCAATTTTGTCTAAACCAGGGCAGCACAATTTGTATATAATTTTCCAGCACTTACAGACAGATCACTGAAAGGGCCATCAAATGTTAAAAAAAATCGACGTATCCGCCAGGCTTGTGCAGGGTATTGATTCCACTGCTCACAAGTGGCAGTGTGTGAACTAAGTATAAACCTTCCTATTTGTATAAAATGCAAAGGTTTCAACTCCTAAAATGGGCAATAAATGTAAAGCTTCTTGCACATGAATTTGTGACATGCTGCTGTCATAATGCATTTAATACATTATCAGTTCAGTGTCCCAACTTTCTTCACCTTCAAGGGCATAGAGTGAAATGTCTGCTTGCTGACAACTGATACCTTCTATCATCATGGATCAGGACACCCTTTTGTAGGAGCTTTTTTTTGTTTATTCTCTTATGGGAGATGGACATTGCTGGCTGGGCCAGCATTTATTTCTCATCCATAATTGCCTTGAGAAGGTGGTGGTGAGCCACCTTCTTGAACCGTTGCAGTCCATGTGGTGTAGATACGCCCACAGTGCTGTTACGGAGGAAGTCCCAGGATTTTGATCCAGTGACAGTGAAGGAACAGCGATATATTTCCAAGTCAGGATGGTGAGTGGCTTGGAGAGGAACTTGCAGTTGGTGTTGTTCCTATGCATCTGCTGCTCGTCTCCCCGCTAGATGATGGAGGTCGCGAGTTTAGAAGACGCTGCCGAAGGAACTTTGGTGAATTTCTGCAGTGTATCTTGTAGATGGTACACATTGCTGCTACTGTGCATCGGTGATGGAGGCAGTGAATGTTGAAGGTGGTTGATGGGTGGCCAATCAGGCAGGGTGCTTTCTGCTGGATAGTGTCAAGCTTCTTGAGTGTTGTTGGAACTGCACTCATCCGGGCACGTAGAGAGTATCCCATCGCAGTCCAGACTTGTGCCTTGTAGATGGTGGACAGGCTTTGGGGAGTCAGGAGGTGAGTTACTCGCCGTAGAATTCCCAGCCTCTGACGTGCTTTTGTAACCACTGTATTTATATGGCTGGTCTAGTTCTGTTTCTGGTCAATGGCAACCCCCAGGATATTGATTGTGGTGGATTCAATTATGATAATGCCATTGAATGCCAAGGGGAGGTGATTAGATTCTCTCCTTTGGAGTTAATGCTCTGGGGACATGGGTCCAATACTCACCAAGGTAGCTGGTGGAATTTAAATTCAATTCAAAAAAATCTGGGATTAAAAGCTAATCTTAGGAATAGTGGCCATGTAACTATTGTTGATTGTTGTAAAAACCCATATGTCTCACTAATGTCCTTTCGAGAAGGAAATCTGCTGTCTTTACCTGGTCTGGCCTACATATGATTCCAGATCCACAGTAATGTGGCTGACTCTTAACTGCTGTCCGAAATGGCCTAGCAAGCCAAGGGCAATTAGGGATGGGCAACAAATGCTGGCCTTGCCAGTGACATCCACATCCCATGAAGGAATAAATAAAAATCTCCTCTCAACCTTTTAAAAGGGGAAAGGAAAGTGAATTAAAAAAAAGAAAAAAAGAAAAGTTGAAAAGTACAAGCAGAAAATAGGGCATATTTGTAACCCAGTTAGGGAATTGTTGCATTGTCCCTTGCGAAGATAATGAGTGAATGACAGTGAACACTGTAGTAATGGGGCAGAATTTTGCCTTTGGTGTGGGGGTCAGCAGGGGTGGGCGGGAGCGGTCGGGAAGCCGACGGCCACCTGCGATTGGGCCCGAAAGACAATTTCACACTGGGCTCAGCACTGCCTGTGCAGGCTGGGGGAGGAGTGCGAGCTGGGCGTGTGCGAGCTTCAAGCATGCACGTGAGTGTGCGCAATGAGGGCTGCCACAGGGAGATGAAGATATATGAAAAAAAATTTTAAAATAGAAATGTAATGAAACATGTCCCCTCATGTGACTCTGTCTCATGAGCAGGGACATGTTATTAATGAAAAATTAAAGCTTTTATTTTATTTGTATTTGCTTTTGGAAACCTCATCCTGCCCGTGGATGAGGTTTCCAAAAAAGTGCAAAGGCCGCCTGGTGTTTTCACCTGCCTGACAACCGTAAGTTTGGATGGGCAGTGAAAAGTTTATTCTTAATTACTTATTAATGGCCTTAATAGGCCTTTTAATTGTCGGCGGGTGTGCTGCAGACTCCAGCATGTGGCCGCCGACTGAAATATCATGCGAATGTGCGATGACGTCGGGACACTCGCCCGAAGTCGTCACGCATCATTTTACACTCGGTCGGGTCAGGCATGCGTCCGCCTGCTGAGCGAAAAATTTTACCCATTGTGTCCTTCAGACTGGAGAATGAAAGACAAGCAAATTTAATATAATCAGAAAAAAGAGGGAAAGAAGGAAAACACAGGCAGATGAAGACACAGCAACAATGAAAGGGGAAGTTAGTCAGTGAACGTTTTTTGTTCACTCTCAGGATTTGTGCCCATTTGTTGCCCATAGTTAATTGGCCCTGCGAAGGTAATGCTGAGCCACCTTCTTGAACCGCTGCAGCCCATGGTTTTGCAAATACACTGATTGGCACATTAAATGCAGCCCATGGTATTCTAAGGAAGGCTGTTTCAGGATGTTGACTTAGAGACAGTGAGTGAAAGCTGATATAGTTCCAAGTCAGGATGATGTGTGCCTTGGAGGGGAATTTGTAGGCATTGGTGTTCCCATGCATTGGCTGCCCCTGTCCTTCTCGATGGTAAAGGTCACAGGTTTAGAAGGTGCTATCAAGGAGCCTTGGTGAGTTACTGCAATGTATCTTGTATATGGTGCACACTGTTGTGCCGGTGATAGAGGGATTGAATGTTTAAAGTGGTGGATGGGGTGTCAGTCAAGCAGGCTGCATTGTCCTGGATGGTTTTGGGCTTCTTGAGTGTTGCTCACTCCAGGCAATGGAGAGTATCCATCATGCTCCTGATTTATGTCTTGTAGATAGTGGAAAGGCTATTGGGAGTCAGGAGGTGAGTTACTTACCACAGAATTCCCAGCCTCTGAACGGCTCTTGGAGCCACAGAATGTTATGTGGCTGGTCCACTAAATGTTTGGTTTCTGGTAACCCCTAGAATGTTGATGGTGGGGAATTCAGTGAAGATAATGCTGCTGAACGTAACCTGCTTTTAACAAAAGGAGATTATTAAACAATATAATGTATCCAATGTGGATCTAGACATTGGGATCCCTTTTCTAGCATATTGAGGAAAATAGCTACTTTCATCAAGCTGATAAAAACATCACAGATTTGGTACAGTATCACTTAACATTGTTTATTTGCGATATGTATAGACTATGCACCTGACTGACTTAATACAAAGGCTGAGAAAATATCAATGGGCGGAATCATCCCAGATTTGCACTAGGTGTGGTAGTGGGTGGGTAAAATGATGTTTTACCCATCGGCCGCAATGCTGCCTTTTTACCCTGTCTCATCCAAAACCCACGGCATTAATTATGCATTCCCGGGAAACACGCCATTCTGATGGCTGGCGGGCTCTCACTTGTCCACCATGGCCATCATCTCGCCTCTTCATCACGCCAGGCACCCATATTTAAAGTGCAGCCATGTGCACAGCCCTCACTGTTTCCAGCCCATGACTTCTCTAAAGAAGACATGACCCTGAAAGGCCAAAAGACTGCAGCCCCCAGGTTCAATGACGCGTCCCTCAAGCGCTTTTTCAACACAGTGGAGGCTGGCCGTGATGTCCTCTACCTCTGCTCTAGCTTCAGGATGAGCAGCAACGTCACCAATCCGGCTTGGGAGGTGGTGGCAGCGATGGTCAGCACCAATGCCCTGCAAAAGAGGACAGCCACCCAGTGCTGCAAGAGGATGAATGATCTCCTCCATCCCGCCAGGGTAAATCACTCTTCTCATCACTCTCAACTCACACCCACAAACCCATCACACACCCACAGGGCCCTCACTCACTGCCACTCTCTCACACTGTTAGGAAATAGAGATAGCTTAAGTAAGTTATACTTGTATTTGTGGGTGTTAAGAAAGGCCAAATGGAGATTTAGTTTCACTTTAAAAGGCTGCTAATGAGACATTTACAATCCTTGTAAAGTGAAAGTAAACACACGCCTAGCAACAGGGGGGCCAGATAGGCAGATTCCTCCCACAGACAGACACAGAAGAAGAAACCATTACTGTGCTGACGGTAAGGTTGGCGGTGCTCTACCAAGTGAGAATCCAGCAGTACAACATCCAACAGACAACCATGCATACCTGCCAAACAGCCGACAGAGCCCATGACCCAGGGCCTCCAACCAAGCCTCGCTTTTGAGTAGCCTTGGGTTCACAATTTGGTGAGCACATCGCACTTTCTAATTCACAGCAGGCGGCAGGGACTTCTCAGATGTCCGGCACTTGGAGCAGTGCTGGAGGCCAGTAATTTGCTGAGTCAGAGCCAAATGACGAGCCTCTGGACTCGGTCATCTCACAATTGCTGGAGCTGCAAAGGGAAGCTCAGGGACATCAGGAAGGTATGTCCACTGTACTCCCCAGCTTGCAAGGCACAATGGAGGAGTCTGTCCAGGGCACCCATAAGGGAGGAGGGCCAGCAGGTGTAACCCCAGGGCCATCCACCCAAGTGACTCCGGGAGGGTCCGGCACATCCAAATGCCCTCTTCCTGTGACCTCAGCAGCTCCAGCTCCACAGGCCAAGGAGGGCGCCACTGCCACACAGCAGGACCCTGACACCTGGCCGTCCAGGTCTCGGCTCTCCGGGGGACACAGAGTGCAAACGAGCTGCCCTCGGCCAGACAGGAGTCAGACATTCTCAGAGGTTATGTGAAGACCTATGGAGTGTCCTCACTGCATGTCGTCATCATCCTCCTGCAATCGAGGAGCTATTATGACCTCCACTGTGTCTCCATGACAGGAGCGTTCTCACAGAGAGTATGTGCGTTGCTATAAGCCAGACAGGAGTCAAACAGTCATAGATGCAATGTGAGGATCTATGGTGTCTCCTCACTGCATATCGTAATAATCTTCCACAAATCTAGCAGCTATGAGGGCTCCCTAAGTGCTTTTGCTACATCTGGCCAGTGTGAGGGCCTCATCACCATCATCATTGTCTTCAAGCACTTCCTCGCCCTCATCCCCATTGGCTCCTCCTCAGCCAGCTCCTCTACCTGTTGCAGCACCAGGTTGTAAAGAGCGCAGTAGGTGATGTCAATGCGTGACCAGCTCTTTGGACTATATTACAGAGCTCCTGCAGACCAACCCAGGCATCAGAAGTGCAATTTCATCATCCCGATGATTTGCTCCACCAAGTTATGGGATGCAGCATGGGCCTTGTTGTACCTTCGCTGTGCTGCAGTCTGAGGCTGCTTCATGAGTGTCAACAGCCATGTCCTCTGTGGGTAGCCCTTGTCCCTGAGGAGCCATCGCTGCAGCCTCTGTGGACCCTGGAAGACATCAGGGATCTGTGACCGACTGAGGCACTGTGCAGACCTGCAGGATGCATTTGTGGTGGTCGCACACCAGCTGCACATTCAGTGAATGAATCCTTTGCGGTTGACATAGTTGACCGCTTGTTGTGACAGAGATCTGAGCGTAATGTGAGTTCAGTCGATGGGACCCTGCACCTGTGGGAAACCGGAGTTCTGGACAAATTCAATCGCTTTTGTATCCTGGCCCTCTTGGTCCTGGGCACAAAGCACAAAGTTGTGTGCCCTCGTGAAGATGGCATCCGTGACCTCAGGGGTGCATTTGTAGATGGAGGCTTGTGAGATCCCACAGAGGTTACCTGTGGAGCCCTGAAAGGAGCCACTGGCGTAGAAATTGAGCGCCACTGTCACTTTCACAGCCACGGGCAGTGGATGCCCTCCATGTCCCTGTGGCACCAAATCCTGCCGTAGCTGGCAGATGTGACCGACCAGTTCCCTAGACATGTGCAGTCTTCGGCGACACTGGTTCTCAGTTATCTGCAGGAATGAAAGTCGGCGTCTATAGACCCTGGGTGTCGCTAGGCGCCGACCAGCGACTGATCACTGTGGCTTTTCAATGGTATGTACGGGAGCCCCGGCCGTCCCTTCTTCCAGAAGGTGCTGCTCCTCCCACTGCACGAGCAAGTGCCTCAGTCGCTCTCTTCTCCATTGTCTTTGCTCTCTGTACAACACAAGGCATACAGCTAGTTCACCGGGCTCCATGATCCTGATGTACTCCTCCTGCAGGATGAATGAGAGAGACACGTGGGTTAGCATGGATGTACTAAGAACCTGTCTTGGTAAAATCTGCAGGCCCTTTAACTCATTCTGGAGAGCGCTAGCCACCACTTTGATGGGCAGAGATTAGTGCGCTGCATGGCTGCCCGAGACCCCACCCGGAGGTGCCCCTCTCCACCCGACCGATTGGCAGCAGCTTTGCCCATTGGACTGCATGCTGTGCTCTCAGCTCAGGCACAGGTATTCTCCTAACCCACACTCCAAAGCTGCACTGTTAGCTTGAACCATGGGGGAGACTGGTCCAAACCAGGATGCTGACATTGCAAGGGGCTGTGAGCACCTCCAGCAGTGACTGCTCCATGGCCAGCTTTAGCAAGGAGATTGTACATCATGCCCAGTCGTCCAGTTGTTCCTCAGTCTACTAAAATGCTTATTACTTTGCAGTCTGTGCCCAAGGGGTGAAAAGCTCTGGAGCTCTTGGTGGCAATTTCATGCCCCTGCATTGCTTGAGTGGGCAGAGAAGCTAGAGGCTCAACTCCAATCATATCAATGTGGCTGTGCCTGAACTGTCTGAGCTGCAGAGGAATGGTCACTTTATATAAGGTGTCCCTAATGTGTGGCCACTTCCCTCGCCCACACGCCCCCCCACCCCGCACATGCTTGTGCGCTACCTTCAACTGCAGGGCAGCCCTCGCCATTCCCCGCCCATCAACAAGCCTCAACCAGAGGGCAGCCCTCGCCATCCCCCCCCCATCAACAGGCCTCAAACAGAGGGCAGCCCTCGCCATCCCCCCCATCCCCCAACACGCCTCAACTGCAGGGCAGCCCTTGCAGCCCCCCCAATGCACCTCAACCCTGGTGAGCGCTCTGCAACATTAGAAGGAACAGAAATGCAGTGTATTTTCTAAATGGTAAAAGGTTAGAAATTGTAGATGTACAAAGGGACCTGGGTGTCCTTGTCCATAAGTCACTGAAGGCTAACATGTAGATGTAACAAGTAATTAGGAAGGCTAATGGAATGTTAGCCTTTATTGCAAGAGGGTTTCTGAGTACAGGAATAATGAAGTCTTGCTTCAATTGTATAGAAGCTTGGTTAGACTACACCTGGAGTACTGTGTGCAGTTTTGGTCCTCTTACCTCAGAAAGGATATTATTGCCATAGAGGGAGTACAACGAAAGTTCACCAGACTTGTTCCAGGGATGGTGAGACTGTCTTATGAAGAGAGACTGGGGAAACTGGGCCTGTATTCTCTAGAGTTTCAAAGAATGAGAGGTGATCTAATTGAAACGTACAAAATATTTAACGGAATAGACAGGGTAGATGCAGGTAAGATGTTTCCCCTGGTTGAGGAGTCTAGAACCAGGGGACACAATTTCAAAATAAGGGGGAAGCCACTTAAGACCGAGATGAGGAGAAATTTCTTGACTCAGAGGGTTATGAATCTTTGCAATTCTCTACCCCCGAGGGCCATGGAAGCTCCGTCATTGAGTGTTTTTAAGGTGGAGATTAATAGATTTCTGATTAACAATAACGTAAATGAATAACGGAGCAGGCTCGATGGGCTGAATGGTCTTCTCCTGTTCCTATGTTCCTATGTTCAATGGGATGGTGCAAGGACTGCCGTACAGCTGAGGCGCATTGGGGGAGGGGTGGGGGGAAAGGGCTGCCCTGCTGTTAAAGGTAGCGCACAAGCACCTGCGGGAGGAGCAGTGTGGGCAAGGGAAACGGCCACACATTAGGAAAACCTTATATAAAATGACCATTCTTCTGTAGCTGAGACAGTTCAGGCGCAGCCACATTGATATGATTGGAGTCGGGCCTCTAGCTTCTCTGCCCACACAAGCAATGCAGAGGCATGAAAGTGCCACCAAGTGCTCCAGAGCTTTTCACCCCTTGGACACAGACAGCAAACTAATGAGCATTTTAGTGGACTGCAGAACAGTTGGATGACAGGGCAAGTTGTATAATCTCCTCGCTAAAGCTGGCCATGGAACAGTCACTGGAGGAGGTGCTCACAGCCCCTTGCAATGTCATCTTCCTGGTTTGGACCAGTCTCCCGCATGGTGCAAGCAGCAATGCCGCCTTGCAGTGTGGGTTAGGAGAAGGCCTGCGCCTGAGCTGAGAGTACAACATGCAGTCCAGTGGGCAAAGCTGCCGCCAATAGGTCAGGTGGTGTGGGGCGGAAGTGGGTGGGGTTTCGGGCAGCCATGCAGCGCACTAATCTCTGGCCATCCAAGTGGTGACCAGCACTCTCCAGGATGCGTCACATCTGCCAGCAACTGCCGGATTTGGCGCCACGTGGACATGGAGGGCATCCAGTGCCAGTGGCCGTGAAAGTGACCGTGGTGCTCAATTCCTATGCCAGTGGCTCCTTTCAGGGCTTTACAGGTGACCTTTGCGGGATATCACAAGCTTCCACCCACAAATGCATCCATGAGATCACAGATGCCATCTTTGCGAGGGCACGCAACTTTGTGCATTTTTCCCGGGAACAGGATAGCCAGGATGCAAGAGTGATTGGATTTGCCCAGATCTCAGGTTTCCCACAGATGCAGGGTGCCATCAACTGCACTCATACGGTGCTCAGATCTCCATCACAACATCAACTACAAGGGCTTCCATTCGCTGAATGTGCAGCTGGTGTGCGACCACCAGAAACGCATCCTGCAGGTCTGCGCAAGGTTTCCAGGGAGTGTCCACAACTCCTACGTTCTCAGTCAGTCACAGATCCCTGAAGTCTTCCAGGGTCCACAGAATCTACAGGGATGCCTCCTCAGGGACAAGGGCTGCCCGCAAAGAATGCAGCTGATGACACACGTGCAGCGGCCTCAGGCGGCAGCAGAGTGAGGCTATAACAAGCCTCATGTTACGACTTGCAACTTGGTGGAGCAAACCATCGGGATACTGAAGATGAGGGTCCAGTGCCTGGACCGGTCTGGTGGAGCCCTGCAATATAGTCCACAAAGGGTGTCACACATCATCATTGTCACCTGCTGTGCCCTTTACAACCTGGCACTGCAATGAGGAGAGGAGCTGGCTGAGGAGGAGATGCAGGATCTGGAGGTCTCCTCTAATAAGGACATCGACAGGGATGAGGGTGAGGAGGTCCTCGAAGACGATATGACGGGGTTGAGGTCCTCGCACTGGCCAGACGAGGCAGGCGTGCTCGGGAGGCCCTCATAGCTGCTAGATTTGTGGAGGATGATTACGACATGCAGTGAGGAGACACCATAGATCCTCACATTGCATCTGTGAACGTTTGACTCCAGTCTGGCTTATGGCAGCGCAAATACCCTCTGTGATAATGCTCCTGCCATGGAGATGCAGTGGGTGCCCTAATATTCGCTCAATTGCAGGAATATGATGATGACATGCAGTGAGGACACTCCATAGATCTTCACATAGCCTCTGAAAATGTTTGATTCCTGTCTTGCCAAAGATATCTCACTTGTGCTCTGTGATCGGTGTCATATCATAGAGATGCAGCCATGAAACTTTAAATGCACCTGATTCTTTGTCCGCCTTCAGCAACTGACCCCTTCAGGAGCACAGTGTCACTGGTCACAGATGCTGAGGAGATGGAGGCCAACCCCACCTTAAAGATGCTGAAAGCACACAGAGAGAATGACAAATCTCTGTCTTGCCTGCCCACTACATTCTGGCAGCAATGACCAGCACCGTCGAGGTGCAGGCATCAGTAATGTGTCCAGGGAGTGTGAGGCCAGACCATCACTTTGGTCTGAAGGCTGCGCAAAGCACAGGGAAGAGGCCCAGGACTGAGACACCTGCCTTTATCTTGTGCAGAATAGTTTCACATCTGAGTGACAAGAATGCTGCTCATCAGAACAAGGAGCCATAGGCAGGGAGACATTCTTGGGAGTTTATTTACAATAGCGAACATTATGTACATGTGATTAAAACCCATGCCCACACTGTGCAATAGCTCAGTGGCAGAGCATTTGACTGCAGATCAAGAGGTCCCCGGTTCAAATCCAGGTGCCCCCTTGGTAACATTCGTACACCCGGTGCAGAGGGGGGTCAGGAAGGAGGAGGACCTCCTCGTGAACCTGCTCCTGGGCCTGGCCAAGTTGGCCATTAACAAGTCCAGGCAGCGGGCAATCGAGGGGGTCGTCCCGCCCAATTGTTTGTCCCTCTTCCGCAGCTACGTTCGCGGCCGGGTGTCCCTGGAGAGGGAGCATTCGGTGTCTGCCGGCACTCTTGAGGCCTTCCGTGCTCGGTGGGTACCGCGGGGACTGGGGTGTTTTATCGACCCCTTTAATCACATTTTAGTTTAATGTTTGTAAGTTTCTTTTAAACTTTGTCCTTAGTTTTACAGCTGACCTGACTTAGGGGCTGTGCCTGTTTTATCCCTTATTTTGTTAATTTAGTTTAATTGGTTGACTTCAAAAGAGTTACATCTTCTTAACTTTCCTAATCCTGCCACTATGCCTTGGTGCTCCCTGGACATCCACAGTGGAGGTGGAGACAGCCTACTGACTGCAATGCCCTGTCTGTGATGACTTTGGCAGGCGTCTTCTGGAGGGCCAAGACCTGGAGAACCCCGGTCTGCTTTTGGGGCCCTGCTGTGTGGCAGTGGCACCCTCCTCAGCCTGTGGAGCTGGAGCTGCTGAGATCACAGGAAGAGGTCATTCGGATGTGCCAGACATTCCTGGAGTCAACTGGGTGGTTGGACACGGGTGTGCATCTACTGATCCTATTCTTTATGAGTGCCCAAGTGCACCAGGCTGACTCCTTGAGGAGGAGGGGTGGCTGGAGTGAGATTGAGCTCACCCACACCCCTCTCACATACACGTTGTTGGAGGCCAACTAAGGCATCAGCGGTGGAGTTCAGCCCACGCAGCAGCGCAGGACCAATGTCCTGGGCCAAGGTCTCCATGATGGCTGCCATCTTACCAGTGTTGACCTCGGTGCATTGGCATGCCGGTGCTATCAAGGACGGACTCCTCCATCATGCCTTGCAATCTGAGGAGTGCAGCGGACATCCCTTCCTGATGTTCCCGAGCTTGCCTTTATAGATCCAGCAACTATGACATGACCAAATCCAGAGGCTTGTCATCTGACTCAGACTCAGCAAATTTCTGGCCTCCAGCAGTCCTCTGAGTGCCGGAGACCTGGGATGTTCCTGCCGCCGCCTGCTGTGGATCAGACAGTGCGATGTGCCTCACCAGATTGTGATCCCGAGGCTATTCTCAAACTAGGACCCACCGAGGTGTGTGTCTCTCTGCTGGTGGAGGGTGTGGGTGCGCACTGTTACGGGATTTCAAGGAAGGTGTCTCTAGAGCCCTCTTCAGAGGTTTCTTCGGTGCTTGATTGGAGGTCCTAGGTCATGGACTCCATTGGCTTTTTCCCAGATGTGCCTGTGGAAGCAAGGGGAGATAATTAGTGCATGACAGTGGCCTGTGAAACAGGACATATCATTCACAGCATGGTTGTCTGATGGATGCTGCACTGCTGGATCCTCACTTGGTAGAGCATCTCCATATTCATCATCAGCACAGGAATGGCCCAGATCCTCGCTGGCTAGCTGGATGGCTCCGCTTTCAAAGTCCATGAAGACCTTGATTTCAGGCATTCCTCCACCGGTCTGCGACCTCTCCCTGTTGTTGTGTGCCAGCTTGTCCTGCATGAATAGAGATGGAGAAAATGTAAGCAGGACGCCTGCCAGGCCAGATAATAAGTATGTCTGGCATGTGTGGGTGGTGAGTGATCGCATGGATGGGATGAGGACAATGAAGGTGTGTGTGAGACAGTGAATGGTGGTGTCCCTTGAACTGGCCGTGAGTGAGGGCCCTGTGGATGTGTGATGGGTTTGTGAGTGTGTGAGTTAAGAGTGATGAGAAGAGTGACTTACCCTGACGGCACAGAGGAGATCATTCACCCTCTTGTGGCACTGGGTGACTGTCCTTTTTTGAAGGGCGTTGACACTGACCACCGCTGACAGCAATTCCCAAACTGGATTAGATTGCTGCCTATCCTGCAGCCAGAGCATGGGTAGAGGACATCACGGCGAGCTCCACTGCATCCAAAAGGCGCTCGAGGAACGAGTCATTGAACCTGGGGGCTGCAGTCTTTTTGCCTTTGAGGGCCATGTCTTCTTTGCAGCAGTCATGGGCTGGAAGCACTGAGAGGTGTGTGCGTGGCTAGGCTTTGAATATGGTGCCCAGTATGATGAAGCAGCGAGGTAATGGCATGGTGGGCGAATGAGAGCCCACCCGCCATGGAAATGGCATGTTTCCTGGGAATGCATAATTACTGCAGCGGGTATGAGACAATATGGGGTGAAAAGCTGCCATTACTGCACTTAGTGCAAATCTGGGACATATCCTCCCATTGATGTAAGGGAGTGGCACAGACATCCTTCACTGTGAATTCCCTGTACTTTAGTCACTGAAAGGGCCAGCAATTCCCTAGCACATGTGGTATATGCAGTTAGTCCAGAACCTGTTGCATACCTGAGATCCCAGACTGGAATGTGCCCAGATCACGGAAAAGCCTTAAGTTTTTTTTAAAATCTATTAACTGCAGCTCCTTTATGTAAGACTTTTGGGGGATGGTGGGGGTAAGGGCCTAGTACCAACACTTCTTCCATTCACCCACCCGTGAACCTACACTAGACTTTCTTCTGGCTTCTTTGGTTAAAGTGTTGTATATTTGTTGTGTCACCGGCCTTCATTACCATACAAATGATCAGCCCTCTTCTCCATCTTGCAAACCTTGGTAGGGTCCATTGTGTTTGCATCTCGTCACTTGTGATGAGATGTGTCTCTTCGGAATTTCAGGGTCATTGTATCTTTTCCTGAAATCCAGAGGCTGATTTCAATTCAAAATTTATCACTGAGTCACCTTCAGTTTTTGGGAGGGTAGATTGAGAAATTCTTTGTTTAACTGCTGAAGCCATTTATTAACCAATTTCCACTTTTTCCGCTATATTTTTTTGTATTCATTCACGGGATGTGGGCTTCGCTGGCTGGGCCAGCATTTATTGCCCATCCCTAGTTGCCCTTGAGAAGGTGGTGGTGAGCTGCCTTCTTGAACCACTGCAGTCCATTTGGTGCAGGTACACCCACTGTGCCGTTAGGATATATTACCATAATTCAGTTCATGAAGCATATTTGTGCTTGTATGAAGTGTTTGTTTTTATTGCTGCTCACCTCTATCCTCTCCAGAATTTAAGTCAGCTCAAGACATCTCCTGTGCAATTCTGAAAGACTTGGCAGCAGAAATGGGTACCTTGGATCTCTCCAACCTGACTGGCTATATGGGGTTAGGGTCTCACTTATTGTATTTGTTCACAATGCCCCTAATGTCCCTAATCTTCCTTTAATCTGAATTGCCTCTATTTTATCAACAAGTTTAAAATATGTGACAGTTTTATTACCTTTAAGTCAGTCTTTTTACCTTCACCCTTTTTCTATGGAATGTGCTCCTTATGTGAATTAGAAAGTAAAAAAAAAGATCTTCACAGTGGCTGGCCTCAGCAAATTTGGCAAATTTACTCTGGAGTTGTGACAGCTGACCCATGCATTGGGAGCTAGCATCCCTAGAAACCCACTAATTGTAATACCAAAACAGCTTGTGTATTTGTCCATGGCTAGTTTTAAAGATCTGTTGTAGAAGCCCAAAATTCTCAATAACATTCTGGAGTACAAAGATATAGAGGTTTGTCAGGTTCAGTTTGCATAGTTTGCATAGTTTCCCCAGTTTTATTCCATATTCTAATATATTTCATGGCATAATATAATGAAATAAGACAACTAATGTCAGTAGCATTTCACAGTGTCATCCATTCAAATTTTATTCTGAAAGCAAAAAATTACCTGCACTGTTTCAGTTGATAATAGTCTGTAACAAAAAAGCAAACTTATAATTAAATGAGCCATTGGTATTAATAATATTTTATTGAGAAAATTTGACTTAAATGACTGCTGACTGAAAGCTGACCTATTTTGCACTAAATGGCCTGATACCTCATTTACACTGCAAAACTCATGCCAGAACTAATCCAGTACAGACTCCATGAAGGAGAAATTTTGGCAATATAAATCATATTGGAATTATAAAGATAATATTTTGCCTGGAGGCAATATTTACTCTGACTGATTACTAAGTAGAAAATAGTTTTCTAGACATAGAAGAGCATTTGGACAATATTCATGGTCATTAGCAGTTTCTGATATGGGTTTGACATTGTGGTAAATGTGTTGTGTTGTAGATTAAAAACACCATTTGAGTCAATTATTGATGTACAGATCTAGTTTAGTCATGCTGCATATTCTGAAGCATTAAATGACATACGCAACATTGGTCTAACTCACACCAGACTCTATAGTGATGTGTTTCTCATGTAACTCTTACTACAGAAGTTTTTTTTAAAGGGGAAACTGTGGTGCAAATCAGATTGAGGAAATTCCAGGACTATAAATGCTTAGTGCAAGCTAATCAGTTAATATTCTATAGAATATATGTATTTACATACATATGTATACATGCTTATCATTTTATATATATAGGGTTGTGAAGGTTAATTCCAACATTCCATACTCTCAGTGGGGAGTGTGGGGTAATTGTCAATCTAAGAACCTGCCACAAGATAGCAGTCTGGGTCAGGGCTTCCTCAGCTGTAGGGAAGTGGATGCTAGGCTCTAACAGCACCCACTGTGGAAAGAGCAACAGGTGATTTGAGAGTTAAGAAGGACAACATCCTGGAACGACAGAGGAAGCTGGTAGTTTCATATAAGTATGATGAGCAGACAAGTTCACCAATGTCTAAAGTGCAAATAAGAAAATCACCTCTTATATCTCACCTATTGACCACTGTGCAGCCATACATTCAAGTACAATGCTACATTTTAATTGAGAAACTATCCTTCATTTGTGAGCTTGGACAGTTGTGAGCTTTGCCTATTATGAGCTTGGTCAGTTGTGAACTTGGTCAGTTGTGAGCTTGGACAGTTGTGAGCTTGGCTGGCTGTGAATTGGTCAGTTGTGAGCTTGGTCAGTGGGGATGGTAGATATTCAATTATGGAGGCGTCACAGATGAGAAAATCCAACTTACATTTGATGTCCATATACATGCATTATCCAGCAGCAGCATCACAAAGCAATCACTCAACCCAGTTGTCGGGTCTTAACTGCTTCTTTGTCTGATTCAGCACAAATTTGATCTGGGATATTTTAGTTTCCAACTTTTCAATATCCACTTTATCCACTGGCTTAAGAGAGAAGCAGTGGCATATTATTAAGTAAACTCTAGGCATTTGGCAGCCTTATGGTGTAATATGAATTCTGCTCATGGAGATTCTTTTCAGATCTAAAATAAAGAAAGGAAGAATTTGAATTTATTTAGCACATTTTACATTCTCACAGTATTAAAAAAAAAACACTATCAATTAATTACTTTTGAAGTGTAGGCCTAAATTTTATGAGGGCAGTGGAGACCTCCAATGTTGGGGTGAAAAGTGAGTCCTGTGAGCCTACATTTGCCCACAGCGGGACCTGTTCATAAATTCTACCACAGGTGGCCACCTAATTGGCCATCTACATGTCCACTGTCTAATTATGAACAAAACCGGAGGGCTCTCCATGCTGCCAGCCCAATCAGAGGGCTTACAGAACTGAAGCTTCAGCAGCACCTCCAGGTGCTCACTATAGAGGAAGGCATGAGACCTCAGAAGCTAGGCCAGAAAATAAAATATTCAGGGGTCAAAGGATCAGAGAGGAAACACCTCCATGGAGGCTGTTGGGATCACAGAGGTCTGCCTTCCCTATCTGTGGCCGCTGCTTTGAGCCATCGAGCCTGGGGCCCCTCCCTCCTCCCCAAGCCCCTGCATTGCCACAGGGAGACCCCTTTCATTTTGCTGGGCAGTGTGTCACCACACCATTGGTAAAATATCTGTGGCACCGTAAAATGGCACCTAATTGAGCCTTTAGTTATGGCAATTGACTTCTCACCTCCTTGGAGCAGGCAGGCTCCTACAATTTTACTGGCCTTCCCATCTCCCAGCCCGCCTCCCTAGTTCCTGTTGTCCTGTAGGTAGGGTATCATTACTTTTAGGCGGGATTCTGACTTAGAGACGTTCAGTCATAATCCCACAGCTTCGCACCATTGGCTCCTCAGCCAAGCACATACACCAAATGTCTGAACCTGTGGTTCCTCTCGTACTGAGCGGGATTACTATTGCAACAACACTTTCATCAGTAGGGTAAAACTAACCTGTCTCACAACGGCCTAATCCCAGCTCACGTTCTCTATTAGTGGGTGAACAATCCAATGCTGGTGAATTCTGCTTCACAATGATAGGAAGAGCCGACATTGAAGATCAAAAAGCGACATCGTTATGAACGCTTGGTCGCCACAAGCCAGTTATCCATGTGGTAACTTTTCTGTCACCTCCTGCTTAAAACCCAAAAGGTCAGAAGGATCGTGAGGTAACTATACCAGTCAATTTGTAGAAAAGCAATCATGAAATGATTGTTTCTGGTTCTGTTAAAATAGTGTTGACGATCACAGGAACCTATTACTTTTTTTCAAAAAAGTGACATGGCATTTTAACATCCACCAGAAAAGGCAGAGGGGGGTCTTAACTTAATGGCTTACCTGAAAAGAACACCTTGGACAGTGCAGTATTGCCTGAGTGCCACACTGAAGTAATAGCTGAAATTATGTGCTCAGCTCTGAAATAGGCTTGAACCCACAAGCTTCATAAAAACACACCTGCTGAGCAAAGTACTGATTATAATATTAATATTCTGAAAACTTTTGAAAAATATCCAGACTTGCAGTATGTGATGATGACGGGAAATTGTGACTAGGTGATCAGCTGATAATTTCACCAGCTGACCAAAAACATTCTGAACTGTTGAAAAGTTCTTTTCAGACAAGAAAGAAAAAAATGCATGGACAAAGGATGGCTGCCACAAGTCACCTGATGTTTGGAATTGTAAGTTGACCTTTTCTGGAAAGTTACTATAGGGATTGCACTGCAGACATGCCTTGACAAGATTACCAATGGAATACCTGGGCATTTCAAGGCCCAATTCAAAGAGGAACTATGAAGACAATGGGGAACTGCTAACCAGCCAGTATATACAACCAACAGACACTCAAATGTCCCCTATGGAGGATGAAAGAACCCCATTTCCTTTTGGTTTCTACTATCTTGAAATGTGTCAAAAGTTTCTGTGATGAAAAATCAAAATGCGATTATTTGCTCTTTAACAATGACTACAGCAGATATGGTAATTGAATTCCTTTGGAACATACAAAGAACAGGACTTTAAGAATAGAGTTTGCCAAGCAGAGGGGGTGAAATCAGGAGAAGCTGCTAATGCAGCAGTAAGGAATCTCTCTCTCTCTTTCTTTCTTAAGCTAAGTAAAGCCCCATCTCTACAGTCTAAATGTCAAACAGACAAGAGATAGTGAATGTCCATCAAGATGCCATCAGAGAGATTTTGAAAAAGACTTCAGCAGAGAAACAAGCTGAAGAGATCGCTCTCTCTCTCTCTCTTCCTCCCAGCTCCTGGAGAATAAGCACAGGACCTGGTTCAGATCTACCAACGAACCAAGATCTTGTAAGAAATGCAATATCTTTTACATCTACATGCTCCAAGGAACCAGGTAACTTCAATCAGCTGAAACGCCTGACAATCTATGTCTCAAAGACAGCAAAGAATTTCCAACTGTATGCACTCCTAATTTTTATTTGGACTCTAACTTTCCTTACTCCTGATAACTATGTGTGTAATGTCACGTATTTTATTATTTTTTCCCTTGGGTTTAGTAGCTAATAAACTTGCTCTTTCTCTGACTCAAGAAAATCTTGTGATTGGCTCCTTATTTTTATTGCGTAGACAGTAAAAAAAAAATTAGATTTAGAAAAGGCATCCACGGGAAAATAAATTTAAAAACCTTTGTTGTGACCAACCAAGGAGGCTGAATAGAGGGGAACCAGTTCACCTGGTTGTGACGAGTATTAATATTAGACAAATGAACATTTCTGTGTTTTGTGCTTTCTTCAAAGCTTGGTTGAGCCAGCTTTGGTGTTATGAGTTTGCAGAATATTATTTTAGTAAGCAACCTATGGTGAAGAACCTTCTTAATTCTCAGTAACTAAAAAATCTCAAAGAGCCGACTACACTACTTAGAGCTTTGTCTCAATCAATTATCTTGCTCTCTGTATTGAATAGGTTATAAATCTTTCACTAATATATTTAGTCTCACAATTTAATAGCATATTCAAAACAGTTAGAAATGTATTATATTCAGCAATTATATAAATGTGCTGCAATATCTTCATATACACCTTGATATTATGCATTCACTTTTTCTTGCTTACAGTTACTATTAGTTTTCTAAAAAGAAACAACAAATATCCATGACTTACATCGTTCTTTGTATCTAATGCAACCTTAAGTTCTGCTAATGGATTAATGGGTAAATGCACCAGTCAGTGTAGTACTGAGTTATATGGACCAGAAATGTGCTAGCTTCAAATCCTGATTTGTGCTGAATTAGCTGACCTCACCCAAAGCAGCTGTTGGGTTGCTAAAATTGGTCCCTTGGGATACAGAGGAAAAATCAGCCAGGATTCCCATTTCTAATTTATCCAAACGACTCCTGCTGGAAAATTGCTATATATATATATGGATGTTGGATGAGGAGACGATCGAGGTTGGTTGTGATTCCCTGCAAGGTGAATTACCTTTCAAATAACCCAGTTGAAGAGATAGCATTTGGGCAAGATATCAGAGAATTGCTGGTGTCCATGGGGCCAGATACCAGCAAGAGCCAATGCGTTCAGGAGAATACAAGAGAGAAGAGAAAAATGGGGGTGGGTGTAACAGCATGAAAGGGTAGCATCATGTTTCAAGCAAAAGCAGAGACAGCAATTAAGGTCTTATCCTTGTCTGATTTGTGTCTGTTCTTCACTGGTCACCATTTGCTGGTATTGTGCATGCTGTGTTACCTCATTGTATCAAATCGCAAAGAGTCCTTTTTAATAGTGGGTCAGGCCATAGACAAATGTGTTTAATAGCAGGCCACCATGGCAGAATGAGAGGATCTGCACTTTCAAACTTAATGTAATGTTAAGTGAGTCCTGAGCAGCTCTTGCTGGTATCCATTTCACTGCAATGATGGTTTATGTTACAGCCCTTTTTAAGCTTCTAATTGCCCTGTTTTGCTGACATTCATAGACATACCACATTTGAAATGAAAACACAACAGAAGGGTCAAGAGGAGGTTTTGAGTTAACAGAGTTCCCCAGGTGAGATTCTTCAGTGTATACATTAACCCTTGGTACAGCAAACATTTGAAAACAGATAAATTGAATTAATAGAAGCAGCAATGTTTTCCAGAGAATGGCGTGGCAAATTTACTTTTTGTATGAGAAGGGAAATGAGCTATGTGAACTGTGCCTCATTTTCTT
Source organism: Cetorhinus maximus (assembly GCF_964194155.1). Taxonomy (NCBI): domain Eukaryota; kingdom Metazoa; phylum Chordata; class Chondrichthyes; order Lamniformes; family Cetorhinidae; genus Cetorhinus; species Cetorhinus maximus. The sequence continues at coordinate 83,578,506 of NC_135883.1, read as the reverse complement.
CATCTCAATCTCAAATGACAAAATGTGTCTGTTTACATTATCACGTCTACTTTCCTTACTCTGCTCGCTATGTATAGCAAAATTGTAAACATGATCTTTTTGAATACAACTACATTGTGGTTACATACAGATCAGAGCAATTCTCCAACTCCGCGCCCCCCACCATTCCCACTTTATAATGTGAGAAAAGTCTTGCCATGTTCTTTGTGAAAAGAGCACTCCTTTAAGTTAAGCAGAAAATGCAGCTTCTTTTTTAAAAAAATCTCTCAGGAAGTGTTAAAGAACAAAGTATCATTCTGTTACTTTTCCAGAGGCTATAATTAAATACAGGATAATAAATAGCTGGCAGTTAATTCCGAGGCTGTAATTCAATCAATGAGTGCTGGTGATATCATAAACAATGAGAGTGAAACTCGAGTGCTTTATGATCATCAGCAGAGCCCCAAGGTTGAATTAGAGCTTCAAACTCACTGACAGCTATTAGTTACAATATAGACTGAATAGTTCCCTTTTTTAATAACATTTGTTTTCTACTTTCTTTACCATATGCAGCCGACACATGCAATTTCTCAGTAGAGGTAGCATGATGTTGGTTAATGAAGCTAATTGAAATGTTTGACCTGAAGGTATATGGAATCATGATCAGATACTATTATGTATACTTCTTGGCAGCTGGTTACTAGTAAATAAACCATTCAGGATGTAATGTATACTATTGAAAATTAAGTCTGGGTAACACATCTTTTTGAAACATTAGTGCTATAGAGCCTTTCTCAATATAGATTGAATACTACGAAGTAATCTCTTACATGCCACAGCACTTTGTATCTAGTTACAGTAATAGTAAGTACCAGATGATTTGAATTGAAACATTTTTGTGTGTTTCAGAAAAAGCAGCAAGTAAATTCCCTGTTATTAATAGTGCAACCGGCCAGAACTAATTGCAAGTTTTCTTCAAATCATGATTTTCTACTATAATAAACGTGATTGACAAACATTCAACAGCTTTGCATGCCAAAATGCTTCACTGCACATGTTATATAAGATCTTGGCTGAAAACCAATCAGTTCTGTGTGCCCTGACTTCTCCATGGTAATACATCCTTTCACGCAGCTACAGAAGAGTATTCCACTTCCCCAGTTATCATGATCATGTTTTGCTTTCTATGTCATGTGTTGAAGAGGCCTGTACCTATCCAATAGATGTCATCATAAAGTTTTGCCACGTAAGGAAGACAGGAGCATGTTTCCAAGGGAGTGGGATGGAAATGCCTCAGACAGTTAAACCGTTATAGCTCGGCTCTTAACAAGAAGCTTTGCTCATGAAACATTGACCTACATAATTAAAGTACTTAAATCTAGAGCACATTTGTAGCATCACACCTTTCAAAGGCTTCACACCTCAGAAGGGTTACTCCTAAGGATTCCACACCTTCGAAATTCAAAAGTCCATAGAGGAGAAAATTCTGATTCTGCCATTGGATATATAGGGCAGAATCTTCCGGTCAGCGAGCGGGGGCGGGACCCACTCACCGGCACATAAAATGACGTGGGATGACGTCGGGTGGAACTCCTGACTTCACCCCGCGTCATTTCCATTTTCAGGTTGGCGGGGGCGCGGCCGTGTCAGCTGCGCATCCGCCGACCTGTCAACGGCCTATTGAGGCCATTGAAAAACTAATTAAAATCATTAATGGACCTGCCCATCCAACCTTAAGGTTGGTGGGCAGGCCAGGAGCCCTGGTGGGCTTCGGAAAAAGCGTGAAACCTCATCCACGGGCAGCATGAGGTTTCATGAGGCTATTTAAATTTTTATCCAATTTTTCAGTAAAAGTTATGAACATGTCCCAACTCATGTGACAGTGTCACATGAGGGGGCATGTCAGGGAAATTTTTTTATCATTTGTATTAAAAATGTTAATTAGAGCCGATCTCCCTGAGGCAGCACCTAGCCTCAGGGAGACCTGTGCGCTCTTTCGCACGCATGTGCACGAAAGAGCACGGTCCCAGCTGAAGGAATATACCCCTGCCCACACAGGGAGCGCATAGTACTTCCGAGCAGACTTCACGCTGGGTGGGCTTTAATTGGCCCACCCACTTAAGATGGCGGCGTGCCCCTGATCGGGGGCGCCAATCGAAGGCGCACCCGCCCGTGTGCCCACACGCCCACCCGCATGCCCGCTCCCGCACTTCCCCCCAACAGGGGGAAAATTTCTCGCATAATGTCCAATTGACTATGTGTGAATGAATCAAGAATAATAAGATTATGAGAAGAATTAGTAACCAATTTAACAATGAGCAATAAAAATCCCTTGTATCACAGAGTAGCAGGTATCAAAAAACAGGTCAATTAAATCACTTGATATGATTTTCAATTGCTGTTCTTCACCCAGGACAGTGGATACATGTAAAACATAATGGTGAGCATCTGTTTCCTCTCCCTCACTGCAGCATATGTTGCATGTGCCCAGCTTGATCTTGGTTGGATGGACCCAGCTCTTTTTCTGAGTTCAGTTAATTTAAATGCACCAGCTGAGCACCAGACAGGGTTACCACCTTCGTGCATGCCAAATTGGGGTTTGGAATCTATGCCCTGCTTCAGACTTTAAAAGGGTGAAATTGGATATTGTTGGTTTGCAGATGCAAATTGGGCATCAGAAAGGGTAGACGCAAAGTACATTTGACAATGGACCTTGTTAGAACCATATCTACAAGAGCTGTATTTTCTTTTAAAATTTGAAAGGATATTGCATTATTTGGACACTTGGGAACTGACCTGTATTTTTTTTTAAAAAGGTAATAAGTTCATGTTGGACTGGAGCAAGCATGCCTTTCCAAGAAATGACAGGACATCAGCTAAATGACCAGCATGGCAATTGTGGAGGAGAGCTATTTGTCTATTTGAACTGCAATCACTTTAATTGATTGAAAATAAAACTGTTTTAAAGGCAAAGGCCTGATGATCTACTGGAAATCACCTGACAAAAGAGTTTTATGTTTTGAACTTCTTTTTTTGAACTCAGCTGGGAATGAACTGAGACAGGGAAAAGCTGCCAGCTCACGGTCTCCTTACTTCTCTGGAAATATAGTGTGGTTATCAGTATCCAGCTAGGAATCCTCATCTCAGGAGAACTTGGCTGTATTTGGAAACTCGAGAGGCTGAGACAAGGATTGATCCGGCTCTATTTTCCTCCACGCTGAAGCTCCGTAGGTCAGAATCTCCAGACATCTACTGGGGCTAGCGACCTGTCCTTGCATGAGGGAGCACAAGTTGACAGCATCAAAACCCTGTGAACTTTATCCTTTTTATAAGGTTTTTCCTTCAACTGCCCATCTCTGCAGAGACTCTATTGGTGTGTCCTTTGTTTGTGTGTGTGTGTGTGTGGGTGTGTGAGTGCTGGGGAATTTTAAAAAGGATAGATTGTTACACTTCCAGATTACAAATTGCGTGTTAACCAGTTCTTGTAACTTGTTTTGAAAAAGAAGCTTTGTTTTATAACAAACCAATCATTCTGAGTTTATTGAAAGAAGCCAGCTTAAAGTCTCTTTTATTCTGGGTCTTACTGTAGCGAAGGTAAATAATTGACCATTTTTGAAGTGATTTAGACATTGACATTAATGGAACAACCTGAGGAGTAGCGGGGCTAGCTAAACTGCGCACTCCTCCCATCCCGGTTGTAACAACCTCAGGAACTATTAGGTCAGTGAGCTGCAGATGGCTGCTATGCCCTCAGGTAAATCAAAGTTAAATTTCATGAATCATGATGTCAGCAGGGGAGGTTTCTTCCGGTTTGGCGGCGGACGGCTGGCTTTCCTTCCGGGGGGTGAGTTTAAAAGCTAGCTGCAGGGCAATGCTAGTGTGCTGTGAGAGTGACAACACAAGAAGTCCTGCAGTTGCAGTTGCAGGCAAAGTCTCCCTTTCTCTCTCTCTGTTGCTGGAGGCAAGGCTCAGCAAAGCCACAATCAAAACCATAGGACAGCTTCTTCAGCCAACCTGCAGAACCAAGGGCAGAATTTTGCCCTTGGCATGCGGGCTCAGCGGGGGCAGGCAGGAGCGTTCTGGAAGTCGACAGCTGCCCCACGATCTGGCCCAGAAGGCAATTTCATGCTGGTGGGCCAATTAAGGCCTGCCCAGCATGAAACACGAGTGGCAGCGTTCAGCGCTGCTTGTGCGAGCGGGGGAAGTTGATGGGTGGGCGCGTGCAGGTGCGCTTCCAATCGGCACCCCCGATCGGAGGCTCGGTGCCATTTTACATGGGCGGGCCAATTAAGGCCCGCCCAGCGTGACGTCTACAGGGAAGCACTATGCGCTCCCTGTGCAGGCGGGGGGGCAATGCCTAAAATCGAGAGTGCGCTCATTCGCGCATGCCCATGAAAGAGCACACTCATCTCCCTGAGGCGCTAAGTGCTGCCTCAGGGTGATCACCTCTACTTTCAAAAATATTAAAAATAGAAAAAAAAAACTTCCCTTACATGTCCCCTCGTGTGACAATGTCACATGAGTTGGGGGCACGTTCATAATTTCCAGAAAAACTTTATTAAAATTTTTAAAACCCTACATGAAACCTCATCCCGCCTGTGGATGAGATTTCGTGTTTTTTCTACTTCCCGCCGGGTCTCCTGGCCTGCCCGCCAACCTTAAGGTTGGACAGGCAGGTCCAGTAATTACTTTTAATTGCTCTGTCAATGGCCTCAATTGGCCATTGACAGGTCGGCAGGCACACAACTGATTTTGCAGCACCCCCGCCTTCCTGAAAATTTAAATGGGGTGTGGTGACGTCGGGAGTTCCGCCCGATGTCACCGCGCGTCATTTTATGCATCGGCGAGCAGGCCCTGCCCCCGCTCACCAACAGTAAAATCCAGCCCAGAATTTTTTTTTTGCATTAGCACTGCTGCTGTGGAGCCTTATAGGACGGATAATGCCATTGAGCATTAAGATCAATGTGCCATGTTACTGATCAGAAAATTGAGAAGCTGACCTCTACAGCTAACTGCCTGACCTGCCCTTGTACAAGCACATCTCTACACCAGAACAAGGAAACAAGAGTAGGCTGTTCAGCTCCTCAAGTCTGTTCCGCCATTCAATGAGATCATGGCTGATCTACTTGTCAGCTGCTTTTGCATTTTGCATTTGATCCATATCCCTTGATACCCTTACCTATCACAGTTTCGAAAATTTTAAATGTCCCAACATCCACAGCCTTTAGGGAGACAGAATTCCAGATTTCCTGTACCCACTGTATGAAAAGTGCTTCCCAATTTCATTCCTGAATGACTTAATTTTAATACTGTGTCACCTTGTTCTGGATTCCCCTACCAGAGGAAGAAACTTCTCTGTATTCACTCTTTTGAAACCCTTCATCATTTTAGAACACGTCAATGAAACCTCTGCTCAACTTTCTAAACTCAAAGGAATGGAAGTCAAGTCTATGTAGCCTGGTCTCATAACTTAAACCTTATGCCTTGATATCATTTGCCCTGTAGCCCTTCCAAGACCAAGATACCCTTCCTAAGGTGCAATGCCCAAAATAGAATGCATGGGGTCTAGCCAAATCTCTGTACAACTAAAATATAACCTTCTCCTTTTTATATTCCAGCTCCCTTGATATAAAGGCTAATATTTCATTAGCTATTTTGATTACTTTTTAAATTTCATACTTTTATAGGTCTTCAAGGAATAACAGTCACCCAGTTAAAATAAAACATTGACTAGGAGATTAAAACACCAAGGGATGGAGGTAGAGGCTCTAACTTTGACTTTAGACACTTGTGTAAATGCCTGGTATCAGTTGGCTACCTGTTTAACGTCTCTCCCGGATTTTATTTCCATTTGAGTTGAAAATTAGGCGAGGTGGCTTCCGGGGAGTCAAGTTGACATTGCACATTTTACACCATTATCCAAGGTGAAAATTACACCACAGGTTGGAGGAATAAGTTTTGTGAGGTGGCGTTCTTGGCAGCGGCCTGCTTGCAGGGAGTCCGGTTTGGATAATCGGGCAGAGGCTCATGCAGCCAACTGGCAACCCTCCTGGTTCTCACCTTACACAAAATTTGCTTTGGAGCTAAGAGATAGACATAACAAGCAGGAGGTGTAATGGCAATATTGATAGGAGAGAAAAACGCTTTCATAGACAGAAATAATTTATGATGCCTTAATTTGATGCTTATAATTTATAAAGCAGAGGCCATGTGGATTGTGACCAAGGATGGTAAAAGAAAGAAAGGTAATTTTTGACTATTGGAGCAGTTTGTCCCACCGTTAAGCTCAATGGAAATGTAAGCTTAGGACTTTATCTCTATATCTCTCCGTGTTACCATTTTTATTGTTTGTCTCACACTCTCCTACTGGCTTCTATCAAATGTTCTAGGTTTGCACAGAATAGAAATTGTGTCAAGGCATGGCTGGGATTTTTCCAGCGAAGATTCTCCCCCTCCGACACCTGCTTCTGGAGTGGTCTTGTGCTGGTCAGGTGGGATGGCCGGAGGTGGGCCCTAAAGCAGCAGCTGTGTCATCACCGTATGTGAAAGAAAGTGCTGACTTTCCTTTGAAGAGCCTAGCTGTAGCCATCTAGACAAGGCTGAGGCCTGCAAGCATCCAGCAGCCAGGATTCACCCTCATTAGCTGGGTGCCATCTAACCCCTCAACAGTCAGGAGCCAGTGACCACCCCCTACACCCAGGAGCCCAAACTCCTCCTTGACCCCAAAACAATGGCTGCCCAAATCCTTTAAGGAAAAGAAAGTGAAACGCATTACTGCATGACTGCGGAGTGCAGCAATACCAACAGCTGCCATCTTGTTGCCGCCCTTTAAAAGCTGCTGAGGCTCAGATCCCTCACATCCACCATGTGCTTATTGAAAAATGTGGAGGGGCCCATAAAATTGGGTTCAATTGCCTCCTTAGCAACCTCAATTGCCTCTCAATTCCTCATTTCAGATTGGCAAGTAGCATCCCCATGCTATCTGCTGTATGTCACTCATAAAATTGTAGCCCAGAGTGATGACATTGAATGTCCTTCTCATGCCCCCCCTAACCTCCGCCCCACAACACCTTCCATTGCTGTTAGTTTCTGCAACATGAATTCCTGAACAGCTCAGCCCTTTGTATTTTTTCACAAATGACAACATTTATGTAAACCATTTTGTTAAGTGACAACTTGAGTCATTTTACGTCTGCCTTTATTATGAATTATGCCATTTTGAAATGCTCAAAACTATCATAAACTTGTCGTTTGGAAGAAAACCTTTGAAAATAGGCAAGAAGGGAAAAACATCCTTTGAATTATTTTATAAATCAATCCAATGGTCTTTACAGGTCTGTAAGTTTGTTCTGTTCAGAGAGCCCTAAGAAAAAATAAAAAGGCTCTAGTGCTTTATTGTACATAAAAGAGGTGATTTACTGGATTTAATAGAACACATGGATATAAGCAGAAGTAGAAAAGGACCCGTTCAGCAGTAATTGCACATACCTGATTTGTATGTGGGTTACTATTATTGTAGAAACAAAGGCAAAGCAGGAATCAGAATGCTGACTCCAGTCTTTTTAAATATCCCGTACTCTCCAGCTACTGGCTTAAGACCAACTCTCGACTGTAACTTCTTACTTTACACTGGAGCATCCAGAAAAATAATTAAAGGATCACCTTAACCTCCTGATTCAAAAACAACATGACAGTCTCACCTAAGGAATCCGATATCACCAGTATACAAGGGGCAAGAATTTCTGAAGAAACGCCATCCTGTCATAAAGGTTTTTCCAGGAGCAATAATGGTCTACTGTGTAAAACACAGTCACATGGGTGGCATGTCTGATTTTTTTTCCCCAAAAAAGGGTCTCAACAAATTTTGGAGTTTAGTCAGCATTGATGGTAATAGCTTTTCAGAAACCAGAACCAGTGCAACAGTGGAGCAAGCATTCAATGAAGCTCCTAATCTGGACATTCTGACTTAATGCTATGCTCACTCTTCTCGTACTAATGAATAAGTAATCGAATAGGTCCAATTTTTTTGTGTAAAGGCACAGATTCATGCCTTATGTTCTCTTCAATAGTTCAGTCAAATTGGAAAAAAAAACCATGGACTGGACAAGAAGAGAATAATTGAAAAAATGAAAATATATTGTATACATTCACTGCAAGGTCTAAGACAATTAATAGGTTTTACATGACACAAGTATTAATATTTGTGCATGTGTTTTTGTACATTTCCATGTTATCAAAAAGCAAGTTCCACCTGCCAGTAAGAGCAGCCAAAATGAAAGCTATCTCACAATCTTAATTTTTATTTTCAAGTAGAAAACATTATTGCTGTCAGGAACTTCCTGTAATTCACAGAGATACTTGGATACTAGGGGGATATATTTTCCTCTGGGTGTTAAATCTGACGAAAGCAAATGATCAAAAGCAATATTAAATGGTAATGAGCCAAAATGGTTGTTACATAGCACTGCTCTGACTTTCATTCCTATCATAAAAAGACCAAAAAACAATCAACAAAATAATAAGTGGCCATGAGCTTCTCTGGTGCTACTCCTGCTCTGCCCTTGTAACTTTGCTGATATTGGGGGCAGACATCCCATTTAGCAACATTTCCACCAGTGCAGATTTGGAGGCAGAACTGGAGCATCTGTGAAACAAATCCTGGCCAAAGATTCCTGTTCAACGCTTGCACAGGAACACAGAAACAAAAACTGAATTCTGAACTTCCACTTAGAACATGGATTAGTTGTAATAAAGAAGCTCAAATCTGGAAGTGTCAGCACAGCTGGTACTTACTGGTTAAAGGAAGCAGCAGTGGATTTGTGGGGAATGCTGGTTTGGCAGCCACTTCGCTCATGAGACCAAAACCAGCTGGCAGTCCTGACCTGATCCAACTGGCAATGGTGCCCACAATATAACTATCACTGGTAGCTGTGACTCAATCCAACTCCTACACCCAGCATTAACCTAATCTGACTTCCATGGCAAATCGCATTCAAATGAATGAACTTACAGCCGATAGGCCACCCAGTCTTGCTTGCTATGAAGAAGAGAGCCAGATGGACAAGTCGGCCAAGAGCTCACATGTTTCAATTTGTATATATTTATTATAATCATATATTTGGGGAAAAAATAATACTGCAGAATGCACTTAAGTAAAATTTAAAAAAAAATAATATAATAAATTTCACTGATTCCAGAAATACTACTGTTCATAATCAGGTAGTCACAAACAAGACATTGTAGATTAAATTTTCCTCTTCAACACATGAGTAATAATCTGATCGAGCAGATCTCCCAACCGTTATGGAACTCACGCAATTTTCATTCCATTAATTTCATTGGAATGAAAATTAGGTGAGTTTTCTAATGGATGATAAACCTGCTCTACCAGATTTCGACCCATGTGGACAAGATGAACATTTACCCCTCTATAAATAGTGTCACTGTTGGATCCAGTGCCCTGGTTTGTTGGGGCTAAAGGATCCGGGTTACACGCTTGTTTCAGGGTGACCGAGTTGGTACAAAGACAGAGAAGGTCAGTAGACCGTTCTTAGAAGAAACACATTCTACTTATTTATAAAAGGATCTCAACAGCTACACTTGTATGTTTACAACTCAAAACTCTGTCTTTACTCTTCAGACTTTAACTCAAGACTACTGACTACAGGGGTAGACCGCACTACCCTGCTATCGGGTACCAAGATCAAGTGATCTTACATTAAAACGTTTGTCTTAAAGGTATATTACACATCAGATTACTACAGTCACACTGTATAAGTTAAAGAAAATGTGCCTCCAACTGTGAATTAGTTCTCTGCAATGAGCAGCATTGAATATAGAGGACTCAAGATTTTCAACGAAACTAAAGCTTTCTTTTCTGATAAAACCAAAAAACCAAAATTTGTTTATCCTCAGCTGGATTGACTAAAGTGCTAGTGGTGGTTAGAAAAAAACATGAAACAAAATGGAGAAAAATAGAAATAAAGAAATACCAAACAGAAAAAGAAACAAAAAAGAGAAGGAATATAAAATTGAAACAAAGTGTACATGTGTAAATTGGAATATTGGTCAGCAGTGAAAGAGGGGCTCACTTTTCCTTTGGGTGTAGATTAGTGGAGCAGTAGGACTTATACCCCCACTGCACCCCAATCTCAACCCACTTTACTGGGTTCCATTCATGGCAGAATTCCTAAAAAAAATGTCCCAAAGGAGGTCATAGCCAAAATTGGGACCTTCAGCAGCTAAGTGCTCGAGGTAAAATGGAGGAAAAGCAATGTCTTCTCATTCCACCTGGGGACATTGGCATCATTTCTGCCACCTTCTAGGCCTCTTACCACCTTCCACATGATGGTGTCAAGGAGTAGCAGCAACATGGATAGAAGGGAAGGAAATCTATTGTGAGGCTAGTCCCTCTCCCCTCTAGCATTTTCATGCTACAGGAGGGGAAAGAGTAGTCAACAGCAGTCATGGCGGGGGTGGATGTGGCACACATGGGGACTGAAGTCAAGGTCCTGTGGTCAGACAGTGGTAAGCCTTATTGCATGATTTTCATCTCTCTGTCTCCTGCTATTCTGCTCAATTTTGGGCTGAGAAGTCACAGAGGGGCCTCAAGATCTAAAAGTCTTTAGAAAGAAGCAAAGATATGATAATAAAGTAGAGCAAAAGTAATAACACAAAATTGAAACAACAGAATATAATAGAAAAAGAAACAAGTATATAAAACAAATTGACAAAAATGTTAGAAAATTTGTAAGAGAACATTATATAATGAAATTGAAAGAAATATGAAAAGAAACTATTAAAATAATATAGTTTAGTAATGAAGTTACTGTTGAAGTAAACAGATGTGACAGTCCCCCACTCCTAATCAAAGGTCACGAATCTTATTCATTCCAGGAATTATAGAGTGATGAATCGTGGATAAAGTTATGAAATCATAACAAGAGTGCAAGTTCTTTGTTGCTAAGTGAATATGTTTTCTTGGCATTATTCCTGCTGATTAATAACAGCCTTTTTCTTAGTTTCATTTATTACAGTATTACTTCCATTTATCTGAAACCTGAACTTGATATGCAAGAACACTCTGAAAATGCTTGCTATGTTTAACCTCTAACCTTGTTAACAGCTCTGGCTCATGTCAGTAGAGGAGTTCAACAATTACAAACAAATCAAACAAAACTGTGGTATTCCTTCTAGTATTGAAGTGCCCAATGCATCGTGGAAAAATCCTTGGTAAGAAAGCAAATCACAAAGACATCAATCTGCAAGTCCTTGTCCGTTGAACAGCATGTGATAAAGTATAGGTGTGATAATTATGGTGAACTAAAAACAGTGCATTCAGCACATGTCTGATATGCAAAGTTTATGCTACGTTTGCACCTAATTGCTTTCAATTTCATAGTCATAAGAAATTAAGCAATTAGAACTCTCCAGCTTTGAAAAGTGAGTAAGTATACCCAATAAAAATCAAAATCATCGAAAAATTTCAAAACCCTTTCAAGGCACCATAGGGATAGCGGATAACTTTGAACTTCTATGAAAGCATAAAACCGGTAGTATCAGATCAGATGCCCATTATATACCCTACACAATTTCCCTCTTTGAACAGCCTCCAGTTTGAGATGATATCCTTCAGGAATTCCCAGAGTTGTCACTGTGCGAAGAAGAGTGGTAATGACTATACACCTGGACTTTACAGATAGCACAGAATGAACATGTGTGGTGTGGAGAATCTTTCAACTCGCATCTATACGATTCAGACAATTAATGGAACAACTCATAACATGTTTTTCATTAGGGTATTGTTTGTAGTTTGTTTTCCCAAATACATTTTTAAAACATAGGAGAATTAACTTCAGAACACTTCTTGAAGAAAATTTTGGCAAGAAAACTATTTTCAATTACTTGTATTATTTCATAGAGAGAGAGAGAGAGACATTAACTAAGAGTAGAAAAGAAACAGGCAGAGTGAGGAATAGAGAGAAAAAAATTAATACTTTCCTTTCATGTATATCCTTAGCATGTCCCCAAACCACTTCACAGTCAATGGCCAGAATTTTATGTCTCACGGGCGGGCGGGCACCAGACCCGAATGGACGTGAAATAGCGCGAAATGACGTCGGGCGAGTGTCCTGATGACATCCCGCATGCGAGCACGTGGGTGTCGGAGCTGCACTCCCCATCAATTAAAGTGCCACTTAAGGCCATTAAAAAGCCAATTGTACTTGATTTTACGTTGGCCACACGATTTTGTGCTGGCAGGCAGGCTGGCAGCCGACTTTTAACAAAAGCTCATCCAACAGTGGGATAGAATGGGTCTGCAGCATTGCCAGTGTGAGAAGTGAGGAGTTTAGGAGATAGTCTGCTGGTTGCTGATTTGAACTTCACAGCTTCATCTCTGTTCTGAGCTTCATTCTTAGCATTTCTAGGCTTCATTTCAGGACTCATTGGTGTCTCCAAGGCCGCCGGAGGATTTTGACCGTGTGGACCCTTCCAGGCACCAGACAGCCCTTCTGTAACCTTGGTAATAGGGATTGTGGTCTCCACTGGTGGCACCTCCTCTGAGGAGGAAGAGAGGGGCAGGAGTCCAGGTGTCCCTTTGCAGCTTCCAGGGGAGCGACCTGTGGGAAGCGAGGCACAGGCCAAAGGGGTGCAGGGCCAGCCGGTAGTCCAAGGTGGAAGGGGCTGCAGAAGACGCGTCTCTCCTGCTACCAGGGTTTACAGGCAGCGATGCAGCTACCTCAACATGTCCGAGGTGCAATGCTGAAGGAGGCTCTGCCTCTCTAGGGAGACAGTGACCTCCATTTGTCAGATGATTGGGCCTGAGATCAGCTCCGACTGTGTGGGTGGACACCCCATGCCAGTGACTCTGAAAGTCACAGTGGCCCTCAACTTCTATGCCCCCGGCACTTTCCAGGGGTCAGTGGGGGATCTTTGTGGATTGTTCCAATCAGCTGTCCACAGTTGCATCAAGCTGGTGACAGACGCTCTGTTCAGGCATACATTGACTTTCATTCACTACCACTGGGACGAGGCCAGCCAGACAGAGCGAGCCAGAGGCTTTGCAGCGATTGCTGGGTTCCCCGTATCCATGGTGCCATCAACTGCACACGTGGCCATCAAGGCGCCAGCGGGTCAGCCGGGTGCCTTCGTCAAAACAGAAAGGGATTCCACTCCATGAACGTGCAGATAGTGTGTGACCACAAGAGGCAGATTCTGCAAGTCTGTGCATGGTACCCTGCCAGATCCCATGACACTTACATCCTGAGACACTCCCAGTTGCCAAGGCTATTCAGTGCTCCAGCTCAACTGGATGGATGGCTGCTGGGTGACAAGGGCTATTCCTTGAAAAGGTGGCTTATGATGGCTCTCCACCATCCAAGTACAGAGGCAGAGCAGCGTTATAATAGGAGTCATGCCTCCATAAGGGCAGTGATAGTGAGGACCATAGGTCTTCTGAAGATGCGCTTCTGATGCCTGGACTGTTCAAGGGCAGCACTACAATATCCCCCAGAGTGGGTGTCACTGATAGTGGTTGCATGCTGCACTCTCCACAATCTGGCACTGGCAAGGGGGTCCCACTAGAAGAAGAGGATCTTGAGGCAGCTCCACAGCCCACAGAGGATGAATCCAGTGGTGAGTCTGAAAAGGATCCTGGTGAGAAACACGGCAAAGACATGGAGGCAGACCTCTGGATCTTTCAGGGAGGCAGGGACACTGGGGACACCTTGATCCAATGCTCCTTCAGCTAGGTTGCCAAAAATCTGCTTCCGCCTAATGCCAGGGCTACCGCCTCCATCCCTGTTGTCTGAAATGACCCTTTCATTTGAACCCAAAGTCCACTCAGTGCCTGTGCAATAAAGTTTAGAGCTACTCACGTCCAGCATTAGATACTGGCATTCCCTGCAACAACAAAACAAGTGAAGCATAGTCAGGCCATTAAGACAAAGGCAAAATTTACATCGGCCAGAATTTTCCCGTTGGCAATTTAGGGGCGGGGCCCACTCGCCAATGGGAAAATGACGCGAGATGACGTCGGAAGGAACCCCCAACGTCATCCCGGTCCCTTTAAATTTTCAGGCCATTGACAGGATAATTAAAGTAATTAAAGACCCTGCCCGTCCAACCTTAAGGCTGACAGGCAGGCCAGGAGCCCCAGCGGGCTTCTGATAATACATGAAACCTCTTCCACTGGCGGGATGAGGTTTCATGTCCATTTTTAAAAACTTTAATAAATGTAATGTGATATTTATTAACATGTCCCATCTTGTATGACATTGTCACATGAAGGGGACATGTTAATAATATTTTTATTTCTCTATTTTTTAACTTTTGTGCACTGTCACTAATCTCCCTGAGACAGCACTTAGTCTCAGGGAGCAGTGCGCTCTTTCGCGCGCATGCGCGAAAGAGCGCACTTTGACAGCTGGGGATTCCCTCCCCCACTGCACAGGAAGCGCATAGCCCCTAGGCCCCTAATTGGCCCGCCCACTCAAAATGGCGGCGGGCCCCGTTTCAGCGGCGGAGGTCGGCTGTCCGCCCTCCGCCAAGCCGGTGGGGCCTGCATGCCCACCAAGGGCAAAATTCTGCCCATCATGTTGACACTCACATCAAATGAACATGACAATATATGGTGTGAATAGTCACACCAGTAAACATATTAACAAAACATGGCAAAACAGAAAATCACCTCTTGTGCTTATGGTGCCTTAAACTTACTTTTGCGAGTGTCTTGGTGTCTCCCCCCCTTGCTGGCAGCAGCATTGGAGACAGTCTGCTGACTCTGCTGTCTTGTTGGCCTTGATGACCTTGGTGGTCGTCCTGCCTGGGATGGAGCGGCCAGTGCCATGGCTGGCATCTCCCCAGTCATCGCAGCCACATCAGATGCTACAGTCACTGGCAGAGGGGTGGTGGAGCTGCTGCTGTCATCCAGAGCACCCTGAGAGGAGCCCACAGAAATGACAGGCAACTTGCGAGCCAACATGAGGTTGTTCTGGGCCTCCCTACTCGCCATTGATAGATGGGCACCTAGCTGGGATGCTGGGTGCGTCATCCATCTCCCACACTGGCACCAACAACCTAAGATCATTTCCTGTGTGAGGCTTGCAGGTCCGAGCACAACCCCAGGAGCCCCTGATTCTGTCCCTGGAGATGCCTCTTCGTGAGAGTTGCCATTCTTTCAATGGAGGAGGGTCATCGCAGTGCTGATGATCCGCATGGACTCCTCCACAACAGACACCATGGCATGCATACCCTCATGGATCTCCGTCAGATCCTCCCACACATTCAGCTGGACATCCAGCATCTGCTGCCTAATGGACAACACCAGAAGCTCATCACCTGTCTTTGATTCAGCATGGCACTGGTCTCCAGCAGTCCTCTGACTGCCGGGTGCACTGGGCACTCTCTCCTCCCCCTGCTTCTCAAGTGAGCGTGAAGTGACTTCACCGCTGTGCAACGACATTCTGGCCGAAGATTTACTGCCCACCGAGGTGCTGGTGCATGGTTCAGAGTGTGGGTGTGACATAGGTGCATCTGAAGTCCAGTGGCCCTCTGGTGTCAAGTCTGGCTCTTCGAGGTCCTGCGTTCAAGTGCAAGCTGGTGATTCTAGTGGAGAACAACGACTTGTCATTAGTTTAAGTCATCACACTGTCACTTTGCATGCTGGGCACCCTGGTGAGACAATAGAGATCTGCATCATGGTGCTATCATCTTTCAATGATCAATGGGGACTCCAGGTTTGAGGCTCCCCTTAACGATGAGACCACACAAGAATGTCTGCACACTCTCACCTCTGTGCACTGCACTCTTACCTTCTTCAGAGACCCCTGCCTCTCCACGACCAGCTGACCGAGGTGGGTGTCGGCTCTCCAACTCCAAGGCATCCATCTCGTACCTTGTCAGAATGAGGAGGTTTGGGGGACCCTCCGCCTGTCCATGACCTCTCAATGTTGTTATGTCTTCTCTTCTCCTGAAAGGACAGAGGAGCATTGAATGGCAGCGCCATTGCAGCCTGGCCAACCCCACCTGAGGAACACCTTGCAGGGCATGTCCGGGTCCTGGCCCTCAACCCGCAAGACACTTAGGCCAAGCAGCCAGGACTCGCCCCCTTTGCCGGCTCAGGTGTCAGTGACAGTTGGCACTCAGACTCAAACACCCCTCAGCTTCATCGGCGGACGGCCAGCCCTTAACACTTCTCCGCATTGATACATGCCAACTCGGTACACACCCCTACCAAGCGCAGCAAATCACTGAACCTTTTACGGCAATGCACACATGTGCACCATGCAACGTCGCGGCCGCTGACCTCAGCTGCCACCTCCTCCCAGGCTTTTTGGTCTGATGCAGTGTCCTCCTCCTGCCATCCCTGTGTATTAAAGTGTCCCGCCTAATACCAACCTCCTCCACAAGGATAGCGAGGCACTCGTCCGAGAAACGGGGCAGCCGAGTGCCCACCCGACTTGCCTTCCCACCTGAAGTTTCCACTCGCTGGTAAGGCCATTGTTCCAGGCTCCTGGAAAGATTCCAAAGATTCTCTCCTGGCAGCCTTTAGGGGGCTGCCTCTGCCGGTTTTAAAGTGCCCACTGGGTCGCCATTGGACCGGCGCCCAACAGGCTTCCGCCCCCGCCCAGCCCTTCCCAACTGCTGAGAGGGCGGCTTCACGCCGGGAGGACATTAATTGATCATCCAGCGTGAAACCGTGTTTGCAACACAATCGCAGCCGGGAGCAGATTCCACATGCGCTTCCGTCCCCGTCAGCTTGGCATGCACGCCAAGCATTGAATTCAGGCCAATGAATTTCTTTAAACTGTAATCATTTACTTAATGTAATATTGTGGGATGACTACCTGTAAGAGCAGGCAATGCCTCAGCTTAGCACAACATCCAACATTTAGCACCTCTGATTATGTAGCGTTCCTTCAATTCTGCACTGAAGTGGAATCTCAACTTATGGCCTGCTTCTTAAAATCAGTTGCTTTGTTGTCATCTGGGCAACTGTATCTATTTAAAAAGGAAAAGTCTACAGGGCTGTGGGGTAAGAGCAGGAAAGTAGGACCAATTGGATAGTTCCTTCAAACAGCTGGCACAGTCTCAGAGGCTGAATGTGCTGTAGGATTCCACAATTCTATGATTTGCTTTGCAGCATACATTGAAATTACCTACATTAATGACATTGCACAAACACTAAGAGTTTTTGTATAACATTTCTCTCTTCATTACTTTATGAAGGCCTTAATGACTTTAAAATAAACTAATTAACCCTTCTGCGGCAGCCTGCCCCGCTGAATGAAAATCCCACCTGCGGGAATCCATTTTTGAGGTAAAAACATAAAATGCCGGAAGTAGAAATGTTTGGATATTATACGGTTTAACAGGGGATGGAGCAGGTGGAACAAAATAGAAGGTCAGGGATAGTTGGAGCTTAGGAGAGATTGACAAGGATGCCATGGACACAAGACAAAGGGAGTGTTAATGGTAGTGTTAAAGACTAAAGAAACTGCTGATAATTGTATAAAAGTAAGATAGCAGAATGTGTTAATAGCAGAACAAGGGTCAGCGCTCTGTGAAAGCACAACATAGAGACAGGTGACAGATGGCACTGTGGGGCAAGGGGGTGGCGTTGGGAAAAAAGAGTAAATAATTTTTTTAAAAATTTAAATTGGATTCAAAAAGGGGTAGAGGTGGAGGAGAGAGTTCATGGTTTGAAGTTGTTGAACTCAATGTTAAGTCCGGAAGGCTGCAAAGCCTATAAGATGAGGTGCTGTCCCTCCAGTTTGCGTTGGGCTTCACTGGAACATTGCAGCTGGTCATGGATAGACATATGGGCATGAGTGCAAGGTGTTGTGTTGAAATGGCAAGCGACAGGAAGGTCTGGGTCATGCTTGCAGACTGAGTGAAGGTGTTCCACAAAGCCGACTGCATTTAGTCTCCCCAGTGTAGAGGAGATCGCATTGGGAGCAGCGAATACAAAAGACCAAATTGAAGGAGGTGCAAATGAAGCACTGCTTCACCTGAAAGGAGTGTTTGGGGCCATGGACAGGGAATTCTCCTGTCTCTGCGCACCCGACCCAGGAGCGATAATCTGGGACCTCTAGTGTTTATTTCATTAGATTTACCCCTAGATGATGGATACAGGTGGAATATAATTGTTATTCATAAAAAATGTGATGGATGTTTTTGGGTGTAAATTCAACTATTTGCTCTTATGGATGAAATGCAATTTGAGGCCCAGGTGTAGCAGGTGATGAAAGCATTTTGACACCTGCAGCTGATATTTTAATGGAAATTTGGAACAGATTTAGTAATTTAGTTTAATTCTTTCCAATTTTCAATCTAAATAAAATTATAACAATATCCCCATGCATAAGTAATAATACATTTTGGACTTAAAACTTACTTTCACTCAGGATTCAAGTTGAATTGAAAATCTAATTTGAGCAATGCCAAGTTTATTCAAGGAGATGAAATTTAACCCCGTTTAGGACACTTTACAGTTGGGCGTTGCTGTACTTTTAAATGTTAGCATACATTTCGGATGAGGCACTTTGGACACAAATCATTAAAGCAGTTGAGTTGATATTCTTTTTACAGACCAATATGCTGGAACAGGTATTACCTAATGCCATCAACAAAAGAATGCATTCTACAAGTGTCTTCCTGAGAGGAGGGCATTATTAATATAAGTGAAATCAGCAAAACTGGAATATAGTTAATTACAAGTGTTAAGTTCCCCATGGGGAAACTATAAACCAAATTGGCTAAATTTACTGAATAACCCCAAATGAAAAATTACCAAAAACATCCCACTTTTTGTAGCTTTTACTTTAACACAAATCAACTCAAATTACACATGAATTAACAGGCAAATGATACTTCAAAAGAAGGATAAATTTTGTTGTAAAAATTTGATACAACAAAGATATGCCTTCCACAACCACAAGCTCTGCATCACGCTCTGCACAAATGTGGCACCATGTACAATCTCAACATCTTTCCAACTTGGCCTCTGGTACACAGGATCTTTCATTTTCCTGCTCAAACCATTCGTCCCTTGAGTCACGTTCATCGGCAGCTGTATTCTATCTGAGATCCCCAGAGATAGTTGTCACCCAAAGGGTACATTCTTGCAGAACCTCCTTAGCTAGGTACAAGATGGTCTGGATCGCACAGATTTCTCAGAGACTCCTGCATTTAACTCCTTTAATAAAACTCATTAAATGGTCTGATTGGCTCTGGCAAAACTGAAGCATAGCTGTAGAATTATCATCTCACAATCTCTGCTCTAACCTTGCCTTCAGATTTCTTATCTTTTTAACTGTATAAATACACATAGCTCCTTCAGGGTGACCAAATCTGTGGAAAAAAATAAGGGACAATTCAACTGGGGGTAGGTGCTGGCAAGACGGGGTGGGGGCTCCACTTTCCAGGCTAGCCCCCAAACCCCCCCGCATCCACCACCACTACCACCCATCCACCCCTCCCCACCTCCAGGGCTTGCTGGATAAACCCTCCCCCACCCCCCTACCCACACAGCTTTGAGAGCTCACTCCCTGCCAATTAAAATTAGGAGTGTGCGAGAGACCAAAATTGGAGGAAAAAGCAAAGAGGCTAGGAGATAGGGAAGAGTAGGGTGATGAGAGATTTGAAAGCAAGCTGCCAAATCTTCTGGGCTCCAGATTGTCAGAGACCAGATGTATGACTGAAGACGCATGTTGGAACCCTGTGGAAGTCTGATGCATTGATCTACTTGGGAATTATCCAGGAAGTTTCAACTTCCCAATGGACAATTCCCCTACTCTGCAGGACCTTCCACAAATGGCTCCAACTCTGAGGTAGAGTCAGAGACTTGGGAGAGATCTACGGTGATTACTGGATAGTTATCCAAGAAATATTAGACAGATTTAAGCCCAGTCTAACAGCTGGTTAATTCCACAAGTGACCCCCCACCCCCCCCAACTCAATAACCCACTTGACCACCCAACTACCACCCAGACCACCCAACTACCCCCCTCCCCACTCAATTACCTCCCGACCCAAACCAACTACCACATGATTTTTTTAATTCATTCACAGGATGTGGGGTTCACTGGCTAGGCCAGCATTTATTGCCCTTGAGAAAGTGGTGGTGAGCAGCCTTCTTGAACCACTGCAGTCCAGCACCCATAGTGCTGTTATGGAGGGAGTTCCAGGATTTTGACCCAGTGACAATGACTAAGCCCCGACTAAGCTCCAACCCCTCCAATCACCCATTTGACTGCCCAACTAATATCCTGACCACCCAAATACCCCCTCACCGGCTAACCCTGACCCAAGCCAACTACCCCATGATCCTCCAACTAAGCCCGACCCCTCAATTACCCCCCTGACCACACAACTATCCCCAACCTCCTGACGTTCCCCCCGAACATCCAACTACCCCCATTAATTCCCGACTACCCCTCCGACCACCCAACTACCCCCACCATCCAAAAACCCCACCACCACTTGACTAACCCCCAACCTGACCTGACTACCCACTGACCTGACCCAACCAGCCCCCCAATCCTGACTCAACCAACCCCCCACAACCCGACCCGACTCCCCCAACCATCCAACCACCGCCAACCACCTGTCTACTCCCCCGACCTGACCTGGCTACCCACCCAACCCGTTGACCACCTGACGATCCCTGTGCCCACACCTGACCCTAGCCCCAACCCAACCATTCCCCAAGCACCCACCACCCCCGTCAACCACCCAACTGTCCCCCAACCTGACCCGATTACCCCCAACCTGACCAAACTACCCCCTACCCTTTACCCACTTTCTCACCTCACCCACTTACCCACCACACTCATTTACCCACCAAACCACTTACCCACCACACCCACTTATGCACTTACCCTGCTCACCCACCTACCCACCTCACCCACTTAACCACCTCATCTATCTATCCCCCTACCCCACTTACCTCCCTACCCACTCAATCACTCACCCGTTCATCCATTCATCTACACACTAACATCGAACTGGATGTTTAAACTTACCACACAGCAACTAATGCCTTCTGCGCTGATCCTCTTCACAGAGGTTCCCTGTGCTGAAGGAGTTCTTCAGGATGAAACATTGGAAGTTGAACCCTTTTAAACATAGCCAGTTAAGTGCACAGTTTTGTAACTGATCAGCATTGGATGCAACAGTTCTGACACTGATAGGAAGATTTGGGCTAAGGTTGAGAGTTTTAAAGTGGGGGCTTTGTTGACCCTGGAGACAATGTAGGTCAGCAAGCATAGAGATGATAAGCAAACAGGGATTGGTGAGAGTTAGGATATGGGCAACAGAGTTTTGGATGAGCGCATGTTTACAGTGCATGGGAAACCAATTAGTAAAGCAATGAAATAGTTAGGTCTGGAGGTAACAAAGGCATGGAAGAGGGTTACAGGAGCAGTTCATACGAACATACAAACATATGAACTAGGAGTAGGTGTAGGCCACTTGGCCCTTTGAGCCTGCTCTGCCATTCAACAAGATCATGGCTATCTGACTGTAACTTCCAGCCTACCCCCGGTAACCTTTCACCCCATTGTATATCAAGAATCTATCAACCCGTGCGTTGAAAACATTCAAAGACTCTGGGTGGAATCATCCCAGATTTGCATTAAATGCAGTTGTGGGCAGGTAAAATTACGTTTTACCCATTGGCCGCAATGGCGGGTTTTCACACCATATCATCCCAAACCTGCCACATTAGTTATGCATTCCTGGGAAACACACTGTTTCAATGGCAAGTGGGCTCTTATTCTCCCACCACATCATCACCTCGCCACTACATCACGCCGGGCGCCATATTTAAAGTCCAGCCGCACACACAGATCTCAGTGTTCCAGCCCAGGACTACTGCAGGGAAGATGTCCACGAAAGCTCCCAGGTTTAGTGACATGTTACTGGAATGTCTTTTGGGCACCGTGGCGGCCCACCGCGATGTCCTCTTCCCCCGCTCTGGCCACAGGATGGGCAGCAGCATGACCAACCAGGCTTGGGAGACTGTGGCAGTGGTGATCAGTGCCAATTCTGCACAGAAGGAGTTGGCCATCCAATGCAGATAGAGGATGAATGATCTCATTGGTGCAGCCACAGTATATCATCACTCTAAACTCACACAGTCAAGCCCATCTCACATTTAATGACATCTCATTCACTGCTAGCTCAAGGAACATCGCCACTCATTCTTACACACATACCCTCACATGTCCATCTGGCCTCATCTCCTCTGGAGACTGCCTCCTTATCCTTCACCATCTTGAGGCTACTTGCACAGGTCAACATGTGCCCCCATACACACCTGGGAAATCCTCCTTCCCCAGTACAGCTCTCGCCCCTGCAGCCTCTTTCCTTTCCTGAGGCCACTTCTCCCCTTTCGCCAAGCAAGCTCTAGCCCTGCAGCCATTGAAAAGCCACCCACATATGGTTGATCTGGTAGGTAGACACCTGCCGTGAGCCCCCCTAAAAGTGATGTGGTGCTGTCTGTGAAGCCTGGCACTGATGACTGTGAGTGCTGACCGAAGCAAGGTAGGCAAACAAACCTTGAAGTCCTGAGCAAAGTGTAGCCCACCAGTTGCATGTCGCTTATGGGCTGTTGTGAAACACATCGACGCGTTTCCCGTCAACGTGGGCGGATGGTCCAACGGTGGGTGGGGGTGGGGCCAAGGGGGGGGGGAGGGCGGGGGACTATTCCAGCAGGCTGGCCTAATAATGATATGCTGATGTATTACAATGAGGTTCCCAACGTCCGATGGCAGGTAACGCAGCCCACTATCAGCGACTGCAAACTGGTTTCACGCTGTCATGAAATCGATCATGCCATATTGACTGTTCACGCCGCCGAACATGGTGGGCACGGAAAATCACAGCCTCTGCTTCCAATGTCTTATGAGGAAGGGAGTTCCAAAGGCTCACTAGCCTCAGAGAGAAAAGATTTCTTCTCATCTCTGTCTCTGAGCAAACTCTTATTATTAAGCAGTGACCCCTAGTTCTAGAATCTCCCACAAGAGGAAACATCCTCTCCACATCCACCCTTTCAAGATGCCTCAGGATCAAGTCGCCTCTTACTCTTCTAAACTACAGTGGATACAAGCCTAGCCTGTCCAACCTTTCCTCATAAGAAAACCTGCCCATTCCTGGTATTAGTCCAGTAAACCTTCTCTGAACTGCTTCCAATGCATTTACATCTTTCCTTAAATAAGGAGACCAATACTGTAAGCAGTATTCCAGATATGGTCTCATCAGTATCCTGTGCAACTGAAGCATAACCCCTCTACTTTTATATTCAATTTCCCTCACAATAAACAATAACATTCTATTAGTTCTCAATTTTCACTTGCTGCACCCGTACACTAGCCTTTTGTGGTTCATGCGCTGAGACACCCAGATCCCTCTGAATCTCAGGGCTCTGCAATGTCTCACTATTTAGATAATATGCTACTTTTTTATTCTTCCTGCCAAAATGGGCAATTTCACATTGTAGAAACACACTCTGGGAGGCTTCTTAGTCAAACAAAATGAACTTTATTTACACGAGAGCTTCTGTGGCTACTTGTGTACAGCCAGTCCATCATATAGCCATCTTATCCAAGGAAATCCCTCCCTAGAATTTATGCCCTTGTGCTAGCCACACAGTGGTTGAACAAATCACGTGACCCCTACTCAGTTGAACTGATCTTAAAGTGACAGTCATCACACATATTTTCCCACATTATACTCCATTTGCCAGATCTTTGCCCACTCATTTAATCTTTCTATGTCCCCGTATAGCCTCCTTATGTCCTCCTCACAACTTACTTTCCTACCTATCTTTGTATCATCAGCAAATTTAGCAACCATCCCATCCATCCCTTCATCCAAGTCATTTATATAAATTGTAAACAGTTAAGGGCCCAGCACTGATCACTGTGTCACACCACTCCTCACATCCTGCTAACCAGAAAAAATACTGGTTTATGGTTACCCTCTGTTTCCTGTTAGCTAGCCAATCTTCTATCTATGCAAATATGTTACCCCCAAAACCGTCAACTTTTATTTTCCACAATGACCTTTGATGTGGCACTTTATCAAACACCTGCTGGAAATCTAAGTACAGTACATCCATCAGTTCCCCTTTATCCACAGTATATGTGACTGCTTCAAAGAAATCCAATAAATTAGTTAAACATGATTTTCCTTTCACAAAACCATGTTGACTCTGCCTGATTGCCTTGACTTTTTCTAAGTGCCCTGCCATTATATCTTTAATAATAGCTCCTAGCATTTTTCCTATGACAGATGTTAAGCTAACTGACCTGTAGTTTCCTGCTTTCTATCTCCCTCCCTTTTTGAAAAAAGAAATTACATTTGCTATTTTCCAATATAATAGCACCTTCCCCAAATCCAGGGAATTTTGGAAAATTAAAACTGGTACATCAACTATCTCACTAGCTACTTCTTTTAAGACCCTAGGGTGAAATCCATCAGGGCCCAGAGATTTGTCAGCCCGCAACTCCAACAATTTGCTAAGTATCACTTTCCTGGTGATTGTAATTTTCCTGAGTTCCTCCCTCCCTTCAAATTCCTGATTACAGCTATTTCTGGGATGTTACTTGTATCCTCTATAGTGAAGACCGATGCAAAATACCTGTTTAGTTCATTCGCCATCTCCTTATTTTCCATTATTAATTCCCCACACTCATTTTCTATAGCTCACTTTGTCAACTCTTTTCTTACTTAAGGATCTGTAGAAGCTCTTACTATCCGTCTTTATATTTCTAGCTAGCTTTCACTCGTACTTTAACTTTTCCCTCCATATTAATCTTTTTGTCATTCTTTGCTGTTCTTTATATTCTGTCCAATCTTCTGACCTGCCACCCGTCTTTGCACAATTATATGCCTTTTTTTTAAGATTCATACAGTCTTTAACTTTTTTGGTTAACCACAGATGGAGTTGAGGTGAGGTAGGGGCAGAGACAGATACTATTGCGGAGGTTGACGCAGGCGACCTTGGTGTTTGAGCGGATGTGGGGTCGGAATCTTGGTTCAGGGTCAAGTAGACAGCCAAAGTTGCAAACGATCTAGTTTGGCCTCAGACAGTGGGCAGGGACAGGGATGAAATTGATTGCAAGGGAATAGGGAAGGCAATGGCACCGGTCCCAGTATTTAATTGGAGGCTATTTCTGCTCATCTGATACTTGAAGTCAGACAAACAACATGAAGATCAGGCAGTGGAGGGGTTAAGAGGGGTGGTAGTGAGGTCATTCACTATGCCACCAAAGGTTTATGCATTCGTGGGATGTGAGCGTCACTAGCATGGCCAGCATTTGTTGCCCTATTGGCCTTGTGAAGGCCTTTGTGAACTGCTGCTGTTCATCTGCTGTAGATACTTCCAGAGTGCTGTTAGGAAGAGATTTTGATCCAGCAACAGGCCACTGATATAGTTCCAAATCAGGATGGCATGAGGCTTGGAGGGAAACTTGCAGGTGGTGGTGTCCTCATATGTCTGCTGCCCTTGCCCTTCTAGGTGGAAGAGGTCATGGGTTTGGAAGGTGCTGTCAAAGGAGTCTTGGTGAGTTGCTGCAGTGCATCTTGTAGCTGATACACACTGCTGCCACTGTGTGTTGGTGATGGAGGGAGTGATGTTAAAGGTGGTGGAAGGGGTGTCAATTAAGTGGGCTGCTTTGTCCTGGATGGTATTGAACTTCTTGAGTGTTGTTGGAGCTGCACTCATCCTGGCAAGTGGAGAGTATTCCATCGCACTCCTGACTTGTACCTTGTAGATGGTGGACAGGCTTTGGGCAGTTAGGAGGTGAGTTACTTGTCGCAGGACTCCCAGCCTCTGATCAGGTCTTGTAGCCACAGTATTTATATGGCTAGTCCAGTTCAGTATCTGGTTTAAGATAACCCCCAGGATGTTGATAGTCGGGGATTCAGTGATGGTAATGCCATTGAATGTCAAGGGGAAATGGTTGATTTCTTTCTTGTTGGAGATGGTCATTGCCTGACACTTCTGTGGTATGAATGTTACTTGCCACTTATCAACCCAAGTCTGAATATTGTCCAGGTCTTGCTGTATATGGACACGGACTGCTTCAGTATCTGAGGAGTTGTGACTGGCGCTGAACATTGTGCACTTATCAGCAAACATTCCCACTTCTGACCTTATGGTGGAAGGAAGGTCATTGATGAAGCAGCTGAAGATGGTTGGGCCGAGGACACTACCCTGAGGAACTCCTGCAGTGACGTCTTAGGACTGAAATTATTGACCTCCAACAACCACAACCATCTTCAATTTCTGTTAGGTGTAATTCCAACCAATGGAGAGGTTTCCTCCTGATTCCCATTGACTGCAATTTTGCTAGGGCTCATTGATGCCACTCTCTTAAATGCTGCTTTGATGTCAAGATCAGTTGCTGTCATCTCACCTCTTGAGTTCAGTTGTTTTGTCCATGTTTGGACCAAGGCTGTAATAAGGCCAGGAGCTGAGTGACCCCGGCAGAACAATTAAAAACGATTTTGCTGTTACTGCCCCAGTTATCCACAACCTTCTTTTCCACGGACCTTTTGACGGCCCTGGCAGAATCCAAACTCAGTGTCAGTAAGCAGGTCATTGCTGAGTAAGTGCTGCTTGATAACGCTGTTGACAACGCCTTCCATCACTTTACTGATGGTCAAGAGTAGACTAATGGAGCGGGTAATTGGCCGGGTTGGATTTGTCCTGCTTTTTGTGGACAGGACACACCTGGGCAACTTTCCACATTGCCAGGTAGATGCCAGTGTTGTAGCTGTACTGGAACAGCTTGGCTGGTTGGAGCATAAGATTTCAATATTATTGCCAGGATATTGTAAGGGCCCCTAGCCTTTACTGAACCTAGTGCCTTCAGCCACTTCTCAATATCAATTGGAGTGAACTGAATTGGCTGAAGACTGGCATCTGTGATGCTGGGGGCCTCCAGAAAAGGCAGAGATGGATTATCCACTCAGCACTTATGGTTGGAGATGGTTGCAAATGCTTCAGCCTTATCTTTTTCACTGATATGCTGGGCTCCCCCATCATTGAGGATGGGGATATTTGAGGAGCCTCCTCCTCCAGTGAGTTGTTTAATTGTCCACCATCATTCACGACTGGATGTGGCGAGACTGCAGAGCTTAGATCTGATCTGCTGGTTGTGGGATTGCTTAGCTCTGTCTATTGCTTGCGGCTTCTGCTGTTTGGCATACAGAAGCAGCATGCTTCCTGAAGCCCTTTGCCCATTCAACAAACTGGTTGCGCTGGTCGGGGAACAGAAGCAGTGAGCTCTGTGGGGCCATCTCCTGCTTGGCTCTTTAACCCAAGCTTCACTTGATCCCTGCCTGCTTGCTGCCAACAGTTCCGGGGAAGGGCCAAAGGATCTCTGACAACAAATGCAGAGAGTTGTCTGTAGTGAGTGAGGGTTAGTGCCGAGGCTTCCAGTCAGTGTCTCAGTCTGCAGCCAAACACAGCCAGCCTCATTGTACCAGGGACAGGGAGCTCTCAGCAAGTTTCACTACAGCTTCTCTAGGGGGAAACAAGCATCAACTGTGTGAGGTGAGGACAGCTTTCCTGCAGGCCCTTCCCAATCCTCAGCCATTCAGCCCCCTATATCTGTTCACAGAAACTGTGACAAACCAGCAACACATTTCTGTTACTAACCATCAATTCTATCGTGACTTGTGGTATTGCATTCACTATCCCAATTTCTCTTGTGTGAGTACTTAAATTCACTTGATATAATTGTCTTAATGATAGGGTTTCTTTGAACCCTCAACTTGAGAGCTGGGCACCTTGGAGAAAAGCAGGTTTGGAGAGGAATGCTTTCAAAAGTGTAATGAGAATTGTGCACTAATAATGCTTAGCTTCCTTATGGAATGGGCTAGACTTATTTTAGTCAGTATTCACTCCACTGACCATTGTATTCAGCAAGAAATTGGACAGCTACCTGCTTCAGCAGAAGGATATAGGTTTGAGATGAGCTGATAATTAGACTGGGTCTTAGAAGAAGATGTTGGCCAGGAGGCAGAAGGATCACCTGTTAGCCTATTGAGAGATATGAGGTTCTATGCTCCAAAGACATGCCCTCTTCACCACTGGCCGCCCAAGGCACACCAGTAAAATCCCAGCCTTGAACCCAGAGTGAGCCAGATAATGTTTCACCCAGACATTTTAATTTCTCAACCCAGGACCCGTGTGCTCCCCTCACACGCCGAGCAAGGGGCACACAGTTCAAGTTGATAGAGGGTTATGTCTAGGTCTGCCTTTTTGTAACATCATAAAGTCATTTGTTTCATAATCAACACACTGCCATTTGTGAAATATTTTCAAAGCACATTATTTTCAAAATGTGATACAGATTATTTTGCCCATTTTTATTAGATCCCTTGCTTTCTAAGGGCTTTTTTAGTTCTTGTTCTTTGTATCAGGTTTGCTGTTTTTTTGAAGTCTTTTCTTTTACGCTTTTATCCAGTATTGTGGACAGCATCACACTCCTGGGCACCAAGGAAAGCAAGGTCACTGCAACTCAGTTCTCAGGCATAAACAAACAGTTTTAGAGGAACAACACCACTGCTGCTCAGAGCTCACTCACCTCACTGTTGTCCTGCCTGCTCCTCGTGGTTGAATGTGGGTTGGTTTCTGCACATGTGCAGCAGTATATTGTGCATATGCAGACGCCAAAGATGCTGGGGCAGCAGCAAGAGCAGACTCTGAGCAGTCTCGCAGTCGCTGCCCAAAGGAATCCGGAACAAATGGCATCCCATGAAGCCCACGCATGGGACGCGGGATATAGAGGCAAATTCTGGGACAATCCTGGTAAATCTGGGATGTTTGGTCACCATGAGCTTCTTCTAAGTGTGCCTTCTCTGTTTTTCCCCGACTACATCTCTCCTACTACCCACATGGCTTCAGTACTTTAACTTCCTTCCTGTTGGTCAAGTCACCAGGTCACATGGACCAGTATTTCAAGAAAATTTCTATTGATCCCTCTACAATTGATGCAAACTCTTAAAAGTCTTTTCAAACATTGTTAAAAACAGTTACAGATTCCACATACAGTTTAAAGAAATTACAAATTTTCTTACAGTACTGCTCCTGGGTCAATGGTTATCATACAATATTATTCTGTCTATCTCCATATCCAATGGAGCTCATTGATCACAGAGGCATCCTGCTGGGCACCACATGATCAAGTTTCAAGGTCATTTGGAATGCACAAGGTCACGGAGAAAGTCAAGCAGTCAAGAGTAAATTTCCTGGAGGATCCTACGCAAACTGAACCTGCAGATGGCAGTCTTAGCAAGGCCCAAGAGCAGACCTACCAGGAGGCCTTCTGACCTATTCATCCATTAGTTCTAACCTTGGGTGACCAAAGGTAGACAGAGTGAAAATGCAGCCAGAAACAGAGAACAGAGGAGTAGCCCTTTTAAATAGTGAAACATGGACTTAATCTGTGGCATTGTTTAAAGAGATGAAAGATGTCTTCATCTAGGCTGGAGAATGGTGCAAATCTATGAAGAGGATTTTAAAAATTGCTGAAAACCACTGTGATGTGCAGCACCCTCCATCCTATCTCTCCAGTGTCACTGGGGAGTCCCAGTATTTTAACTTCCTTCCTGTTGGTCAAGTCATTAGGTCACATGGACCAGTATTTCAAGAAAATTTCAATTGATCCCTCTACAATTGATGCAAACTCTTAAGTCATTAAGAATGCTCGCCTCTGTGGGTTGGCAAGATGTTATGTAAGGGTACATGAAAGACAAGTCAAGGCTATGGAGTGTATGCAGCAATTTATACAAGAAATCTCCCCATGAATAACACAGAATCTTCTTGGAGAAGATTCAAGCTGTGAGATGGAGGAGACCAAGAGTGGTATAAGTGGCTATTTTCAAACAGTATGTTACTGAGGAGAACAGGGGTAACCAGATGTTCAATTTCATATTTAGTAATGACCCTGATCCTAATATAATGCCAGGCTCCACATTGGGCAACAGTTGCCACAAAATAATTAGATTCAATCTGGCCAGTTGTATAAATTGCAACGTTAGTGATTTTTAGAGGGTTAAATTTACAAAAATGGCAGAATTTATATCACATAAATGAGGCAGCCCTATATGGCGGGAATGATACAGATGAAAAAGGGAAGATCGTGAGAACTATTGTATGGTAAAAAGAGAGCCATGTATTACCCTAAAAAGGACACTTAGTTAAACTAAGCTAAAAGGTGACTAACAGGTCATGTACAAGAACTTAAACAGAAGTACTTTTACAGGATAAAAGAAAACAAGTCTCAAGAGCATAGGGTTAGGCACCATGATTAACTTAATAGAATGAAAGCTACTTTCAGAGCAGTCCAAAGGTCAGTGGAAAAGAAGGTTGTGGATAATTGGGGCAGCAAAGCAAAATCTTTTTTAGTTAGCAGAGAGTGATAAAGGATTATTTAGGACTACTAAACAATTCTTCAGGACAAATTCAGGTTTTAAGTTATTTGAAAAGGTTACTTAAATGCAGTCGTTACTCCTGTAGGCTGCTCTCTGCCATTAATGCACTGTGTAGTTGACATGAAAGTTGTTAGTGTTATATTTAGTGAAGATCTGATCTGGAAGAGAATAAAGGATCCTAAATTAGATCAAGCTGTTGACCCAGACAGCATTTACCTAAGCTGGTTAAAGAAGTGAGAGCTGTGCTAAATGAGTCCATTGCTCATATTTTTGATACTTTGCTGGCATTGAGAAATGTTCCTGATCACTGGGAGAGAGGTTACTGTAGCAATTTATAAAAAGGGAAATAAGTTAGAATATTATAGGAAATTACAGGCTTATTAACTTGATGTCAGTTGTAGGATAAGGGACATTTAGCCCTCGTGTCTGTTCCGCCATTAAAATAGATTATAGCTGATCTGTGACTGATCTCTCCACCTTTGTCCCATATTCCTTAATATCTTTGGATAACAAAAATTTATCAATCTCAGATTTAAAATTTACAATAGATCTAGCATCAATTACCATTGGGATGCTCTTTACAACTACCTTGACAAAGAAAGGGTTATTAGGGATAAGGAAAATGGATAGTGGAAAAGTAGGCTATGTCTTACCAACCTGATTGAATTCTTCAAGGAAGTGAGCTGTTGAAATGGAAAGAGATTTGGCTGTTATAAGGTGAGCCTCTTAAGTTCCACAACCAGTGCTGAAAAACTATAGCAAAAGCAAATAGGATGTAGGATGTACAGGTAGGTCAAATATAAAACAAAGAGTATCACAATGGTAATGTACAAGACCTCTTCATGTGCTCTGATTTTTCATTGAAGATAAGTGGTTAATTCATTATTGCTTGTCTTTATGCTACCACCAAAGTCAAATTTCATCCTTACTGTATGCCCAGTTCTCATCCCCTCGCACGGTGGGAATTTATGCTCTAATATTAATTCAGAGGTGGGAAGGGAGTGGGTGCTGCTACTTTGAGATCAGGAAACCCAAAAGAATGATGTTCCATCACCAAATTTAATGGCAGGACCTGATTAACATTTTTTGTCTCCATTTCCCAACAGCAGTCAATGAGATTGAAAGGCTGGCTGGCTGTCAGCACCAGGCTCTAGCTAGGGAGCAGAGGAAGGGATCAGTAGCCTCAGGCAGATTGGAAGGCCAGTGGTGAAGGAGATCGGAGGCCTTGGGTGTGGGGGGTGTTCAGGGGCCTTTGTGGAGAGATCAGAAGGATCGGTATCGGGTGGGAAAATCAGATGGAATGTGGAGAGATTGAAAGAGTTGTGAGGAAATCAGAAAGGTTGTTGCGAGATTGGAAGGGTCTTGGGAAGATCATAAGGGTTGTTGAGATGTCCAACTGTAGCAATGGGTGATGCAGCAAATGGATCCAATAGGTAACTGTAAAGGCAATTGGTTTCCCAAGGCTCTGGAAACCCAGTCGACCCAGGTAAAATTTAAAATGCTGGTTAATTCTGAGGTGCGCAGCCTCACTATAATCCATAAATGATTGACCCGCTTCCTGTGAGCAAGTTGGTTACCTGCCCCCAATCCCATCTCTATTAAAACCAGGAATGGATGAGTTAGAGACAGGTTGAAGTGCAAGTTTCAGATGTTTCAGATTTTTATATGCCACCTGACCAAAATCCACCCATTTTTGGGAGTTAAAGTTCTCCCCGTAAAATGTCATAGTAAAGGCTCAGAAGAAAGCCACTAGATTCCTACATTACAATTCTCACTGCACTTTAAAAGTGCTACTAGCTGTAAAGTGCATTGGGCCATTCTGCTGTCTTGAAAGGTACTATATAAACGCAAATCCTAGTTTCTTTTTAGATTAATAGGGTTTAAAAGTCCTTAGCTATCACAATAGGCTTAGGCAGTTTAATTTTGTTTACTGTAGAAAAGTATAGACTTTAGGGTGATTGAAATACTTAAAATAATGGAGTAGACTGTGCACATGTGGACAGATAATGAGTTAAATAAGTTAGGAAGAAACATGCATACAAACTACATGAGCATAAAACTAGGTTAGATGTCAACAGCTTTTTCTTTTCAGAGAGGATCATTGATCATTGGATTAAGTTGTCAGCTTGTGCAATGGATGTACATTCACTGCAAACATGCAAAAGGGAACTGCACAAGTCCCTGTAGGATGCTGATGTCACTGCATGCAAGAGGTAGGTGAGATGTTGGATAATGTACATCGTGGTCACTATCATCAGTGAGTGGGAGGTGGGGCTGAGTGGGTATTCTGGTAATATGTGCCCAGTCCAGAACTGTAAAATCCTTGGATAGCAGTCTGGCAAGCTGTGCCTGGGGAACAGTAACTTAATATTTCTTCAGGAAATGCTTCAGGGAATGTTATGTTCATCTGAAAACTTAACATCAATTTCTGTAAGCTGTGCAAAGCATACCCACAACGACCTCCCCAACACCTCTCTCAACCTCTCCACTGTCTAAATGATCAAACTGCTTGTCTGACATCCAGTACTTTATGAACATAAATTTCCTCTGACTATATATTGGGAAGACCGAAGTCATTGTCATTGCCATAAAGTTGGCTCCCTAGCCACCAACTCCATCCCCCTGCAAGCAACTGTCTGAGGCTGAATCATACTG
This sequence comes from Cetorhinus maximus, assembly GCF_964194155.1. Lineage (NCBI taxonomy): Eukaryota > Metazoa > Chordata > Chondrichthyes > Lamniformes > Cetorhinidae > Cetorhinus > Cetorhinus maximus. The sequence goes on along the minus strand of NC_135883.1, from coordinate 83,545,419 downwards.
TGCGCAACCCTGGCATCATATTTGAACCTGAGACGAACTTTTGGCCACATATCCACACCATCACTTAGACCATCTACATTGTTTGACTCCCGCCCTGCTCCAGTTCATCTGCTATCGAAACCCTCATCCATGCCTTTGTCACTTCTAGACTTGACTATCTCAACACATTCCTGACCTCCCATATTCTACCCTCCATAAACTTGAGGTCATCCAAAACTCTGTTGCCTGTATCCTAACTCACACCAAGTCACATTCGCCCATCACCCCTGGCCTACATTAACCCCCGATTAAGCAGTGCCTCAATTTTAAAAGTCTCAACCTTGTTTTCAAATCTTTGCATGGCATTGCCTCTCCCTATCTCTCCAATCTACTCCAGCTCTACAACCCTCTGAGGTTGCTGCACTCCTCCAATTCTGGCCTCTTAAACATCCCTGATTTTAATCGCTTTATCATTGGTGGCCATTCCTCCAAGGCCCGAACCCCTGGAATTCTCCCCCTAAACTTCTCCAAGCTTTTGATCATCTCACCTAATATCGATTTATATGGCTCAGTGTCAAACTTGATAATACTCCTACAAAGCACCTTGGGATGTCTTCCTACATTAAAATTGCCATATAAGTACAAGCTGTTGTTGTTATCCCCTGGAAGTTGTCCAAGAGGGATTTTCCAGAATTGTCTTTCTTTTCCCCTGAATTGACTTGGTTTTGCTTTTATCTGCTTTTCTCCCCCTTTTCCAGAGGATTAAGTGGTTGCTGATGAATGGGAAGTGCTGTAGCTCGTGATCCTTTGTTGCAATATAGCTGAATGGGTCAGGCTCGTTGAACCAGCACATCATGTTGTTCTATGCAGGCATGAAAGACATTTTTGGAACTCGGCTATATTGTACATTTGTAATTGCCAACCTCCCTGTATCATTCTGTGACATTTCTGCTATAAGTTTCCTGGCATCATCAGGACAATCAATGACTGACATGTATAACTGGAGCCACAATTATGGATTTTTTTTTTACTTTCACAGTTGATAGTCTTACGCCAGGGTGAAGGATCCTGAACCCCGAATCCCACCACTGCCAGTTTGATAACAAAATATGGATCTTAATGCCTGTTAATGATTACAGTGGATTATATCCTATCACTGGCAACTCATCTGTACTAATTGATCTCAGACAGTTAAGACCAAGGAAAAGTATTCAAGTCAAGCAGGGTTAGAGGATTGGGGTATAATTGAATCAAACTGGGGGAATGGACAAGAGAAAGAGAGGAGAAAGAAGGACATGAGGGAGGAGAAGAGGAAGAAGAGTGGGAAAATGAAGAATAAGGAGGGGAGGAGAAGAGGTAAGGAGAGAGAGAGAAGTAAGGGGTGTGAGGAGGGGAGGAGTAAGTTGGAGTGAGGAGTTCATGGGGAAAGGGCAATGGGAGGCCGGGGTGGGTGTGGGAAGATGGCTAGGGAAAGAGGAGCAGCATGGGGGAGTGTGTGCTGCTTAGTGACCTGTGCCTTTGCCAGACCTTGGAAATCTTCTCAGTGAGTGGGGGTGCTGGGTGGAGGTCTGACAGCATGTAGGCAGTCTGGGGTGGTAAAATTCTTGGATAACAGTTTGACATTCTGTACCTGGGGAACAGTAAGTCAATATTGCTTCAGGGAATGCTGAGGTCGGAAAGTTTCCAGAAGATTATAGACGGTGTTTGAGAAATGCTACCAGCAAAGAAAAGGGGTTTCTGAGATGGGGCATGTTGCCATAAAGAATGGATGAGAGGCTGGGGATGATAAAAGCTGCTTTGGGAAGTGGTTTATTTGATAATATCAGATGTATAGTGATGTTTATCAGGATTAATTGTGATGTAGATGTATGCATCGTTAGAATACTCAGGATACAGGAATGTCAGGCTGGTACAAGTAATGAAGAAATAAATTAAATTAAAATATCCTGGTAAACAACTGAACATAAGAGCATGAGAGCTAAGAGCTGAATTTAGCCATTTAGTCCTCCAAGGCTGCTCACCATTCAACAAGATCACAGCTGATCATCTACCTCAGTTCCACCTTCCTGTACTATATCCATTAGGATCATAAGAAATAAGCTGGAGTAGGCCATTTGGCTCTTCAAGCTACCACATTACCTTCCAGGTGTTTGTTTACACAAGTATTCAAAGTGAGGAATTCAGAGACAGTCAATGATAGGATTTTCAGGGAAGGATATCTTTAGCAAAGGGTGTGCATGCAAATGGAGCCCCTTGTAACATGTGGGAGACAGGCTCAAAATGCTTGTGGAATCTGGAAATCTTCAACTTTACAGGAAAATACCAATAGCACTAACAGGCTTTCTGAAGTCAAAGACCAAGAGGCAAGATATTACTCGGCAGACAGGCATTAAGTTCTGGAACAAAGAGGCTGCTGCATAGGCATCAGGTGGTCAGTGTGTGGAAGTTCAGGCTGGTTCATAAACGGTGATTTGCAATATTGCTTTTCTATTTAATGCTTCCATGACATATTTAAAATTGAAGTTGGCTATTTACAGTACCACCTACAGGTGTAACTGAAACTGCAGATACAGCGCTCAAATTTAGAATGATTTTTCTGTAGACTAAGTCTGACGTAGGAATTTAAATACATTTTTTAATGGAGTGTTACAATCCACTCAGTGTTTTTAATGCATAACAGATGATGAGAAGGTGAAGCAGGGAAAGAACATCCCTGACAATCTTATACTAACCGTATGCATGATTCCTCATAGTCTGTTGATGGTGTACACTACACATCTATTTCCTGGCAATTTAGCAATAATATGACTTTGGCTTTAAACAGCATAGAATCATAGAAGCTTACAATGCAGAGACGGCCGTTTGACCTGTCATGCCTGTGCCAGTTACCAGTGGAGCATTATTAAACTAATCCATAACCATAGTCATGATGCCACATATCTTAAGCTAGCTGCAAGTATCAAGACATGCACACTTTCTCAGTTTGAGTATAATCTTTCAATTTGTGCCCCAATATGACAGTTACACATCAATCCCTTCCTCACCTTAATCATTGTATTCATAGGGGAAGGATGGCCTCTGTATGGTGGATGTAGAGAAATTGTAAATAAGTTGATAAATCACTTTTTCTATTCATTCCTAATTAGTTTTTTAAATTATTTGGATGTTTAAACATTTAAGAGAGATCTGAGAGAGAGGTCTTCTTTCATTGCTTCATAAGTATCATTTCCTTCTTTTGGACAGTTTAGCTATTTCTTTCAGCTGTGGTCAGGCCTGACTCACTCTTAAATGTCACAGTTATTTTTCACCATAAGACAAGCCAACAACTATACTCAGATCTAACCAAACACAAACATAACGCAATCAAATTCCACAATAAATTCCTTAACTTTAGGACTGTAGATGTAAAACATTGATCTGAAATTCACTTTTTTGTATGTGCAATACTAGCAGATCTCCAGTGGCACCATTCATGTTAGGCCAGGGTACATGTTAGACCAAAAGAACATACAGCAATAGGAGTAGGAATATGTCATTCAGCTCCTCAAAACCACTTTTTCATTCAATAAGATTGTGGCTGAACTTCTACATCAACTCCACTTTCATGCCCTAGCCCCATATCCCTTGATCCCCTTAGTTCCAAAAATCTATCCATCTCAATCTTGAATATACTCAATGACCCAGTATCCATAACCCTCAGGGGTAGCATATTCCAAAGACAACATTCTGAATGAAGAAATTTCTCCTCATCTCAGTCTTATCCTGAGACTATGACCCTGAGTTCTAAACTCTCTTGCCAGGGGAAACAGCCACTCAGCATCGACCTTGTCAAGTCCTCGAAGAATTTCACCTGACGCGCCTAGAACCAGACGCGACATGCACTTCCAGCCGTGATCAGTTCCTGAACGCAATTGGATGACCAATTAACGAGCAGCCAGAGCGAAGCGTGTGCTGAGAAAGCCTCAGAGGTGCTGTGGGGGTTGGGAGAGGGGTGGGGAGGTGGTGGGGGGGGCGGTGGGCAGCAGGAAGAGGGCGGGCACCAAGAAAAGTGAGGGTGAGGGTGGGCGCTTCTAGCGAGCTCCCTGAAGACAGACAGCTTCTGCGGAGCTGCCTCAGGGAGCTGCAGACCTGGACAGATTAAACAGCAAGAAAAAAATGCAGCAAACTGTGTCTATGCAGCACATTCAAGCACCTAACAGCAGAACTCAAAAAACATCAGTATCCAGATATCTTTTTTTATTATATTTCACCCTGGACATTTCATCCTGCCCTGGATCGAGGTTTCAGCGATAATGTGAAGGCCGCCTGGCCAGTTGGCCTGTCCACCAACTGTAAAAGTCGACGCGCCACATAAAATCGATTACAATTGCCTCCTTAATGGGCTTAATTGCTCGCTTAATTGTTGGCCGGCGCGCTTCTGACTGCCACACGCCCACCGAGCAAAATATCACATGTGTGTACGATGACTTTGGGGCACGCAGCTGACATCTTCTCACGCGGTTTTACACGCTGTCAGGTCGGGCATGTGGCCACACAACCAATGTAAAATTTTGGCCTATGTTTCAATCAATTCATCTCTCATTCTTCCAAACTCGAGAGAATATAGGACCATTCTATTCTGTTGGATCCTAGTCACCAGTCTTTTGGGACTTATGGATCTTGGTTGCGTGCTTGTTGTGGGATGGCCGAGTTGGTATAATCGACAGTTGATCAGCAAACGTTTCTTAGGTAGAACACATTCTGTTTATTTACAAAAGTAATCAGCAGCTACACTTGTGTGCTTTCAACTCAAACCCTGTCTCCACACTACTGACTACTACCTACAGACTACTGACTACAGGGGTAGCCTGCGCTACTCCTCTATTGGTTCCAAAAGATCATGTGATCTCGCTAACATCCTTCTTAAAGGTATATTACACATTACATAAAACCATAATTACCACATCCCCCCTGCTTTACTCGGAAAAACATTTTATATTTACAATGACAATTTTCTCAAAATAGCAAATTATTTACACAGATAAGTAATTTACAAATTCAGTCTTTCGGGGATTTCCTTATGCATGTAGAATGTCCCAACTCTGCAACTTCAGATGCTTTGTCAGGAATCTCCTTTTCTGGAGTTGTCTGAACATCAGGTTCTTTGGCAGGTACCTGCAAATCTGTTTCCTCACTCTTACAGGAATATCAGACACATCAGACATGTCTGTACTGGGTTGAGTTCTCTCAACAAGAAACATTGACCCGGTCGTGAACACTGGTGGAATAATTTCTTGGTGATTGTTTCTCTTTTCCTTAGATGATCCGCATGTCTCTTTATGACTCGGCCTTCCATCTCCATGCGGTAAGATAGAGGTCCAGTCACTGCACTTACTTCACCCGGTAACCACTTTGGTCCTTCTCCAAAGTTGAGATCACATATACCGTCTCTCCCATGGTCAACTTCCTGTTATGACTATGCCAGCCATGTCTAGCTTTCTGACTTCTCTGACTCCTTTCCACCTTTGCCCCTAAATTTGGCATTATTAAGCTCAATCTTGTCCTGAGATGGCATTTCATCAATAATTCCGCAGGTGTGATGCCTGTTGTTATGTGAGGGGTGGTCCTATAATGAAAAAGAAAGCGTGCCAGCTTAGTTGCTAAGGAATCTCCAGTTAACTTTTTCATGCCAGTCTTGAATGTTTGAACTGCTCTTTCGGCCAGTCCATTTGAGGAAGGATGGTACGGTGAAGTTTTTACATGAGTGATACCGTTGAGACTGATAAACCGTTGAAAATCAGTTGTAAATGCCGTGCCGTTATCAGATACAACTACTTCTGGTAGTCCATTGACGGCAAAACTTTGATGTAGTTCTCAATTGTAGCAGAAGACGTTGGTGACTTCACCTCATATGTGTCCATCTATTTTGAGTGGCATCAACAATGAGCAGAAACATTGTTCCCATGAAAGGCCCCACATAGTCAATGTATAACTGCACCCATGGCCTTCCTGGCCACTCCCAGGAGTGTACGGAGCTGTTAAAGGTAACTTTTGCAATTGTTGACACTGCATGCAACTCTTCACTAAGCTCTCTATTTCTCCATCCATCCCAGGCCGCCCTGGGTAGCTGCGTGCTATGGTCTTCATTTAGGAAATTCCTGGATGTGCACCATGTAGTTCAATTAAAAAGTTAAAGTACGGTTTCGTTTTGTCAGATACATGCTCTTGTGACCAACCATGAAGCACTTGTTCTCATATTTTGAATAAGACTGGGTCTCGACTTTTCCAGTCTCTGATCTGTCTAGCACATACTGGCAATGAATCTAAGAAATTTAATAACAAAGCGAGTTCTTGTGGCACTGGGACATCCTCATCTTTTCCTGTAATGGCAAATGACTCAGTGCATCAACATTTGCAATTTGATTTCCAGGCCTATGGATGAAAGTATACTCGTATGCTGCCAGGATCAACGCCCATCGTTGTACTCTTGCTGAGGCTATGAGTGGTATAGCCTTGTCCTCGCTAAACAGTCCTAGCAATGGCTTGTGGTCTGAAGTGATAGTAAAATGATGGCCATGAATGTACTGGTGAAATTTCTTGACACCAAAGATGATTGACAAGCCTTGTTTTTCTATCCGTGTGTCCCTTTTCCGCTGTGACGAGCGTTCTTGATACATATCCTATAGGCCACTCCATAGGGAGATGTGTCACATGTCAACACCAATTCTTTCCTCTGGTCATAATGTACTCATAACTTGGATGAGTGCAACAATTGTTTCACCTTAGTGAAAGCTTCTTTCTATGGTGTCTGGCAAGACCAACATTGGTTCTTCTTGAGTAGATAATGCAGGGGTGCTAGTTCTATAGACAAATTAGCTAAGAACCACCCATAACAGTTGATCATTCCTGGGAATGATTTGAGCTCTGAGGTGTTCTTTGGTTCAGGTGCCTCCCTATGGATCTCACTTTCTCCTCAACCAGGTGGAGGCCCTGTGAATCTACCCGGTGACACAAATAGATTACCTCCCTCGCTTGGAATGTGCATATTTTTTTTTTAAACGCACTCCAGCCTTCAAGAAACATTTTAAAACTTCTTCTAAGTTCGCCAAATGCTCCATTTTTGTGAGTCCTGTCTCCCAAACATCATCTAAATAAACTACAACATGGAGCAGTCCCTGCAGTAAACTTTCCATTGCTCACTGGAATATGGCGCAAGCTAAGGAGACGCCGAAAGGCAAACAGGTATATTGGTATAACCCTTTGTGTGTATTAATTGTGACAAATTCCCAAATTGTCTAACTCTAATAGTTGATAGGCGTGACTCATATCAAGCTTCGTGTAGGTGGTTCCACCTGCCAGCTTGGCATTTAGGTCTTCGATTTTTGGTACGGGGCGTCTGTCTAGCTTAGCCACTTTATTAACTGTCAATTTGTAACCTCCACAAATTTGAACACTTTGGTTGGGTTTAAGGACTATTGGTGCTGCCCATTCTGAGAATTGCACAGGTTGTATAATGCCCAGTTTCTCTAATATGTCCAGTTTGGTGTTGACTTTTTCCCGCAGTGCATAAGGTCTTGCCCTCATTAATCGGGAGTTGCCTCTAGGTCCACTTGAAGTTTTGCTTGCAGCCCCTGGATCTTCCCAAGTTCGTTCTTGAAGACTGAGGGGTATTTTTGTAGTAGCTCTGGTAACCTACTTGCTCTGAGCTGGAAAATTGCAGCCTATTCTAATTTAATCTCCTTTAGCCAGTTTCATCCAAGGAGGCCTGGTCCCTTGCCTGCTATCACCATCAAGGGGAGTTTTACTGATTGGCTTCCATAATGGATAGTAACTCTGCTTATGCCTTTGACTTAGATGTCTTCACCCATGTAAGTTTTTAATTTGGCATCAGTTCCTTCCAAATTTAATTTATGTTCACCATAATTCATATCTTTGAAGATGTGTTCACCAATTACTGTAGTGGAAGCTCTTGTGTCCACTTCCATTCTAAAAGGTCTGCCATTTACCTTCATTATTGCATGTATTGGTTTTGTCTTTCCAACCTTCAAATTAAATAATAAATAAATATCTGAATTTTTTGCTTCAGGCTCTTCTACATTGTAGATCTCACAGGGTTTTTTCTTTTGTTTGAAAGTCTGACTAATTCTTTCCTTGCAATATCTCATTATGTGTCCGTTTCAATGACAATAAAAACATTCGATTTTTTTAACTGCCAATCATTATGAGGTTGCTTGCTTCAACCTCTGTTGCAATTATTCCTTGTTTTCGCTGCTAAGCCATTTCTTTTTATTTTTCTGCTAGCGGGGGCTGTTCCCCGCTTCTCAGCAGAATCTTGTATTTTCGTGCCCTTTTTAGCTGGGGCTTCCTGCCCAACGAGGAAGATGGTGCCATTTTGGGCTCCCTGTATGGCTTTTGAATCCCTGTGCTTTCCATTGCCAGTGTTATCTCTAACGTCTTCTTAAAATCCAAATTTGTTTCAGATATTAATCTCTTCTGAATTGTGTCCTCATTCACACCACTCACTAAACGATCTCTGACCACATTATTTAAAGATGTACCAAACTCATAATGTTCTGTTAACTGTTTCAAACTTGCCAGATAACAAGCAACTGTCTCCCCGTTTGAACCGTTGCATCATTACTGAGGGTTTTGGCTGGTAATGACCCTTAATGAGGTCCACCAATTCATCAAAATACTTTGAATCTGGGGCACTGGGTGCCGTCAACCTCTGAATCAAGCCACAGGCTTTATTCCCACACATAGATAAGAGGATCGCTCGCCTCTTCCCTTCCCCCTTAAAGTTGTTTGCTTGGAAAAAGAATTTGAGGCATTCAGTATAATGTGGCCAATCATCCGCGGCTGGATCGAAAGGAGCAATTCTTCTGAATTGTGGCATTCTGTGAGGGGATAGCTTCAAAGATTAGGACAGAAATTCTACATACAATTACCGTGTGAGGTACAGCCCGATTTCATTTCTCTTAATTTCTTTTGTTAACTTGTTTTATTCTCAAAGCCAGTTTATTGCATCTTTGCTTTATCCTCGCTTTTTTCTTGCTTTTTCCTCATTGCCAGTTTGTTGGATCCTAGTCACCAGTTTGTTAGGACTTAGTTGCACGTTTGTTGTGGGATGTCCTAGTTGGTACAATAGACAGAGTTGATCAGCAGACACTTCTTAGGTGGAACACATTCTGTTTATTTACAAAGGTACTCAGCAGCTACATTTGTGTGTTTTCAACTCAAACTCTGTCTCCACACTACTGACTACTAACTACAGACTACTGAATACAGATATAGCACATGCTACTCCTCTATTGGTTACATAAGATCATGTGATCTTCCTTTATAACACCTTCTTAAAGGTATATTACACATTACATAAAAACATAATTACCACATATTCAATCTCTCGTCATAGGCAACACTCTCATCCCAGGAATGAAAATAATGAGCCTTTGTTTACATCCCCTCTACAGGAAGTATACTCTTCCTTAGGTAAAGAGATCAAAATTGTTCATGGTACTCTCAGTAAAGCCCCTATTTAATTGCAGTATGACTCCCTTACTCTAATACTGCAACCTGTTCACAATAATGGCTAACATACCACTTGCCTTCCTAATTTCTTGCTGTGCCTGCATGTTAACTTGCTGCGATTTGTTTATAAGGATACCAAAATCCCTCTGAATATTTACTTATTTCTCAGCTTTCAAAAAATATTCTATTTTTCCATTCTCCCTATGGACATGGATAATTTCACACTTTCCTGTGTTACGGACAGGAGGGAGGGTAATTTAAACAACATTGATTTCTCCTCTCGCCACCCGTCTGTAAACAGAAAGGTGTTTTGGATTTGCTTCCCCCTTTATAAGCAGTGGCGTATTTCCCAACCCTCTCAGTTTTGGTGTGGTCCAAGTTTCTATTAATAACCCCATAGGAAACTCAAGATAGGTTGAACTCAAAGAGTCAGTTTATTTTCACACACTCAAATATGGGTGGAGGGTAGCAACTTTGCTTCCTTTGCACTCAAACAGTAAAAGAGAGATAGAGAAGAGAAAGATTTACAGGGCAAAGACTGCAGGGAAAATAATTATTGTTTCACGTGAGCCCAGAGTCCTGAATCAAAGTCCAATGAGGTATTCCTTCATGGTGGATTCACTTTTTCAGTAGAGTTGACTTCACATGAGAAGATAGGCACAGAGAAATGAATCAGTCTTAGAGGCAATGGCACAGAAGTTCCAGTAGAAAATGTGTAGATGTGGCCGGGTATTCAATCTGGGTAGATGTGCTGCTGCTTTTGGATGGTAAAATGGCATGCTGAACTTTGCAGTACAGCAAGGCAATATAATTGGTTCCACCAGCTCAAGGTTTATGTCACATGACTTCCACCTCTCCACAGTGTCTCTCGTCTGAGTTCCTGAGAGGTTAAAAATGTTCCAACCATGAAGACTTAAAAGGAAGGTTGTGGGGTCCTTTGTCCTAGCAGGCGAGTAGATTCCGATTAGCCAGGCCTGGCTTATGAAATGCAAATGCCTTTGTATAGTTCTCTTTGGATTTGGTCTCTGCAGCCCGCAGGGGTCATTAGCATCTCTTCAGGGATAATGAGGTGCAAGTTTCTGCGATACTGCCATAGTAGCTCCTTTTGCTCAGGGACACAGACAGACGTAGCTTCAGCCATTTTAAAATGACTTTGTCCAGTTTTTACAATTTTAGAAATTAGCCATGAGGAAAGATATATATACTATATGTATAGTTTATAAAAATATAGGCCAGGATTTTATGGCTCCTCCTGCCTGGCTGGATATTACTGTCCTGCTGAACTGAAGGGAGATTCAAATGGCTCGCCGCATTCACCAGGGGAGACATGCCACAAAGGGGGCGTAAAATCCTGGCCAGAGAGTATGAGGTCTTAATCCCCTGACACCTGTATTTGTGTTTTTTTTCATTCATTCATGGGATGTGGGCATCACTGGCTAGGCCAGCAATTATTGCCAATCTGTAATCGCCCTTGAGAATGTGGCGGTATGCTACCTTCTTGAAATGCTGCAGTCCGTGTGTCGTTGGAACACCCACAGAGTTGTTAGGAAGGGAGTTCCAGGATTTTGACCTGGCGACAATGAAGGAATGGCGATATAGTTCCAAGTCAGGGTGCTTTGTGATTTGGAGGGGAACTTGCAGGTGGCGGTTTTCCCATGCATATGCTGCCCTTGTCCTAGGTGGTAGAGGTCTCAGGTTTGGAAGGTGCCATTGAAGGAACCTAGGTGCATTACTGCAGTACATCTTGTAGATGGTACACACTGCTGCCACTGTGCGTTGGTGATACAGGGAGTGAATGTTTAAGGTGGTAGGTGGAGTGCCAATCAAGTGGGCTGCTTTGTCCTGGATGGTGTCGAGCTTCTTGAGTGTTGATGGAGCTGCACTCATTCAGGCAAGTGGAGAGTATTCCTTCACACTCCTGACTTGTGTCTTGTAGATGATAGAAAGTCTTTGGAGTCAAGAAGTGAGGTACTCACCACAGAATTCCCAGCCTATGAAATGCTGCTGTGTAGCCACAGTATTTATATGGCTGCTTCAGTTCAATTTCTTGTCAATGGTAACCCCTAGGATGTTGATAGTTGAGGATTCAGCGATGGTAATGTCATTGATTGTCAAGGAAAGATGGTTAGACTCTCTTATTGGAGATGGTCATTGCCTGGCACTTCTGTGGCACAGATGTTACTTGCCACTTATCAACACAAACCTGAATGTTGTCCAGATCTTACAGCATATGGACAAGGACTGCTTCAGTATCTGAGGAGTCGTGAATGGTGCTGTACATTGTGCAATCATCAGCGAACATCCCCACTTCTGACCTTATGATGGAGGGAAGGTCATTGGTGAAACAGCTGAAGATGGTTGGGCCTAGGACACTACCCTGAGGAACTCCTGCAGCAATGTCCCAGGGCTGAGATTATTGACCTCCAACAACCACAACTAGCACATCTTCCTTTGTGCTAGGTATGATTCCAACAAGTGGAGAGTTTTCTCCCCTGTTATTCCCATTGACTCCAGTTTTGCTAGGGCTCCTTGATGCCACACTCGGTCAAATGCTGCCTTGATGTCAAGGGCAGTCACTCTCACCTCACCTCAGGAGTTCAGCTCTTTTGTCCATGTTTGAACCAAGGCTGTAATGACGTCAGGAGCTGAGTGGCCCTGGAGGAACCCAAACTGAGCGTCTGAGAGCAGGTCATTGCTGAGTAAGTGCCACTTGATAGCACTGTCAACGACACTTTCCATCATTTCTCCTGATGATCGAGAATAGACTGATGATGGGTAATTTGTTACCTGGGTTGAATTTGTCCTGCTTTCTGTGTACAGGACATGCCTGGGCAATTTTCCACATTGGCGGGTAGATGCCAATGTTGTAGCTGTACTGAAAAAGCTTGGCTAGGGGCACAACTAATTCTGGAGAACAAGTCTTCAGTACTATTGCTGGAATATTGTCAGGGCCCATAGCCTTTGCAGCATCCAGTGCCTTCAGTTGCTTCTCCATATCAGGTGGAGTGAATCAAATTGGCTGAAGACTAGCAGCTGTAATGCTGGGGACCTCTGCAGGAGGCCAAGATGGACCATCCAGTCTGCACTTCTGGCTGAAGATGGTTGCAAATGCTTCAGCCATATCTTTTGCGCTGATGTGCTGGGCTCCCCCACCATTGATGATATGGATATTTTGGAGCCTCCTCCTCCCAGTGAGTCATTTAATTGTCCACCACCATTCACAACTGGATGTCGCAGGACTGCAGAGTTTAGATCTGATCTGTTGGTCAAGGGATCACTTAGCTCTGTCTATTGTATGTTGCTTCCACTTCAGGGGGTCTGGAGTCAATGTTGAAGACTCCCAGGGCAACTCCCTCCCAACTGTTTACCACTATGCCACCACCTCTGGTGGGTCTGTCCTGTCAGTGGGACAGGACATACCCAGGGATGGTGATGGTGGTGTCTGAGACATTGTCTGTAAGGTATGATTCTGTGAATATGACTATGTTAGGCTGTTGTTTGACTAGTCTGTGAGACAGCTCTCCAAATTTTGGCACAAGCCCTCAGATGTTATTAAAGAGGCCTTTGCAGGGTTGGAAGGGCTGAGATTGCCGTTTCCAGTGCCTAGATTGATGCCGGATGTTCCGTCTGGTTTCATTCCTTATAGAATTTCTAGCAGTTTGATACAACTGAGTGGCTTGTTAAGCCATTTCAGAGGGCATTTAAGTGTCAACCATATTGCTGTGGGTCTAGAGTCACATGTAGGCCAGACCAGGTAAGGACAGCTGATTTCCTTCCCGAAAGGACATTAGTGAAGCAGATGGGTTTTTACAATTGACAATGGTTTCGTGGTCATCAGTAGACTAGCTTTTAATTCCAGATTTATTTATTGAGTTTAAATTCTACCAGCTGCCATGGTGGGATTTGAATCCGTGTCCTCAGGGCACATTGTACTATATAACACACAATATATTATTCTGCTGCAAGATGTGAATGGGGGGGCGGGGGGATCTTGCTATGTCATTTTAAAGCCAGCAGATGTTATTGCTGTGTCTTCCCCAGGCCAATTAGACATTGATCCTCAGATCAGGTTAGCTATCTTTCTCTTGCTCATTTTCTTTATAAGTATGACTTTAATGTTCATTTCATCCCAAATGTTGTGTGGACAAGTAGGATAATGGCACTAAGCCTATGTTGATACCTCTTTCAGAAAACCAGTACAGACGTGATGACCAAAATGACCTACTTTTGCATTGTAAGATTCAAAGACCCATTCCGTCACTTTGGAAAACAGTGAGGATGCTAACAATGACAGATGGAACAAAGATTTTTGCAACACAATTTGATTGGTTTAGCTTGCAACAAATAGATTGATTTTAGAGAAGCAGTTATGGTTACACCCTTTGTACCTCAGTGTAGCATTGATGCATCCTGTACTGTTGATATATGTTCACCTTCTTCAGTTTTACATTACCTAATTCTGTCAAAGTGAGAGTCATTCTCTCTATCTTATATTGATTTTGTAGTTCAAAGCATCAATTTCATTTTGTATGAATAAAAAGAAAAGATAGTGGCCTGAGTTTTCAGAATGGTCTTGCCCCACCAGACAAAGAGTTGGTGGGGAACACACCCCAGCAACTTCAGCAGGCCCGTTGCCATTTCACACTCTAACGAGCATAGCTGGACATACAGCGGGACTTCTGCCTGTCACCAGGAGGAAGTCCTGCCTTGGAGAGCTGTCAGCCAATCAGATTGGCCGGAGGCTTTCCAGTCCTTCCCAAGAACAGCGCTGCAGTGGCCGGAAAAAGCATTGAAGCTGCCTGCAATTAAATGCCGGGAACCAGAGAAGAGGTAAGTGGCAGGGTCCGAGGACGGGTAGGGTAGGGAAGGCCTGGGGGTAACGAGGAGGGCGATCGGGATCCCGGGGGTTAGGCCAGAGAGGCGGGGTGTGGTAGGGAGGTCCAGAGGTAACCAGGCCTTAATAGAAGAGCGCCTCCAGTCACATGGGGCTTCTGATGGCAACGCCACCCCCACCTTCCCACCTAAGATTGAACTGAGTGGCCACTTAGGAGCCTTAATTGGGGCAAAAGTGGTTTCCCGCCCCAGATCAGGGCTGGCAGGATCCCAGAGGACCCGCCAGTGTAGGAGCATAAAATTCTGGTCAGTATTTCCACATATGTAAAACAACTAAATAATATTCCATCTTGCAACCAAATTGCATGTAAAAATATCTCATGGAGGTTCAAGGGAGGAAGTATGCTAGAAAATCAATTTTGAATGCTGTATCGAGTGTGTAAGATTGAAATCATGGAATAACATATGTTGGACAGTATGCACATGTTGAACAGCATCTACAGATATACAGCTGAGGAGTGAGGGAAGAACTGACTGACTCATTGTTTCAGCTGAATTCTAATTGTGAATATGCAAAAAAAAAGAAACTGAGAATGCTACAAATCTAGAAGCATTACAAATTTTCAAGAAGGCAGTAATAGAAAGAATAAATATGCTTAGCTCACATTGCGCTGGATAAATTAATATATGCTGAGATGCAGAACCTTCTGCTCTCACTGGAGGCAAGCTTGGAGGTGGGGTGGGCTTGTAATTAGGCGGGATGGAGATATACCCAAACCCTGCCGCCTTTCCACCTCCGCCAGAATTAAGTTCTGGTTGGAAAGCCCATGGTCGACCTTCCCAAATCACCGCCAATTGAAGTCCTTAAGTGGCCAATTAATAACCACTTAAGTGCCTCATCCCACCACTGTTGGGATTAACCCAGCTGCAAATGGGCCTGTCACCATGCGGCATGCATAACAGTTGAAACTGTGCAGGTCACTTATCACCTACAGCGGATGTGGGGGATGGGGGTACGCAGGTGGTGATTCCTCGATCAAAGGCATTCACTACTTGATTGCGTGATTGAGGGGCTGGACATTGGAAAGCTTGGTGCCCACTGAAAGCCACCCCCTGCCATTGCTTCCGACCCCCTGGCCCCTTTCCCCATGACCCCCACACCAACAAATGGCCCCCATCCCTTCATTATTTATCTGTAACCTGGGTCCTCCTGGGACTCCGGGGGTTGTCCTTCCACCAGCACCCATGGCTTCCTCAGTGATGGTGCTGGCGCAAGAGCTGCTGGCCTCTGATTGGCTGGCAGTTATCACTAGGTGGCACTTCCACCCCCGGGGTCTTGATTCCAGGGGAAGGCAGCCTTGCCACTGCCTGATTGGCTTATGGTTTGGCAGGCCTTCCCAAAAAGAGGCAGCACAGGCCCCTTGCTAGCTCTCCAACCAGTAGGTGAGACCCCTGACACCTCAACAATAACTCTACTGGCATATGGCAAACAAAAAACACATCTACCATCTTGGGAATTGGAATGGGAAGGATCATCTATCTCTTTTCAATTTGTTGATCAGCTTGAGAAACAGGCTTAGCCGGAGCAGTGTTCGTCAATAAAGAAATTATATGTGCTGGTGTTCTTGAGATGAGGCAGCAGCAGTAGCCTTAATCAAATGACCATCTACCCCAAATAGAATTTGCCTCAGGAATCACACCATCTGTTGACAAGTTGTAAGAAGATCAAGGAAGATTTCATATTGGACCTCCTGCACCTCTTGCATCCTCCATATATGACTATGTAATTCAACCACAAAGAGAAAGACCTGGACTGCAGATGGTGATAATATTGTGTGGCTTTGATGACTGTCTGCCAGCTGTGAACAGTTAAAAAAACAAAAGTAGAAATAGCAGATTAGGAGGCAGCCCTGGATGGGTGACATAATAAGAAATGGACACATTTTGCTATTGAACATAATAATTGTGTTAATGTTAATATGATCCATTTCTTACAAGTAATATTTTAGATATCTTTGTACCTTGCAGAATTTTTTTAAAATGTTGACTCCATATTTTGTACGAAGCACTGAACTTGGATACAAATTCAGATATGGACACGATTCAAGACTATTATTGGATCAGCTATTCTCTTTTTATTTATTTTAATTGGGTTAACAACTTTGTTAACATAGTGGGCACAAGATATTCATAAGGGTGTGTTAAGCATTTGTACTGTTAGAGTGTAATTTCAAAAATTTTGTATCTACTTCTATATCTTCACAGACCATGGGCTGGCTTCCAGTTTGCGGGTAAATTGGATGGGCAGCCAGAGGAACTGGCATGGGATCCTAGCAATTTTCATGTTTTCCCCTGGCTTCAAGTCAACTAGCAAGCTAGCAGAAACACATTCCCAGCTTACCAATTAGTGGGTGGATACTTCACAGATGCCTGCAGCAGCAGCTAAGAATGGACATAGACCAGAAAAATTAGGCAACAGCAGGCAACATGGCATCTAGAACTGCCCTAAAGTCCTCTGATCTGATGGAAGAGATGCTGATGGAACAAGTGGCCACCAGGAAAGACTTTCTCTTCCCAATAGATGGGCGACAGTCTGGAAACTCTATAGTCTATAGGTGTTGGCCCATCCTTAAACAATGGGATGTGTGAATTCCATAAATGGCCAAGAAGTACCCTCACCTATGTCCATATTTAATTAGGTATTCCCAGAGACTTGATACCAGATGTAGTCCAAATGCTAAGCCTTCTCTTTCTGTGATATTTTGGCCCGGATTTTTATGGAGTCGAAAGAATTACAGAACCATTTAAAAATGGTGGACATGACCAAATTTTGAGATTCCCACCCCCATACCCAATGCCCCCAATTTTCACTGGCAGGGGATAAGGGTGCAAGTATCATTTTTTAAAAACAGATTGGTCGCATTCACTTTTTAAATTTAATTTGCTTGAATGCAAAAATGTCCATAAACGCTGCCATAACTTTTTAAAAGTACAACAGATTCATTCAGTTACAATGACACAACAGCAGAAAGCCTGAAGAAATTTAGGGCATTGGAATCATTAATTTGAATCCAATGTTACTAACAGTGGACTCTTTATTAGATTGAACTCCTCCAGCTCCTGCCATTACTTACTCTAGCTTAACTCACACTAGCGCTGATTGATACTGCTCTGCCCTTTAGTTGCTGACAGTTCAGGTACTCAGCTAATCTCCTTGGCATATGGATTAACAAATGGACAAAACCATAAAGACTACTCCTCTCTGCAGTTTCCGTTTTCAGTTTCCCTGTGGTTTGCTGCAACTTTTTATATCAAAGACATTTTGAGTAATTAAAGCATACTTTTCCTATAGTCTGATGTCATGCAGCTAACCAAGAGATCAGTACATTCAGTCACTCCCCAGATGCATCCTCCCAACATCTCAGCCATGCACCATTATCACACACATTCATTAGATTTATATCTCACATATGATTAGCAGATGTTCTGAAGTTCAATGTGGTGTACCCACTTGCACTGCCATAACAGCACACAAATTACATAGGATATAGGGCACAGAAACAGGCTATTCGGCCCAGTCAGTCCACGCCAATGTTTATGCTCCACTCAAGCCTTCGCTGATAATAAAATTCTGATGGTAGTCTAAACAGCTCTTTACAACATCAATTCCCATGGAGTAAAACCCTCAATCAGGCTTTATTGTCAACTAATATTGGGCCATAATTTGTTGTCAAAAAAACAATGAGGCTGATGGCACTTCCTATTATTTATGCACAAGTAATACAGCAAATTCAGGGACAGTTGCACAGTTAAACTAAATTATCCAAAGGTTGCTGTTCAAGTTGTGCTGCTCCACCATAAACTTTGCAAAGATAGTATTTTACCGAATGACTCATCATTGAAAGGCTTTGAATGGTCTGAGGTTACTGCATTTGCATTATAGCTATGAACTGAACTCACCACAGAAAGTGAAATTTAGTCCATTTCAGCTTCAGTACCTCAAGCATTGAAAAGTAACTATTACAAGAGTGGCTTTTAATACTTTAAATATTGACCCAGGTTTTGGTGTAGTAATGGCAGTGAAACTGTCAGCATTCCCATCATTACTCCTATAAAACTTAGAGCAACTTCTGGAGTCAACACACACACAGTTAAAAGCAAAATCCAAAAGTTGCTGTCAGTGATTCTATGTTTCTCCGGAATCTGCAGTGCTGAATGCAATCAATTAGAAATCATTGAACTGATGAGTACCTCAAATCTTACACTCTTAGTGTCACTGTAAAAAAAAACCCTTGAACAACTTATACCAGTTAAGTAAGATGTAACTGGTTTGGAAAGATATACTAATTTAATTATTTCTGCTAAATAGCTTCACTGGCCCCAAATTAGTAATTTTATATTTGTTGAATGTCAAATGTTTCCATTATAAAAACATAGAAACTAGGAGCAGGAGTAGGCCATTCAGCCCTTCGAGCCTGCTCCGCCATTCATTATGATCATGGCTGATCATCCAACTCAATAGCCTGCTCCCGCTTTCTCCCCATACCCTTTGATCCCTTTCACCCCAAGAGCTATACCTAACTCCTTCTTGAAAACATACAATGTTTTGGCCTCAACTACTTTCTGTGGTAGCGAATTCCACAGGCTCACCACTCTCTGGGTGAAGAAATTTCTCCTCATCTCAGTCCTAAATAGTTTACCCCGTATCCTCAGACTGTGACCCCTGGTTCTGGACTCCCCCACCATTGGGAACATCCTTCCTGCATCTACCTTGTCTAGTCCTGTTAGAATTTTATAGGTTTCTATGAGATTCCCCCCCCTCATTCTTCTGAACTCAAGCAAATATAATCCTAACCGACTCAATCTCTCCTCATATGTCAGCCCCGCCATCCTAGGAATCAGTCTGGTAAGCCTTCGCTGCACTCCCTCTATATAGCAAGAACATCCTTCCTCAGACCAAAACTGCATACAATATTCCAGGTGTGGTCTCACCAAGGCCCCGTACAATTGCAGCAAGACATCCCTGTTCCTGTACTCGAATCCTCTGGCTATGAAGGCCGACATATCATTTGCCTTTTTTATCACCTGCTGCACCTGCATACTTACCTTCAGCGACTGGTGTACGAGGACACCCAGGTCTCGTTGCACATTCCCCTCCTTCAATTTATAGCCATTCAGATAATAATCTGCCTTCCTGTTTTTACTAGCAAAGTGGATAACCCCACATTTATCCACATTATACTGCATCTGCCATGCATTTTCCCACTCACTCAGCTTGTCCAAATCACACTGAAGCACCTCTGCATCCTCCCCACAGCTCACCCTCCCACCTAGCTTTGTGTCATCTGCAAATGTGGAGATATTATATTTAATTCCCTCATCTAAATCATTAATATATATTGTGAATAGCTGGGGTCCCAACACCAATCCCTGCGTTAGCTCACTAGTCACTGCCTGCCATTCGGAAAAAGACCCATTTATCCCTACTCTTTGCTTCCTGTTAGCCCACCAGTTTTCTATCCATCTCAATACACTACCCCCAATCCCATGTGCTTTAATTTTACATGCTAACCTCTTATGTGGGACTTTGTCAAAAGCCTTCTGAAAGTCCAAATAAACCACATCCACTGGCTCCCCCTCATCAACTCTACTAGTTACATTTTCGAAAGTAGATTTATCAAGCATGATTTCCCTTTCATATATCCATGCTGACTCTGTCCGATTCTGCCACTGTTTTCCAAGTGCTCAGCTATTAAATCTTTTATAATGGACTCTAGAATTTTCCCCACTACCGACGTCAGGCTGACTGGTCTACAATTCTCTGTTTTCTCTCTACCTCCCTTTTTAAATAGTGGGGTTACATTAGCTACCCTCCAATCTGTAGGAACTGCGCCAGAATCTATAGAATCTAGGAAGATGACCACCAATGCATCTACTATTTCTAGGGCAACTTCCTTAAGTACGCTGGGATGTAGATTATCAGGCAGGCCCTGGGGATTTATCGGCCTTCAATACCATCAATTTCTCCAACACCATTTCCCTACTAATACTGATTTCTTTCAGTTCCTCCCTCTCACTAAACCCTTTGTTCCCCAACATTTCTGGTATGTTATTTGTATCCTCCTTTGTGAAGACAGAACCAAAGAATGTATTTAGTTGGTCAGCCATTTCTTTGTTCCCCATTATAAATTCCCCTGTTTCTGACTGTAAAGGACCTACATTTGTCTTCACCAATCATTTTCTCTTCACATACCTATAGAAACTTTTACAGTCAGTTTTTATGTTCCCCACAAGCTTACTCTCGTACTCGATCTTCCCCTTCTTAATCAATCCCTTGGTCCTCCTTTGCTGAATTCTAAAGTGATCCCAATCCTCACGTATGATGTTTCTTCTGGCCAAAATTTGTATGCCTCTTCCTTGGATTTAATACTATCTCTAATTTCCCTTGTAAGCCATTGTTTGGCCACCTTTCCTATTTTACTTTTGCGCCAGACAGGAATAAACAATTGTTGCAGTTCAATTACGATAAGAAATTCTACATATTTTAATTTTTTAAAGTTTATTTATGCTATTCCCTTCCTACATTAATCCCAAATGTATATCCCAATCACTTATTTCACTATCTATAAAATTTAAAAACTAAAAGTGAAAGGTTTCAGTGGTTTCTGCTTCCGGGTTTGCTGTCTGGGAGAATACTTCAATGTGATTGGCTACTTACACTCCTTGATGACATCACTGTTGCTGCGTGTCTGGAGACTTGGTTTGGCACCAGGTTTAAGCTGAAATTGGGAAAGGGGAAATGCACTCCATAGAGCCTGCTAAATCTTTATTGCAGCTTTCTTCAAGATCAGCTGCAAGCATCATTGCTTCACCACTGATTGCAAACTTCAACCCATTAGTTTTTGGGGATTTTTAAAAATATGAAATTTTAATTTAAAAAAAACTTCTCTTCATCTGGTTTTTATCTCTCTCTGAATAAAATATTTATTTCATTATCTTTATTTCTCTTTCTGTACCTGATTTGACATTTGAATTCACCAACTCTAGTTCACACTTCCTTTTCAGCCCTTGCACCATTAATTTCACAACCCTGCAATCAGATTAAGATAAAGGAGATACACCTTTACTTGCCCCATTCATTCAGGTGACAGATGTCTAGTTTTTCTCATTGCAAAAATATCGTCTTTCACTTTCAGCATGCCAAACAAAAAAAATTAAAAACACAAAGGTGCAAGGTCAAGTTTAACTCATGGCAGATACCATTAAGATGCCCTTCCACAGCCAATTGTGGCCTAATATTGGGAGTGTTAGTTTTTGTTTTAATGAATCTTGGCACAGAAATTGTGGTTCCTTTTTGTTTCAAACCTTTCACTTATTTAGGTTAAAAAAAAATTCAGTGCGCAATGCCATTTCATAAGTGTGTTTGTGAAAAGCTGCTTTGTTCACTATGTTCTGTGAAATCATAATCATATTCTAGATGAATGGGTTTATGATTTTGCTAAAAATAGGAAAAAGATGAAAGCCGGGATTTTCTGGCCCTGTCGTGATGGGACCTGCCGCAGGAGATTCGACAGCCCAGCCGAATGCCTATTGACTTTCTGCGGGACCAGATGCTCCCGGAGGCGGTCAGGGCCAGAAAATCCCGCCCAAATCTTTACAGACACATTTATATTAAATATAGAAGCATTACAGTTTGTGAATCATTCTCTCGTTAATTTGTCCATACAAAAGTGAAAGTGAGGAAAATAGCAGTGACTGAAGAATAGTTCTTAACATGTTTACTACTAATTACAATAAACATCTGAAGTAGATGTTACTAAGGCTTGAATTTTTGTAAAGACGGAGAGCCTCTCCATCATTACAAAAATGGCTGCAGGAGCCCGAATCTAGAAGTCTCGCCCCCAAAGACGGCACCTACCATTTTTGCAAGGGTTGGGATGGGGTGGGTTCTAAGCTGCACATCCGTGATTCATGGAGGCAGCTGCCCATATCAAACAGCAGCTGCCTCCAGTCGTGTCAAATTTTTGTCAGCTAGGAGTGGGAAACATGAAGTGTGCAGATTAGACCTGGCAGAAGCACGTCCAAACTTTGCAGAGTTTGTTTGGATAGATGGGGTACCTTTTTGGAGAGGTAAGGTACCCTTTTGGATATGGTCCAGGGATACCTTTGGGAGAAGTCTGGTACCCTTTGGGAGAGGTAAAGGTGCCTTTGGGATTGTTAAAAATAGGCATGAATGTGTGTAAAAAGTGCATAATCTCACTGGAACTGTCAAGCTCATTGGAACTGTCAGAAGGAACTATCAAAAGTAACCTTCAAAAGGAACTGTTAAAAGGGATTGTCAAGGTTTCAAGCTATTTAAAACTCCTGCCCTTTAAATATTTAAAACAAAGCTGTCTGCAGTGTTTTAAAAATTAGTGCTTGCTATTTCACTCTGTCTGTTGACATAAGCCTGGGGCCTATCATTACTGGATCAGTGATGCATGAATGATTTCACAACCCTCCATTATCACAGTGGGGAGCCTCTCAGTTCACAGTTTGATTGACAGCTCCAAGTGGTCATAGGTTCTTTGAAGTGGGACTATGAATGCCAATGCTTGTTTTTATAAGGTATTAAAGGAAGTTAAATGTAATATATGGGCTTTTAATCAATGAGAGTGCTTTTTTGAAATAGTGAATTCTTCAATAGACACAACTTTATTTAAACTCAAATCAGCTTGGTTCCTGAGTTCTGCCGATAGTGAATACTAGGTGAATTGGCATGGTAGGTGTAAGTGAAAAAGGTGGTGATATGTTGGCACTAAATTGGCATGGGTGATATAAGTGTCCAGGGGAATGAGTAGAGGGGCATAGGTTGGCATGTAGGATATGAAGGACCATGGGGGTGGGTGGAGGGGCATAGGTTATCATGGTTAGTATGAGGGGTCAGGGGTTTGTGTGATGGATATGAGGAGGCATGGGCTCGCATAGATGGGGCATTGGGAGTGTGGGGAGGGTGTGAAGGGGTGTGAGGAGTGACATCTGGAGGGCTGATTTATGTTTTATTTTTCTTTAGAAACTTCCACACAGTGTTGGTGCACCTAAGCCCGCCTCTGCACCCGGCTGCCTCACCATTCGTTACGGGGTCAACTACCCTGACGCCCATAAAACCCACCTCCCCACCCCCCGACCCTATCCCCAGCCCCCAAGAATGAAAATTGGACCTTCTGGAGCACTTTCTCCCGGATCAGGTTTACAGAGCCAAGAATTGTTCCAACACTGTGCATCCGTCCCAGGAGTGTCCACATTCTATATGTATCACATAAAAATAATCCTCTGGGAAAGCTTCAGTCTGCAAAAAGAAATCAGAGAATCAAACAGCACAGAAGAAGATAGTTCAGCCCATGAAGTCTGTGCCAGTTCCTTGAATAGTACCAGCAATGATGATGACAACAACAATGTTCACATATATAGCACTTCAGACACAAAAGAAAAACACCCCAAGGAGGAAATCAGAGATCAAGCCAAAAAAGGAATGAGTAAGAAGAATGACCACAAACATGGTCAAGGTCGTGGGTTTTAAGGCGGGTCTTAAAGGAAGCGAGAGAGGTGGAATGGCAGCTTTCCCAAAGGGATTCGGAACGAAATTCCAGACAGTAGGACATAGGCACTTAAATGCAGAGCCCTTACAGTAGGCCAAAGGATGGGGAGGATGCTGGACAGCTTGGATGTAGATGATACTGAGCTCATCGGGAAGTTGTGCTTTAAGCATAAATGGTATACAAATTCAACATTGCTTAGTAATCTTAGCAATAGGGAAAATCACAATGAACAAATCATCTGCATTTTTTTGTGCCAACTATTTCACCTCCTCAAATAATGAATAAAAAAAGCTCGTGGAAAATTAAGAAAGAAAACATTTTGTTTGTAAAAGATCTTTGAAAAGATAATTAGCAAGAAACCCAATGCAATCACATTTAAAGTGAATATTTTACCCCAGAACTGGCATTAATAATTATAATGTTAGCAAGTGAATTGAAAGATTTACCACAACTTTGAGAGGAGTGTATAATAAATAGCATAGGCAATGCAGATCTATCTCAGGGGTGGAAGGTGGAAGAATAGGTTTCCTGGGAGCTAACTGATCACAAGAGGTACTTGACTTGTGCTAGCTATGATTCCTAGCAGTGACTGTACCATAACCACAACAGAGTCAGCTACCTGGACATAACAGAAGAGCATGGGAAATATTAGGCTCACGATAGAGGTTACAATATTCAGAAGCAACTGGACATTGATGATAGGCTAGCCACTTTCAATGTCAGGAAGTTGCTCCCTTATTCGGTCTCAGCACTTTACTTTTTCTGAGAGCTTATTCAAATTAACCTATATCTATTTGTATGAGGGTATAACCTGGGGATGTACCAATAACTGAACTCATGTATTTTCCATATGGGTCTCTTCAATTTTTCCAGGGCCAAACTTAGCAGATCCTTGATGATACAAGGCGAGATACAAATTATTAAGCTGTACTATTTCATGTCAGGTGAACATACAAAACAACGATGAAATTGAATTCACTTATTTCCATCAATACAGTTTGCTCCATATAATTACACAGAATTACATAGAATATACATGGCAAAAACAAGCCATTTGGCCCAACCAGTCAATGCCAGCATTTATACTCCTCTCAAGCCTCCTCCCACTCATCCAACTCAATTAGTATAACTCTCTATCCCCTTTTCCCTCCTCTGGCTATCTAGCTTCCCATTAAATGCACCAACTACTCCCTGTGATAGCGAGTTACACATTATTACTGCCTACTGGGTAAAGAAGTTCCTTCTGAATTCTCTATTTGATTTCTTGGTGACTATCTTATATTGATGGCTTCTAGTTTTGCTCTTCCTCACAAGTGGAAACACACTGTCTCTGCCTACTCTATCATAAAAATGAACACTCTCTGCTGCCTGACTTAATGTGTTACCCTGTAAATAAATTAGCTGCTATGTTTTCTTACATTCAACAGCGGCTACACTTCAAAAGTACTTCATTAGCTGTGAAGTGCCTGACACCATGAAAGTCACTATATAATTGCAAGCTCTTTCTCTCTTCTGCAAGAAAATATCGAAGAGGCGTATGTTGGAGAGAGGAATGTGAGAGAAGATGTGTGTTGCAAAATTGCCCAGGTCACCTTCTGAAAGTTTGTGTACATGTAGCATTTGGGGAGCTTAAGTTGGCAGCATATTTGGTGCTTGGCAGTAACTGTTTAATGGACCTTAAACATCAACAAATTGATATAGTAATATTACAAAATGTTCCGGAGCAACATGAGAATTTCTATGCATTTATATATATGAACCATTGGCAAGGCCTGTAGAGCATGTGTGGAAATGCAACCTATTAAGAATATGAGGAAAAACATGCCAGTGGTATTCAGTTTTATCTCTGTCTGCCTTCGAGTCTACTGCTGTCTACCATTAATGACCGTCCATCTGCCTGTCTGTGTTTCACGACCTCATAAACTTTGTGAATCTATCCAGAACTAACGTCTTTCAAGAAACTGCATACATTCTGCAATATAATGGGCCCACACTAGGGGGGAAAGTTATGGAGGTGTCGGGGGTCTCGTCTGCCAGCTAGAGAGCTGGCGAGAGACCCGTGTTGCCTCCTCCAGGAAGGCCTCTCATGCATTTAAGTGGCCACGTGGAGGCCTTCCCTGGGGTCATCGGAAATTCCGCCCCTCAAGAGCTGTCGGCCAATCAGAGGCCAGCAGCTCTTTTGCTTACTAACATCACCAGGGAGGTGATGGCTGCTGCCAGAACAAGAGCCATCAGTGGCCCGAAATAAAGGAGGCAGTGGCAAGCCATAAAGGGAAGGGCTTTCCAGGTGGGGTTCACAGTGGGAGGGAGAGTGTAGGGGATCGACAGCAAGGGCATGGGGAGGCTGCCAGCGGATCTACCCCTTCTCAATGCCAGGTCCTTAAATCAGGCACTGAATGCCTTTGAATGAGGGCCCCCCCGCCCCACCTTCAGAAACCACAAGCAGCCCGCAGTTTTACTTGTCATACATGCTGCATGGTGACAGGCCTGCCTGCAGCTGGGTTAATACCAGCGATATGAGGCCCTTAAATGGTCATTAATTGCCTATTTAAGGGTCTCAATTGGCAGCTGGGTGGGAAGCCCAACTACCGACATTCGTACCCCAGACTTAATTATGGCAGAGGCAGGAAGGCAGCAGAGTGCTTGTGTGCCACATTCCCACTTGATTAAGTGCCCTCCCCATCACCAAATATGCCACGAGAGAGGGCATAAAATCCCCCTCCCTTGAGTGATGTACATTCCTTGCAAAATGCAATGTCTCTATGTTATGCATGTGTTTTGAGCAGACAAAAGCACTCAACCATAGAGAAAGAACTTGGATTGAAGAGAACTTCCCAACTTTAATTGACTGCTCACCGCTCAAATATAGAATTAAGGGAATCGTATTGCAAAAGCACAGCAAGATCCTCTTTTAAGTAGCTTCACTGTTCCCCTCACTTATTTACCTCTCACAATAGCATGCATACAATAATTGTCATCTTACTTCTGTTGGGGAGAATTCTCTCCTGGAACCACTACAACACATCCTGTTTTTCTCTTTTAATAGAGGTTTTTCCCAGATGAGGTGTCAGATCGTCAGACTGAAGGAACTTTGTATTTTATAGCATGTCACATTCCATGCACCATCAGAAATTCCAGCATCATGGCGCATTTAGACAATTAATTTGGGGAAGGAACATTCGTTAACCAAACAGCATAGGCAAGGAACAATTGGAGGTGGCAGTGAGGCAACAGGAGGCTGATAGCCATGGTAACAGTCCCAGATATTCCTCAGTTCTGTGGGCCAAAGGTTGGCATCTTACTCGATCTGTCATTAGGATGGAATTGTTGGATGAACATAGAATTTTCAAGTTGGTCTTTGGGAATGTGCTGAGCACACTGCAAATGTTGCAGGGAAGTGCATCACTGTGCATCATTGATATCTCTGCAGTAATGCATGATGGATCCATACAATTGCAGTTGACCTTGGAGTGAGTAACAACTATCGACCTAGGCACCAGAAACGACAATGGCAATCTCAGCCCTGTCGATCCTGCAAAGTCCTCCTAACTAACATCTGGCGCTAGTGTCAAAATTGGGACAGCTGTCTCACAGACTAGTCAAGCAACAACCTGACATAGTCATCCTCACAGAATCATATCTTACAGATAAAGCCCTAGAAACCACCATCACCATCCCTGGGTATGTCCTGTCCCAACGGCAGGACAGACTCAGCAGAGGTGGCGGCAAGTGGTAAACAGTTGGGAGGGAGTTGCCCTGGGAGTCCTCAACATCGACTATGGACCCCATGACGTCTCATGGCATCAGGTCAAACATGGGCAAGGAAACTTCCTGCTGATTACCACCTACCACCCTCCCTCAGCTGATAAATCAGTGCTCCTCCATGTTGAAGACCACATTGAGGAAGCACTGAGGGTGGCAAGGGCGTAGAATGTACTCTTGGTGGGGGAATTCAATGCCCATCACCAAAAGGGGCTCGGTAGCATTACTACTGACCGAGCTGGCCGAGTCCTAAATGACATAGCTGCTAGACTGGTATGCGGCAGGTGGTAAGGGAACCAACAAGAGGGAAAAATATACTTGACCTCATCCTCACCAACCTGCCTGCCACAGATGCATCTGTCCATGACAGTATTGGTAGGAGTGACCACTGCACAGTCGTTGTGGAGACGAAGTCTCGCCTTCACATTGAGGATACTCTCCATTGTGTTGTGTGGCACTACCACTGTGCTAAATGGGATAGATTTCAAACATATCTGGCAACTCAACACTGGATATCCATGAGGTGCTGTGAGCCATCAGTAGCAGCAGAATTGTACTCAACCACAATCTGTAACCTCATGGCCCAGCATATACTCCACTCTACCATTACCACCAAGCCAAGGGATCAATGCTGGCTCAATGAAGAGTGCAGGAGGGCATGCCAGGAGCTGCACTAGGCATTCCTAATAATAAGGTGTCAACCTGGTGAAGCTATAACACAGGACTACTTGCGTGCCAAACAGCATAAGCAGCAAGTAATAGATATAGCTAAGTGATCCCACAACTAACAGATCAGATCTAAGCTCTGCAGTCCTGCCACACCCAATCGTGAATGGTGGTGGACAATTAAACAACTCCCTGAATCCTCAATGATGGAGGAGCCCAGCCCATCAGTGCAAAAGAGAGGGCTGAAGCATTTTCTACAGTCTTCAGCCAGAAGTGCCAAGTGGATGATCCATCTCGGCCTCCTCTGAAGGCCCCAGCATCACAGATGCCAGTCTTCACCCCATTTGATTCACTCCACGCGATATCAAGAAATGGCTGAAGACACTGGATACTTCAAAAGCTATGGGTCCTGACAATATTCCAGCAATAGTACTAAAGACTTGTGCTCCAGAACTTGCCACACCCCTAGCCAAGCTGTTCCAGTACAGCTACAACACTGGCATCTACCCAGCTATGTGGAAAATTGCTCACGTATGTCCTGTATGCAAAAAGCAGGACAAATCCAACCCAGCCAATTACCACCCCACTACTCTCCATCAGCAGTAAAGTAATGGAAGGGGTCATCAACAGTGCTATCAAGCAGCACTTGCTTAGCAATAACCTGCTCACTAATGGCCAGTTTGGGCTCCACCAGAGCCTCTCAGCTCCTGACCTCATGACAGCCTTGGTTCAAATATGGACAAAAGAGCTGAACTGTGAAGAAGAGTGACTGCCTTTATTTGACTGAGTGTGGCATCGAGGAGCCCTAGCAAAACTGGAGTCAATGGGAATCAGAGGGAAAACTCTCTGCTGGATGGAGTCATACCTAGCACAAAGGAAGATGGTTGTGGTTGTTGGAGGTCAGTCATCTCAGCTCCAGGACATCACTGCAGGAGTTCCTCGGGGTAGTTTCCTCGGCCCAGCCATTTTCATCTGCTTCATCAATGACCTTCCTTCCATTATAAGGTCAGAATTGGAGATGTTCACTGATGATTGCACAATGTTCAGCACCATTTGCAACCCTTCAGATACTGAAGCAGTCCATGTCCAAATGCAGCAAGACCTGGATAATATCCAGGCTTGAGCTGACAAGTGGCAAGTAACACACAAGTGCCAAGCAATGACCATCTGCAACAAGAGAGAATCTAACCATTGCTCCTTGATGTTCAATGGCATTACCATCACTGAATCTCCCACTATCAACATCCTGGGGGTTACCATTGACCAGAAACTGAACTGGACTAGCCATATAAATACTGTGGCTACAAGAGCAGGTCAGAGGCTAGGAATCCTGTGACCAGTAACTCAACCTCCTGACTACCCAAAGCCTGTCCACCATCTACAAGGCACAAGTCAGGAGTGTGATGGAATACTCTCCACTTACCTGGATGAGTGCAGCTCCAACAACACTCAAGAAGCTTGACACCATCCAGGACAAAGCAGCCCGCTAGATTGGCACCACATCCACAAACATTCACTCCCCCCACCACTGACGCACAGTAGCAGCAGTGTGTACCATCTACAAGGTGCACTGCAGGAATTCACCAAAGGTCCTTAGACAGCACCTTCCAAACCCATGGCCGCTACCATCTAGAAGGACAAGGGCAGCAGGTGGATGGAAAAACCACCACCTGGAAGTTCCCCTCCAAGTCACTTGCCATCCCAACTTGGAAATACATCACCGTTCCTTCACTGTCACTGGGTCAAAATCCTGGAACTCCCTTCCTAACAGCACTGTGGGTGTACCTACACCACATGGACTGAAGCGGTTCAAGAAGACAGCTCACCACCACCTTCTCAAGGGCAATTAGGGATGGGCAATAAATGCTGCCGCAGCCAGCAAAGCCCACATCCCATGAATTAATTTTTTAAAACTTCTTGATCAACTGCAGGGTAGTTACTGAGGACAGATAAGCCAAACCCAGACACAACTGCACTTATGAACACTGGGATTGGGGTTATTCAGACTTTAACATTGAAACTACAGCAGTCTTCCTGTTCCAGTTTACATGGATGGTGTTACAACTGGTTCCCAGGCGAGGTCTCCCAATTTGTTAACTTCCTGAACAGGACCCAAATTTTGTTATGTTCCTGGGTGAGGTTGAACTGGCTCCCCTTCTTTATTCAACCTCCTTGGTTGGTCACAAAAGGTTAATTTAAAAGGGATCCCTTCCCCCATGGATACATTTTCCCAGTCCAAATGTATTGATTTTTTAGAAGGAGCCAATTTAACCAGGCTTTCTCGAGTCAAAGAAAGAGTGAGTTTATTAGTTACTAATATCATGACAGCAGATCACAGCCCTAATTGCTTACAGGCATATTGAACTTTTGAAGAAGATGTGTTTTTTTTAAAAGGACATACAAAAGCAAAAGCTGGCTGAAACCACTTGTTGGAAAATTCCTATGTGGATTACACTTGACCGACTAGTCCAGAGAGAATGGAATGTCACATCTAAAAGGTGCAAAGCCTACTTTAGGCAGACACTTGAAACTGAGAGATGCAATGCAAAAGGATGAACTGTGATCTCCTGTGGTTGCGGAGACAATGAAGACTGATTACCACCTCAGCAGGAAACACCTCCTGTTGAGTTATATCTCAGAATATGGAAATGGTATGAGTTGAGTTGAGTTGCGTTGAAAGAAAGCAGATTCTGGGCAAAAGACATATTTGTTTTTTCCCTTTCAGGAATAAACAAGAAAGGGATTAAAAAGCCAACTGCAAACCTGGTCTATGTGTGCTAGTTCTGGTGTTCTAATTCTGGTGTGCTAGTGTGTGCTGTGAAGGTCACAACTGAAGAACATCAACTAAGCATCCCTGCAATTTGCAGGTAAAAAAACATCTCTTTCTTTTGCTGGCAGAAAGTCACAAATCAGCAAAGCCACATCAAAAAGGAAATTGAACAACCCCTTCAGCTAACCTGCAGAACCAAGTGTCTCCAAACCAACTGCTCAACTGCTAAAGTCAGCTCTACCACAATCACCCAATTTAACAGCCACAACATTTCACCATCTACTCCTCATGGACAAGCCAAAGACTGATTCATATATCTTTTTTAACTTTTATTTTTGAACTCAACTTCTCACTTCTGACATGTGTGTATGTGTGTTGCAGTTTTATTATTTTTTCTCAGGTTTTTAGTAACTAATAAATTCACTCTTTCTTTGGTTGAAGAAAGCCTGGTTAAATTGGCCCCTTCTAAAACATAAATACATTTGTACTGGGAAAAGGTACCTACGACGAAAGGGGTCCTTTTCAAATTAACTGTGTTGTGACCAACCAAGGGGGTTGAATAAAGAAAGGGAGTCAGTTCATTCCTCTTCACCAGGGAGCATAACAATTTGGGGTATCTCGTCCTGGATCATAACAAATTGGGGGAACTCGCGCAGGGACCTGTTGTAACAATAAAAACCTGAGAAAAATAATAAAAATGCAACACACATACGCACAGATCAGAAATGAGAAGCTAAGAGTACAAATATATTGGCTGGCTAACAGGAAGCAGAGAGTAGGTATAAATGGGTCATTTTCAGGTTGGCAAGATGTAACCAGTGTTGTGCCAAAGGGATCAGTGCTGGGACCTCAACTGTTTACAATTTATATAAATGACGTGGATGAAGGGATGGATGGGTTAGTTGCCAAATTTGCTCATGTCACAAAGGTAGGTAGGAAAGTAAGTTGTGAAGAGGGCATAAGGAGGCTACAAAAAGATATAGATAGGTTAAGTGAGTGGGCAAAGATCTGGCAAATGGAGTACAATGTGGGAAAATGTGAAATTATCCATTTTGGTAGGAAAAAGAAAAGAGAAGCATATTATCTAAATGGTGAGAGATTGCGGAGCTCTGAGGTGCAGAGGGGTCTGGGTGTCCTAGTTCATGAATCATAAAAGGCTGGTATGCAGGCACAGCAAGTAATTATGAAAGCTAATAGAATG
Organism: Cetorhinus maximus; assembly: GCF_964194155.1. NCBI lineage: Eukaryota > Metazoa > Chordata > Chondrichthyes > Lamniformes > Cetorhinidae > Cetorhinus > Cetorhinus maximus. The sequence goes on along the minus strand of NC_135883.1, from coordinate 83,513,120 downwards.
TTATCATTTATTGCAAGGGGAATTGAATACAAAAGTAGGGAGGTAATGCTTCAGTTGTACAGAGCACTGGTGAGACCACATCTGGAGTACTGTGTACAGTACTGGTCACCTTATTTAAGGAAGGATGTAAATGTGTTAGAAGCGATTCAGAGGTTTACCAAACTAATGCCTGAAATGGGTGGGTTGTCTTATGAGGAAAGGTTGGACAGGCTAGGCTTGTATCCGCTGGAGGCAACTTGATTGAAACATATTTGACGCTGAGGGAACATGGCAGGGTGGATGTGGAGAGGATGTTTCCTTTTGTGGGAGAATATAGAACTAGGGGTCACTGTTTAAAAAAAAGGGTCGTTCATTTAAAACAGAGATGAGGAGAAATGTTTTCACTCAGAGGGTCACGAGTCTTTTGAACTCTCTTCCTGCAAAGGTGGTGGAAGCAGAGTCTTTGAATATTTTTAAGAAGGAGGTGGATAGATTCTTGGTAAGCAAGGGGGTGATAGGTTATCGGGGGTAGGTGGGAAGCAGGTTTCATGGCCAGAATTTTCCCATTGGCATGCGGAAGCGGGCCCCGCACGCCGACGTGTAAAATGACGCGTGGTGACGTCGGGCAAGCGTGCCGACGTCACCGCACGCCATCGCGATATTTAGGTGGGTGGGCGCACAATGTTCTCAGATGTGCGCCCTGCATTAATTATCCATGTAGTTAAGGCCCTTGATCCAGTAATTGATTGCAATTTTTCAGGGCCCATGCGATCTTCAGAATATCGCACGGGCACAACGGGCAGGCGGGTAGGACACATTTGTATAAACCTCATCCAGGGGAGGGATAAGAGGGGTGAGTGGGGCTGTGAATGTTATCTGTCAGATATTTAAGTGTGAAAGTTACTGATACTTGCCTGTGTGAGCAGGAATACTTCAAAACTCATTCCAGCTGCTTGGACAGGAGTAACAGGCTTCAGGTCAGGACTCTACAGTAAAGATCATTTTTGGGGCCTGCAGCTTTCAGGAAGCTTTCCCTTAGCCTGGGAATGGGAGTTGTGCTCTCTACTGGAGGCACCTCCTCTGAGGAGGAAGGGAGGGCCAGAACGGGGAGGAAACCAGGAGTCCACATTCAGCCTCCAGGGGAGCCACCTTTGGGAGGAGAGGCGCAGGCACAAGGGGCGCAGGGCCAACAGGAAGTCCAAGGTGGAAGGGGCTGCAGATGAGGTCATTATCCTGCTGTCAGGGTATACAGGTGGCGAAGCAGCTACCTCAATATATCGGAGGTCCAGTGCCGAAGGAGGCTCCGTCTCTCAAGGGATACAATCACCTCCATTTGTCAGATGATAGGCCCTGAGATCTCCGTAAACTGTTTGGGTGGGCACCCCATGCCAGTGGCGCTAAAGGTTACAGCTGCCCTCAACATCTATGCCTCCAGTTCTTTCCAGGGGTCGATGGGTGATCTTTGCAGAGCCTCACAGTCAGCGGTCCACATTTGTGTCAAGCAGGTGACAAACACTCTATTCAGGCATGCATTGACATTCTTTCACTACCGCTGGGACGAGGCTAGCCAGACACAGCGAACCAGAGGCTTTGCGACGATCGCTGGCTTCCCCTGCTTCCAGGGTGCAATAGACTACACACATTTGGCCATCAAGGCACCAGCGGGTGAGCCCGGTGCCTTCATCAACAAGAAGGGCTTCCACTCCATGAACGTGCAGATAGTGTGTGATCACAGGATGCAGATTCTGCAAGCCTGTGCAAAATACCCAGGCAGCTCCCTTGATGCTTACATCCTCAGACATTCCCAGGTACCAAGGCTCTTCACTGCTCCAGCCCGGCTGGATGGATGGCTGCTGGGTGACAAGGGCTATCCCCTCGAAAGGTGGCTCATGATGCCTCTCTGCCATCCAAGAACAGAGGCCGAGCAGCGGTACAATAGGAGCCATGCTTCCACAAGGGCAGACGTAAAGAGAACCATCGGTCTTCTCAAGATGTGCTTCCGATGCCTGGACCGCTCAGGGGATGCATTCCAATACCCCCCAGATTGTGTGTCGCTGATAGTGGTTGCATGCTGTGCTCTCCACAATCTGGCGTTGGAAAGGGGCGACGCAGTGGACATGGAAGATGTAGACGCAGTTGCTCCAGATGCACACGAGTCCAGCAGTGAGTCCGAGGATGAGCATGCACAGGAAAACACTGAGGGGTAAACGCTGACCTGGGCATACTCCAGGGAGGCAGGGACACTCAGGGCGCTTTAGTCCAAAGATCCTACAGCTAGCCCACTACAGATGGACATTTAACACATACCAGGACCACAGGCTCCATACTCGATACCTGAGTGATAAATCTGCCTGGATAGTAACATTAACTAAGGCCCTTGTCAATAAAGCTCAATGTCAAACAACTCACTCATAACATCATGGGTTCCTGTTGACCTGCAGAAGTAAGGAATCACTCTGAGGCATGGCAACATAGCAAAATTTATTGAGACAACAAATGTAACTTCATTAACCAAGAAAAAGGTTCTGCACATCACGCCAAGTCTTCCAGAAAACTACTATGGGCCAACATAAAAGCATCAGTGAGAAACCCGTGGTGTGCCTAAGGTGCCTTAAATTTACGTTTATGGGTGCTACATCAAGGTGTTGTCCCCTTGTTGTCACTGGCATCTGAGGCAGCCTGCTCACTGTGCTGTCCTGTTGGCCTTGATGACCTTGGCGGATGTCCTCTGGCCCGTGGAGCCTTTGATGGCACCTCCTGGGAGGGAGCTGCCAGTTCCAAAGCTGGCATCTCCCCAGTCGCTGCAGTCTCATCGGATGCCATGGTCACTGGCAGAAGGGCGGAGAAGCTGCTGCCCTCATCTGGAGTGCCCTGAGAGGAGCCCACAGAGACAACAGGCAGCTGCTGCACCGATGTGAGGTTGCTTCGGAGCTCCCGGCTCACCATAGATGGATGGGCACCTAGCTGGGATGCTTGGTGCCCAAACCATCTCCCACACAGGCAATGACCAGCTGGGGTCAATGCCGCTGTGAGGGCTTGCAGGTCTGAGCACATCCCCAGGAGGCACTGATTGGTCTCCTGGAGGAGCCTCTCCATGACAGTCACGACTCTCTCCATGGAGGAAGCATGGTGCTCGGCCATGAGGCTCAATGCATCGGTGATGCTCCGCATAGACTCCTCAAGCACAGGCACCATGCCACGCATAGCCTCATGTATCTCCACCAGATCGTCCCGCATACCCTGCTGGATTTCCAGTATTTGCTGCCTCACAGACGACTCCAGAGGCACATCATCAGCCACCAACCAAGCATGTGCCTGGTCCCCAGCAGTCTTCTGACTGCCGGCGCCCTGAGCACTCTCTGCCTCCCCCTGCACCTCAAGCATGTGTGAAGTGCCCTCTCTGCCATGCCCTGGGACACTAGCTGAAGATTTAATTCCCACCAAGGTGCTGGTGCCTGCCTGGCAGAGATGGTGTGACGCTGGTGAATGGATTTCCTCTGGGCCCTCAGGTGTGAGAGGTGGGCCCTCTGCCTCCTCCTCCCGGCCCTGCTCTGATGATGCTGAAAGGAAGAACAAGGACATTTGATTAGGTACAGTACAGACAATGTCGATTTGCATGCCGGTCCCCCAGATCATTATGGCAGAGCTAGACAGATTCTTGATTAACAAGGGGGTGAAAGGTTATCGGGGGTAGACAGGGATGTGGGGTTCAGGTTACATTCAGATCAGCCATCATCTTATTGAATGGCAGAGTAGGCTTGAGGGGCCAAGTGGCCAACTCCTGCTCCTAATTCATATGCTTGTATGTCTGTGAGGTGTAGTTGGCGAAACATTGCGGCTGTTAAGTTGGGTGATTCTGGTAGGGCCATCTTTGGCAGTTTAGCAGTGGGTTTGGAGGCACCTGGCTCTGCAGGATAGCTGAAGGAGCTCTCCTATTTCTTGTTTGATTGTGGCTTCTGCTGAGCTTTGCCTCCCACAACAGAGAGAAAGAGAAAGAGAGAGTGAGAGAGAGAGAGGCTTCACCTGCAACTGCAGGGGTAACCAGTTGGTCTTCTTGTGCTGACACTCTCACAGAACACTAGCACAAACTGCACTGCTCTGCAGCTAATTTCTTAACCAATTTTTCCCTGTATAATCCTGTAAGGGAAAAAAAAACATGTATTGCGCCCAGAGTCTGTTTTCTTTGATCTTCGACCATTTCACACATTCTGAGATCAACAGAAGATGGATTTTTGAGTGACTGCTGAGACGTGGTAATCAGTCTTTTGTCTCTGCAACCACAACCACAGGAGATTCAAGTTCAGCCTTTTGCATTTTTCCTGTCTCCCTTTTAAGTGTCGCTGCTTGAAGAAGGCCATGACATTCAGGTGCGACATTCCATGTTCTCCCAGAACAGGTCTGTCAGTACAATCTGCACAGGAATTTTCCAGAAAGTGGTCACTTTGCATTATCAGCCATCCTTAGTTCAGTGTCTTTGCTTGTATTTCTTTAAAAACACAATCACCTTCCTTAAAAAGTTCGACATTCGTGTAAGTGATTTGTGGCTGTAATCAGCTTTTCATAACAATTGGCAGTTGGCATGAAAGAACCTTGATGGCAGGCTTCACACAATTCAAGCACCGAATTTAATGTCTAATGGGTGGGTGCACACTCAACCCGATCGGGTGTAAAATTGCGCGCGATAACATCAGGTGAGTGTCCCGATGTCATCACGCACTCGCACGGTGTTTTGATTGGCGGGCGTGCGAGGGTGCCGGTGCTGGTGCCACGCCGGCCATTAATTAACAGGCCACATAAGGCCCTTAACAGTCCAACTGATGACAATTTTTCCTTGCCTGTGCAATCTTGCGCTCGTCGCACAGGCAAAACGGGCAGACGGCCAACCGACATTTTCAAAAACTTCATCCACAGGCACAATAAAAAGGGTCAGCAGCATTGCCAGGGTCAGTAGTGAGGAGTTTTGGAGATAGTTTGCTGCTGGTTGCTTAATGGTTTTGAGCAGCCTTACCTCTGTTCGGGGCTTTATTCTTGGCATTTCCAGGGTTCATTTCAGGACTTATTGGTGTTTACAAGGCCCCTGGAGGATTCAGAATGTGTGGTATCAGACAGCCATCTGTTTTCCTGGTAGTGGAAATTGAGGTCTCCGCTGAAGGCACCTCCTATGAGGAGGAAGAGAGGGGCAGAAGGTAAAGGAGGCCAGGTGTCCCAATGCAGCTTCCAGGGGAGGGATCTGTAGGAAGAGAGGTGCAGGCACAAGGGGCACTGGGGCAGCAGGAAGTCCAAGGTGGAAGGGGCCGCAAAAGACATTGCTATCCTGCTGACCTTTATTTTTTTCTGTACGGACGAGACCACCCAGGCTGAGCGAGCCAGAGGCTTTGCAGTGATTGCTGGGTTCCCCCGCATCCAGGGAGCCATCGACTACAGACATGTAACCATCAAGGTGCCAGCGGATCAGCTGGGTGTCTTCATCAACAGGAAGGGATTCCACTCCATGAACGTGCAGATAGTGTGTGACCACAGGATGCAGATTCTGCAAGACTGTGCAAGGTACCCTGGCAGTTCCTATGACGCTTACATCCTGAGACACTCCCAGGTGCCGAGGGCCTTCACTGCTCCAGCCCGACTGGATGGATGGCTGCTGGGTGACAAGGGCTATCCATTGAAGAGGTGACTCATGACGCCTCTCCGCCACCCAAGAACAGAGGCAGAGAAGTTTTATAATACGAGTTATGCCTCCACAAGGGCAGTGGTAGAGAGGACCAAAGGTCTCCTCAAGATATGCTTCTGATGCCTGTACCGTTCAGGGGGAGCACTCCAATACCCAGAGTGGGTGTCACTGATAATGGTTGCATGATGCGCTCTCTACAATCTGGCACTGGCAAGGGGGAACCTACTGGAGGAAGAAGACCTTGATGCAGCTGCACAGGCCACAGATGATGAGTTCAGTAGTGAGTCCAAAGATGAGCAAGGTGAGGAAAACACTGAGGATGAGGAGCCAGGCCATGATAACCTCCAGTGAGGCAGGGACACCAGAGATGCCTTCATCCAATGCTCCTTCAGCTAGGCTACCAAAGATCAGCTTCAACCTCATGCCAGGGTTGTTGCTTCCATCTAGGATGTCTGCAAGGACCCTTTCATTTGAACCCAAAGTTCACTCAGTGCCTGTGCAATTATGTTCAGAGTCACCTACGTCCAGCATTACATACTGGTGTTCCCCACACCAATGAAATAAAAAGGTGAAGCGTACTCAGGCTGACAAAAACACAATTTATCTCATTCTGACAGTTCAATAATAATTACATAAATATTTCTGGTCTTCAACCCCAGACCAGTATACATAAAGTAAACATAAATTAACATAAAATCACCCATGACCTGTCCCTTTTGAGCACATGGTACCTTGAACTTATGTTTGCCAGTGCTACGTCTTGCTGTTTCCCCCTCTCTGGCACTGACATTAGAGACAGCCTGCTGACTGTGCTGTCTTGTTGGCCTTGATGACCTTGGTGGTCATCTCTGGCCAGTGGAGTCTGTGCTGGCTCCGCCTGGGAGGCAACGGCCAGTGCCACAGCTGACATCTCTCCAGTTACTGCAGCCACATCAGATGCCATGGTCACTGGCAGAGGGGCAGAGGAGCTGCTGCTGTTATCCAGAGCACCCTGAGAGGAGCCTGCAGAGACAACAGGCAGCTCGATCACCAACATGAGGTCACTCTGGACCTCCCTGATCACCATTAATGGGTGGGCACCTAGCTGGGATACTGAGTGCCTCATCCATCTCCCACACTGGCACTGATCACATGAGGTCATTGCCCGTGTGAGGGTTTGCAGGTCCAAGCGCAACACCAGGAACCCCTGATTCTGTTCCTGGAGCTGCCTCTCCTTGAGAGTCGCCACCCTCTCAACGGAGGAGGCAGTGCACTCGGCCATGACGGTCAACGCAGTTCTGATGCTCCAGATGGATTCCTCCATCACAGACACCATGGCACATATACCCTCATGGATCTGCCAGATCCTCCCGCACATCTCGCTGGACATCCAGCATCTGTCACCTAATGGATGGCTCCAGAGGCTCATCATCAGCCTTCGACTGAGCATTGTCCTGGTCCCCATCAGTCCTCCAACTGCTGGTGCACAGGGTGCTCTGCCTCTGCTTGCACCTCAAGCAAGTGTGAAGTGCCCTCACCAATGTGCACCGAGATACTAGTAAGGCTCACATCAATGAAGAGACTACACTAGAATGGTTGCGCAAACTTTAAGTTTCACCTCTGTGCACTGGATTCTTACCTTCGTCTGGCAGCCCTGCCTCTCCGCTCCTGGTTGCACGGGGTGCATGCCAGCTCTCGAGCTCCAGGGCACCTTGCTCATATCTGGAAAGGATTAGGAGGCTAGCGGGGCCTCCGCTGGTCTACGACCTTTCAATATTGTTGTGGGTCATCTTCTCCTGAAAGAGCAGAGGAGCATTGATTAGTCCACTCTCTACCTGCAGCTCCATTGCAGCCTGGCTAAACCCAACTGAGGAGCACCTGGCAGGGCACATCAAAGCCATGGCCCTCGAGCCACAAGGCACTCAGTCCAAGCAGCCAGGGCTCATTGCTTTGGCCAGCTCCTGTGGTGTCATTGACAGTTGGCACTCAGACCCTAGCACCCCTGAGGTCTATGGGGGGATGGCCACACTTAACACTTCTGCACACTGACCTATGCCAACATGGGACTCACCCTTCCTGAAAGCAGCAGGTCATTGAAGCACTTCTGGCATTGCAACCAGGTGCGCCGTACCACATCATGGCTGCTCACCATTGCTTCCACCTCCTCCCATGCCCTCTCGGTGAGGTGTGGTGGCTTCCTCCTCCCCTCCTTGGGGACAAGGATGTCCCTCCTGGCAGCCATCTCCTCCAGGAGGAAGGCAAGGCACTCATCAGAAAAGCAGGGGGCCGAGTGCCCACCCGACCTGTCCTCTTGCCTGCCTTGTCCAGCCGCACTAGACTCCATTGGGAGCGCTGAACACACGTCCTTCCATGGCAGCCTTCCAGGGGCTGCCTGGGCTGTTTTTAAACTGGCCCCTAGGTCGCCATTGGACTCAGCAGCTGGCAGGCCCCCACCCCCGCTCAGCCCTTCTCAGCCAGTGCAGAGCCACGTTTCACACTGGGCAGGCCTTAATTGGCCCAGGAAGGGTGAGTCCCATGTTGGCATAGGTCAGTGTGCAGAAGTGTTAAGTGTGGCCATCCCTCCGTGGACCTCAGGGGTGCTAGGGTCTGAGTGCCAACTGTCAATGACACCACAGGAGCTGGCCAAAGTGATGAGCCCTGGCTGCTTGGGCTGAGTGCCTTGCAGCTTGAGGGCCACGACTTTGATGTGCCCTGGCTGGCATGAAATCGCGGTCGGGGCCTTCTTGACCTGCTACAATCCTTGTGGTGTAGTTACACCCACAGCGATGCTTATTTGACTTTTCTGTAGAAGTTTTATACAACTGTGACTTGCTGAGCCATTTCAGAAAGCAGTTAAGAGTCATCCTCATTGCTGTGGGTCTGGAGTCACATGTAGGCCAGACTGTGTCAGCTCAGCAGATTTCTTTCCCTAAAGAACATTAGTGGACCAGATGGGTTTTTATGACAATCTGATAGTTTCACGGTCACAATTACTGAGACTGGGTTTTTATTCAATATTGAAATTCCCACAGCTGTTGTAGTGGTATTTGAACTCATGTCTCTGGAGTACAATTCCAGCTAGCCCAGTAACATTCGAATAGGCACCCTTCCTAACTGCTGCACAGAGCACAGAACTGTACAAAGCCCAGTGTCCTGGAAGAAGTCCAAATAACTTTATTTTGTATCAGTGCACTATGTAAGAATTATTTGAAGGATCAGGGAGACAAGACAGAAGACTGTTAGGAGATCAGGGCTTCCTCATCTCCACTGACGCACTTGAGAGATCCTAGAAACAGCAGCTGAATAGAAATACAATGAGGCGCATGACTCAGCCAGGATTACATTGGAGGTGTAATAGCATCTGTCTTACTTGTTTCCTCATGAACTCATCTTTCTCCTCCAAACCTAAGAGTGTAGCTGAAATCTCTCCAAAGGAATTCCCATCGTGAGAACCTTCATTTTGTACATAAATAGAAAATTAATGGATTCTGTCATCTTGCACTTTACCTTAATGTGAAGGCCTTTGACCCAGAAGTAGTAACAGTAAGAAAAAATTGTAATTACTTTGAAATGTTTGGGGAATCTGTAATTGTTTTCAAAAAAATGTTTGAAGGGGCTTTTAAGAGTTTGTATCACTTATAAAGGGATCAATTATAATTTTTTGGATAATAATAAATACTGTTCCATGTGACCTGGTGACCCTTGACCTGGTAGCAATACCGACAGGAAGTAAGTCGCATGGCAGACAGACAAAGAAAGAGAAGATTGTTTTTTTCAATAATTTATATAGATTTTTCTTTTCCCACCTATTTCCATTATTTTAATATCTACAACTAATACCTTGTCAATCTTTCCACCCCACCCCCACTAGAGCTGTACCTTGAGTGTCCTGCCATCCATTCTTAATTAGCACATTTTCTTAGATGATATCACCACCTTCAACACCTCTTTGATCCTTTTGTCTGTGACATCTTTTGATTATCTGCTCCTATCACTGCTTGCTTGTCCCTACAACCACCACCGCCCCCCTCAACTTCTCTCTCCGCCAGCCCCTCCACACACCCCCCCCCCCCACACCTTAAACCAGCTTATATTTCACCCCTCTCCTAACTATACTCAGTTCTGTTGAAGGGTCGTGAGGACTCGAAACGTCGACTCTTTTCTTCTCCACCGATGCTGCCAGACCTGCTGAGTTTTTCCAGGTAATTCTGTTTTTGTTTTGGATTTCCAGCATCCGCAGTAGTTTTTTGTTTTTATAAAGAAAGAGAAGAGCTGGAGAGAGGAGGCAGTCAGCAAGCTGAGTTGGAGAGCTGGATTCCTGAGCAGATTTCTGCCACTTATTCTTTCACTTCAGAGTGATTGAATGCTCAGAATCGCCCATACTGTGTAAAAGTAAAGGCAGTTCTGATAAATTCATGCACCCACGACCAATGGGAGCTGAAAGTTGAGAAGGATCCAGAAACAAGTGTGCCATTATGTAGAAAATTACACAGGTGAAACCCTGTTTATGCGGACACTACTACTTGGAGAGAATCAGCTAAGTCCTTGAAGGAAGGGGTCTGAAATTCTACCTGAAGCATATCCAGCTTGGAAGAACTGTCTGCTGAAATTGGTGTGGAGTGGACTGCCTAGGAACTCTTTGAGGCCTATCTTTGTTGCATCAACTATTCCATGTGTAATTGGTAATTTGGACAGACTGTGATTTGCTATTAAGTTATATTTAATTTATGTTGATTCTGATTCATGTTAAAGTAAAAGTTACAAAAAATGAAATCTTGTTCAGTAATTTCTTCACTTGTGAGTTGTTCAATAAATTTGGTTATTTTGGTTTACCCATGGGGATGATAACAGGAAGCAATAGTGTAGTTTGCTTCATTTGTAGTGTAATAAGCCACCTAATTTTATTTATTTGCTTCTCTACGTATACTAAAGAATGCTGTAATTTTCTTAAACTTTCTAAATAGCTCAATGATTTTAATTATATATTACATGATGAGATTTGTCGTTTCAATTTGTGTTTGCTTTAATAACCCTAAATGGTGCTGCACGCATTATTCAAATGCAAAACTCCATACTGGTAAAATTAGAAAAAGTAGTGTCCTGGACAAGTACCTGAAGCACACAGAAGGCCCTTGACAAATGAAAGTAGGGCATCTCAAGCACCAAACTGGTTGAGTTCAGATAAAAGTGGACTGCATCAGGTTCCCAACAGACCTTAAAAATTCTTACCTGAATGGGGATCCCAGAGAGAGTTTCCTGCGGTGCTGAAGAACATTCTAGCCTTACTTTGGCCACTTCCTATTTGCCACCTTTTCCCAATTGCTCCACTCCCATCTAATCCGGTCTCAACCTTTCAGTTGCTTTCTACCTTCCAATCGTTTTCCCCTCTCTCTCCCTCCTGATGACTTCCTTCCCCTCCCAATCATCTGCTCCCTCACCATTGGTCTCCTGCCTCTCCAAAACCCCCCCGACTCCCAATCACTTATCCCTCTCCTGATCAGTCCCTCGCTCCAAATCAAAATTACAGGAATGGTAGCATAGTGGTAATGTTACTAAACAAGTAATCCAGAGACTCCAGAAACATGACCTCAAATCCCAACACAGCAGCTGGTGGAATTTAACTTCAATGAATTAATAAAAAAAACCTGGAATAAAAAGCTTAGGGGAGTCCTGTGGAGCCGATGGGAGTCTCAGCCGCCAGCTAGACAGTTGGCTTGAGCTCCATATTGCTTCTTTCTGGGAAGGCCCACCACTTCCTTTCAGGCACTTGACAGGCCAACGGTGTGCCTTCCCTTTGATTGGAGGCCCTCAGGGATTGAAGTCCCACCCAATGAGAGCTGCCAGCTAATCAGAGGCTGGCAGCTCTATTGAACAGCAGCATACCTTGCTAACAACAGCAGAGTGGGAGCCACCTAGAACTCTGGGCTGAACCCAGGTTCCCAGAGCATTACCCTGGGTCTCTGGATTACTAGTCCAACAATAATACCACTACACCACCTCCCCTGAGGCCTCTATTCCATTGTCCCAATTTCTCTGTTTCCATCATGTTTCTTCTGACAATACCACCTTCTACACCAGTGCTTCTGATATGCCTTCCTTTTTCCTCAAGTGAGGATATCCTCCACTGTGATTGACAGGGTCCTCGACCATGTCTATCCCAGTTCCCACATTTCTGCCCTCACCTGTTCACCTCTCTCCCTGAACTGCAATAGGGTTCCCCTTGTCCTCACCTTCCATCCAGCCAGCCTTTAAATTCAATGGATCATCCTCCACCATTGCTGTAAACTAATGCATATCTTCCCTTCCCTTTCAGCATTCCAAAAGGACCACTTACTCCACGACAACTTGATCCAATCTTCAACCACCCAATTCCTGCTCCCCTTTCCGTGGCACCCTCTTATGCAAGGACAGGAAATGCAAAGCCTGCCTTTTCATCTCCTCCCTTCCCAATTTACATGGTCCCAAACACCCCTTCCAAATGAAACAGTGGTCTGCTTTCACTTCTCTCAATATAGAATGCGGTATTGGATGCTCATGATGCCATCTCCTTTACGTAGGGGTGATCAAACGCATATCAGGTGACCATTTTGTGGAACACCAACATTCAGATCACAAGTGTGACCCTGAGCTTTCAGTCACCTGTCGTTTTAATTCTCCATCCTACTCTCAGTTGGGCCTTTCTGCCCTCAGCCTCCTAAACAATTTCAATGAAGATCAATGGAAGCTTGAGGAACAGCAACTACTCTTTCAATTAGCCACTTTACAACCTTACAACATTGAGTTCAATCATTTGAAATCATAACCACTGCTCCAAGCTTTTTATGGACAGCAACTGCTAATAATGATTTTGCTGTTGCCATTTACAGCTCCTCCAAACCCATAGGCCAGAATATTGCCGTCGGCGTGCGGGGGCGGGCCCGACATGCTGACGTGCAAAATGATGCCAGATGTCAGGCATGCATCCCGACGTCATCACGCATCATTTTGATATTGCACGCGCCGAAGGCAGCTGCGTGCCAGCTGAACTGTCAAAGGCCTATTAAGGCCATTAAGGAAGTCATTGCCATCATTAACACCGCTGCCCGTCCAACCTTAAGGTTGGTGGGCAGGCGAAAAGCCCAAAGCGGCCTTCACGTTTTCCAGGAAACCTCATCCACGGCCGGGATGAGGTTTCCTGAAGGTTTTATAAAATTAATAAATAAATTTGGCGAACTTGAGAAACATGTCCCAGCTCATGTGACACTGTCCCACAAGGGGACATGTTTAAATGATTTTTTACTTTAGTCATAACAAAAAATTTTTATCAACCTAATCTGCGATTTCTGCACTTTTTTGTACACATGCGCGAAAGAGCGCAAGCCCCGACTCTCCCTCCTCCTCCCCCCGCCCACACAGGTAGTGCTGAGCACTACCGGCTGCGCGTCACGCTGAGCGGGTCTTAATTGGCCCATCCGCGTAAAATGGCGGCACACAGCTGATAGCAGGTGGCAATCGGCTCTGCTCCCGCCCCTGCCCCGCCTGCCTGACATAGGCAAGATGCAGCCTATAATTTGTTTCTTTACTTGTCCCATTACCACCCACTTTTGCCTTTCACCGTTGTCCTTTCTGTCATTTAATCTCTCCTGCCTTCCACCCGATCACAGACCTTCACTTTTGTCCTTTCCTCCCCTAACTCCCCTCATTTCCCAGTCTCTGTGTCCATCTGAAAACTATTACGTCTCTAACGTTTTCAAGTTCTGACAAGTGGCCATCAACTTGACATGATAACTTTGGCCCATATTTTGCAATAGTAAAGAAGGCAAAACTTTCAGCGTTTACCGTCACTCTAAAACTGGCAGCAACTTCAGCGCTGATGGTCCCAACAGACCTGAAGCCAAAGAAGCAGGAAGAGCATAATGACTGAGCCAATTGCTGAGAGCCGCAATTTTTTAAATAGTGGACCAAGGGATTCACCAAGGCTGCAGCAGGGTTAGCAATAGCCTGAGGGTTTAACAACAAAGGAGTAGTCATAGCTCAGAACCAGTCAAGAAGGTGGGTATGGAGGTTGATGGCCAAGCAGCATGCAACAGAAACAGAGCTAGAACCTAGCTTTAAGCAAAACAATCGAAAAACCTACAGGAAATAATGACTAATATCTAAGTGATAACAAAACACAAAATGTTAAAATTGAAAGTGAAAAATTAACTTGCCTGAAGAGAAAAATCAGGTGAAAAATTGCTTTGACAAAAACTAAGATGGTACTTGAACTGAAGAAGAAAATTCATCCCACCTTATGGTCAGATAGTGAAATTACAGTGTGACAAGTTTACACGGAGAAGACTCTTTATTAATGTGCACACTGAGATTTATAAGTGGTGAAAACTTGATTAAAAAGTGGTGCAAAGGGATGTTTTTTAATAGATCATACAATGCTTTTTGGGAGGGAAACAATAATTCCAAGCAAAACTCAAATGCTGTTCCAACAAATTTGGAGGCAGGAAAGCAATTCTTTGGTGGTGGAATAGAGCAGGAAAACATCGAAATCCAGTTTTGTTGTCTGATGAAATAGAGATCATGCAACATGAGGACGTTGTTTGCCATTCCAGAACAACTACTTTCCCTATAAGACAGCACTTCAGCATTCTTTAATGAAAGGGGAGTCAATGTATTTAATTGTGCAGCTGCTTATTAATACCGCTCATATTGCCCATCTGATGCTGCATGTTAGCTGCAGGTGTCATTGGCACAGTACATCACTGTCTCTCTGGTAATTCAGAGCATCTGCAAGCGAGCTCCTCTGTCCAATCTATTCCAGTTCAATCCAATCAATTAAAGAGCAGAGGCAGAGAAATGAGACTTCATTAAAGAGCGCGGAGAGAGAGGCAAGAGTCCAGTAAAGAGCAAGGAGAGAGAGGCAAGAGACTATTAAAGAGCGGAGAGAGAGACGAGAGTCCATTAAAGCGCAGAGAGAGAGAGAGACGAGAGTCAATTAAAGAGGCAGAGAGAGAGACGAGCATTCATTAAAAAGGGCAGAGAGAGAGAGAAAGAGACGAGAGTTCATTAAAGAGCAGAGAGAGAGGTGAAAGTCCATTATAGAGCAGAGAGAGGCAAGTGTCTATTAAAGAGCACAGAGAGATAGGCAAGAGTCCATTAGGGAGCAGACAGAAGACAAGAGCTCATTAAAGAGGGCAGATGGAGAGAGACCAGAGTCCATTAAAGAGGGCGGAGAGAGAGGAAAGAGTCTATTAAAGAGTGGAGAGAGAGGAAAGAGTCTAATAAAGAGCGGAGAGAGAGGCGCGAGAGTCCATTAAAGAATGGAGAGACAGGTAACAATCCATTAAAGAGTGGAGAGAGGGGCAAGAGTCTGTTAAGGAATGCGGAGAGAGGCAAGAGTCCATTAAAGAGTGCGGTGAGAGAGGGAAGAGTACATTAAAGAGCACAGAGAGAGAATCGAGGGTCCATTAAAGAGCAGAGAGAGAGGAAACTCCATTAAAGAGCGTGGAGAGTGAGGAAGGAGTCCATGAATGCAGAGAGAGAGGCATGAGTCCATTAAAGAGCGGAGAGAGAGTTGAGAGTCCATTAAAGAGTGGAGAGAGAGAGAGAGAGAGTGAGATGAGTGTCCATTAAAGAGGGTGGAGAGATAGACAAGAGTCCATTAAAGAGGTGAGAGAGCGAGACGAGAGTCCATTAAAGAGAGCAGAGAGATAGGCAAGAGTCCATTAGGGAGAAGAGAGAGAGAGAGACAAGAGTTCATTAAAGAGGGCACAGAGAGTACACCAGAGTCCATTAAAGAGCACACAGAGGGGAAATAGTCCATTAAAGAGGGTGGAGAGAGAGGCGAGAGTCTTTTAATGAGTGGAGAGTGAGAAAAGAGTCCAATGAAGAGCGGAGAGAGAGGCGCGAGAGTCCATTAAAGAGTGGAGAGAGAGACAACAGTCCATTAAAGAGCAGAGAGAGAGGGAAGAAACAGTCTATTAAAGAGCGTGGAGAGAGAGGAAGGAGTCCATGAATGCAGAGAGAGAGGCACGAGTCCATTAAAGAACGGAGAGAGTGATGAGAGTCCATTGAAGAGCAGAAAGAGAGAGACGAGAATCCATTAAAGCGGGTGTAGAGAGAGGAAAGAGTCCACTAAAGTGGGTGGAGAGAGAGAGGTGAGAGTCTATTAAAGAGCAGAGAGAGAGGAAAGTGACCATTAACGAGCAGTGAGAGAGGCAAGGGTCAATAAAGAGCAGAGAGAGAGGAAAGTGACCATTAACGAGCAGTGAGAGAGGCAAGGGTCAATAAAGAGCAGAGAGAGCGGGGAGAGTCCATTAAAGAGCATGGAAAGAGAGAGGCACAAGTCCATTAAAGAGTGCAGAAAGAGATGAGAGTTCATTAAAGAGCACGGAGAGCAAGTTAAGAGTCCATTAAAGGGCATGAAGAGAGATACAAAAGTCCATTAAAGAGCGGAGAGAGAGGCAAGAGTCCATTAAAGAGTGAAGAGAGTGGCAAGAGTCCATTAAAGAGCGAAGAGAGAGATGAGAATCCATTAAAGAGTGGAGAGAAAGGTGAGAGTCCATTAAAGAGTGGATCCAGGGCAAGGGCTCAGCCTGTTGATCAACCGCATTCAGAGAATTATCAAAATGTGAGGTCACAGGGAAACAAGTAAATGATTGGGTGGTGATTATTTTGCTCCTTGATCTTTTAAAAGTGTGTAATTTATGAAAATTGCAAGTTTTTATTGTTAGTATTAAAGTCTACTAGCAGCAGTAAAGGAGTTATTTGGAGTAGCGGGGTTTATTAATTATAAATTAATAAAGGGAAATTAGTCAATTAATTAACTAACACATAATAAGATGGCAGGGCGAATGCAGAACATGGGAGCTCCTGAGACCAGTGTGAACCAGAGCAAACACATCCTACTTAAATGCCAACAATTTGAGGAGCTTCGGCTCAGACTCATTGAGCTGGAGGCAGGGCCGCCGACACTGCGAAGCATCAGGGAGGTTGATAGTTACCTGGACACTTTATTCCAGGAGGCGGCTTAGGATGGGCAGAGCTTTAGAGTTGGTCAATGGTCAGGGACAGGAGGATGTGACTGCTGGTCAGGCAGGTATGAGGACCCAGCATGTGGCGACTGAGGTGCCTCAGCCCTTGGCTTTGCCCAAGAGGTATGAGGTGCTTGCTACCTGTGTGGATGAGAAGAAGGACTGAAGGTGGATGAACGGACTGACCATGGCACAGGGTGAAGAATGCTATTCAAGTAGGTGGAGTGAAGAGGAATGTGGTAGTGATAGGAGACAGTATAGACAGGGGGATAGATACTGTTTTCTGCAGTCGTGACCAGGACCTCTAAAGGTTGTGTCACTTGCCCAGTCCCAGTGTTAAGGACATCTCTTCATGGCTGGAGAGGAACTTGGAGTAGGATGGGGAGGATCCAGTTGTCATGGTCCATGTGGGAACGAAAGACATAGGCAGAGCCAGGAATGATGTTCTGCCAAGGGAATTTGAAAAGTTAAGGTCCAAAGTAAAATGCAGAACATCAAAGGTAATCATCTCTAGATTGTTACCTGAGCCATGCGCCAATTGGCATAGGGTTAAGCAGATTGGAGAATTAAATGCGTGGGTCAAAGAGTGGTGTGGGAAGAAGTGGTTTTGATTCATGGGGAATTGGCATCAGTACTCAGGGAAGAGTGAGCTATTCTGTTGAGATGGGCTCCACTTGAACCAGGCTTGGACCAGTGTCCTGGCCAATCATATAACTAGGGTTTTAAGCTAACAGAGGTGGGGGGAGGGCCCAGGTGAAGGGATACTTAGAAATCTAAAGAGAAAGCTCGAGCTATCGGAACAGTATTGCAATGTGGGTAAAGGTGAGCAGAGAAGGACAGGAAGGCACAGAGATCTTTACAAAAAATGTACACCAGCGAATAAGGTCATTGCAGGGAGAGAAGTAAAAAGATTAAATTAAAGGTTCTTTATCTGAATGCACGAAGCATCTGCAATAAGATAGATGAATTAGTGGCACAAATAGAAGTAAACGATTTAGATTTAATTGCCATTAAAGAAACATGGGCCAGGATTTTACCTATGGCGGGCAGGCTGGGCGGGAGTGGGCACAGGCTCCACACCACCATTTTACGCGGGCAAGCTAATAAAGGCTCGCTCAGTGTAAACTGTGGCTCCCAAGAACAGCGGGAAGGGGCGGACGGCGGTGGGAGGCCAATGACCACCGGGTCCAATGGCCCAGGCAGCCGTCCTGAGGCTGCCACTGATGTCAGTCAGGAGCATGATGGATAACGTCCTCGGAGAGCAGGCCAGGCAGGAGGGCAGGTCGGCGGGGTAGTCGGCCCCGAGGTTTTCGGATGAGTGCCTCGCTGCCCTCCTTGAGGATGTGGCAGTACACCACGAGAGCTTTGTGCCAAGGGATGGGAGGAGGAGGACCCCCCACATAACAAAACGTGCCTGGGAGAAGGTGGCAGAACGGGTCAGCTCCCACTATGTGGTGAGACACACCTGGGTGCAATGCCGCAAACAGTTTAATGACCTCTTGCAATCAGGAAGGGTAAGTAACATGTTGGCATGGGCCACTTAGACAGCAGTTAGGTTGCCCCCCAGCCCAGCTCAGAATTTTGTTTTAATATTCATTCATTCATGGGATGTGGCCTTCGCTGGGTGGACCAGCATTTATTGCTCATCCCTAGTTGCCCCTGAGAGGGCAGTGCTGAGCTGCCTTCTATATCCACTGCATGTGGTACAGGAATACCCACAGTGCTGTTTGGGGGCGAGTTCTAGGATTTTGACCCAGCGACAGTGGAAGAGCGGCGAAACATTTCAAAGTCAGGATGCTGAGTGACTTGGAGGGGAACTTCCAGGTGGCGGTGTTCCCATCTATCTGCTGCCCTTGTCCTTCTAGGTGATAGTGTTTGTGGGTTTAGAAGTTCTTAGAGTGTGAGTGGCAAGTGTGATGGAGGCAGCATCTGGGCAAGGGGATCAGCCCTGGCTGCTTGGAGTACGTGTATGGCGGCTCCAGGGTCACGAATCGGATGAGCCCTGCAATGTTTCACTCAGGTGGGGGTGGCAGGGCTGCAATGACAATCCAGTTACAGGGTGGGCTAATCAATGCTCCTCTCTCCTTTCAGGGGAAGACCACACACAATAATGCCGAGCGGCTGCAGACTGGCGGAGGGCAGCCCCACCTACTCATCATCACCAGATACAAGCAGGAGGCACTGGAGCTGGTGAGACACCATGCGCCCAGGTCAACCAGCCGCAGTGAGGTTGGGGTGCCAGTGGGAGGTAAGACAGTGCACTGAGATCACATTGTCAGTGCAAACATTCCACTGTTGACTGTATATTGAATTCAGCATCCAACATGGGTTTCCCATTGATAATGGAAGGAGGAGCGCATCCTGATCCAGGTGCCAGGCATGCACATTAACAGTGTAATGACTTCTACTAATCAGATGTCCTTGTTCTTCCTTCCAGCCTCACCAGAGCACGCCCACACTCAGGAAGCAGAGGGACCGCCGCTGACCCCGGAGGGCACAGAAGATGTAAATGCACCAGCGTCGCACCATCTCAGCCAGGCAGGCACCAGTGCAGATACCAGCACCTCGGTGGGAATAAGATCGTCGGCTAGTATCTCAGTGCACAGCGGTGAGGGCACTTCACGCTCGCTTGAGGTGCAGGCGGAGACAGAGAGCGCCCAGGGCACTGGCACTTGGAGGAATGCTGGGGTCCAGGAACATGCTCAGTCTGTTGGCTGATGATGTGACTCTGGAGTCGTCCCTGAGGCAGCAAATTTTTTTTAATATTCATTCGCTAGATGTGGGCTTCGCTGGCTAGGCCAGCATTTATTTCCCATCCCTAGTTGCCCTTGAGAAGATGGTGGTGAGCTGCCTTCTTGACCCACTGCAGTCCATGTGGTGTAGGTACACCCAGAGTGCTGTTAGGAAGGGAGTTCCAGATTTTGACGCTGGACGTAGGGTGTGCGGGAGGATCTGGCGGAGATACATGAGGGAATGTGTGCCATGGTCTCCATGATGGAGCAGTCCATGCGGAGCATGATCAATGCAATAACCCTCATGGCCGAGCGCAATGCTTCCTCCATGGAGGGGGTGGCGACTCTCATGGAAAGGTCCTCCAGGAGAACAATCAGGGCTTCCTGGGGATGCGCTTGGACCTGCAAGCCCTCACAGCGGCATTGGACTCAGCTGGTCAGTATCAGTATGGGAGATGGATTGGGCACCTAGTATCCCAGCTAGGTGCCCGTCCATCAACGGTGAGCAGGGAGGTCTAAAGTGACCTCAGGTTGCCACACGAGCTGCTTGTCGTCTCTGTGGCATCGTCTCAGGGCGCTCCAGATGATGACTGCAGCTCCTCCGCCCCTCTGCCAGTGACCGTGGCATCTGATGAGGCTGCAGCAACTGGGGAGATGCCAGCTGTGCCACTGGCCACTCCCTCCTAGTCTGGGCCAGCACAGACTCCATGGGCCAGAGGACGCCCGCCAAGGCATCAAGGCCAACAGGACAGTAGAGTGAGCAGGCTGTCTCCAATGCCAGTGCTAGCGAGGGGGGAGCACTGAGACGTAGCGCCCACAAGCGTAAGCATAAATCACCTTAGGCACAACACGGGCTTCTCACCGGTGATTTTCTTTTGGCCCCCGTTTCAGTTGTTTTTAAGTAGGTGTGTTGTTCATCACATTTTATTGGACTTTGATTTCTGTATGCAGGTTGGCAATCATTAAATGTTTTGGTTCTCAACAAGCCTTTATTAGTTCTGCAGGTGAAGGGTAACCCATGATGTTATGAGTGACTTGTTTGTCATTGAACTTTATTGACAAGGCACATAGTTAATGTTGCTGACCAAGCAAATGTTGCTGTCAGGTATCGAGTATGGAGCCTGCAGCCTTGGCATATGGTGGTGGTTCATCTTTGGTGGGCTAGCTGAAGGAGTGTTGGATCAAAGCCTTCCGGGTGTCCCTGCCTCCCTGGAGGTTGCCCAGGTCAGCGTCTATCCCCCCAGCGTTCTCCTGAGTGCGTTCATCCTCGGACTTACTACTGGGCTCATCGTCTGCAGCCAGAGCACCTGTGTCTACATCTTCTTCCTCCACTGCGTCCCTCCTCTCCAGATTGTGGAGAACGCAGCATGCAGCCACTATCAGCGACACACGGTCTGGGGGGTACTGGAGTGCACCCCCGGAACGGTCAAGGTATTGGAAGCGCATCTTGAGAAGACCGATGGTTCCCTCTCCACCACAGCCCCTGTGGAGGCGTGGCTCCTATTGTACCGCTGCTCAGCTTTTGTTCTGGGATGGCGGAGAGGCATCATGAGCCACCTTTTGAGGGAGTAGCTTTTGTCACCCAGCAGCCATCCATCCAGCCAGGCAGGAGGACTGAAGAGCCTCATACCTGGGAATGTTTCAGTATGTAAGCGTCTTGGGAGCTGCCTGGGTACCTTGCACAGACTTGTAGAATCGGCATCCTGTGACCACACACCATCTGCACGTTCATGGAGTGGAAGCCCTTCCTGTTGACGAAGGCACCGGGCTCACCTGCTGGCGCCTTGATGGCCACATGTGTACAGTCTATTGCACCCTGGACGCCGGGGAAGCCAGCAACGGCTGCAAAGCTTCTGGCTCGCTCTGCCTGGCTGGCCTCGTCTGAGCGGTAGTGAATGAAGGTCAATGCATGCCTGAACAGAGCGTCTATCACCAGTTTGGCACAACTGTGGACAGCTGACTGGGAGACTCCACAAAGATCACCCACCGACCCCTGGAAAGAGCCAGAGGCATAGAAGTTGAGGTCTCTGACCTTCAGCACCACTGGCATGGGTGTCCACCCACACAGTTGGAGCTGATCTCAGGCCCTATCACCTGACAGATGGATGTCATTGTCTCCCTTGAGAAAGAGAGCCTCCTTCGGCACTGCACCTCAGGCATATTGAGGTGGCTGTATCACCACCTGTAAACCCTGGCAGCAGGATAGTGGCGTCTTCTGTGGCCCCTTCTGTCTTGGACTTCCTGTTGGCCTTGCATCCCTTGTGCCTGCACCTGTCGCCCCACAGATGGGGCCTCCTTCCCCTTCTGGCCTTCTGAAATACCGTGATGGCACACGGTGACATCAGGGCACACGCCCGACATCATCATGCGTCATTTTACGCATCAGCGTGTCGGGCCCACCCCTGCACGCCGACCTGAAAATTCTGCCTGTGGTTACAAGGTGATCAAGGTTGGGAAATAAATATTCCAGGGTACACAATATTTCGGAAAGACAGACAGAATGGCAAAAGAGGTGGGGTAGCCATGATAGCAAAGGAAGACATAAGGACATTAGTGCGAAAGGATGTGGCCTCTTAAGATCATGAAGTAGAATCAGTATGGGTGGAAATTAGGTAAGAGTAAGAAAACACTGATGGGAGTAGTTTATAGGCTCCCTAACAATAGTTATACCATTGGGCAGAGGATTAAACAATAAATTATTGGAGCCTGTAACAAAATAATAGTTATGGGAGACTTTAATCTTCATATAGACTGGGGCAATCAAATTGGCAAGAATGGTTTAGAAGATGAGTTTGTAAAATGTTTTTGTGACAGTTTCTTGGAGCAGTAAATAGTGGAACCAACTAGGGATAGAGCTATCATAGATCTAATATTGTGTAATGAAGCAGGGTTAATTAGTAATGTCATACTAAAAGATCCACTGGGATCGAGTGACCATAATACCATTCAATTCCATGTTAATTTTGAAAGTGACATATTCCAATCTCAAACAAAAATCTTAAACAAAGCCAATTACATAGGTAAGAGGGGAGAAGTGGCTAATGTTTATTGGGTAAATAGACTAAAAGGTATGGAGGTAAATGAATAGTGGGAAACATGTAAAGAAACAACTCAAAATGTTCCACAAAAAATACATTCCATTGAAGAACTCAGCAGCTCCGAAGAAGAGTTATATTGGACTCAAAACGTTAGCTCTGTTTCTCTCTCCACAGATGCTGCCAGACATACTGAGTTTTTCTAGCATTTTCTGTTTTTATTTCAGATTTCCAGCTTCTGCAGTATTATGCTTTTATTATTGACATAGAATAAGACACATTTTTGGGAGCAGCAGGGAGAGAGAAACAAGAGTTCCAAATCATAAAAGGAAAAGGATGTTGTCTAAAATCCATCAGGAGGCAAAGAATTTGGGCTGGCTTTTACCTGCCTATTTGAGAAACCAAACCAGGTTTTCACTTCAGGGGTTCAACTGCACCTTGACTGGAGTGGTGTCAGAGAAACCTGCAGTAAGCCACTGCAAAACTATCTTCATTAACCTCCATTTCTTCAACAGACCAAAAAAGAGAATCTCAGGTCTGCAACATTTCAAGACTTCAACTCAAAAGAAGCAAGTGTGACAACGAATTTTTGGACTTTTAAGACCTAAGTGCATGCTACCTCTTTTGTAATCACATTTTCTTGTGTATGCATGTGTGCATCTCTGAGACTGTGTGAGTGGGTGCTGTTACAAATATATTTTGGATATTGAGTAATAAATATTTATCCTTTGTCTTAAAACTTTTGAGAAAACCTGGTCATTTGTCTATTCTTAACTGTTATAGCACTAGGGGGCTTTAGAACACTTCTGTTCTGTTGAAGAATACATCTGTACTCGGTCAGTCAGGAGGTGGAAAAAGAAGAAACCATCCCACTATCTCTTCCCTGTTCATAATAGCAGTGGCAAGAGTATTACCAACTGAGCCAAAGCTGACCTTGCTAGCAAGTACTTCTGGTGCCGCTTGAGAGCCTAAATAATGCTAAATGGACATAGGTCTAGCAAAAGTGATCTCAGTCTGTATTTCTGTTCACATACCTAACTTGGGGGATTAGTTAGATCAGTTAGTTTGATTAATGTCAACAGCACAGGGTTCAATCCCTGTTCCAGCTGAGGTTAACTCAGGGCCTTTCTCGTCACCCTACCCATTGTAAAAATTCACAGCACTTTGCCATGGTACAGCAAATAATCACCAAGAACCTGTCTTCAGCAGAGAACTGAAGAAGATACAGGCAAAATATTGTGGATGCTGGAAATCTGAAATAAAAACAGAAAATGCTGGAAAAACTCAGCAGTCTGGCAGCATCGAAGAGGAGTCATACAGACTCGGAACGCTAACTCTGTTTCTCTCTCCACAGATGCTGCCAGACCTGTTGAGCTTTTCCAGCATTTTCTGTTTTTATAACTAAAGTAGGTACCTAACTTATTCCCATAAATTGGATGTAATCAACTGAAAAATCTACCATGTTATATCTTAAAATGAAAAAACTTTGCACATATAACTGCTCAAAAAAGAACTCGAGCCAAAGCATATCCTCTAAAAATCAATGATTTATTGACAGGTTCTGTATTTTATGTACTTGTAACTGATTTTCTTTAGAGGAGGCATTAGAGGAATTTTATGATTTCCAAGGTAAGGTATTTTCATGATTTCTTTGCTATGCAAAGTACATTTTGATGACATGTTTAGTATAAATGCCAACTTAGATTATCTCTACAATTATTACAATTACACATGATTCCACTATACTTCTGAAAATATGAATCATAGCATCACAGAAACACTGATCTTGAGTTTGAGCAACTGGTGCATTTCCTTTACACTTGGTTATCCAGGAGTTCCCACACTGCACAGCAATTTCAGGCAATGGATCTCATCATTTTTCTTTAGAAAAAAAATCCCTTTAGATCCAATTATTTACTCTGAATATTTATATAATTATCATTGCCCCTTGGTTTGAACTACATAGCACCTCCTCCCTCCTCCACAATGAACTCCCACTCTCACAAAATTTCTTTTGCCACTCTGTTTAGCATTCCATTCTGTTTAGCTAATTCTCCCAGCTCTGTACACACAGCCTAATAGAAATTCACAATTGACAAATAAAATTGTTATGATAAAGACCTTCCTTTTTTTTTGCAATGAATTAAAAGTGGATCATGTTCTTTTCAACAACTGGAGCTCTGCTCACTACTTGATTCTGGAATCAAGGAATTAGAACTTGAATGCATTTCCTGAGAGTGTGGTGAAGGCAGGTTCAATCGAGACATTCAAGAAGGAATTGGATTATTAACTGAAAAGGAAGAATATGCAAGACTACAGGGAGAAGGCAGGGTAAAGACAATAGATAAATTGCAATGGGGGGTAATGTCCAGTAAAATAACAAGAAAATAATTCAACACTAGCTCCACAAGCCTGTGTACAGGTTTTGTTGAGTGGGTGGTGTTATTATTAGCAGCTGTGAGTATATGTAGATGGCACTTAATATACCAGATCGTGGGATGGCAGCCTCTGATTCACGTGCCCCACCGTGAGCTCACGGCTTGCTCACTCCAGCCACCATGTTTAAACGGCACCCATGCAGAGCTTTGTCAATGCCTGCAGCCCAGGACAGCCACAGACAAGATAGGTGGCCGCAAAAGGGGAGCCCTCAAGTTTAGTGATGTCTCACTGGAATGCCTGCTGGATGCCGTGGCATCCCGCCACAATGCCCTCTACCCCCATGGTAGTTGGAGCAGGTCCACCAACCTCACCATTCCTGCTTGGGAGGTGATGGCAGCAGCAGTGGTCAGTCCAACGCAGTACAGAACAGGTCATCCACCCAGTGCAGATAGAGGATGAGTGATCTCATCCGTGCCGCCAGGGTAAGGCAACCATCTCATCAACCTCAACTCACCCACTCACACGGCAATCACACATTCACTGGCATCTCACTCACTGCCAGTTCAAGGGACGTCACCACTTACTCTCTCGCACAGACCCTCACATCGCCGTCTGGCTTCATATCCTCTGCAGCTCACATCTTCATCCTATCCATGGCTGCACTCATCACCCACACATGCCAAGCATACGTATCATATGCCCTGGCATGCGTTCTGCTCACACTCTCCATCTGTCTTTATGCAGGACAAGCTTGCACACAATTGAAGGAGAGTTTTCAGCGCAGGGGTGGAATGCCAGAAATCAAGGGCCTCGCTCCCGACAAGAATCGAGCCATCGAGCTGGCCGGAGAAGATATGGATTGTGCCTGCTCCTATGGTGAGGAGGGCGATGCACACCCAAGTGAGGATCCTGCTACTGGTCATCCCTCAGACAACCATACTGTGAGTGCATTGTCCTGTTTTAGAGTCACCTGCCATGCACTAAATATCTCACCTTTCTTTCATAGGCAGCTCTGTAAAGTGTCCACGGGCATCCATAAGCCAGGCCCTCAGCTCCTGCCCCAACAACACCTCAGATGAGAAACCAGAGGACAACCATAAAAGTGTCATCACAGCGCTCACCCACACCCTCTACCAGGGCAGCGACACACACCTTGGTGGGACCTAGTTCTAAAGCAGCCTCGGGGTAACAATCTGGTCCACAGCAGGCAGAGGCAGGGACATCCAAAGTCGCCGCCACTCAGAGAATGCTGGAGGCCAGGATCCTGCTGAGTCCGAGTCAGATGACGAGCCTCCAGACTCGGTCCTAAATCAGTTGGTGGAACTGCACTGACAATCACGGAAACATCGGAAGGGATGTCAGCTGCCTTCCTCAGATTGCAATGATCAATGGAGGAGTCCATCTGACTTCAGTCTGAGGTGATAGCCCTGGAATGCCAATGCACCATGGCCAACACTGGTAAGATGGCAGCCGCCATGGAGATCTTGGTCCAGGACTTTGGTGCCGCACTGTTGCAGGAGCAGCACTCCATCGTTGTAGCCGTTGGTGGCATCAATCAGTGGCTACACAAGAGGGGGGACAGGCACCTAGATCTCACTCTAGCTGCCCCTTCTCCTCAAGGAGTCAGCCAGGGGCCCTCAGGCACCAATAGGGAGGAGGACAAGCAGCTTGGCATCCCGGGGCAATCCACTTAGGTGACTCAGGGACTGTCCGGCTAATGCCAATCCCCTCTTCCTGTGATCAATCACCTCCAGCTCCACAGGCCGAGGAGGGTGTACGGGCCCCACAGAAGGACACCCCAAAGCAGGCTGGGGCCCTCCAGGTCTTGGACCTCTAGAGGATGCCCACCAAAGTCATCACAGACAATATGGCTCAGCAGGCTGCCTCCAGCTCTGCTGTGGATGTTAGGGAAGCATGAAAATGTAGCAGTAGGGTTAAGAAAGTTTAAAAAATTTAGGGGCACAAAGTGTCATGGGTGTTCATAACATGTTTATAATGTTCACAAATGTAAATAGAATCACACCCATTTTATATCTCCTCTTGTGTCTACCTCCTTTTTATGATGAGCTGTGTTACTGTCAATCAGGTGTGAGACCATGGTCCCTCCCCCCACTAATTGCAGATGTCACCATCATGGGCCTCTTGTCTATGTAGCGTGCTTCCATATCACCAGAGTGTGTGGTCCCTTTTTCAGATCATTCTCAACATTACTGATGCCTCGACCTTAGTGTCAAGTGTGCTTGGGGAAGGAATCTCGTTCACATGCTTTGCAGCGTCATGTCATGTTTATTCTTGGCTGTGTAAGATTGAAGCAGAGATGTTCTCCTATCTTGTCTGCATCCTTGAAAGGTAAGGGTGTAGTGTACAAGGAGAGATGTGTTAACCCATTGATAAGGGTCATATATCGTGCAGCTCCATATGCTCTCTGTCATCTGGCAGGGTTTTCATGCTATGAGCCCATACTCAGAGCTTGTGTATGCTCCTGTTTGCCAACCATGTTTCTGACATTCCAAGTATACATCTGCTAAGCTCACCAATAAGAGGAAGGACCTTGCAACCTCAAGGTGCCGAAGCTCTGCCCCTCTCAGCCACATTATTGCCCTGTCGCTCAAACCTACAACTTTGAGCATTCCTCAACCTGTAATTATCTGGATTTCGGCCGCAAGGCTCATGTCACAATTTTGGGATGCAGCGCTGTGCGTCCCATCACCTGAACACTCGCCGAGGCGTGTGATGCTAATTGCAAATGGTGATTTTTGGCGATCAACAGAGCCCTTAGCATGCTCTGGAAGCACACATCGTAGCTTTAGACAATGTTGAGGGAGCATCGGGATAGGAGCAAGAATGTACTGAAGTTAAAGTCTGCGTTTTATTAGCAACCACTCATCGCCTTGAGGGCTTCATGGTGTCTGAGTATTTTGGAGTTTGCAAATGGAGTGGAACTGAGCTAACTGAGTGAAGACTTGAAGTTTGGTGAGAGGGGAGTTTTAAGTGTTAATTTTGTTCTTAAATTTTGCTCTTAAAATCTAACCTAGTCTGTAATTAGCAGTAACTGGAAAGTGCTGTGTAAGCAGGCTAAGTTCTTTCTTGCAGGTTAGACAGGGTAAACTCACTCTCAGCTGTAGGAGCAGAGTAGTTAATTAGCTAACTGGTTGAATCTTGTTATTGTAGCCCCAGTTCAGTTTACTATAAATTCAGGGCTCTTTAGTGCAACCAAAGCAAATAGTGTGCAACTGAGTTAACTGAGTGAAGGCTTGGAGTTTGGTGAGAAGGGAGTTTGGGGAAGAAGTTGTTCATTTCCTCTTTCTATCTTTCTCACCCCATAGAAATTGGCTCTTGCTCTACTACAGGGAAAGGAGCTAGCTGTTTGGTAAGTGGTTAAGTTCTATTCTATCTCTAAGGTTTAAAATAGCACACAAATTGGTGGTGAAGTTAATAAAATATATAAGAAAGCAAAATAAATAAGTCAGTAATATAATTAAGTAATCATTTAAAACATGTTAAGGATGGCAGGACAGGTGATGTGTCAAGACTGCAGCATGTGGGAGCTCCTGGATAACATTCTGATCCAGGGCAAACATGCAGTAAGTGTTTGTGGCTTGAGGAACTTTGGCTCAGAGTCATTGAACTGGAGTCTGAGCTGCAGATTCTGTGACACATCAGAGAGGGAGATAGCTACCTGGATGATTTATACCAGAAGGCAGTCACAACACTTAGGATAGGTTCTACTGATTTGGTCAGTGGCCAGGGAGAGGAGGGTGTGACAGTGAGTGAGGCAGGTAAGAGGACCTAGAGGACATGAGTGTAGGAGTGTGAGCCTCTGCAACTGTCCAACAGGTTTGAGGTTCTCCAGCTTGTTTGGATGCGAGCAGGGGCTGCAGGGTGGATGAGCAAACTAACCATGGCACCGTGGTGCAGGGAGCCATCCAAGTTGGGGGAGCAAAAGGAATGTAGTGGTAGTAGGGGACAGTATAGTAAGGGGGATTCTGTTCTCTGTAGCAACAAGCGACAGTCCAGACAGCCTGTGTTGCCTGCCTGGTGCCAGAGTTTGGGACATCTGCTCAGGGCTGGAGAGGAACTTGCAGTGGGAGGGGGAGGATCCAGTGGTCATGGTCCATGTAGGTACTACTGACATAGGCAGGATGAGGATGGGGCTCTGCAAAGTCAGTAAGAGGGGCTAGGCACCAAATTAAGAAGCAGAACCTCAAAGGTAATAATTTCTGGATTATTACCTTTGAGCCATGTGCAAATTGGCATAGGGCAAATAAGATTAGAGAAATGAATGTGTGGTTCAAAGACTCGTGTGGGAGAAATGGGTTCCAGTTCGTGGGGCACTGACACCAATATTGGGGAATGTGGGATCTGCACCATTGGGACTGTCTACACCTGAACTGTGCTGCAGCTGGTGTCCTCATGAGCTGCATAACTAGGGAAGTAGAGAGGGTTTTAAACTGAACAGTGGGGGCAAGGGATCAAGTTTGGGAAGATGTGGTAAACCAAAGAGTAGAAACAAGACAAGAGAGACAGTGTTAATATGGGAAATGATAAACAGACTGTGACAGGAAGGGACAGAGAGTACAATTCTAAGAGTAAATTAGCAGATAAGGCTAGATGCTACAAAAATAATAAAAAGACAAAACTAAAGGCTCTGTATATAAACACACAGCATTCAAAACAAAACAGATGAACTGATAGTGCAAATAGAAATAGATAAGTATGATCTGATAGCCATTACAGAGACATGGCTACAGGATGACATTGATTGGGACCTGAATATTGAAGGGTACGTGACATTTAGAAAAGATAGGAAGTTAGGAAAAGGTGGAGGGGAGGCTCTGTTAATTAATGATGGTATTAGCACATTAGAGAGGGATGACCTAAGTTCAGGAAACCAGGATATAGAAGCGGTTTGGGTTGAGATGAGGAATGATAAAGACAAGAAGTCACTTGTGGGGGTGGTGTACAGGCTTCCTAATTGTAACTACACGGTGGGACAGAGTATAAAAGAAGAAATAATGGGAGCTTGCCAGAAAGGTACAGCAATAATCATGGGGGATTTTAATCTACATGTAGACTGGAAAAATCAGATGGGAAAAGGTTGCATAGATGAGTTCATAGTGTTTTCGGGATAGTTTCTTAGAACAGCACACTCTGGAGCCAACAAGAGAGCAGGTTATACTAGACTTGATATTGAGCAACAAGGAAGGCTTAATTGATAACCTCATAGTGAAGGCACCCCTAGGTAGCAGCGATCATAATATGATTGAATTTTACATTCATTTTGAGGCAGAAACAAGTGCATCCAAGACTAGTGTTTTAACTTAAACAAGGACAATTACAAAGGATGAAAGCAGAGCTAGCTAAAGTGAACTGGTAAATGAGGTTAAGGGATAGGTCAATAGAGGTTCAGTGGCAGACATTTAAAGGGATATTTCAGAATACACATAATATATACATTCCAATGAGAAAGAAAAATTCCAAGGAGAGGGCCCACCATCCGTGGTTAACTAAAAAAGTTAAAGGTAGTATCAAAATTAAAGAAAAAGCATATAATTACACAAAGATGGGTGGAAGGTCAGAAGATTGAAAGGAATGTAAAGAACAGCAAAGAATGACAAAAAGATTAATAAGGAGGGAAAAATTAGAGTATGAGAGAAAGCTAGCTAGTAATATAAAGATGGATAGTAAGAGTTTCTGTAGATATTTAAATAAGAAACAAGTTAACAAAGTGTGCATTGGTCCTATAGAATGTGTCTGGGGAATTGATAATGGAAAGTAGAGAGATAGCGGATGAATTAAACAGGTATTTTACTTAAGTTTTCACTATAGAGGACACAAGTAACATCCCGGAAATAGCTGTGAATCAGGAAACAGAAGGGAGGGAGGAACTCGGGAAAATTACAATCACCAGGGAAGTGGTATTAAGCAAATTGTTGGGGCTGCAGACTGATAAATCCCCAGGCTGGATGGAGTTCACCCTAAGGTCTTGAAAGAAGTAGCTAGTGAGATAGTTGATGCACTAGTTTTAATTTTCCAAAAATCCTGAAATTCGGGGAAGGTTCCATTAGATTGGAAAATAGCAAATGTAACCCCTGTATTCAAAAAGGAAGGGAGACAGAAAGCAGGAAACTACAGGCCAGTTAGCCTAACATCTGTCATAGGGAAATGTTAGAAGCTATTATTAAAGATGTTGTAGCAAGGCACTTAAAAAAAAAAAAATTCGAGGCAGCCAGGCAGAGTCAACATGGGTTTGTAAAAGGGAAATCATGTTTAACCAATTTATTGGAGTTCTTTTTTATCCACATGTGCTGTGGATAAAGGGAAACCGGTGGATGTACTGTACTTAGATTTCCAGAAGGCATTTCATAAGGTGCCACATCAAAAGCTATTGCAGAAAATAAAAGCTCATGGTGCAGGGGGTAACATATTGGCATGGAAAGAAGATTGACTAGATAACAGGAAGCAGAGAGTTGGCATAAATGGGTATTTTTCTGGTTGGCAGGATATGACAGGTGGTGTGCCACAGGGATCAGTGCTGGGGCCTCAACGTTTTACGATTTGTATAAATGACTTCGATGAAGGGACCAAAAGAAATGGTGCTAAACTTGCTGACAACACAAAGATAGGTAGGAAAGTAACTTGTGAAGAGGATGTAAGGAGGCTACAAAGTGACATAGATAGGTTAAGTGAGTGGGCAAAGATCTGGCAAATGGAATATAATGTGGCAAATGTGAAATCGTTCATTTTGACAGGAAGTATAAAAAAGAAGCTTATTATCTAAACGGTGAGAGATTGCAGAGCTCTGAGATTCAGAGGGATCTGGGTGTCTAAGTGCACAAATCACAAAAGGTTAGTATTCAGGTACAGCAGCTAATTAGGAAAGTTAATGGAATGTTATCATTTATTGTGAGAGGAATTGATTACAAAAGTAGGGAGGCTATGCTTCAGTTGTACAGGGCATTGGTGAGACCACATTTGGAGTATTGTGTGCAGTATTGGTCTGCTTACTTAAAGAAAGATGTAAATGCATTAGAAGCAGTTCAGAGAAGGTTTACTAGACTAATACCAGGAATGGGCGGGTTGTCTTATGAGGAAAGACTGGACAGGTTAGGCTTATATCCACTGGAATTTAGAAGAGTAAGAGGCGACTCAATTGAAACCTTTAAGGTCCTGAGGGGTCTTGACAGGGTGGATGTGGAGAAGATGTTTCCTCTTGTGGGAGAATCTAGAACTAAGGGTCACTGTTTAAAAATAAGGGATCGCTCATTTAAGACCGAGATGAGGAGATATTCTTTCTCTGAGGGCCGTGAGTCTTTGGAACTCTCTTCCTCAAAGGCAGTGGAAGCAAAATCTTTGAGTATTTTTATGGCAGAACTAGATAGATTCTTGGTTAACAAGGAGGTGAAAGGTTATCAGGGATAGGCAGGAATGTGGGGTTGAGGTTACATTCAGATCTTATTGAATGGCAGAGCAGGCTTGAGGGGCCGAGTGGCCTACTCCTGCTCCTAATTCGAATCTTCATTTGCCAGGGCCAGGACTAGCCATGAGGGCACAATGTGTAAAGAGGAGTCATTTTAATGTCTGGCATGTCATCACCCTCGGGTGGTCCACATGCACAGTAAGGTGAGGATAAAAGGCCAGCATCCCTAACTGAGAGTGCTGGATGTGAATGTGATAGAGAAGAAGGTGATACAGAGGATTGAGCCATCTCAGAATAGATGCACACCTGCAGAACATCCTCGGCTGCCTTGGCCCAAGTGTCACTTATCAGTTTCACCATCGAGGTTACACAGAATGCGTTGTCCTATTGCTGGAGATGGATCTCCCACTGAGGGTAGTGGCACAGCTCCTGGCTCTTGTAGGCTGCCATCGCGATTGGGATGCTGGAGAGACGCTTGAAGAGGCAGCACCTTCTGACGTCTGATGCCGGGAAGACCTCCTCCAGTTAACACCTCACCTCAGCAAGGACACATGGCCCTGAGGCTTCATCAACCTTCAAAGGATCAGGTTCATGTGAGCCTAATGTGTAACTATTCATTATTTTATTGAAGTGCATGGTTGAAATGAGAAGAATAGCAATGCTGGTGTTCATAGAGGCCCATGATGAAGGGCACTTGTCCAAGAGGTTACTCACTGCAACTCATTATCCTCCTCATGGAATCTGGTAGCAATGAGGGCCTCACGTGCACACTTGCCTTGTTTGGCCCATGGTATGGCCTCTTCCTCTGCAGCCCTGGCCTCCTCCAACTCAACAACCTCATCCAATTTGATGTCCTCCTCATCTGAGGAGACGTACAGCTCCTCCATGTTGGCATCCGGCAAGATCTCCCCTCTTTGCAGTGCTAGGTTGTGCAGCGCACAGCAAGCCACGATGATCCATGCCTCCCACTGGGGGTGTACTGGAGTGCTCCACCCAGATCTATCCAGGCATCGGAATCACATCTTTAAGAATCCTATGGTGTGCTCCACCAGTGTTCAGGTAGCGGCATGAGTCTCATTGTACCTTCTCTCTGCAGAAGTCTGAGGCTGCCACATGGGCATCATCAGCAATGTCCTTTGCGGGTACCCTTTGTCACTGAGGAACTAGCCCTGGATCCTGTGTGGCCCCTTGAAGATGTCCAGGATCTGCGATTTACTCAAGATGCATGAGTCGTGGACACTTCCTGGGTATCTGGCGCAAACCTGCATGATAAGTTTCTTATGATTGCAAGCCAGCTATACATTGAGTGAGGGTTAGCCTTTCCTGTTAATGTATTGGAGTGCCTGTTGCCAAGGAGCTTTTATAGCCATGAATACAGTCGATGATACCCTGCACATGTGGGAATCCGGAAATCTCAGCAAAGCCCAGTGCTCTGGCATCCTGGCTTACTTGATCTCTGTCGAGGTTGACGTAATTGTGGGCCTTGGGGGGAAAAAAGGGCGTCTGTGACCTCATTTATGCATTTTTGCGTGGATGCTTGGGAGATCCCACAGAGGTCCCCAGTGGAGCCATGGGAGGAGCCACTGGGATAGAAGTTGGATGCGGCCGTTACTTTCAGAGCCACTGGCAATGGATGCCCTCCCAGTCCGCATGGCACCAATTCCTGGAGAATGTGGCAGATTTGAGTCACCAGATCCCTGGACTTGCGGAGGCGTTGGCTGCACTGGTTTTCGCTCATCTGCAGATAAGACATGCAAGTTCTGTACACCCTCGGTCTTGCGATCCCGCTACACACTATGTTTCTGTGAGCATCACCCTCTGCATCCGGAGAGGGACCTGCTGGCCCTTGGTCTTGAGAATTTTGCTCCTCCCTTTGGTGAGCCAAGCACCTCCGTCACAATCTTCTCCTTCTTCTCTCCTGCCTGTATGTGGTTATGCAGGCAGTGATAAATCCAGGCTCCATCTTTCTGATTGTCTCCTCTCTGCAGCATCAGTGAGAAACAGACAAGAGTCAGTGTTAGCTTCCAAAGGTCCTCTTTCTGTCAATGACTCACCAGTGAATGTGGGTTCCAGGGCTTTGTTCCCGCATTGGCAACTACTCACCCCTGAAACGATGGCCAGTGCGGGTGCACATAAAGGTGCCTCCACATCCGTCCCCCTCCCCCCACACCCCATTGCATGGCTGACTGCTATGACATCGCTTTGGCCAGGCACTTGGATGTGCTGCTTTCAGCCCAGGCGCTGGGATCCTCATTCACTGCACTCTAATAATACACTCTCTGTAATAAACATGGGGGTAAATGTGTCATCAGGAAATGAGATTATTTGAGGGGGGCCTGAGGCTTCTATTCTGTAAACCGTCCAGCACCACAACTGTATCACGCTTCTGAAGCTCGTCCAGATACCCAAATGCTCAGGAGTTCGTTATTGCTCCGGGGAATCTCCACGCTGCAAACAAGGAGTTAAAACAAGGAAATCGATTAGTGCCACTTTGTGGGATTAGTCTTGCATGAATGTGCATCATTGCTTCACTTTCTTGATTCCCTACATTGTCATTGAAAAGCTCCTAACATTCCTCAACTGTGCCTCTTTCTTCATTTGGGAATGTGCAGTTCAGTTGGGAGCCCCTTTAACCAGCCCCTCCAGTGAATGCACCTGCCCTGCAATCCACCCGCAGAGCCCTCTCCAGCAGAGATTTTCCTCATTTTAATTTTATACTGTGCCATTGCTACAGGTTGGGAGATGGTGATGCTGAGCTCTCTATGCCAGACCAGCTTGGACCCTCCACGTATGAATGTGGAAACCCCTCCCATCATTCGGAGGAGCTTAATGTTCAGGTTTCCCTCCCTCCAAGAACCTCAATCCTCCTCCTGTATTCCTTGATCCCAACGTGATTGTGGTGGATATCTGTTTGTTAGCCCCTGAAAATTTTGATATGGATGTGCATTTGCCCCATGTGGACCTCACCTCTCCCCATCTTCAGACCATTTGCAGCATTAAACATATACCCTCCCCACACACACCCTTGGATACCCCCACAATGCCTTTTCCCCATCTATAGGTTACAGGTGCCTCCCATGACTGAGTGTGCCATCTACAACCAGTATGATACCAGAAACACCACAGACCAAGGTACGTGATGTTACGACAATGCCCTCCGTACAACATGCTGGGTATGACTGAGACTGGACTGACATGCCCTCCCCCTCCCTGGACTGGGACAAGGACAGTCTTTGCAAGCTCAATGTCAACTGAAGCACTCCTTCGCTCAGCGCTCCTCCTATTCTGGCCCAAGTGGCTTATGTCATTTTGTAACATACTCTCTCCCCATCCTGGCGCTGAGGACGCTAAACCCCCCTGTACTCTTTTTTTTCCCCCCCCAGTCATGTGTCTGAGTGCAATTTTCCCCACTCTCACCTCCCGTTACAGCCCTAGTCCTGCAGCCTATTAAAAGCTACCCCCGCCTTACCACTGGTCTGGTATGTAGACTTGCCTCTGACACCACCCCCTGAAAGCAATGTGGTGCTGCCTGCGAAGCCTGGCACTGATTACCAGAGCACTGCGCGATGAAAGGTCGGCGAACAAACCTCGAATACACGAGCAAATTGCAGGTCCAGGTGAATGTCACTTATATACCGTTGTGAAACATGTCGTTCTAATTGCCCACCTACGTGCACTGATGAACCAGCATAGGGCAATGATTCCAGTGAGAAGTCCTTATAATGAGATGCAAATATATTGAAATGATGGTCCTGATCTGCCACGGTGGAAAATGCAACCCACCATTGAAGGCTGCAGCACACAATCACAAACTGCTTTTACAACACCTTAAAACCCATTTTTGGCCATCTTGCGATGTTTTCATCTCCCGCCTGACATGACACCCAGCACGAACAGGAATGGAAAATCCCAGCCCTAGGCTCCATTGCAATTCACACAATCCAATTGCTCGGAGTCAATTTCTGATTCCGCTACAAAAGTGATATAAACAGTATATATACGAGTTTTTTTTCTTTAGCTGTGATCTCCTGACAAAGAATCAATTCATACAACATTTATAATGACAAACTGGAGCCACAATAGAAAGCAAACCATATAATTTGGTTTCCATTTACCATCATAAAGGCAGTAGAGTTACAGTCATTACATTTCCGTAAAGAACCACTTATTGCCAGAAATACAATTGATGGGCACCACATTTAAATCTGTGGTAGTGAATTGACAGAGTCAGTGCTATTCCTCCCAAGTCATTTTCTAATGTTTCCAACCTAGTAACCCCACAAGAGGAGTCAATTCAATTTACTTTCAATCTGCTTCCTTTTTCTGCTTGGGTAGAACAAGGAACAAAGCAAAATGCGGAGAGGCGTATGAAACGGAAATTGTACGTAGAACATCATGTAGTGTGTATCTCCGCACAATTATTTTCTCTTTGTTTAACTCACAATTCAAATTAAACTAAAAGGAATGCGACCCAAGTAGATGAGGCCCTCCTATTTCCATCTGAACTGTGTGGCTATGTTCTACAGCACTAATTAGGTAGTGTCACTTACAAGAGTTTGTAGTTACAGATACTCAACAGAATGGAGGTATAATACCTCAGTTTATTTGCTTCTGCTCAAATTATTTCTGTTCTCTCGGGGGAAAGATTTCCTCTTGTGCACTATACTGTATGCGCATTTAAAAAGAATGACTTTAGGATTTCATCGCA
This sequence comes from Cetorhinus maximus, assembly GCF_964194155.1. Lineage (NCBI taxonomy): Eukaryota > Metazoa > Chordata > Chondrichthyes > Lamniformes > Cetorhinidae > Cetorhinus > Cetorhinus maximus. The sequence goes on along the minus strand of NC_135883.1, from coordinate 83,476,214 downwards.
CATCATTCAAAGGGAAAATCCTCCCTTCAGGTTAGCTGGCATCAAGGGATGCTCGGTCTTTTTACTCAGAAAAACTTAAGGCAAGAAATAATTTCCTAAAATATATCATTTTCATGGTTTGTGCAGATGGGGAGGAGGTAATTTTTCTAATACTGCCTGCTGCTGGAATGTCTGTCTTTAATAACCAAAACATTTGAATCACAGGCTTGAGGAATAAAAGTAAGAGTTTGCAGAATTTTGTAGCTGTAATGAAACTGCTTACTTAGATGTTCACTGCTTTTCTCAGTAATGTGTAAAACAGAAAAGATATAGGATCTTTATTTAAGAATATTTCCATTATAGGGAGGGAATCCTTGCAGTGTTAAAAAAGCACATAAAATAATAGCCTAGAAAGTTTGGTATCTTAGAAATTATTGCAATATATTAATAATGGAAATAATTGTATATTCATGGCAACACATCTTTAAAAAGGTGTTAATATGTTTTTGCTTCTGTTTGCTATCTGTTTGTTTTAATTAACTGTGTCATCTATCTAATTTACAGAATCACAAAATTGTTACAATGCAGAAGGAGGCCATTCAGCCCATTGTGTCTGCAGTGACTCTCCAAATGAGCAATTCATCAATGCCATTCCCCTGCCTTCTCCCATAATCCTACACATTCTTCCTTTTCAAATAACAGTCTAATTTCCTTCTGAATGCCTTGATTGAATCTACATCCACCACACTCTCATTCCAGACCCCAACCACTCATTGCAAGAGTTTTTCCTCATGTCGCTTTTGTTTCTTTTGCCAATTACTTTAAACCTGTGCCCTCACATTCTCAGTCCTTCCATGAGTGGGAACAGTTTCTCCCTATCTACTTTGGTCAGACCCCTTATGATTTTGAATACCTCAATCAAATCTCTTCTCAGCCTTCTCTTCTCCAAGGAAAACAGTCCCAACTTCTCCAATCTATCTTCATAACTGAAGTTCCTCATCCCTGGAACCATTCTCGTGAATCTTTTCTGCACTCTCTTCAAAGCTTTCACATCTTTCCTAAAGTGCAGCACCAAAAACTGAATGCAATACTCCAACTGAGGCTGAACTAGTGTCTTATACAAGTTCAACATAAGCTCCTTGCTCTTGTACTCTATGCCATTATTAATAAAGCCTAGGATACTGTATCCTTTATTCATCACTCTCTCAACATGCCCTGCCACTTTCAATGACTTATACACACAGGTCTCTCTGCTCCTGCACCCCCATCAGAGTTGTATTCTTTACTTTATATTGTCTCTCCGTATTCTTCCTACCAAATGAATCACTTCACATTTCTCCGCATTGAACTTCATCTGCCACTTGTCCATCTATTCCACCAACTTGTATAGGTCATTTTGAAGTTCCACATTATGCTTCTCACATTTCAGAATGCTTCCAAGTTTTGTATCATCTGTAAATTTTGAAATTGTGAGCCCTGTACACCAAGGCCTCGGTCATTAATATATATCAGGAAGAGCAAGGGTCCCAACACTGACCCCTGGGGAACTCCACTACAAACCTTCCCCCAGCCCAAAAAACATCCATTAACCACTACTCTGTTTCCTGTCACTCAGCCAATTTTGTATCCATGTTGCTACTGCCCCTTTTATTCCATGAGCTATAACTTTTCTCAAGTCTGTAGTGCAGCACTGTAGCAAATGCCTTTCAAAAGTCCATGGACACCATATCAAGAGCATCGCCCTCATCAACCCTCTCTGTTCCCTCATCAAAAAACTCAGGCAAATTAGTTACATGCAATTTTCCCTTAATAAATCCGTGTAGGTTTTCCTTAATTAGCCTGTATTTGTCCATGTGAATTTAATTTGTCCCAAATTATTGTTTCTAGAGATTCCCCACCACAGAAGTTAAACTGGCCTGTAGTTGCCATGCTTATTTTTACACCCATTTTGAACAAGGATGTAACATTTGCAATTCTAAAGTCTTCTGGAAACACCCCTGAGTCTGAGGAAGCCTGAAAAATTATGGTCAGTGCCACCGCAATTCCCAGCCTTGCTTCCCTCAGTATACTTGGAGCCGGTTACTTCTCTTTGCTGGACTAGAAAGCATTAAAACATATCTTTCAGGAGGCGTGCAGGGGTCTAAAGGAGCTGGAATATAATGTTACTTTTCTCTGGGCGATCTTACTTTTGGCCACCTACCAGGTATAACCCAGTGAGTTTATGTACGAGGTGTTCTGATGTTAATCTGTGCCACATTACCTAATTTGAATGCCCCATGTGTTTCATGTATAGCTTCCCGCTAATGCTGGAATTGCTTCTCGTAATGCACATCAGGGGCCAAGACCTGTCATAACAGAACTTATCTCCAATTTGCTCTACCTGATGCTGTAGAACTATTAAGCACAGGAAAATGGGCCTTAACAGTCCAATTTTCATTTCCATATCTCTCAATTGTAAATTCTATCACTTGGATCTCAAAGCTTTATCAGTCTTAAACAAGCAATTTTTGTCTTTTCATAAACAAGCCAGCAAGTTTCGGAGTAATACAAAAATAGAATAAAATCCCTTTGCCTCATCCCATCCTGCTTAGCTCATTCTGCATATCTACCTTTCCATAAAGTTTTACACACCAAGGAAATTATGACTGCAAGCTAGAATCTAGTAGATGTTTCTATGCTTTTTTTCATTTTAGCAGTTGATGGGTCAGAAATCTATCTAGATTTGCCTTAAAAATATCCTTCCTTCCATCATAAGGTCAGAAGTGGGTACGTTCGCTGATGATTGCACAATGTTCAGCACCATTCGCGACTCCTCAGTTACAGAAGTAATCCATGTCAAAATACAGCAAGACTTGGACAATGTCCAGGCTTGAGCTGACAAGCGGCAAGTAACATTCGCATCACACAAGTGCCAGGCAATGACCATCTCCAACAAGAGAGAATCCAACCATCGCCCCTTGATGTTCAATGGCATTACCATCACTGAATCCCCCACTACCAACATCCTGGGAGTTACCATTGACCAGAAACTGAACTGGACTAGCCATATAAACAGTGTGACTACAAATGCAGGTCAGTAACGAGTAACTCATCTACTGACTCCCCAAAAAAGCCTGTCCACCATCTACTGCAGCAGTTCAAGAAGGCACCTCACCACCACCTTCTCAAGGGCAACTAGAAATAAGCAATAAATGCTCGCCCAGCCAGCGAAGCCCACATCCCGTGAATGAAGAAAAAAAGGCTAAGGACCTGCCTTTGGGCAGAGCACACGTGGAATGGAATGGAATAAGGGCATGATAACACAATTTAATGTGCAATACAGGAAGCAAGAAGAAAGTATTTTAGGTGGATGAAGCTTATCAGTTAGCACTACTGGTCAGAAATGATGATAGAATTTACTTGGGTTTTGCTTTAATACGATGCAATCTAACGTTACATTACAGATTTCAGTGATGGTAGTAGAACTTATGGAGTGGAATTCACTGTTCAAACATATTGTAATACACAGGTAAAATGAAATAACAATGAATATGTGTTTTTAAATAATTTTAAAAGGTAGCATGAAAATGATCATTCCACAAATATTATAATATGAACAGAGGGCCCTGAGTTCTTAGGGTGCTGCTCTGCTGGTGAAAGAACGGTGAAGCAGAATCTTCACCTGCCCATGTGTTTGGTCCTGAACTTGTCAGAGATTGTGGAGATGGGTCCTTTACATGGATTGGGCGGACAAGGGCACTTCACTGGAGCCCATTCCAACCTGATTTTCTAAAGTTGAGCAGCAAATGCTGGATCTTCAGTGCCCGCAGGGAGGAAGAGAAAAATTAATTTTGAAAGTCTAAATGGAGTCTTTTTGCCTCAGGCATGAGGTAATCAATCCTCTCTGGGTCATTAGTGGAGCTCCACAGAGATCTGTATTAAGGTAGTTGCCCTTCTCTATCTTTATTAATGATCTGGTTGAAGGCATTTGCATGAACAATCCAAATCTTTACTAATGACACAAACATATGTGTGGGAGTTAGGATCATTGATAAAAAGAATAGTTTGCAAGTGGATCTAGACACCATGGGTGAATGGGTCAGTGTCTGGCAGATGTTTCTCATATATAAGTGCAGCATGATACATTTAGGTAAGCGCATTTTCAACCATGTTGTGAACTCAAAGCTGCCGAGTGGGAGAACCATTTGGGATTACAGTTCATGAATTATTGAAGGACTTTGACCAATGCCACAAGGCAGTTGCAAAAGTGATTAGATTATAAGGATAAGGGCAGTCAAATATAAAATGGGAAGTACAACCTTTCCTAGTGCATGTCTTTGGTCAGCTAATCTCAAATAAGGTTCCAGTTTGAATCTTTCACATCTTGGGGGCTGGATACTGATAAATGTTCAGAAGAGGGTCACTTAAGCTTAAGGACTTTTCATTATCAGGCTGGGGCTTCATAATTTGGAAAAGTGCAGATTTTGAGGGGATATTATTGAGGTTTGTAAAATAATCATGGGATTAGATTCTTTCCCTGAGGATAAAACATTTGAGCTGCATTGGCAGTGGAGAACCAGGGGCATCAATGTCTTTGATCACAGAGACAGGATCGTGCAAGTTTGTGCAATGTACTCAGGCAGCTGTTATGATGCATTTATCCTGCAAACCACAACCATCTGTCTAGTAGTCAACCCTTCATCAACTTGACAGAGTGGCTGCTGGGGGACAAAGGATATCCACATTGTGACTCATGGCATCTCTTTGCAACCCTATCACAACTGAGCCACACACCACACATATAATCCATACTATGGGATCAACCAGATATTGATTGAGCTTGTAGCAGAGATTCAGGAGTCTATAACATCTTGGGGGCTCCCTACAACATGCCCCATAAAGAGTCTTCTGCCTCATAGCACTGTTCTCCATTCTCCACAACTTTGCCATGCAGAGCGACTTCTACTTGGAAGGGGCAGAACACTAGCAGCGGTTCTCATTGAATGAGGAAGATTACTGGAAGGCAAGGAAGCAGTAGGTGAAAGGAGGCCACCTCAAAACCTGCAGCAAGAAATGTGAAAGATGAGCTATTTGCTCAGCAATTCCAATGCCCTGTTCTTCTCCTGTCCTGAAAAATTAAACAAAGCCCCTCTGCATCATGTTTGTGCCCCATTCTTCGTCATTCCCTTAACTCCGCATTAAAGAACACTGAAATCATTCAGGGAATGACTATATCAATAACATAGTGATAGTGCAGGCTCTGCTATGAAACAGATGCAAGCATGTCTGCAAACGAGACTTTAAGTTGTCCAGGATTGGAGTCAATACTTGGGAAGGCCTCACTGCTGACCGGAATGCCTGAAGACAAGCAGTCAGGAAGAAGGGACAAAAGAAATGACCAGAAAGCGGAGAAGAGTGCTCACCAGAAAGAAAAAACATCAGTTGATCTTGGACCAATGCTATTCTTCTGTGCCAGTTGCAAAGGGACTGCTACTCATGAATCAGCCTCTACAGCCACAACAGATGATGTTCAACACAGAAGTAACATACACCCTGAGTACAGTCCATCATCTCCCGAGATGGATGGATGTCAATAGTTAGTAATAGCTGATCCACACACTGATACAAGATCTCTATACTGATATAGGATCCTTATATTGATATTGGATCCCTATACTGATACAGGATTGCTATACTAATATAGGTTCTCTATACTGATACTGGATCCCCACACTGTGGATCGCTATTCTGATATAGAATCCCTACGTAGATACTTGATCGCTATACTAATCATGACCTCTATATTGATACAGCATCTATATACTGATACTGGATCTCTATACTGCTAGAAGACCCTGTACTGATAGTGGATCACTATACTGATACAGGATCTTGACACAGATACAGGATCTCTATGCTGATACGGGATCCCTATATTGATAAGGGATCTCAATACTATTCCAGGATCGCAATACTGAAACAGGATCTCTATACTGATACAGGATCTTTGAACTGGAACTGGATCCCCACACTGATACCTATTCTGACGCAGGGGTCACAGTTTTACAGCCCCATCATGGCGGGGAAGGGGCCGTAAAATGCGACGAGCCATTCTAAACTCCATTGACTTTGGCTGGACCGTAAATCCCGCTGCATAAAATTCTGCCAAGGTCTCTATATAGATACTGGATCTTTACACTGATCTCTATATTAATACAGTATCTGTATACTAATACAGGACCTCTACACTGATACTGAATCCCTGTACCAATACTGAATCTCTATATTGATGCAGGATCCTTAGATGATACTGGATCCCTATACTGATATGGGATCTCTATTCTGATATTGGATCCCCAGTCTATTACATAAGAACATAAGAACTAAGAGCAGGAGTAGACAATTCAGCCCCTCGAGCCTGCCCCGCCATTCAATACGATCATGGCTGATCTCATTTCGGCGTCAACTCCAATTTCCCGCCCTCTCCCCATAACCTTTCAACCTGTTACTAATTAAAAATCTGTCTATCTCCTCCTTAAATTTATTCAGCATCCCGGCATTCACTGCACTCTGAGGAAGTGAATTCCACAGTTTCACGACCCTTTGAGGAAAGTAATTCCTCCTCATCTCTGATTTAAATCTACCACTCCTTAGCCTAAAACTATGACCTCTTGTTCTAGAATGCCCCACAAGGTGAAACATCTGCTCCACGTCTACTTTGTTCATCTCCTTTAGCATCTTATATACCTCAATTAGATCTCCTCTCATCCTTCTAAACTCGAGCGAGTATAGGTCTAAACCATTCAATCTCTCCTCATAAGATAAGCCCCGCATCTCTGGAATCAATCTAGTGAACTTCCTCTGAACCGCCTCCAATGCAACTACATCCTTCCTCAAGTAAGGGGATCAAAACTGTGCACAGTACTCCGGGTGCGGTCTCACCAATGCCTTGTACAGTTGTAACAACACTTCCCTATTTTTATACTCTCTTCCTTTAGCAATAAATGCCAAAATTCCATTTACCTTCCTTATTACCTGCTGTACCTGCATACTAGCTTTCAGCGATTTATGCACGAGAACACCCAGATCCCCCTGTACTCAAGCATTCTGAAGTTTCTCTCCATTTAAATAATAAGTCATCTTTTTATTCTTCTGACCAAAACAGATAACCTCACACTTATCCACGTTAAACTCCATCTGCCAAATTTTGGCCCATTCACTTAACCTGTCCATATCCGTTTGTAAATTTCTTATTTCTTCATTGCAGCTTACTTTCCCACCTATTTTGATGTCATCTGCAAATTTAGCTTTAGTACCTTCTATCCCTGAATCCAAGTCATTAACATAGATTGTAAATAGTTGGGGCCCAAGGACTGAACCCTGTGGTACCCCACTAGTTACAGCTTGCCATCCAGAAAAAGACCCATTTATCCCGACTCTCTGCTTTCTGTTGGTTAGCCAATCCTCTATCCAAGCTAATATATTACCCCTAACTCCATCTGATCTTATCTTTTGTATTAACTTTTTGTGCGGCACCTTATCAAAGGCCTTCTGGAAGCCCAGATATACTACATCTACAGGATCCCCATTATCCACTTTGCTTGTCACATCTTCAAAGAACTCTAGCAAATTCATCAAACACGATTTACTCTTTATAAAACCATGTTGACTCTGATGGATTGCATTTTGACGTTCCAAATGCCCCATTACTACTTCTTTAATAATGGATTCCAACAATTTCCCAACGACAGACGTTAAACTAACTGGTCTATAGTTTCCTACTTTCTGCCTCTCCCCCTTTTTGAATAAGGACGTTATATTAACATTTTTCCAATCCACTGGAACCTTTCCAGAATCCATGGAACTTTGGAATATTATTTCCAATGCATCCATTGTCTCCGCTGCCACTTCCTTTAAGACCCCGGGATGTAGGCCATCAGGTCCTGGGGACTTGTCACCCTTTAATCCCAATAGTTTGCTCAGTACTTTTTCTCTAGTGACGGTGATCGTTCTAAGTTCCTCTTTCTCTATACCCTCTGTTCTACCTGTTACTATTGGAATGGTACTAGTGTCCTCCACCGTGAAAACTGAGGCAAAATATTGATTAAGCATCTCTGCTATTTCTGTGTTCCCCACTATTAACTCCCCAGTCTCATTCCAAGGGACCAACATTCACTTTAGCCACTCTCTTTCCTTTTATATACTTGTAGAAGCTTTTGCTATCAGTTTTTACAATTTGCGCTAGTTTTCTTTCATAATGTACCTTTGCTCTTCTTATTTTTTTTTTTAGTAACCCTTTGTTGATCTTTAAAAGTTTCCCAATCTTTCAGCCTGCCACTGACCTTTGCAATTTGGTATGCCTTAGTTTTTGCCTTTATGTTATCTTTAACTTCCTTGTTTAGCCATGGATGCTTTCTCCTCCTCTTACCATCTTTCTTCCTCTTTGGAATATATTTTAATTGGGAGGAATTGAATATCTCCTTAAAAATCTGCCACTGTTCATCAACTGTCCTACCTTGTAGTCTTCCTGTCCAGTCCACTAGGGCCAAATTTGCCCTCATGCCTATGTACCTTTGTTTAACTCCAGAACACTAGTGTGAGACTCAAGTTTCTCACTCTCAAACTGAACTTGAAATTCTAGCATATTATGATCACTCTTCCCTAGAGGATCCTTTACTCTGAGATCATTAATTAATCCCATCTCATTACACAAAACTAAATTCAGAATAGCCTGCTCCCTGGTTGGTTCCACAACATATTGCTCCAAGAAACAATCTCTAATGCACTCTATGAACTCTCCCTTGAGGCTACCCTTGCCAATTTGATTAGTCCAGTCTATATGCATATTAAAATCACCCATGATTATTGCCATGCCTTTCTTACATGCTCCCAGTATTTCCTGGTTTATACTGTGCCCTACTGCTGGGCTACTGTTTGGGGACCCATAGATCACTCCCACCAGGGACTTCTTTCCCTTGCTATTTCTTATTTCTATCCAGACTGACTTTACATCTTGCTCACCAGTGCCTATATCATTCCTCATTATAGCACTGATCTCTTCCTTTATTAACAAAGCTACACCACCTCCTTTTCCTTCCTGCCTATCCTTCCGAAACACTGAGTACCCTTGGATATTCAACTCCCAAACCTGTTCTCCCTGTAACCACGTCTCAGTAATCGCCACCAAAACATACCTATTTATCTCTATTTGCATGTTATCTCATTAGTGTTATTCCAAATGCTAGGCGCATTCAGATACAAAGTATTTAAGTTTTCCCTATTGTCAATTTCCCCTACTCTTATATGATTCTTTGGTGCAATATGGCATTCACACATTCTGTCCTTTCCTTTCACTTTTTGGTAACAATCAGCCTCGTCATTAAGCTGCACTCTTAACCTCTCCTTAAATATTAATTTTTTATATTTCCAAGCAACTGAACCCTCCCCCCACTCCACAAACTATTTAGTTTAAAGTCCTATCTACAACCCTAGTTATGCAACTTGCCAGGACACTGGTCCCAGCATGATTCAAGTGGGGCCCGTCCGAACAGAATAGCTCCCTCTTTCCCCAGTACAGGTGCCAATGTCCCATGAATTTGAGCCCACTTCTCCCACACCAATCTTTCAGCCATGCATTTACCTCTTTAATCTTATTGACCCTGTGCCAATTAGCTCGTGGCTCAGGTAGTAACCTGGAGATTATTACCTTTTTGGTTCTGCTTTTTAATTTAGCCCCTAGCTGCTCGTATTCCCTCAGCAGAATCTCTTTCCTCGTTCAACCTATACCACTGGTACCCACATGGACCACGACAACTGGATCTTTCCCCTCCCACTTCAAGTTTCTCTGCAGCCCAGATGAGATATCCTTAACCCTGGCACCAGGTAGGCAACACAGCCTTCAGGACTCTTGACCCTGGCTACAGAGAACAGTATCTATTCCCCTAACTATACCATCCCCAATTACAACTACATTTCTCTTTTCTGCCCCCACTTGAATGACTCCCTGTACCATGGTGCTATGGTCAGTTTGCTCATCCTCCCTACAGTCCCTGCTCTCGTCCACACAGAGAGCAAGGATCTCAGACCTGTTGGATAAAGGCAAGGGCTGAGGCTCCTGCGGTGCTACTTCCTGGATCCCTCTACATGCCTCACTCATAGTCACACCCTCCTGTCCCTGACCACTGGCTGAATTTAAGGTAGTTAATCTAAGGGGTGTGACTGTCTCCCGAAATACAGGTCCAGATAACTCTTCCCCTCCCTGATGTGTTGCAGTGTCCGAAGCTCAGACTCCAGCTCATCAACTCTGAGCCGGAGTTCCTCGAGCAACCAACATTTGCTACAGATGTGGTCATTAGGAACCACAATGGGGTCCACAAGCTCCCACATCATGCAGCTACAACACACTGCCTGGCCATGCATTTCTATTTTATTTAATTAGTTTTTCAATTTGTTTTTAAATTTCCTACTGGTCTTTAGTCTATTAATCTGTAAAATATTTCTCCTATTTACATTTAATCTGAAAGCAAGTTAGAATAGAGATTCATAATATACTTTTTAAAATCAACTGGAACTCGCTCTCTCTGCTGAGTTGAATCTGAAGTGTTAGGCCTCCGATCCTGGGCCCCAGTAGTCACTTTTAATCTGAAATCAACTTAGAATAGGTAGTTCAAACTAGCAGTTACTTACCAACCAATGAACTTACGGTTTTCCTGCGATGTCACTCTTTGTTTTTTTTCACTCAGCAATGGTGACTGCAGAGGACACTCTTCCCAGACTGCTTCCCGGCGACGGTGACTGCAGAGACACTCTTCCCAGACTGCTTCCCGGCGACGGTGACTGCAGAGACACTCTTCCCAGACTGCTTACCGGCGATGGTGACTGCAGAGGATACTCTTCCCAGACTGCTTCCCAGTGACGGTGATTGCAGAGGACACTCTTCCCAGACTTTACAGGATCCCTATTCTGATACAGGATCTCTATACTGATACTGGATCTCTATATTGATACAGGATCCCTATAATGACACTGGATCCCTATACTGATACAGGATCTCTATACTGAGACTAGATCCCCACACTGTTACAGGATCCCTATTCTGATATAGGATCCCTATACTGATACAGGATCCCTATACTGATACTGTATCCCTATTCTGATATAGGATCCCTATTCTGATACTGGAGCTCTATGTTGATGCAGGATCTTTATGCCAACAGCTGAACTTCCATAGTTTTGGAAGCAGTATGAGGCAAAAGACATGTCTAGAGCTAAACTGTAATATTGAGGAAAATGTCCATGCTCAGAACAGTCTAAATCAGTTTTTAGAGACATTTATAAAAAGGTGGTTCAAATTGTCAGTAAAGTATTTAGAAGATAGATAGTTGTCAATTAGTTGACAGCCTTGACCAAACCACTTCACCCTAACCTTCCAAAACATTCAGTATTAGTTACTGCTTCATTTATAAAATTTCTTTAAGTTTCATAGCATTTCCCATTTTATTAGTCCAATAAACAAAAATAAGGAAATCAGGAACAGATTTTTGAAGAAATTATTATAGTTTTAGCTCACAATCCTAGGGGTAAATTAAAGGTAGGGCAATAATCTATGTTTTCTAAATACAAATTGAATATCAATGAAATGCTTCAAAGATAATGGATTATTTCTGAATTATTGATACCAGATTATAAGGATATATCACACCTAAAAAACCAACAAAACATGTTTTGTTCATAAAGTAGTGGAACACAGCCTGTAAAGAATATATTGTGGAATTAGGGAAATTGAAAAAAAGATTTTGCTCTTTGATATAAAATGTTCATAATGCCACGAGATAGTAATACTCACAGACTTAGGAAAAGCACTGCTTCAAATAAGACACAGTATAATATGATGGAGGTAAAAACAAAAACTGTGAATTTTGGATATCTGAATTTGGCTTATTGACCATCATAGTCCTCCACAACATGCATTTATTACTTTATTACTTCCTCAGCTGACAGAATTTCAGATCTTTCTGTTCTCCTAAACTATTCTAAATGCTGCAGTTACAATTAATGCTGTTTGAAGATAATATTCAACTATATTTGGTTTAATATTAATATTGTGCCAATCCTTGCCAGGCCAGGGCATCTTGCAACTCGCACCTAAATTTCTGTGATTCTTTAAGCCCCAAAAAATTGCTTGTATCCAGGAAACATGCCTCTCTGGGTACAAATGGAGAGAAACCTCCAGGCTGCCCAACAATGTGCTGTGCTAGATTTTCCAGAAAACATTTGACAAAGTCTCATATATAAGACTATTAGGTAATCTTGAAGTTGTGGGGATTCAAAAATTGGCTGAACGGGAGAAAGTAATTGATGCTTGCTAGAGGAGTTGCTACAGGTGGAATGAAGTACTAAGTGGGATCTCTTAAAGATTGCTGTTGGGGTCAGTGCTGTTTTTAATTTACATCAATGTCTTGGATGCAGAATTTCAGAGTAAACTAATCATATTTGCAGATGATACCAAACTAGGAGGAGCAATAAATCAGAGGAGCTAACTCTGAAATTATAGAATGAGCTGGATAAAATATGCAAGTTGGTAGAATAATGGCAGATGAGACTTAAAACAGGCTATTATAAAGTACTGCACATAAGAAGGAAAAATGAATATTGCTCATTTTTAATGATTGGTATTGAAGTAGCTAAAGATGATGTTGCAAAAAACCTGAGGGCCTCAATAGACTCAGCCCTCAAAATACACAACCAAAGCAAAGCAGTAATCAATAAAGCAATAGACTGTTGAACTACATAGTTGAAACATTAAAATACAAGTCAGAGGATATTGTGTTCAAACGTTACATTGCTCTGGTCAGGCCACACCTTGAATACTGTATCCTTTCCTAGTTACAAGACATAAGGGAGACATTTAGTTGTTGATCGCTGCACAAAGATAAGCAACAAGGATGATCCCTAGTCATAAGTCTCAGTTATGAGAAAAGACTGCAGAAACTCAGAAATCTGGGAGGTAATATCATTGAGAAATATACAATGTAAATGGTATAGAAAAGGTCAATGTAGAAAATTATTTAAATTAAACGGTAGGAGTAGAATAAAAGGTCACAGGCTCAAACTTGTAAAAGGGAAATTTAGCAATGATATCATAAAGTGTTTCCTCAAACAAAAAAAACAATGTTTGGAATGGACTCTCAGATAGTGTAGCAAAGATGAAAACCCTGGAATTAATAATAATCAGTTGACTAGTTCAATGGTGGGACTTTAGGGTCATTCTGGATTGTTGAGGAGTTAAGATAATCTGAACAACAACTTGCATTTATTGCTTCTCTATAATTAGCTTGCAATCTTGTGATGTAAGTCACTTCTGGGAGTGGTTTATAGGTCCCCTAACAGTAATTACATTGTAGAATGGGGTGCACAGGAAGAAATAATGAAATAATGGAGGCTTGTGAGAAAGATATGGTAATAATTGTGGATGATTTTAACCTATGTGTAGATTTGATAAATCTGATTGACAATGGTAGCCTGGAAGATTAGTTCATGGAATGTTTTCAGGGCAATTTTTTTTTTACAACAGCATGATCTAAAGCCAACCAGAGACCAGGCTATTCTAAATTTGATATTGTGCAATGAGACAGGATTAATTAATGACCTCATAGTAAAGGAGCCTCTAGTAGCAATGATCATCACATAATTGAGTTTCTTATTCAGTTTGAGGGAGAGAAGAGTGGGTTTAAGACTAGTGTTTTAAACTTAAATAAGGGTATAAGGACAGAGCTGGCTAAAGAGAACTGGGAAATTAGATTAAGGGGCCGGTCAGTAGAGATGCAGTGAAAGACATTTAAGAAGATATTTCATAACACACAGCAAAGATACATTGCAGTGAGAAAGAATGACTCTAGGGAAAGGATGCATCATTCGTGCCTAACTAAGGAAGTTAAAGATAGTATCAAATTGAAAGAAAAAGCATATAATTCCATGAACATTAGTGGCAGGTCAGAAGATGGACAAAATATAAAGACCAGCGAAGAATGACTGAAAAAAAAGGGAGAAATTAGAGTATGAGAGAAAGCTAGCTGGAAATATCAAAACAGACCGTAAGAGTTCTACAGGTGTTTTAAAAAAAAAAGAGTAACTAGAGTGAGCGTTGATCCTCCAGAGAGTTAGTCTAGTAATTAATAATGGGAAGTAATGAAACGGCAGATGCATTGAATAGATATTTTGTGTCTGTCTTCACTATAGAAGACACAAATAACATCCCGGGAATAATAGTAAATCAAGGGCTGAATTATCCCCCCATCAGGGGGGAAGTTGATGGACTAACACGTACGGGTGCGCCTCCGATCGGCGCCCCCGATCGGAGGCGCACTGCCATTTTACGTGGGCAGGCCAATTAAGGCCCGCCCAGCGTGACGTTTGCACACAAGCGCTATGCGCTCCCTGTGCAGGCAGGGGGGGCGGGGGGGCAATCCCAAAGTGGAGAGTGCGCTCTTTCACGCATGCGCACAAAAGAGCACACTCATCCTTCTGAGGCTAAGTGCTGCCTCAGGGAGATCGGCTGTAAATGTAAAAAAGATAAAAATAGAAAAATAAAATTTCCCTTACATGTCCCCTCATGTGACAATGTCACATGAGTTGGGACATGTTCATAATTTTTACAAAATCTTTATTAAAAATTTTTAAGCCTACATGAAACCTCATCCCACCCGTGGATGAGGTTTCATGCTTTTTCTAGTTCCCGCTGGGGCCCCTGGCCTGCCCACCAATCTTAAGGTTGGACGGGCAGGTCCATTAATTACTTTAATTGCTTTGTCAATGGCCTCAGTTAGTTATTGACAGGTCGGCGGCGCACAGCTGATTTCGCTGCGCTCCCACCTTCCTGAAAATTTAAATCGGGCGCGGTGACGTTGGGAGATCCCCCCCACGTCACCGCGCACCATTTTAAGCATCGGCGAGCAGGCCCCGCCCCAACTCGCCAACTCATAAAATTCTGCCCCAAGAGTTGAAAGGGAGGGAGGAACTTAAAACAATTACAAGTCAGCAGGGAAAGGTTACTCAGAAAATATTAAAACTAAAGGCTGACAAGTTCCCGCGTCCTGATGGACTTCATCCTAGGGTCTTAAAAGAAGTTGATGCTGAGATAGTAGATGCATTGGTTTTAAGTTTCCAAAATTCCTTAGATTCTAGGAAGTTCCCAACAGACTGGAAAATAGTGACTGTGACTCTTCTATTCAAGAAATAGAGCAGACAGAAAATAGGAAACTACAGGCCAGTTAGCCTAACGTCAGCCATCGGGAAAAAGCTGGAATATATTATTAAGGACGTCATAGCAGGGCACTTAAAAAACTTTAATTTTTTTTGTCCATTCACAGAATGTTGGCTTCGCTGGCTGGGCCAGCATTTATTGCCCATCCCTAATTGCCCTTGAGAAGGCAGAGGTGAGCTGCCTTCTTGCTTTCAGTTCACTCTATATGACATCAAGAAAGGGCTGAATGCACTGGATAGTGCAAAGGCTATGGGCCCTGACAATATTCTGGCAATAGTACTGAAGACTTGTGTTCCAGAACTTGCCGCACCCCTCACCAAGCTGTTGAACCGTTGCAGTCCATGTGGTGTAGGTGCACCCAGAGTGCTGTTAGGAAGGGAGTTCCAGGATTTTGACCCAGTGACAGTGAAGGAATTGCAATATATTCCCAAGTCAGGATGGTAAGTGACTTGGAGGGGAACTTCCAGGTTGCGGCGTTCCTATCTATCTGCTGCCCTTGTCCTTCTAGATGGTAGTGGTTGTGGGTTTGGAAGGTGCTGTCTAAGGAGCCTTGGTGAACTCTGCAGGGCATCTTGTAGTTGGTACACACTGCTGCTACTGTGTGTTGGTGGTGGAGGGAATGAATGTTTATTGATGTCACTCACCATCCTGACTTGGCAATATATCGCCGTTCCTTCACTGTCGCTGGGTCAAAATGCTGGAACTCCCTTCCTAATAGCACTGTGGGTGTACCTACACCACATGGACTGCAGCAGTTCAACAGTTTGCCTAGTGGTGCGGCAAGTCCTGGAGCGCAAGTCTTCAGTAATATTGCCAGAATATTGTCAGGGCCCATAGCCTTTGCGCTATCCAGTGCCTTCAGCCATTTCTTGATATCACATGAAGTGAACAGAATTGGCTGAAGTCTGGCATCTGTGATGCTGGGGACCACCGGAGGAGGCCGAGATGAATCATCCACTCAGCACTTCTGGCTGAAGATTGTAGCAAATGCTTCAGCTTTGCCTTTTGCACTGAAGTGCTGGGCTCCCCCATCATTGAGGATGGGGATATTTGTGGAGCCTCCTCCTCCAGTGAGTTGTTTAATTGCCCACCACCAAAGAAAGCTGCTGTTTGTTGTCATTGTTGTACAATAAACGTTGTTATTTTATATAATATTAGTATGTGATTAATAGGTTTGCAGATGTCTGAGTTTATTTTGTCACTTTTTAAAAAAAGGCATCAAGTAAGTTTCTATCGATTCTAATGAGACTTCCCTATTGTAAATGATGAGGGAATCATTGAACGACTGGCTGGAACTCATAAATCTCATTAGCACGTACAAATCTGCTAATATGAAAATTTGTTTAGGGTTAAGATTAAATGGTTTGTAATTTTTAGAAGAGATGGAGCAAACCTAAATGTACATGATGATGGGAGTTCATAATCCAGTTTATTCTCATTTAGAAAAGTTTATGTTAGAAACCAGGAAAGATGTTTCTAAGAGAAGCATGAAATAGAGACTAGGAAAAGTTCCAATCAAAGGATAAATTTGTGAAGTGTTAAGAAATAAAGAAGTAAAGCTAATGAACAAAAATGTAAAGTAAGATTACTATAATGTTAATAATATTAGGTAACACATAAGGATCATAAAAAATACCATATAATGAATGGGATGAGGTAAATAATGGGTACATAGCTAAAGACTGAAAACCAGTGTAAATTTCATATTGATGACTTGCAATTTTTAGAAGTGATTAGAGATTAGTAGCATTGTTTATGACGATCTAGCATTAAACAAATAGATTATTTAACTTAAAATGAAAATAAAAATAAGTCTATTGATGGTAAACCTGAGATCAAGATAAATAGTTAATATAGTGAACACAAACAGATGCACCTTAAGGAAAGGTTGCTTGGGTCAAACTACAATGATGACATGCAGAGCATTTTGGAAGATATTATAACCATATTATGGGTATGGTGGTATACTCAGGACTAAGGTTAAAAAAGAAAATCTGATATTTCAATACCCTACAATTTAATTGTTTATTAAACATTTTAAAATATTTCTGAAAGTTAATCCAGTTTTACAAAGATAGTTTATTGCAACACATCAGTTAAACACTACTGTCCAGACAGTGCAATATTAATTGTAAAATACAAAAATACCACCCTGATTAATAAGATTCCAAAGCAAAGAAGCAAAATATATGGGAGGTAGTTACATAAATGCAGAAACTGATTTGTAATTATTATTACAATGTAGCTCAAAACCACAGAATCTTTACAGTGCAGAAGGAGGCCATTCAGCCCATCAAGTCTGCACTGGCTCACTGAAATACATTCTACCTAATCCCACTCTCCTGCCTTATCCCTGTAACCTTGCACATTCTTCCTTTTCAGATAGTAATCCAGCCTGTCTCCACCACCCTTTCAGGAAGCTCGTTCCAGATTCCAACCACCCTCTAGGTAAAAAGTGTTTTCCTCCTATCGCTTTTACTCCTTTTGCCCATTATTTTGAACCTGTGCCCTCTAGTTCTTGATGTACTCTTGAGTGGGGACAGCTTCTCACTATTTAACCTGTTCATACCCCTCAGAATATTGAATACCTCTATCAAGTCTCCTCTCAGCCTTCTTTTCTCCAATTAAAACAGACCCAACCTCTCCAATCTATCCTCATAGCTACGGTTGTTTATCCCTAGAATCATTCTTGTGAATCTCCCCTGTACTCTCTCCAATGCCTTCACATCCTTCCTCAAGTATGGCACTCAGAATTGAACTCAGTAATCCAGAAGAGGCCTAACTAGCGAGTTATACAAGTTTAACATGACCTCCTAACTCTTGTACTCAATGTTCCTATTATTAAAACCTAGGATACCATTTGCTTTATTAACTGCTCTCTCAACATGCCCTGCCACCTTCAATGACTTATGTACACATACACCGAGGTCCCTTTGTTCCTGCACCTCCTTTAGAGTTTCTCCCTTTATTATATACTATGTCTCTACATTCTTCCCACCAAAATGAATCACCCCACACTTCCCTGCATTGAACTTCATCTGCCATTTGTCTTCCCAATCCACCAACATGTCTAAGTCATTTTGAAGTTTAAGACTATCCTCATCACATTTGACAATGCTTCCAATCTTCGTATCATCTGCAAATTTTGAAATCAGCACAGTCTGCAGTCTAAGTCATTAATATATCAAGAAGAGCAAGGGTCCCAATACTGACCCCTGGAGAACTCCACTACAAACCTTCCTCCAATCTGAAAAACAACCGTTTATCACTCCACAGTGTTTCCTCTCACTCAGCCAATTTCCTATTCAAGTGCCTACTTTCCCTTTTATTCCATGATCTAGAATTTTGCTCACAAGCCTATTGTGTGGCGTTGTATCAAATGCCTTTTGAAAGTCCATATACACCACATCAACAGTGTTTCCCTTAACATCCTTCTCTGTTACCTCCTCAAAAAACTCCAACAAGTTAGTTAAACATGATTTTCCCTTAATGTATCCTGCATCTGTCAAAGTGACTATTGAGTTTGTCCCAAGGTATAGTTTCCAGAGTTTCCCTACCACTGAAGTCAAACTGACTAGTCTGTCATTGCCAATATTAACCTTGCACCCCTTTTTGAACAAAGGTGTAACATTCACAATTCTCCAGTCCTCCGGCACCACCCATATGTATAAGGAAGACTGGAAGATTATCACCAGTGCCTCAGTGAAATTTCCACTCCCACCTCCCTCAGCTTCCTTGGATGCATCTCTTCTGGTCCTGTTACCTTATCAATTTTAAGTAAAATTAGCCTTTCTAATACCTCCTCTCTCACCTCAGCCTGGGTAGCATCCTCTTCCTTTGTAAAGACAAATGCAAAATACTCATTTAATTCATCCGCTACTTCTCCAGCCTCCACATGCAAGTCTCCTCTTTTATCCCTAATTGGCCCTATCCTTTCTTTTACTGCCCTTTCATTATTTACACGCTTATAGAAGATCTTGGGATTCATTTTTATGTTAGCTGCTAGTCTCTTTTCATGCTCCCTCCTTGCTTTTCTGATTAGTTTTTTCACTTCCCCTCTGGTCTTCCTATATTCAGCCTGATTCTCCATTGTATTTTCTACCTGACATCTGTCATACATGTACTTCTTCATTTTCATCTTCACCTCTATTTCTCTCATCATCCAGAATGCTCTGGATTTATTTGTCCTACCTTTCTCCTTCAAGAGAATATACCTTGACATTGCTTGCAATACTTTCTCTTTGAAGGTAGCCAATTGTTCAGCCACCGTCTTTTCTGCCAACATTTGATTCCAACTCACTTGGCATTCTCATCCCATCGAAGTTGGTTTTCCCCCAGTTGATTATCCCTGCTCTGGATTGTTCATTGTCCTTCTCCATGGCCAATCTAAACCTTATGTTACAATGGTCACTGTCCCCTAAATGCTCTCCCAATGTTATTTGATCCACTTGGGCCAACTCATTCCCCAGAACCTGGTCCAACAGTTACTGCCCTCTCATTGGACTGGAAAAATACTGCTGCAGAAAATTATCTTGAACGCACTCCAGGAATTCACGCCCTTCATGTTCCTTTGCACTATTCCTATCCTAGTCTATATTTGGATAATTGAAGTCGCCCATTATAATTGTTCTATAATTCTTGCACCTCTCTGTAATTTCTTTGCAACTGTATTTCTTTACGTCCCTTCTGCTAGTTGGTGGTCTATATACTACACCGATCAATGTTATTGCACCTTTTTCATTCCTTACCTTTAATCTCTAGCTCAATTGCAAAAATAAAACTAGTATTGATTTGTCTTCTTTCATAAACCAGAAAGAAACAATGAGTATGGGCAAAATAATTTAAACCATCCTTTGCCCAAACTCATACATCCACACCTAGGCAAATAACTCATTTTTATCTAAAATCTTTTAAAAAAATATTCATCTGAATTATTGTGCTTAGAGTGCTAACTGTTTCCACTGGTGGGTTAGTCTAGAACAAGGGGACATAGCCTTAAATTAGAACTTTACACAAAGAGTAGTGGAAACCTGAAACTCTCTGCTCCCAAAAGTAGTTGAGGCCTGGTTCATTGAGCAAGCATATTAAGGGTTATGGAACTAAGGCACATGGATGGAGTTAAGATACAGATCAGCTATGATCTGATTGAATGGTGGAACAGGTTCAAGGGGCTGAATGGCCTGCTCCTTTCCCTATGTTCCTAAGCTAAAGAGTTCACCACCGGGAATCTTACCTGATTGGTTGTGTATATGAACAGACTTAATATCTACATTATTCCATTGGAACAATTTTTTTTTTGTGGAATAGTGATAGTTATTTTGCCAACCTTTTGGATGTTAAGTTTTGGGACTGATGACATGGACTGTAAAAATGGAGTATGCAAATCAAGGTACCGCATAGATATTAAAATAAAAGCAAAAACTCAAATAGCTGGAAACCTGAAATGGAAAATGTTGGAAACTTTCAGCTGGTCAGGCAACCTCTCTGGAGAGAAAAAAAGCAGTCAACATTTGAGGTTCCGATGAAATTTTAACTCTTTATCTCTCTCCACAGATACTGGCTGGCCTGCTGAGAATTTCCATTATTTCCATTATTTTATACCACGTAAATATGTTAGGTTCCAACAAAATCTAACTAAATTGACAGTTACATTGTTGCTTTTAGGTGTTAAAAGTGTGTTCCCTGCACCCATAAATAGTTGGGGAGGAGTAATACCTCATACAAAAGCAAAATACCGCAGATGCTGGATATCTGAAATAAAAACAGAAAATGCAAGAACTATTCAGCAGACCTGACAGCATCTGTGAACAGAGAAACAGGCTTAACGATTCAGGTCCAATGACCTTTCCTCAGTAACAATAACATCCAGCCTGCATTTACTTTACGAGGACAACACTAAAATTCTTATTGCGTGCAAGGCTCTGGGTGTACCGATTCTCAAGCAGCTTTTATCTGCGTTCTGCGAGCTGTACAAAACTTATTATCCATTGTAAATTTTCGACAATTTAAGTGATCGCGAGCTGTGATACCGTCTTATTTAAGCTGTTTTGTACTGTTTTGCTGTTACTGCTATCAAGTTCTGATTTCATGAATCCCATTGAAGCCCTTTAACTGGCAGACATTCAGATTTAGGGAAAAAAACTACATGAAGAAAAGGCTTTATTTGAAAATATTTGAAAATTCAAAGGCGGTGGTGGGGAGGGAGGGGGGGTAATTTGCATTAAAGCACCACCCACAGTATATCCAATTTTAATAGGATCCGCAGTTTTTTGCTTTTATTTTAATAGGATTACCCCCGGCTTCCTTATTCCTGAATTATCAGCTGTTCCTTACATATGGATATCCCTGTTCAGTATTGCTATTTCATTAAAACAAAATCCTCTGCATGGGGTAAAACATCATTCCGCAAAATGGGACCTCTTCTCTTTACTGTGGCCTTAAGTGGGGTGTAGTGTTTTCTGAAATTGTTGCTCCCATCTATCGTAATGAAAGCTTGTGAATTGGAAGACCCGGGTGGAAACGAAATAGCTCGATTGGTCATATCGCACACAATGAATACGGGTTAAAACACTGACTTGAATGCAATTGGAATCGAACCAAAAGTCTATAAAATGAGCTCTGAAGGAGCTAGCTGTCTTCGGAAAATTGCTGTTCGCTCTGTTGGAAAAGTTAAATGAATCCGCACAGAAACGCCTTCTCGCAGAAGGGGCGAGGCCAGGCCATATTTACTGAGAAAAGACAAGCATATTAGACAGAACCTTATGCTGGCTTGTCGAGATTCTCTGCGCCCCCTCACGTCATATGATCTGCCCAGTGCTGTTCTCCTCAGTCATATCGCCCTCAAGAGTGCGAACGACATCAGCGCTGCAACTCGGAGAAATCTCAGCGTTCAACTGCTTACACCGCCATATACGCTTCACACCTCCACTCATTGAACGAAAGCGGGGCTGCAACTCTGTAAATAACCTGCAGATATCAAGCGGCTAGAAGCGATGACTTGCAGAGCTCCGATGATGTTTAGCACAACACCGTGAATCTGGCACGACCGGGAACCTCCAGCAGAAGGAAGAAAGTGGCCAGCAATCGCAGTAACACTGAAAAGAGTTTGGATTGTAATAAGCACTGTGGGGGGAAAGTCTGAAGATATTTTCTCTTGCCTTTTTCTTTATAAGTGTAAAGGGAAATGGCACCAAACCAAATCTGATATAAAAAAATTGAAAGGCCTATTTAGTTAAAAAAATTATGTTCTTTCAGTTAGACTGCTGATCTAAGAATTTTTCTGTGATTTAAGGATCTGGATGAACTGCAATCAGATAGCTAGAAAATTATTCCAGAAAGGCTTACCCAAGTTTTGAGAAAAAAATTTGGCATTTGTTCAGATCGTTGAGAAGTGGGTGGCTGTGAAGGTGTTAAATGTGACAGTTTTTGAGTGCAGTCGGCAGAGCAGATGTTGACGGGACCTGGTGTGGGGTTGTGCAAGGCGTTTCTTTTTAAAGAGGTGAGACCCCAGCACTCCGAGTTCTATGAGGAGGCTTCCAAAACACTTGGCTGTAAGATGTTACTCACAGCTCGGGCCAGTGATTCCGGGGCCCTACATCACATCTGTCGGCACGTTGTAGCACCATAGATCTGGAGAGGCTGCCTTCACTACTTTCTCCTTGCTACATTTGCGTCGATAGCTAAGAACTTGATTTTACGGCCAAGGATATCCCGGAGATTCCCCCAAGTGAGCTTCGAGTCACTGCAGTAGCTGCTCTTAGGAGACATCACCCGCAGGTTACTATGCAATTTCGACTGATTTCTGTGGTTCTAATTTTATTAAACTGTATGGAATACATGGGCAGCCAAAACGCCTCCAGAGGAAGGCGACACAGACGAAGTAAGTTTGATTATTTTTGACAATTACACCTGTTTAAATTTCCAAATACCGGTACATTTTTGCTTCTTTTTCTTGCCTTCTGTTTTCTCGATCCCCTTTCACATGTTGACATCTAAATTCAGAACACCGCCGTAGCAAAGCCATTTTTCTGGGTGGTTGGGGGCTGGGGAGGGGGGTGGTGCGAATGGGCTTCAGTTAACTTTTCTGTCAATGGGCACTTCAATCCGTTGATGGGAAGAGTTAAAGTAGTATTAACAAGATGCGGTGATCTACAAAATCAGCCTGCACTTAGTTTCCCGGTGCCGCTCTCTAATCTGCGATTCACTTGGTTGGTGGAAAATTAGAATTATGAGAAACTTTGGCACGGAGGAGGCACAGTCCACTTTCCCTGCTCATTCCAGACGGCGGCTATCCTTTTCCCAATGTCAGCTACAGGCCCGTTTCAACACTGGGAAGTCGGGGTCGATGTGAAAACAGGGTCAGTATCCCTTAATTGTTGCTTTTAATAATTTAGATTAAAAATATATTGCGCGAAGGATGGCAGAAATTCAAACACTGAAGGGGGCGGTGTGCTGTGTCCTCGTTTGTGAGAAGTGTTTTATTAAATAAAGATAACAGGATATAATGAATCCCCCCTCTGCGAGAGTTTGCTACTGCGTGCCCCCCTTTTAATACCTGTGGAGGGGAAATGTTCCCGGTTGATAGGACAATACACATTTAGCAGCAGCGTTCAGCATCCATTCTCGCCCGTGTGTTTCGCAAAACTTGTAGGTCAAGGGTACGGGTAATCAGGTCACCGAAGCGGGGTCAATAAGTGCATATTGCTCCATCGGATAGAGCTGTGCGGCTGAGAGCGCTTTTGTACTTGACACTTTGCTTATCGCCATGAGATCGCGGAGTTAATGTGCTTCTTCTGTTTGAATGCAGAAATATTTCAGTACTTCGCTTCTTTGGTCAACTACATGTAACCTGAAACTCACTGACAGCCACTCCTCGCAGCTCCTGCTCCTTAGCGCTGTGTCGGAACTGAAATAGACTATCTCATGTGCATTGCTATAAAGTTAAGACATTAGGAAGTGCTCGGCATGTTTATTTTCTTCAGGTAAAGTAACCATCACACATGACTTTTAATGTCAGGATTTCATTCCCGCAACATACTGATTAAACACAAGACACAGTGTGTTGTGGAGAGTCCGAAAGCAAAAGGTAGTAAACGAACAGATTTTGGAGATGGTTATTGAATTTCCAGAAAGTTTTTTTTTAAAAGCTTCTAAAATAGCAACTCTAAATAAAGGGTGTGTAGTTTTTTTTTACGGGTCCTTGATTTCTGCGGATGTCCATAAACCGCCCAATGTGTGATACTCAGTGAGGATCTTCTTAAACTGCAAGAATTCAGCTCGTCAAAACCTGTTTGAAAACTCTCTTATTCATAAGCACTTGTGATCATCCGTGCCCATGTCCCCCCCAACCCCACCCCCACCCACTCACTTCGGAAAAGAAAACCTGAGCGACCTCCTCATGTTAGTCTGACGAAAGGAAAGACAATTGTAAAACAAGCGGGAGCTCCAAAGATGCGGCTACCTCATGGCTTCCACCCCTCCCCCATACCCCTACAAAAAGGTAATCCGCCTGCTATATCCTCTGGGGTTGAATTCCATGTGACGATACCGTTTTTCTTTACAAATCTGTGCTTTGAAAATCAAAGAAACAGTAACTTGTATCGCAAAGGAAGGGGCATCATAGCGGCAAAGCAGCCCAGCCCAGGTGAAGCTCTCGGTTCTGAGAGTCAGGAACTCTCCCAAAGCGCTGAGTGGAATCGTTGCTTCCAAGACCGTGCGGACACCTTGCGTTTAAGAGGTGACCCCTTGTCACCTGGAGTTCTGTTACCGAGAAACCAAAACCCACCGCGGAGAGGAGAGCTAGGTACAGCGAACTTCGATGACACAATTCCAACCTTGGGCTTTAAAAGCGCAGGCAGCCGGAGGAAAGAAAGTCACTCTCCACTTTCCAAGTCTGGGGACAGAGTTCGCGCGAAAGTGGGAAACGGTAAAGTGAATTTTGATTTGAACGGACGGGGTTGTTGAAGGAAAGTGACAGCGCCCCACAGGGCGGCAGCTCTGAGATAGGAAAACGTTCACTGAGCAGACGGAGATCAGAGAGTTAGAAAGGATGAGACTGGACTCACAGCCAACAAAACTTAAACCTTAAGATAAAAAGCAAAAGTAAAAGCAAAAAACTGCGGATGCTGGAAATCCCAAACAAAAACAAAAATACCTGGAAAAACTCAGCGGGTCTGACAGCATCTGCGGAGAGGAACACAGTTAACGTTTCGAGTCCGTATGACTCTTCAACAAAACTTAAACCTTTCTCCGGTTACTACAGATAATAGCGAATAGCTTCCGCACCTCTGGGAACTTTTTCAGCTTTTCTTTCATAGATTTTTTTTCACATTTTGCGAAAGCCCAAATGACACTTTTAGTTGGAACCATTGACCTGAAAGGGGAAGATTTTGTATTTTGTTTCCTTTAGCCGCCTTTGGAATGTCATGCAAGTGAAACACTTATTGTGCAATCATTGTCTCAACCGTATCTGCAACGGGTGGTGTGGGGCCAGTCTCTCGTGTCCCATTTAACATTCATTACTGAGTTAGAGGTCCTTCCCGCCCACATGTTCTCCGATACTACCGCTTATAGTGAGGAGTCTCAGGGGAAATTCCGAGGGAGCAGCCTCTCCTGTTACTGCGTGCCAGCCCCGCAGATCAGTTGTGCTAAAAACACCGCTCGAAGACCTCCCCCTTTTGATCCAAGTTGAATCGCTTTTTTTTCATATATGAGCCTTCCAAACGAACACCTACTGCGACATCTTGTGTTGTAAAATATTATTTCTAAATGTATTTCCGTGCATGACCGCTGAAAGTGCAGCCTTTTGTCTGGTGCATGTACTACTTTAACAATATTAGTTTAGCCACAACTTTACAAAATAACCAGTTGATGCCCAAACGTGTAAATGTTGTTAAAGTCAGTGTGACAACGACCGCGTTGTGGTTAAACCACTCTCTCATTCCTCAATATTAGCATAATCTCATCTCGCAGAACATTGCGATTCTAGAGAAGGCAAAATACTGCAGATGTTAGAGAATGTCTGTTTCTAGCACAGCTAATATCGATCGTGTTAAGTGTTTAGCTGCAACGCCAACATTTTGAATTCATTTTAGTCATTGACTAATCTCATCCTGCTGCCAACACAGCATGAAGCGTAGACAGATCACTTAAGAAATATGATACAAATTCATGATTAAAATAAAAGATTTGGGAGTCAGATGTTGGATTCAATCCGATTCATCCATCCCTATTTATAGTTCGCTTGTTTCCTCGTCGTTAGTTTGGCTAGTTTTAGACGCGGCTGTGTAGGACGAGGGAGCGTCGCTTGTAAAACTAGTCAACGTCAAGCTAGTTTTCAAAGCCCGATTCCTTTATCTGTTCAGGTCAATAATAACACAGAAGAAAGAGCGCGCAACCCGTTTTAAATGAGGGTTATTTTCTAGACCAAATGAAAACAGGATTTGAAAAGCGATGGATAATTTTACTGCAGTCAGCTCCAGGCATCTTGTCCCTTTGATGTACCCGCAGCCGGAGAGGGCGGGCGGGGACTATCCCCATCACAAACCGTGCTCCCAAATCTCTACATCTAGTCATATGTGTGTTTACTGGCGGGAGATCGCTCAGCAGACACAGATCTGCGCTTAGAATATGTTTCCACTGAAGACTCAGCGGCGTTTGCAGGTTTCTTTGAGAAAACGATTCATTTTGAAATTAATCCCAAAAATCCCCGTTGAACTGGCCGGGGCTGTTACTGCTGCTTTGATGTTAACGTGACTATTTAATGACTCTAGCCGAATTGAATTGAAGTACCCCCAGTCCTTGGCAATAAAAGAAATAATGAGTTTGATAGTTAGATTTAGGCAGAAGATTTGGTCAATGTGAATGTAATGAACGCGCCGGCGTTTGAATGTTGGCACTTGGCAGAAAGAGATTAGCCTGTGGGTTTAAAAAAAATCCCAAATGACTGAAAATCTCGATGAGAGGAAATCGTCTCCAATCCTTCTGGATTTACCTGACACCGAGATGATGAGAAGAGGCATTAACATCACAACTGAGATTCAACTGTCTTCAAAGCGCTGGAAACCGAGCTGAGTTACAGTGGGATCCTATTCCATGAAGGCTTGTTGCAGAAGTAAAATCAAGAACTGGGTAAAAACCGGAGATGTGTCTACACCGCCAGATTAGTATATAGGAAGTTTATGCGATATGTGGATGGCCTAATTGGAAATGTTGAGGGAGTGAAACATGCCTTTCAACCTAAAAGTGAGGAACGAAACCAGACAGAAAAACCTTTTAGTTCAATTTTGAGCACTTGAAACTAGAACATTTGCCAGGATATGTGACACAGTATGCGAGATAAATAAGTAAAAATGACTCGTGTGGAAAGGCGGGCGTTGTTTCAGTGAGTACTCTGGGGGAGCGTGTGGGAGGCTCATCTGGGCATTTGAATGGTTCATATAATCGCGAATGCAAACTCAGGAAAGTAAAAAAAAACATGTACCTGCAGAGGATGCCGTGGTTTCTTTTCCTGCCCTAACCCATGCTCACGGTGACTCGAATGCTCTTTAGAGGCGCAGGCGGTCAGCCCAGTGTTCGCGAATCATTCCCAAGTTAAAGAATCCAGTTCTCGAGATTGGAACTTTGTGCACTAGTTTCAATTGAGCGCCATTGGCAGAAGAGGGATGGAAATCTGTGCAAAAAAAAATAAACGGAATCGTTGTTACTTGATTCTGTACGGTTCAATCCCCAATTCTTCAGCAATAATCAGCCACAAACCTAACAAGAGCCTTGCTTGACATCAGGATCTAATGAATCTGTGGATTCATAAACAAGGCACATGCTGACAATGTCGACAAGCCGAGTCGCTGTCCCACGGGAGTACACTTCATTATTTACGCACATCTGGTTTAGTTATTTTAGAGAAGCATTAGAAATATATAAGAGAGTTTGACCTGTCATTTCAAAGCCCTGCTGCTTTTTATTTTACAATGCCAGCGCGCAATGAAAATATTTAATATCCCTAGCCTCCTTTAACAGTTCGAATGCTATTATCAAATTGTGGTACAATACAGATTGTTCTATGTGGATTGGGGGGAAAATGGTGATCCCATTCTCCCCTTCCTCCACAATTCCGCGTGAGAAATGTTAGCTTTTTCAAAATCCAGTTGTGGTATTTCTTGTTTGTACAGCGTCATGATCCGCTTATTGCTTCCACTGACATTCTGAACGATAAAAGTGATTCATAGCGTTCCTCTTTGAGCCCCCGGAATGGCCGGGTCCAAACACAACAACAGTTCCTATTACAAAAACAACATTGACTATTTTTTTACACAAACAGGACAGCCAGTGTCTGTCCTCTTCTGAGCGGCGAGTCTCGAGCCACATGGAGGGATGAAATATGAATACTTTTTTTTGCTCGATTCTCTTTATTAAATGGCTTTAACCTTCAGAGACCAATATCTGAATTTTGAGAGTGCGAGAGAGGCATGCAACTTTTATTTTCGTACTTGCAATTTCGCTGCGGTACAATTATTCTTGATAATACTAGATAAATATTTGTGTTCATTAATGACCCAATTATGGTTAGTGATTCTGGGCGCTTCAGGATCCACACTTGATAGGTTTAGGTTCGAGTTTTAGACTGAACCTTTAAAGAAAAACTACAACTCGTTTCACTAGCCCCACAGGGAACTGGGATATAGAGATCAGGCTCCCACAGATTGAAACTAACTGCACCAGTTCTGATCCCCTGTCTATTATATTGTTGCCGGGTTACTTGAGTCATTTTCATGCTTTTAATCTAGCTGAATTCCGGATATCTGCATATTTTCACTTTTAGCTTCAGAATTGCATTGCCTTCAATCGTGAATCGTTCTTGGATGGACCACAGCCGAAAAGTCCCATGTTCAGAGTTTTCACCAGTAAATTTGAATTTATTGACGGGTCAAAATTGAGGCCGCAAGGATGATGTTTAAAATGTCACTTTTGTTTACATTTGGTCCCGGTAATAAAAACATGTGATTTGTTTGGTTCTAACAGTACTGCTGCTTTTTAAACAGCTGGAACTCGGCGATATGTATTTAACGTGTCCACAAGAGACACGAAACCACAAATCGTTTGTCTGATACCGCGGCTCTGAAATTTACCGCATGAGACCTCCCGAACAATCGGCACTATTTAAATGCCTGCACAGGGATAATGCCGCATCTGCACAATAACACTTGCTGCGATGAGACAGCCCTCCCTCACATCAGTGAAAATGATGAATATGGCACGACCACATTCTGCTATTTATTGCAGGGCTATGTCAGGTGATGAGCACTGTCACCACATGTGTGTACCTGAATTTATATAGACCTGCAAAGCAGACTGCTATCTGGAGCATACGGGCTTATTTCGATTTGTCGAAAGTAAATTCTGACATTATGCATTATAAACTCCATCCAAAACACCTAATCGTAAAGACACACTCTTTCCTGCTCTTGGGACCTTTTTAAACCCCAAGAAGAAACGCTGAATGTAATTTAGTACATACCTTTCGTCATTATCAACTAAACCGACGTTTAATTGTCATTTTTCACGTCGGAAAAAAAGTGGCCTTTAGATACAATTGAATACAAAAGAGGCAGTGTAACTGAAGTCGGATCCAAAATTGATTCTGGAGCCCAGTGAAGCTAAGCAGCGTGAGACCTCTGCAGGAGGTCAATGCATATTGCTGGAGCTCTGCACTGGCGGAGGGGGGGTGGGGGCGTCTAACTCCAACGTGGTGTAAGTCAAAGTCCAAAAAGTGCTCAGGCAATTGGCTGAATACCTTCGTCAGTGGAAAGATTTGCACTCACGTAGTTCGATAGCTGGAGGCTTTCTAATGCTCCAGATCATAGGGTCGTAAGAAATAGGAGTAGGAGTAGTCCATTCGGCCTATCAAGCTGATCATGGCTGATCAGATAGAAGCCTTAACTTCACTTTCCTGCCTGTCCCCAGAACCCTTGACTCCCTTGTAAATCAAAAATGTGTCTAACTCAGTCTTGAATATATCCCATGACCCAGCCTTTCCTCTATGTGGAGGAAAATTCCAAATAAAAGAAAGCCAGAGAAGAAAATCTTCCTCTTCTCCATTTTAAATGGGAGACCACTTATGTTTAAACTGTGCTCCCTACTTTTAGATTCTCCCATGGGAAGAATCATCCTCTTAGCATCCACCCTGTCAAGTCTCCTCAGAACCTTATAAGATCACTTCTCATTCTTTAAAACTCCAATGAGTATAGGCCCAACCTGCTCAACCTTTCCTCATAAGACAACCCCTTCATGCCAGGAATCAGCCTGGTGAACCTTGTCTGAACTTCTTCCAATGCAGCTACACAGTACTCCAGGTATGGTTTCACCAATGCCCTGGACAATTGTAGCAAGATTTCTGAATCTTTATATTCCATTTTTTTCTTTATTCTTTCACGGGATTGGGTGTTGTTGGCAAGGGCAGCATTTGTTGCCAAACCCTAATTGCTCTTGAACTGACCTTGGGTCATGTCAGAGGGCTGGTAAGAGCCAACCACATTGCTGTGGATCTGGAGTCACATGTAGGCCAGATCAGGTAAGGGTGGAACATTTCCTTCCATGAAGGACATTAGTGAACCAGATGGTTTTTTTATGACGATCAATGATAGCTTCATGGTCCCCATCTCTGGGGCTAACTTTATATTCCAGATTTATTAACTGAATTCAAATTCCAGCCGGCTGTCATGGTGGGATTTGAATCCATGTCCCCTGAGAATTAGCCTGGGCCTCTGGATTACTCGTCCAGTGACATTACCATTATGCCACTGCCCCCACCCGCCATCCACCTCGCAATAAAGGACAACATTCCACATGTCTTCCTCGTTACCTGCTATACCTGCATGCGAACGTTTTGCGATTCATATACAACGAAACCCAAACCCTTCTGTACTGCAACATTCTGCATTCTCTCTCCTTTGAAGTAATGTCCTGTTTTTCTTGCTAAAGTGGATAACCTACATAGGACTTAGAAGCAGGAGTTGGCCAGTTGGCCCTTCGAGCTTGCTTTGCAATTCAGTAAAGTCATGGCTGATCTGGTTGTGGTCCCAACTCCACTTTCCTGCCTTTCCCAAATAACCCTTGACTGCCTTGTCTATCAGAAATCTATTTAACCCAACTGTGAATAAATTCAGTGACCCAGCCTCCACTGATTCCTGGGGAAGAGAATTCCACATACGAATGGCTCTCAGAGAAAAAAATTCTCCTCATCTCCATCGTAAAAGGGAGACCTCTTATTTTTAAACTGTGTCCCCTAGTTCTAGTCTCTCCCACAAGGGAAACATTCTCCTGGTATCCACCCTATCAAATCCCCTCAGGATCTTATATGTTTCAATAAGATCACCTCTCATTCTTCATAATCTCTTTAATGAAGTGATGGAGGGGCTGGACGAGGGTAGTGCAGTTGATGTTGTGCATATGTCTTTCAACAGCAGAGTTAAAACCCATGTGATTGAAGAGGCAGCATTGATACAAAATTGGCTCAGGGACAAAAAGCAGAGAGTATTGGTGAACAGTAAGATATGGGGGAGGTATACAGTAATATTCCCAAGGTTGCCAGTATTTGGACCACTGTGCTCTTGGGTGCACAGGGCATAATTTCAAAGTTTTCAGATGATACAAAACTTGGAAATACATTAAGCAATGAGGATATTAATGGACTTCAGGACTTAGCAGCCCAGTGTAATTTAATGTACAGAAGTATGAAATTATACATTTTTGTACAAAGATTGAGGAGATGAAAAATGAACAAAATGATAAAATTTTGAAGGAAGTGCAAGGACAGAGAGAAAAGGGTGTATGTAGATAAATCTTTGCAGGTGGCAGGACAAGTTGAGATGATTGTTAAAGGTACAGTGGGATCTTTGGTGTTACAACAGAGGAGCAGAGCACAAAGTCAATGAAGTTATTATTCTAATCCAGAAAGCCTGTCAGTGAAGGATGATATTGACGCCAATCTTTACTCAGTCTTGCATCTATTTATTGAGTGAAACAAGCATACATCTCCGAACTCAACCACCCCACATTAATTGGCTCTTTGTATGTACTCTAGCAAAACCACAATTAATGTCCTCCACCTGCATATAATTAAATGCAATTGATATATTAACAGTTATGCTAAACTGTTATCAAAAAAAGAGGGAGAGAGATAAACATGGCAAATACAAGCCAATTATCCTGTAAATCCTGTTTGACTAACTTCTTCAAGCTCTTTAATGGGGGAGCAGGGCGGTGGGGACGGTGGGGGTGGTAGTGGCTGAACGAAGGTAGTGCAAAAAGTTCAAAAACAGGTGTAAAGCCGAACCACTGCAGGTCAGTCAGTCTAACCTCAATTATGGGGAGGTTTCTGGAACACTAGAAAATAAATAATTCCAAACAAAATTAATTGTGAATTGGTCAAACGTGGGCTACCTAAGGAAAGCTAGCATGAAGTTAAGGGCAAGCTGCGTTTAACTAACTTGGAGTTTTTTGATGAAGTAACAGAGAGCTGACGAGCGTAATGTTGTTGGTGTGGTGTACATGAACTTCCAAAAGGCATTTAATAAAGTGACACACAACAGACTTGTAAGCAATGTTATAACTCATGCAATAAAGGAGCAGTAATGACATGGATAGAAAATTGGCTGAGTGACAGGAAACAGAAACAAAAATGGATGTTTTTCAGACTGGAGGAAGGTTTGTAATGGAGTTCACCGGGGGCTGATGTTGGGACCCTTGCATTTCCTGAAATATATTAATGACCTAGGCCTTGGTGTACAGGGCACAATTTCAAAATTTCCAGATGATACGAAACTTGGAAGCATTGTGAACAGGGAATAGGATAGTGTAGAACTTCAAAAGGATTGGACAGGTTGGTGGAATAGACAGACAAGTGGCAGGTGAAATTTAATGCAGAGGAGCGCAACGTGTTTCATTTTGGTAGGAAGAACACAGAGTGACAATATAAAATAAAGGGTAAAAATCTAAAGGGGGTACAGAAGCAGAAGTACCTGGGTCTATAAGACCATAAGTCATTAAAGGCGGTAGGGCAGGATGAGAGTGATTAATAAAGCATACAGTATCTTAGGTTTTATTAATAAGGGCACAAAGTACAAAAGCAAGGCTGTTATGTTAAACTTGTATACATCACTGGTTTGGCCTGAAATGGAGCATTACACCCATTTCTGGGCATCATACTTTAGGAAAGATGTGAAAGCATTGGAGGGAATGCAGAAAAGATTCAGGAAAGTGGTTTTAAAGCTGAGGCAAATCAATTATGTAGATATATTGGAGAAATTGGAACTGTTTCCCTGGAGAATATCAGATATCTGATGTATTTTTCAGATTAAAAAGCAACCTGGGGAGCAGAGCTTTGTGTGTGGTACAGAACTTTCTCCTGATAGGCATAGTCATACAATAGTACAGGCTCGATTTTCTTGCCAGTTTTATCACTTCCACAGGCCTCTGAGCTTTCTGCACTGCTCTTCTGATTTCCATAAACCTTTTCACAATGGAACTTTATGCCCAGCCTTTCAAACATGATATGAAGTAAACTTTTTCTAATTTCCTTTCCACTCCCTTGCTAGTTACCTTGCCCTCATTCCTTGTTAACCATTACAACATAACTGAGATTGACATAGGGAGGCTAAGGGCTGGATTTTGCCACAGGCTTCGTGACCCCAATGTCAGGATCAAATGGGGTTCCTGAGCCTGCACTTGCTGACAGCGAGACCAGCGTTGCAATCTTCTGAGAGGCAGCCTCCTAAGTGGACACTTCCACACTTGCTGTTCTATGAAAGAGGGCGGGTTGGCGTTCGATGGTGCAGGCCCAGTCACAGGTCTGCCAGCTCTGGAACCTCGGCAGCCCCACCAGGAGAGATGGGCATTGCTAAAGCAGGTCAGCAACCTCAAAGGCTCCTCAACATGGAGGCAGCTTCACTGGGCTGCAGAGCAATGCAGCTATAAACAAAATCTAAGGTGGAAGGTCCGTCAGGATGGAGCGGATGAAGCCTCCAGCCCTGGTGACCCCTCCAGCCTGCCACAGGAAGGCCTCCTGCTTTCAACACACAGGGGAGGCCGTAAACTCTCTCCCCTATTTACCTGGCTCCCTTACTTCCAAGCTCACCAGCATGGGGCCGGGAGAATTCAGCCCTAAGTGTCAATGTACAAAAAAGCTGAAATTCAAACACGTGTGCTCTGATTTGTGGTGCATGCATTCAAGTGCTACAAGGATACTAAATATCCAATTGCTGTGATTTTCTAATTTTGTCCTTTTATTGTGGATTTCCATGCTTTATGTTGATATATTATATTGAATCTTTTGCTATTCAAGTTAAGAGTTGGCCGTATTATATTAGGAAGTTAATGTCCTGCTGACGCTGTCAGATAAACCACCAAACCAATGTGAAACTCATTTGATTATGTGTTTCTGAGGAGGAAGATTTATTTTGGTTTTAATTTCCATTTCACCTTTGAGACATCACTGTATTTTTCTTTCAATTCAAAATAAAACACTGGATTACTATCTTGAAATTATTTATTTAAAATAAAAGTCTGTAAAACACTAAAAACTACAAAATACAATATTTCAGCATCTTTAATAAATTAAATCAGTTTTATTACCATATAAAAGAGGTATAACGTCTTAATATGCATGTACAGTCACAAACTGATCTGATATACTTAGATAGTTAAAAATAGTTGATGGTGTTGCCACAGGGATTTCCATAAACCATTATGGCTGACACATATTTTCAAAATCTATACTAAAACTATTTTGCTTTTAGCTTTTTGATTTGGATCAGGATTGCCATAGTAAATATGTTGAAATTTAGAGGCCTAAATGGGGCAAAATTTCTCAAAGCAGAGAAAGAATCTTCTCCAAGACATAAATACTTAATATTTAATAAGTGGCTTAAAGACAACATCAGTAGTGAACTAGTCATCATTACTATATTGATTTGGACAACTTCAATCTTTTCTGTGATGTCTAAGCTTCCATTACCTCGCCAAGACCAAAATCGCCTACTTCCACCTCTGTAATATTGCCTATCTCTGCCCTGCTTCAGCTCCTCTGCTGCTGAATCCCTCAGCCATGCTGTTGTTACCCTTAGACTGGACTGTTCCAATACTCACCTGACCAGCCTTCCACCTTGCACCTTGCACTCTCCATAAGCTTGACATCATCAAAAAAATCTGCTGCCCACATTCTAACTCACACAAAGTCTTGCTCACCCATCACATCTGTGTTCACTGACCTACATTAGCTCTAAGTTCAGCAAAGCCTTGATTTTAAAATTCTTATTTTCTAATTACTCCATAGCCTCACTCCTCTATATCTCTGTAATCTCCTCCCACAACCCTCTGAGATCACTGCACTCCTCCAATTCTGGTCACTTGCACATCCCCAATTTTCATTGTTCCATTTTTTGGTGGTTGTAATGTTTACTGGTTCCCATAAGATCTCCACCATCACACTCTAGACTCAAAATGCTAAAGCTTCATCGTGTATATTTCTTGCATCTCTCCACGTAGCTGATAGACTGATGAATAGATGCATTGTTACTTGGCACATGACTACAGTGCAGCAGAAAAATGTGGCACCCCAGATGTACATTCTCATAACAATTAGTTCCTATTTCTTGACATATTATAACAATGATGGTGCTAAGCTCTAGTAATCCTTTCCTCCTCTCTAATTTCCCTCTCCTCCTTCAGGATGCCCTGTAAAACTTACTTTCTGACCAAACTTTTGATTACCTGTCCTAATAGCTTATGCAGCTGGGTGCCAATCTTTGTTTGATAATGCCCTTTTGAGGCACCTTGGTACATTTTACTACATTAAAGGTGCTATGTAAATGCAAGTTGTCGTTGCTGTTGATGTTATTCATTGGACGCTTGGAAATGATGATTTGATGCAAAAGTGAGATTGAACATATGTCTACACACTGGAAGGAAAAACTGGCAACACTAGTACTTAATAAAGAATGTTGAAATTGCAAAGGATAAAGTTTTGGAACATAACTGGAAATCTTAGGCTTAGTGGTAAACATGGCCAACCAATGCAGAGTAGTAAGCAACAACACCAACAGAGTGTTGAATTTGTAGCCAATTCAGTAAAATTCAATCCATGATCATATTGTACAGAGCTTAGGTCAGATTGTACTTTGTGAACCAGAGCTAAGTGATCCCACCACCAATGGAACAGATTAAAGCACTGCTACCCTGCCACATCCAGTTGTGAATGGTAGTGGACGGTTAGGCAACTAACAAGAGGAGGAGGCTCCATGAACATCCTTATTCTTAATGATGGTGGAGTCCAGCACATGAATGCAAAAGACAAAGCTGAAGTGCTTGCAACCATCCCCAGCCAGAAGTGCTAACTTGGATGCTCTATCTCAGCCAGCTCCTGAGATCTCCACCATCATAGATGCCAGTTTTCAGCCAATTCAATTCACTCCATGTAATGTCATGAATTGGCTGAACGCATTGGGTACAGCAAAGGCTGTGGACTCCAACAACATCTGAGTTGTAGTACTAAAGACACGATGTGCTCCAGAACTAGCCATACCTTGAGCCAAGTGGTTCCACCACAGCTACAACACTGGCATCAATCTAACAAAGTGGAAAATTGCCCGGGTATGTCCTGTTCACAAAAGGCCGATCTGGTCAAATACTGCCCCATCAGTCTACTCTCAGCCTTTAGCAAAGTAAATGAAATTGTCATCAACTGCTAACAAGTGGCACTTACCAATATCCTGCTCACAGATGCTCAGTATGGGTTTTGCCAGGATCACCTTGCTCCAAGCATGAACAAAAAAGCTGATCTCCAGAGGTGTGAGTGACTGCCCATAACATCAAGGCAGCATTTAGCCAATTGTGGCATTAAGGAGGCCCCAGTAAAATTGAAGTCAATGGGAATTGAGGATTAGGGAGTGGAGGGAGTGGGGGTGGGTGGGTGGTGGTGTGTAGAAGCAGGGGGTGAAACTCTCCAAAGTCTGGAGTCAAAGCTGGAACAGAGAAAGATGGTCGATGTTGTTGGAGGCCAATCTTCTCAGCCTCTGGGCATTACTGCAGGAGTTGATCAGGGCCATGTCCTAGGCCCAATCATCTTCAGCTGATTCATCAACAATCTTCCCTCCATCATAAAGTCAGAAGTGGGAATGTCTGCTGATGATTGCACAATGTCCAGTTCCAATTGCAACTCCCCAGATAATGTAGCAGCCTGTATCCACATGCACCAAAACCTGGCTAAAATTTAGGTTTGGAGTGATAAGTGACAACTGACACATAAGTGCCACACAATGACCATCTCCAACAAGAGAGTAACTAACCACCTCCCTTTGACGTCAACGGCATTACTATCACTTAATCCTCCACTATCAACATCCTGGGTGTCACCGTGAACCAGAACTGAGCATGCCTTGTGGCTACAAGAGCAATCAAGAGGATGGAAATTCTGCATTAAGTAACTCACCTCCTAACTCCCCAAAGTTTTTCCACCATCTACAAGGCACAGGTCAGGAGTGTGATGGAATACTCTCCACTTGGCTGGATGAGTGCAGATCCAACAACACTCAAGAAGTTTGACACTATCCAGGATAAAGCAGCTCCCTTGGTTGGTGCCCCATCCACCTTCTTAAACATCCTCTCTTTTCGCCAACAGCATCTTGACTGCAGGGTGTTTCACCTGTAAGATGCACGGCAGCAGTTCACCAAGCTTTCTTCAACAGAACCTTCCAAACTGCAACCTCTACCACCTAGCAGAACAAGGGCAGCAGACGCATTAGAACATCACCACCTGGAAGTTCCCTCCAAGTCACACATCATCCTGAATTGGAAATATATGGCCATTCTTTCATTATTGCTGGGTCAAAATCCTGGAATTCACTTGCTAACAGCACCTGCAAAAAATGGACTGCAGCAGTTCAATAGGGTGGCTTACCACCACCTTCTCAAGGGCAATTAGAGATGGACAGTAAATATTGACCTTGCCAAGCGCTGCCCAAATCTCATGAATGAATTTTTTTTAAAACTGTTTTTCACTTCTGGTCACAAAGGCAATGGAAGATTTTCAAGTACTGGAAGCAGTGTAGAAAAGAGCCATGAGGCTGATATCCAATATTAGAAGTTTGAGTTATGAGGAAAAACTAGGGTAATTTGGGCTTTTCAGCATGCAAAGGTTACATCAGGAGGGTGACCATATAGTGGTATACAAGATCGTTGTGGGTATGTTAGAGCAATGGGTGAGAAGAAGACCCCGAGCAGGCAGACAGCAGCACGTAGAGACGTGGGCAAGAGGGAGACCCTGAGAAAGGCAGTCAGCCCAGTCCAGTCTTTGTCTCCAGAGTGGACCAACCACGTTCTGAGAAAAATATAGTGTGATGTCACAGGAAAACAGGTAGTTGATTGGTTCTGAGTTCTTGCAACCTGTATGAACGAAACAGGGACTTAACTGCGAGGTAGAGAGGCGGCGGACCTGCATGAAACCGGTCCGCAGCAGGAGGATATAAATCAGGGCTGAGGCTCAAGCCCTGCACTTACCTGGGGGATGGAGAGGCACACCAGTCAGCTGCTTGGATCAACACATGCTGAGTTTGAAGGAAGAGTGAAAAAATGCAGTGACATCACAGGAAAGTTGTAAGTTGATTGGTCGGTGAGTATCTACTCTAAATGTCTGTGTGCAAGTAGCTAGAATAATTCACTACCTTTAGGAAAGGTGTATAAATAGCTAGATTATAGAAAAGCATAAAAGTTTACGTAAACTTTAGGTACCTACCTTATAGGTACAGAAGAAGGAGCTGATTGGTGAGTAAGGGTGAGTAATTCTACTTTCTACTTTCTCATCTCCAGTTTATAGTGAATAGTCCAAAAGTAAGCTTAAGGTATGGCAGAGCAGCTTGTCTGTGTGGAATGTACACCCTATGGCATGTGGGGAGTTGTGGATGCTTCATGTGGCCTAGACAAACACATGTGCAGGAAGTATCATCAACTGCAGAAACTTGAGCTCCTGGTTTCAGAACTCAAGCGATGGCTGGAGTACTGCGATGCAGCTGCGAAGCTGAGAACTATGTGGATAGCAAATCTAAAGAGGTGGTCACATGGCAGATTAGGGCC
The DNA here is from genome assembly GCF_964194155.1 of Cetorhinus maximus. Classification (NCBI taxonomy): domain Eukaryota; kingdom Metazoa; phylum Chordata; class Chondrichthyes; order Lamniformes; family Cetorhinidae; genus Cetorhinus; species Cetorhinus maximus. The sequence goes on along the minus strand of NC_135883.1, from coordinate 83,436,871 downwards.
ATGCAGGTAGAGAGGATGTGGGTGACCACCAGACAGTCTAGGAGTACCAGGCAAGTAGTGCAGGAGTCCCCTGAGTCTATCTCGCTCAGTAGACAATTTTCCATTTTGGATATTGGTGAGGGGATGGTTCCTCAGAGGAGTGTAGCAAGAGCCAAGTTCGTGGCACCACAGGTGGCTCAGCTGCACAGGTGGGGAGGAGGAAGTGTGGAAGAGAAATAGTGGTCGGAGATTCGATGGTTAGGTGAACAGACAGGCGTTTCTGCAGCCATAAACGTGACTCCAGGATAGTGTGTTGCCTCCATGGTGCCAGGGCCAAGGATGTCACTGAGTAGCTGCAGGACATTCTTTTGGGGGAGGGCGAACAGCCAGAGGTCGTGGTTCACATTGGTACCAATGACATAGGCAGAAAGAGAGATGAGGTCCTGAAAGCAAATTTTAGGGAGCAAGGAAAGAGATTGAAAAGTAGGATTACTCCCAGTACCACGTGCTAGTGAGTATAAAAATAGGAAGATTGAATGAATGAACATGTGGCTGGAGAAATGGTGTAGGAGGGAGAGCTTTAGATTTCTGGTACATTGGGACTGGTTCTGGGGCAGGTGGGGCCTGCACATGGAGGATGGTTACCCCTTAGCAGGAACAGGACTAATATCCTCACAGGGTGATTTGCCAGTGCCGCTGGGGAGGGTTTAAACTAGCTTGACAGGGTGATGGGAACCTGAGAGGGAATTTAGATAGGAGTAAAACATAGCTGGTAATGGCAAGTAGAAATGTAGTGAACAAAATTGGAAAGCAGCCGAAACCAATGCCAGCATCAAATAGAGTCAAAATATGAAATAATGGTAAAAAGACAGAATTAAAGGCACTCTATCTGAATGCATGCAGTATTCACAAAAAGGTGGATAAATTAATGGCACAAATAGAAGTAAACAGGTATGACCTAATTGCCATTACAGAGGTGTGGCTGCAGGGTGACCAAGGCTGGGAACTAAATATTCAAGGTTATTCAACATTTAGGAAGGACAGGCAAAAAAAGAAAAGGAGGTAGGGTAGCATTGATAATAAGGGATGAGATCAGCACATTAGTGAGAGAGTATCTTATATCAGAAAAACAAGATGTAGGGTGGGATTTTCTGGTCCTGCCCACTGCGAGAATCATCCCGGGCAGGGTGGAAAATTTGATGGGCCGTTGACTTCGGGCAGGAAGTTCCGGTTCTGTGGCGGGCGAGACTGAAAAATCCCAGCCATTGAATCAGTTTGGATAGAGCTAAGGAACAGCAAGGGGCAACAAAAATTGGTAGGAGATGTTTATAGGTCACTAAACAGTAGTGGTAATTTAGGGCAGTGTATAAATCAGAAAATTAGAGGGGCATGTAACAAGGGTAATAAAGTAATCATGGGATGACTTCAATCTACATGTAGCTTGGATAAATCTGATGAGTACTAATGCTGTGGAGGACGAGTTCCTGCAATGTGTACAAAATGATTTTCTTGAGCAGTATGTTGAGGAACCAACTCGGGAACTGGCTATTTTAGATCCTATATTATGCAATGAGAAAGGGCTATTTAATAATCTTGTTGTAAAAAAAAACCTTTAGAAAAGGGTGACCATAATATGATAGAATTTTCCATTACGTTTGAAAACGATGTAGTTCAATCCGAAACTAGGGTCTTTAATCTAAACAAAGGAAACTGCGAAGGTATGAGGGGCAAAATGGCTGCGGCAGATTGAGAAAATACATTAAATGGTGTGACGGCAGACAGACAAAGGCTAGCATCTAAGGAATTAATACATGGTTTTCAACAAATATACATTCCTTTAAGGCACAAAAACCCAACAGGAAAAGTGTGAACTGTGGCCAAAAAAAGTAAGTTAAAGATCATATTAGATTAAAGGACGAGGTTTATAAAGTTGCCAAAAAGGTAATAAGCCAGAGGATTGGGAGCATTTTAGAAATCAGCAAAGGAGAACCAAGAAACTGATAAAGAAAGGGAGAATAGAATATGAATGTAAGCTAGTAAGAAACATAAAAACAGACTGTAAAAGCTGCTAGAGGAATGTAAAAGGAAAGGATTAGCAAAGACAAAATGGGTCCATTATAGGAAGAGACAGGAGAATTTATAATAGGGAATAGGGAAATAGCAGAGAAGATAAATAATTACTTTGTGCCTGTCCTTATGGAAGGATATACAAAAAAGCTCCCAGAAATAAAAGAGAACCAAGGGACTAGCAGGAATGAGGAACTGAAAAAAACTAGCATTACTAAAAAAGTAATATTGGAGAAATTAATGGGACTGAAAGTTGACAAATCCCTGGGACCTGATGATCTACATCACAGAGTGTTGAAATTGGTGGCTACAGAGATAGTGGATGCATTGATGGTCACCTTTCAAAATTCTAAAGATTCTGGAAGAGTGCCTGTGGATTGGAAGATTGCAAATGTAACCCCACTATTTAAGAAAGGAGGGAGAGAGAAAACAGGAAACTACAGACCTGCTAGCTTGACGTCAGGATTAGGGAAAATACTAGAATCTATTATAAAGGATGTGATAATTGGACACTTGGAAAATAATGACCTGATTGGGCAGAGTCAACATGGATTTATGAAAGAGAAACCATGTTTGACAAACCTGTTGGAGTTTTTGAGAATGTCACTCGCAAATTAGATAAGGGGGAACCAGTAGATGTGGTGTATTTGAATTTTCAGAAAGCTTTCGATAAGGTCCCACACGGGAGGTTATTACGCAAAATTAGATCACATGGGATATGGGATAATGTACTGGCATGGATTGAGGATTATTTAATGGGTAGAAAACAGAGTGTAGGAATAAATGGGTCATTCTCAGGTTGGCAGGCTGTGACTAGTGGGGTACCGCAAGGATCAGTACTTGATCCCCAGCTGTTCACAATATATATCAATGATTTGGATGTGGGGACCAAATTTAATATTTCCACGTTTGTGGATGACACAAAATTAGATGAGAATGTGTGTTGTGAGGATAATGCAAAGAGGTGTCAAGGGGGTTTGGAGAAGCTTAGTGAGTAGGCAAAAATATGGAACATAATGTTGGTAAGTGTGAGGTTATCCACTTTTGTAGGAGAAATAGAGGTGCAGAATATTTCTTAAATGGTGAGAGATTGAGAAGTGTTGATGTCCAAAGGGACCTGGGTGTCCTTGTTCATAAGTCACTGAAAGCTAACATGCAGTTTTAGCAAGCAATTAGGAAGGCAAATGGTATGTTGGCTTTTGTCGCAAAAGGATTTGAGTGCAGGAATAAAGATGTCTTGCTTCAATTTTATAGAACCTTGGTTAGACTGCACCTCGAGTATTGTGTGCAGTTTTGGTCCCCTTACCTGAGGGAGGATATACTTGCCATAGAGGAGTGCAGCAGAGGTTCACCAGACTAATTCCTGAGATGGCAGAATTGTCCAATGAGGAGGGATTGAGGAGACTGGACCTGTATTCTCTAGAGTTCCAAAGAATGAGAGGTGATCTCATTAAAACCTACAAAATTCTTCAGGGGCTAGACAGGGTAGGTGCAGTAAGGATGTTTCCCCTAGGTGGTGGTGGGGGTGTTGGGCGGGGAGGTGGTCTAGAACCAGGGGAACACAGTCTCAGATTAAGGGGCAAGTAATTTAGGACTGAGATAAGGAGGAATTTCTTCACTCTAAGGGTAGTGAATCTTTGGAATTCTCTATCCCAGAGGGCTGTGGAAGCCCATCGAGTATGTTCGAGACAGAGATTGATAGATTTCTAGATGCTATTGACATCAAGGAATATGGGGATAGCGCGGGAAAATAGCATTGAGGTAGGTGATCAGCCATGATCTAGTTGAATGGAGGGGCAGGCTCGAGGGGCTGGATAGCCTATTCTTGCTCCTATGTTCCTATGTTAAAGGTCATGAAGGATATTACTTCAAAGTAAATTGTAAGAATAGGACAAGAGGAAACAGATTCAAATTAGTAAATTACAAGTTTCAGACTGATATTAGGAGATTATTTTTCAAACCTTTTCAAGGGCAATTAAGGATGGGCAACAAATGCTGGCATTGCATTGATGCTCAAATCTCATGTTTGAATAAAAACAAAGAATGCCTTGCGAGTAGTGGAGGCGAACAATTTAATAATTTAAAAGACAACTGGACATTGCTCTGAGGGTGCTATAAAGTGCTTTTGAATGGATGCATTAAAATGGACCAAATGACCTCGCTCATTCCTAATTCTTTTGTGATCTTGTGACCTAACCAGTAGTCTAGCTCAACAGGTTTTAGAACTACCAAAGTAGCACTACTAAATGGTTATTAATAGCCATCCATCATATTACTGAAATTACTGTTATCCTGATATAATTTGTTATAGGTTAATTTTGATCATGAATATTGTGTTTTAAATTTTGTATAGTGTTAATAGCCAGTTAGATAATAACTATTGTTGTTTCCTACCAGCCAACGCAAATGTGAGCCAAAGTTGCCCAAAAGGGTGTGATCGATGTTCTGAGTATAATGGATGCCTGTCATGTAAACCCAGACTCTTTTTCTTTCTGGAAAGAAATGGGATGAGCCAGACCGGTGTCTGTCTTTCCTCCTGTCCAAGTGGATATTATGGAATCCGAACACCAGAAATGAACAAATGTACACGTAAGTGTCTAAAACATATGGGTGCCACCTGGAGGTTAATGTTGTGTTGGTTATCTTAACGGCTCATTTCACAGAGGCAAAAGCATTTTAAAGGAAACTGGATAGCATGCTGGTCTTGTACTGACATTTGAGCCAAAGAGGACTGCAGAAGGCTTATCTATCACTAAAGGTTATTAAATGCTATAATAGAACAGGATTCTAATATTATTTTAGCTTGGTTCCCATATGCGTCCCTCAACACAAATACTTTAAAAATCTCAACAGAAGCATCTTAGGCCTAATATGCAGAAAGCTGAGAGGTTCTATTAGGAAATGACACTAAGCCACACTCCCTACATTCTGAGCATTTGTGAAAATAAAGTTCATGTAAAGAAATTGTAAATTTTCCATGTCCATCATTGCCACTGCTCACCTTGGTGAAATCAAAAATTTCTCCTCAAAGGATAATACTTTAAAATCAGAGGTTTCATTAGCCAACATCACCATCTACAAGGCGCAAGTCAGGAGTGTGATGGAATACTCCCTACTTGCCTGGATGAGTGCAGCTCCGACACTCAAGAAGCTTGACACCATCCAGGACAAAGCAGCCCACTAGATTGGCATCCCTTCCAGAAACATTCACTCCCTCCATCACCGACACACAGTAGCAACAGAGTGTACCATCCACAAGATGCACTGCAGCAACTCACCATGGCTTCTTAAACAGCACTTCCAAACCCACGGCAGCTACCATCTAGAAGGACAAGGGCAGCAGACACATGGGTACACCACCACCTGAAAGTTCCCCCCAAAGCCACTCGCCATCCTGACTTGGAAATATATCGCCATTCCTTCACTGTCGCTGGGTCAAAATCCTAGAACTCTCTTCCTAACAGCACTGTGGGTGTACCTACACCACATGGACTGCAGCAGTTGAAGAAGGCAGCTCACCACCACCTTCTCAAGGGCAATTAGTGATGGGCAATAAATGCTGGCCTAGCCAGCGATGCCCAAATCCCATAAATGAATTTAAAAAATCAAAATATCTTGTATTTAATTTTAATAATTATTTAAGTTTATTTTTCTTAATTTTCTCTTATCTTCTACTAAAAGCAGTGGCAACAGGTACCAGCAGATATCCATAACTCACCAGTGACCCATTCTTGATAAGTGAACAGAATGAATACTGGCAGGCAATACAACACTGGACAAATCACAGGCAAGCTCAATCATTCTCATTCAAAGTTCATACATACATTTTCCAAAAGAAACATTCAATAATGATCAGGATTGAGAACCCAGGCTGATTTGTTTCCCTCCTTAGCATAAAGATGCTAACCTGGCCTAGCTGAAATTGACAAACAAGCCAGAAATCAATTCTGCAGGTTCCTTAGTTTGTACAGCTGCACACTTGCCAACCAACAGCCCATAGTCTACTCTACTGAAACTACTGGGTCTTTCTGATGATTGGTTTCATATCCACCATCAGCTTTCCTATACTTTGCTTAAGGGGCAACTTGTATGCCCCGAGACAGTGAGTGTTGGCAGTCTGTTCCCAATCAGTCTGATTTTGTCCTCAGTTGATATTCATTCTCGTGCTCTTTCTTGCAAAGATTACTAGACACCAATCACAACTAGGAAACCTGGTTTAATTTTCCTTTGTCTAGCTTTGGAACGCTATGGTTAACTGATACACTAGCTGCTGTCCTCCCTCACATTTGCTATATGAGCTTGCATCACTCACAAATTTAATCCTATTACACTGTATAGTAACAATATCCGCATAGTTGATGAAAAATATTGCTGTAGTGCTTAAACAGAAACTGGGGACCTAGTATTGCCAGACTGACACAATACCATATATTGAGCCATTGCAGGAACTATGACTTTACTTTCACAAAAGCTTTTGTTCCACAATTCAACATAAGCATATGTGATTTCACACTTTGCCCTGTACATTACTTAAATTCACTAATGTATTTCTCTGGTTAGAAAGAATGGTGTCCATTTTAAACTATTTTTTGCCAGTTTTGAGATGTTGCTTAACAGCGTTTTAGGATTCTTGCTATATGTGGTCAAGATAATACAGACTACTTGAGGATAGCTGCAATACAGGAGTTCAAGTAGCAGTTTAAATGGTGAGAGAAAAACCTAAACAATTTATAATTACATTGTGAACTCCGAGATTCGACTACAACCTTGGGATCAAATCCCAGTATGTTTTTAAATAAAAAAGATTAATGTTATGTGACTATTTAATAACAGAAGGATTAATAAAATTAACAAGAAATAATCTGTAATTAATCATCAGGATTTTCTACAATCTGTACATATATAGTGCTGTTAAAATTGAAAATGAAAATAGCTTTGTTTCTAACAAAACCAAAGCCTCATGTGATCAGCTCCACACAGAAAGGAAAATTGCTTGTCACTGAACACAAATGCTAACTTCACCCTATTTCAATCATTTAGTTTAGGTATTGAATTCTGCTTCTTGCCTTCAGCTTCTGCCCAACTGTGTCTCAAGATTTGAAGCTTTAGAATTCTTGGCAGTGAGTGAGACAGATGTTATTTTATGAATTTATTATCTAATTCCGGAAAATATGGTTCCACTTCTCATTCTGTCAGCATACATGAGTTATCAAATTGTCCTAGACTAACAGAAGACATGTGGTTATATAACGCCATTCATGTCCTCAGGACACTCCTAAGCACTTTAAAGCCAATTAAATACTTTTCTAAAGCCTAGTCACGATTGTATTGTAATGTTGTTATGTACAACAACAATAACTTGTATTTATAGAGGACCGTTAACATAGTAAAAACATCCCAAAGCACTTCACAGGAGCATTATCAGACAAAATTTAATACTAAGCCATGCCAAGTGGTATTAGGACAGATGACCAAAAGCTTGGTCAAGGAAATAGATTTTAAGCAGTGACTTAAAGGAGGAGAAAGATGGAAAGGCAAAGAGAATTGGGAAGGGAATTCCAAAACATAGGGCTTCGGCAGCTGAAGGCATAGCCACCAATGATGATGCAATGAAAATTGGGAATGCACAGGATGCCAGAATTGGAGGAGCAAGAGATTTTGGAAGGTTACATCTTGTAGAGCTACAGGGGGTCACATACGTCGAGTGGGACTAGATCATAGGGGGAGGGATCTGAACAGAAAGATGAGAATTTTATAATTGAGCCATAATGTAGATCCATTTCTATGTAAAGCACATCACTGTTACAATAAAGAATAAACTAAGTTAAGTACAATTTTGCTGTAGAGTTTATGTGGCTTGAATGTGCTGTTTATCACCTCTGTATTCCATTAATTTATCTTTGAAGTCCAGACTCATCTATTTCAGGACGTTGCTAGAAAGATGTCACGTATATGCAGTGTTAAATTCCAAAAAATGGAACTTGCTGGTTGTTCATTTAAAACCCAATTCACTCCACAAAACTGTGTACTTTGTGGTCATTTTGTATATTTCTAAAGTTTTATGTTTAAAGTGCATTGCCAGTTGTACTATTTGTTATCTGCAGGCTTTATGAAACGCTGGAACAAAATGATCTCTTAAAATGTGCTGCCAGTAAACATGCTTCACACAGTAAAGAATGCAGAGACCACACGTTACATCTGCAGGCTCTGTCACAGTGGCCACTATAAAATCCCATCTTTACACATTTACATGCTATTAAATTCCTTCAGGTCATTCACTGGTTTGACTCCAACCATCATTAAAGCAATTTGTTAGGTTCCGTTTATATGCAATTAGATAGATTTCCCCCCTACCTGACCTGTCTATTAGGTTTAGATTGTGTAATACTGTGTTCAATTTTATACCAAATTAATTGCACAGAGAGGAAAGTCTACTTACCACCTCTCATGTTTTAACTGCTTTTTAATCTGTTTCAGGATGCAGAGCTGACAACTGTGATACCTGCTTCAATAAAAATTTCTGTACAAAGTGCAAACCAGGATTCTACTTGCATAGAGGAAGATGTTTTGATATCTGTCCTGAAGAGTTTATTCCAAATAACCAGACAATGGAGTGTACTCCTGTTGGTAAGAGAACTTCTTCAACTTAAACACAAAGAAAAAGGCTGATCTGTATGTAGTGATTTTCATGCCCCCAAGGTGTCTTGAAATGCCTTGCAGCCAGTGTAATCACTATTGTAAGAAATGCCGAGCCAATTTGCATACAGCAAGGTTCCTCAAGGAGTAATGCAATCATGACTGGACAATTTGTTTCAGTAAAGGAGATATGGGATAAATATTGGCCAGGGTGCTGAGTAACTGCACTGCTCTTCTCCAAAGTAGTGTCAGTATCTATTACATCCACCTGAGAGGTCAGATGGGGTCTCAGTTTCACATTTGATCTGAAAGACAGCACCTCAAATTGTGCCGCACTCACAATAGAATGCAAAGTTATTGATCAAATATTGATAGGAATATTCAGATTTAAAAGTATTTTAAGAACAAGCAGTTTCCTTTCCAATTTTGCACCATTTATAACCAGCAGAATGGCTGTCCGGATGATGATGTCCAGATAGGCTACGAGTCAAGGAAGCGAGACAATGTGCAGTTTCCTTCAATGCTGAGAGCTGCAAATTGTGACACATCCTTTGATTTATGAATTAAAAAGAGAAAATAAATGAGAAAAAAAGCAGCAAAGGAAAATATTGATGAAATAGTAGACTTCATTATGCAGAAGGAACAAAAAGGGATAAATATATCCAGATGAGGGAGGGGATGAGAAAGTCATGGAAAAGCATGGTTAAAAGCAAACTAGAAAATGGATTAGGAACAAAGAACAGAGTACAGGACAATGGAACATGTGAATTGTGAGATGACAGAAGACCTATGTCCATTGAGTTCACGTTCTACCATCTTGATAGTCACATGATACAATGAAAACTGGAGTTGTTTACTGATCATAGCAATCAATCTCTATCAATTACTACAACACAGCCGGAAATGACAGAAGGAAAATCCTAGTGGTGAAAAGCTTTGGGAACCATAGGTACACAGTCACCTTTTTTCCTCCCAAGCATGTTACACCTACCACAAGTTATGTGTTGGATAACGCCAGAATCTGGTGCTATTAGAATAAACAGGCTGTTTCTATTAAATTCTTTTAATGCCAAAATACATACTTAACTTTTAAATATAGGAATCACATTTCTTTTAGTTTCTGGAATATTTATATTTTCGTAATTTTTTAATGCTGAACATTCTAAAGTGTTCTTTTCTTCAGTTGAAATATTACCTACTTAATCTTTTAAAGAGGAATATAGTTACATATTTTAATCTTGGTACACAAATATAATGGCTGTCCAGAAAGATGTCATGATACTGCAGGAAAATGGTTATATAATTGAAAGACCACACATTATTGCAGTTATAAAACATTGTAGGAGTAAATGTTACTTCACTAATAGTGTTATAGCTAAAATGTTACTCGTTACCATAATAAAGAGGGTTTATAATTCTGTAAGATTGCATTAACTTTGGTCTTTTTATCTTCATTCATCCCTTAGAATTTTCTGAGAATCTCCTTTAAGCTTAAATCATTTACACCAATGTAAAATGCAGGGTACTCTTTCTCTTTACATTTTTTATCCCACAAGGTGGACGTTGACAGTACAACTGACCTATTTTTGTGCCTGATGAAATGAGGTTCACTCAAGATGAGATAGAGCAGACGTAGTGCAAGATGCATGCATAACACTTCCAACACCTATATGCTCAAGTTGAATGTTATGAGGTATAAATTCATTCTTGATGAGCTTATTGCACATCTAATGGAGGTTTGCTTTTACAGAGTGATCCGACACTTTTTACTTTTTACAATTAGTGTTGGAATCAAGGATATTAGATGTGCAATGTGCAGAGTAAAGTTCTCTTTATATTGGTGTCCATAGGATGCTTAACCCACCAATTTGCAAAGTGTAGCTTTTACAAAGCGGCTGAAGACTATGTGTAAAAATTTTGGCACAAGCTAAGGCCAGCTGTTTGGAGGACACTTTGTAACAACAGTGTGAAAGAGCTATAAAGGTCCTCAATCGACTGTAACAATATTAACCTTAGAAGCGATGCCTTCTACGCCACTGAAAAAATCATTATCCACACCAGCTATATCGCCTATGTTACAATTCAGGTCTGTCATAGATATCATTCCACGTTTCAATGGCATTAGTTGCTCCACTAAGGAGTCTGAACATCTTACTTCTATGGGAGTTGATTCACACTGCACAAGGTCTATTTAAGCAATAGCACAATTCGGGGTGTAACAATAATATGCCATTTTGCCCTGAGCCAATATTCTTGGGCAGAATTTTCCATAAGTGAGACCAAGCACGGTGGCAGGCGGTTTCAGAAGCACAGCCCGTCGATCAGAATGGCGGGACTGGTGCCCGATTCTGCGCTTGGAGGCTTATTAATTATGCAAAGGCGCGTGTTGGTCTCAATCACCTGACAGGCCAGGAGCTGACTCGCTCGCCTCCCCATTAGCTGGTGGGTTTGAAGGTCTGGGCGCCATATTTAAAGGCCAGTCCAGCACACAATCTCACTCTCTCTCCAGCCCACCAGAGATGTCTGGCAGCCAGAAGAGGAAGGCCGAGGGCCTGAAGAAGAAGATAGCACCCTGCTTCACACATCAGGCCCTCCACGCTTTGATCAGAGGGGTGCGGGCACAGACATGTACTCTATCCCAGGGATGGCTGCAGGAAGCACAGCAGCCTCACCTCTCTGGCCTGGGAGGCCATTGCGGAGCAGGTCAGTGTGGCTGGCAACCCCACCCGAAATGCCACCCAGTGCTGGAAGAGGATGAATGATCACATCCACTCCACCAGGATAAGTCATCCTTCAACTCCCTCCAATATCAAACTCTGATCATGGCATCATGCGCTCAAACCGCTACTCTCTTCAGGGATCTCATGCAACCATTAGCGGGGAATACATATCAACACTCATTCTCTCACCGAGATCTTCACATCACCACCTTCCCATCTATCATGTTGCTCACACTCCATCCTCTGGCCCTTCTGGGAAGGGCTCGCCACACACAGGGGACATGCAACTCACCCAACCTCCGCTCCATCCCTTCTCATCACTTGCCTTTCTTTCTTCATACAGGCCAAGCTGGCGCACAACAGGCATGAGAGATCGCAGACCGGGGAAGGGACGGCTGCCATTATTGCCCTCATTGAGTTTGAGGAGGCTGCAGCTGAGCTGGCTGGGGAGGGTAGGAATCGCTCCTGTGGGGAAGGGGAGATCGGCCTCTCCCACCAACCCAGCACGGATCACAGCTCCATCACTTCATCAAATCCTGGCATTCACAGTGACTCACATGCAGTCTTATCCAGCTCATGCTCATTAACTGAAACTCGATTTTCTATTTTCTGGACACCAGCAGATCGAGGCCCACAAGCCAGTCCAGCACCAGTGCGAGCCCACAGACCTCATCCAAAGAGAAAGCTCTGGAAGAACCGTCACGTTGCTCACACACATCCTCCACAAGCTCAGAGATACACATGTTGGTGGAGCACAGATGTAGATTAGGCTCGGGCTCACTTTCTGGGAAACACCTCACTGACACGTCCCCGCAGCAGTTGGAGGCAGGAGCCCAGATCTCCAGCACTCGGAGGGCTGCTGGGGACCAGCCACCCACTCAGTCCGAGTCAGATGATGAGCCTCTGGAAGTGGCCGCCAAATCAATGCTGGAGATGCAACAACAGGCAGCAGATCATCAGGCAGAAATTCAACAGTCACTCAGCAGACTAGAGCGAAGGATGGAGGAGTCCGTCTGTGTTCTGTCTGATGTCGTGTCTCTGACATGCGAGCGCCTCAAGGTCACCATGGGAAGGCAAGCGACCACCATGGAGATCTTGGTCCAGCAGGTCCTGCCGGATTTGCGCTCAGTCCTGCACTCCATGGCCTCATCAAGGTGTAGGCGACATGGGGACGAGGCACCTTGACCTCCCTCCGGATGCGCTATCTCCTGCAGGAGTCAGGGTGGGGCCCTCTGGCACCCACAGGGAGGATAAGTGTCAGCCGAACACCCCAGGGGCCTCCTCTCAGGACACTTCAAGGATGTGCAGCTGCTCATAGCCCTTTCCACCTGTGACCCCATCCACTCCAGCTTCTCAGGCTACCGAGGGCGCTTCTGCCCCTGAGCAGGTGACCCTTATCAAGCCAGGGCCCTCCAGGCCACGGCCCACCACAGGACGTCTGCCAAGGTCATCACAGACATCAGGACATGGCAGTCCGCAGGCTGCCTCCACCTCTGCTGCAGATGTCGGGGCTGCAGCCAGGCATAGTGCTAGAGTTAGAGAAGTTAAGAAAAATTGATGTCGCTTTTGGGTCACGGGCGTGCTAGCCATGTAACTAAATTGCACTTTTGTTAATACATTTGATGGTTATGCGAATGTTCCTGTCAACTGAAAGCATTGTGATTTTGTACTTTGGAATGCTCCCACTCAGTGATAGTGTCCCACTGTGTGATTCATATTCCTGTGATGTCAACCTCAGTTGAACTAGTGTCCACACCCTTGTGTGATGTCAGGGAGATGTGTTTAAATCTTTATTGGAAATGTGTGATGTAAGCGTTTCTAACCCTTCTTCCTCAAGGAACACCATTGAGTGAGGGCAGCTCATCAGCATTGATAATCTAGTGGCATTTGTGTCTCCTCAGTGTTAGTGGCAGAAGAAAAGACATGCGCGGGAGGAGGAGATCCCTAGACATGTCCACATCTCAGTCGCAGTACTGTTTGCATCATTAGATGGCAGTGAAGGCTTCAAGTCTCCTCTCGCATCGCTCTTGTTCCCAGTGGACTCTCAGTTCCCAGAGTGAGCTCACTCACAGGGCACCATGGACCAAAGCAGAGATCATGGCCTGGCGATTCATGAGGCCAGAACGCACAAGTGTGAAAGCAGGACTCGTTCTCGCTGCGAGTGGTTGGACATCCCCTGAGATGAAAGGGAATGTCACTGAGGGCTAGGAAAGATGTGACCATAAGCCCTCACTTAATTTCACTCATCCTGGAACATGTCAGCAATTAACATATCATGGGCACGTCTCCCACGTCTTCCTTCCTCCATGGCGCGATCGCACTCATACTGACCCTCAGCAGCCTCCTGAGGTTCCTGGGCCTCCTGATATTCATCCTCCAGTGAGCTCTCATCCTCCTCCAGTTCATCCTCTGGCAGGAGTTCACCTCTTTGCATTGCCAGAATGTGAAGGGCACAACACACTGCGATGATGCGGGAAACCCTGTGAGGAGTGTATTGAAGTGAGCCACCTGAGTAGTCCAAGCATCTGAAATGCGTCTTCAGAAGCCCTATGGTCTGGTCTGTAAGGGAGCATGTGGAACTGTGAGCAGCGTTGTACCTGCGTTGCAGAACGACTCTGATAGCGACGCTCCGGTACCATCAGCCAGCGTTTCAGTGGGTACCCCTTATCCCCAAGCAGCCATCCCCACAGACATGATGCCCCCTCGAAAATCTCAGGCACCTGGGAGTGACACAGGATTTAGGAGTCATGGCAACTCTCAGGGTAGCATGTACAAATATGCAGTATGTGCTTCTGGTGATCACACACCAGTTATATATTGATGGAATGATAGCCCTTGTGGTTTATAAAGATTAGGGGCTGCTGCCATGGAGCTTGTATAGGCACCCGGTGCAGTCTATTGCACCCTGCACTCTAGGGAAGCCGGAAATGGCAGTGAAGCCGGTGAATCTCGCAGCCTGGCTATCTTCATCCAGAACAAACCTGACTTAACGATGGCCCTTCCTGTAAAGGGCATCTGTGACCTCCTTTATACACCGATGTGTTGCGGACTGAGAGATGCCGCACAGGTCACCTGTTGATCCTTGGAAAGAACCAGAGGGCAAGAAATTGAGTGCAGGGGTCACCTTCAGAGCCACTGGCAGGGGATACCCTCCAACTCCACGTGGTGTCAGGTCTTCACGAAGAATGTGGCATATGTGATGTACCAGAGCTCAGGACAAGCGCAGAAATACACCATATTGCCTCTCACTCATTTGTAAATAGAATACTCTTGGACTATAAACCCTAGGTCTGATGAGTCTCCCCGTTTCTGGGTCTCTCGTCCTGACCCTCCTGTTCATGCTGCGGCTCTGCTTGACCATGTCCCTCCTGCTAGAGCTGCACACGGAGTCACCTCTCCCTCCTTTGCCTCCTCCATTGCATTAGGACCCTGACAAAGGCAGCATTGAGCCCTGGATCCATATTTGCTTTTGCCTTCTCTCTGAAAGAAAACATTAAAGACATTAATGATTCACGAGGCAAGAAAGTGAAGTTCAGACGATGACACGTTTAGAAACTGTAAGGGTCCATAATTACTCCTGACCTACTTGCATGGTGGCTGAAGCCACCTTGTCCCTGAGACACTAGCTCACACATCGAGGTGACCAAGCTGGCATCGCAGATATGTGACATCTTGAGCCCTGCGTGGGATGCTAAAGTTTAATTGAGATGAGTGACCCAACCTAGCTCTGTGCTCCAATCTCTGATGTGGCATATTAATGACCAATCAGTTGCTCATGGTCAATGAGTGGATGCCCTTTGGTCCATTAGGAATGTCACATCTGGTGAACACGTGACAGGCCTTCATATATGATACAGCTGTGCTTCCTTCACTATTGTCTGCATTCCCAAATTCTACATTCCTATGTGTTACTCTTGAGATGCAGCACCTGTGATGTGAAGCCACTGAGTTTTGAGTAGCCCTTTAACAGAGCTAATGAAACCATTGTCTTTCAGTGGCTTTCATCGTAAGGAGGTCTTCCTCCTTTCTTTCTAAGCAACTCCTGCTCACTCCTGCAGCAACAAGAGGTTAGAGGGCAGCCCCAGAAAGGCCCCCTTCATGTTTGCCCTTTCCCCTGACTGCCATTCCACAGCCTTCCCTCCTCATTGCCCACCGTGTGTTCATGAACTCCACCCTCACCTCACCCCTCTGCTTGAAATGCTAGTTTCTGAAAGTGGAGGCCTGCATGAGTACCCCAGCACAGTGATGTTGCTTGGGACAATGTAGGCAAAGAGTAGGAGCAGTTCAACCCTACAGCCCCAGCAGTGTGATATTCATCGCAAAAAGACCGGTGCAGCGCAATGGCAGGTAGGCTATGTATATTCCACTCATTTCGAAGTCACCAGTGAACTGAGGTCCGCCTTGTGCATGCCACCCCTTTTCAAATGGGTTTGAGGCCAACATAATTTCTTTCTTGCAAGATTGGAAGGCCTGACGAGATTCTGGCGAGCAGCTGTTGTAATGAGCATTCATGACATGCTAATGAATGCAAATGGTGTTCGTGCCATGAATCAGCAGGTTAACCACGAGTAGGCGGGATAATCACAAGTTGGCGGGACCACAAGTCGGTGAGATAATTACAAGTCGGCGGGATAACCATGAGTCAGTGAGATAACCACAAGTCGGCGGGATAATCACAAGTCGGCGGGATAACCACGAGTCGGCGGGATAACTACAAGTCGGTGAGATAATCACAAGTCGACGGGATAACCACGAGTCGGCCAGATAATCACGAGTCGGCGGGATAACTGACCTGCCATAAACACACCATCGGGAGAATTGTGACCTGTTTTTATGACGGCGGATTTGTGACTTTTTGTCGCTAGATTCTTCACTTGCACCTGCCACAAAACCCACTGCAGGCAGGATGGGAAAATTCCGCCCTTGGTCTTTTGCATGTGTACTTCCTCAATCTCTACAAAGGCAAACCGAATAACCGTTTGGTGAGACAAGGCTGTGTTGATTGTTATGCAACTTTGTTTCACAACACATGGATATACAGGGTATAAGTTGCAATCAAAACTAACTTCATTTTCCATACCTAAACAAAATAATGGACTCACCATACTGTTGGTAAATTAGTATTTTCGGAATTATCTTGCTTGCTGTACAACTACTAATGGTAAGAAAATGAACCCACTAATTTTGGCCTTCAGTCCGGGGCTGTAGAGGAAAAAGCAGGACCTCTTCTCCTTGAAACCTCCTGTTTTTTTCAAGTCAGCCTGATTCTAGTGTCAGCATTCAGTCAAATAGACTATCCTACCCCACCCAACCAAGAGTTCAATCCCCCATGCAAACCTAATGACCGCACTGAGTTAGAATGAATAGGATTATCACTGCAGCGTTAAGTATGATGAACTATCACCAGATTGTTAAACTGCCTTTCATTGCCTGTAGCATATAGGTTCAGACACACTATCTGAATCCTAATCTATATCTCCAAGTCTATTGTCCTGAGTTTACCTCACCACCATTCCACCAAGAGCCATGTTTAACCATTTTTAACATTTTGCATCAATTGTCCTCGATGGTGGCTTAGTCAGAAACCCTAAAGTAAGATGGTTTAGTATAATTAGCAGGGGAGGGTGGGCGGTGGTGAGGTGGGGAAGGGAAGTAGGTGTCCCTACTGGGTGGGGAGGGAATTGTGCTGTGGACTTTTCACTCATTAGGAACTTCAATGAGACTATTCAAACTTATTTCAATTCTGGCCCTTAGAGAAAGAAAACTTTAAAACTTATCCCAAAAGTCAAAGGTTAGATTCAGAGGAAGGGCCTAGAATTTCCTCAGAGCTGCTCCATTATAACTTTACACATGTGAATGGGGTTTATGCCTTACTTCTGATGAAGTTATGGTAGAGGAGCAGCCCCAAGGAAATTCCTGATCAACGTTTTAGGACTGAGAAGGCAGCTTATGAGCTGAGACTGGCAGCTAATTCATAATTTTGTACCGCACTAAAGAAAAAAAACTTTTGTCCAGAATTAAACCTTTAAAGCAATTGCCTCTACACTTGCAAAATTTTGGTCAGTATCAACCTGTTCTTTGTAAAGTTCAACAGCCATCAGTAAATGGTGAATCTATAACTCATCCTTGTTCACATTAAAGCACAGTTAGAAGTGAAAATCAGATGGTCTCAAAGGTGTCTCCTAATAATGCAGCTGGTGAATTTAGCATTTAATGCCAAACTGAACTCTACAGACAAGGAATATTTAATTCCTGGTCTAAGCCAAGTTGGATTATCTCATATTGAGTTGGCAGTAGGGGCATTACAATTCAATTCAATGAACCTGGTATGGTTGGGGAAAGTTGACAGGGTCCCTGCTTTTCGTCATTATTTAGCCACTTCTGATAAAAGTACACCAACACAGAACAACTGGATTTTCAGCTGAACAGTCAATTTACACTTGACATTTAGGCTCATCTATGGTTTAGGACTGAAAGCATCTGTTATATATAAAGCCCCAACACAGCATAAATTAGCACCTGCAGGAGAGATGGAGGGAAAAGTTAATTGAGAAAAGTGAAATAAAATGATCCTGAACAACTTTGCTTATCCATTTACAGTACACTGTGAAGTAAGCGAGTGGAGTGCATGGAGTCCCTGCACAAAGCGAGGGAAGACATGTGGTTTCCGGAGAGGCAGTGAGTCAAGGAAACGAGACATTGTGCAGTTTCCTTCAGCACATGGCAACCCCTGTCCAAAAATCACTGAGTCAAGAAAATGTACTGTGCAGAAAAAACGATGCCCAACAGGTGAAAAAGGTAAGAGGATCTCTGCAAGGGTCAGCCTGGCTCCCAAGGAGGCCACTGAAATAACTAACACCATACTCTTATAATATTAGAATAACAAGTGCCTCAAATAACTGAGTCTACCATGCATGGTACCAAAATTGTTACCAGTTATTATTGTCAGGACTGTATACTGCACTAACTAATACTTAACTAGAAAAGTAACTGTCCACTTTTTCATTTGAATAACTTGTAAATTATTACACTTTAATATTTAATTGCAATGTTTTCTGTACTTTTGCTGATGAAAAACCATAATCTCAGGCTTATGGCAAACACGTGCAATGTTATGCAAAGTAGGAATCCTGTTGAAGTGACCTGAACAAGACCTGAAGTGACTGTAAAAAGTAATCAACAAATTACTAGCTACCAGCAATCAATAACACATGTTACATTTATGCACTGGGAGCAAACTGTTTAGTATCAGCAGTCTACTTGCGTCATGTTTCTTTGAATGACCATAACATACTTTGTTAGCTTTATTCAGATAACCTGGGGATCAGTGCAGAATCAATCAACTGCCAACTATACTTCCAAGCAGAAAATACATTCTTACCTGATTTGAATCTTTGGTGCCACAAGATTTGGAAACATTTTTTTGTAAACTAATGGCCTAGAAACTGGCAGGCGATCCCTTTGCCAGAACAGGTAGATCTGAGCCGCACCCAATGTTGGCCTCATTTACATAAGACAAGCAGCTCGCCAGCTAATAGAATTTGAATTTTACGCCATTGCTTCATTGGCAGAAGCTCTCAGTTAGGTCCTGAAAGGAGGATGGGCGAGCTGTTAGAGAGGGGACCAAGCTCCACATTCAGATAAGTATTGTTAAATTTGTACTTTTTTGGTGCCGATCTCCAGGACCTCTGGTTATGCTGCATGTAGACTTGATTATATTGATCAGTGGGCCCAATGCCAGCAGAAATCAAGGCTGCCCAATTTCAAGACAGGGACCTGAAACAGGTATTATATTCCTTATTTGCATATTTGAAAATATTATGGGGCTTTATGTTATTTTGATACTAACCAAAATACCTGATGCAAGTTTGGTCAACACAGCCAAGTATAATTACATTTCCGGTCCTAATATTTATGGAGAGGGAGAGACTGCAAGGAGGGAGAGATCACGAGGAGGAAGAGACTGAGGTGTTGTCTGTGGGAGATGGTAGCAATCATGGAGAGGGAGTGATCGCGGCAAGGGAGGGATCGTAGGGAGGCAGAGATTGAAGAGAGGGAGAGATTATGGGAACAGATAGATTGTGGGGACGGAAAGATCACAGCAGAAGGTTTGCTTGAGGGGTCTTTGGAAGTATTCCTGCTCCCTCTACACCACCAGCAATGCTGGGAAAGTGCATGCTAAATCTGACAGCTCCAGCCTCACAGTAGCTGCTGTGTTTCCAGACCCCCAGGAAACCCCAGCCCACAGTTGCTAGAGTTAAATGGCTCTCAAAACCTGAGGAGCAGAGCCTCATTTAGATATTATAATTACTGACCCGCCTGTCCAGACAGCCACAGCCCAAAACCCAAAGGTTGTGTGTGGGGGGTTGGAATCGGTTTAAAATTGCCCACAATCTGTTTTAAATTTTCATTCGATCTTTCTTCAAACAACTATCTGGGTTTCAAAATTAAAATAGGACATTCTACTTGTCACAGATCAGTTTCGGGCTCAAATGAGTAAGTTGCAATTAAAATGGGAAAAAAATGGCAGTGAAGAAAGATCATCTTGCTACATTACCTCGTGTTTGATTTTACTTCTTATTTATTGGTGAGGTTGTTGATTTCAGATTAAATTAATCTGAAAATATGTCAATTTTAAGTAGATTTTGCTGCAGAAAGCAGAATGACATTATAACTCACCTGTAGTGTAATGTTAGAGTCTGTACAGATCTCATTCACTGGAATTATACCTGAGGTTGTGTTATTTGCATTTAAGTGTGGCTGCCTGGGCTAATTTTTGGGAGAAAACCATATTAAACCACATCTTGCACTGAAATCACAAAAATGGAAGCTACCCAAGATGGCAAAGGGAGGGAATTCCTAACTTGTAACTATAGTTAATGTCTTCAATACAAATGAAGGAAGTCTGAGCATGTATATGGTGTGTGCCGAATGTATAAGTTCAAGGAATGAGAGAAAAAAATTGGGATTTTCTGAATCAAATGCATAATATAAGAACCCATTTTTTATAGTACTGTAAAAAAGAATCAATCAGTGAACCCAGCATTTCTAGTTCATAATCAGAATGGAATTGATTCAGAACAGTTTAATCATACTTTTTTTTCACTCAGTGCTAAATCCATATAATAGGTGAAGCAGTGGCAAGGCCTAAGGAATACATATGCCTACATATTTGTTTTCTCCAACACTAACCCATTCTTTCTTTGTAAAGTAATTGTGAAATTTCTATCAATCAAAAACAAGTTCAGAATAATAATTTTAGTTTCTCGATTAGAAATATTCTGTACAATTGATTGTTTGTACAACACCAGAAATAATTCATTTTTATGGGGCTGTATTTTTAAAAATTCAATTACGGGATGTGGGCTTCGCTGCAGCATTTATTTCCCATCCCTAATTGCCCTTGAGAAGGTGGTGGTGAGCTGCCTTCTTAAACTGCTGCAGTCCATTTGGTGTAGGTATACCCACAGTGCTGTTAGGGAGGGAGTTTCAGGATTTTGACCCAGCGACAGTGAAGAAACAGTGATACATTTCCAAGTCAGGATGTTGAGTGGCTTGGAGGGGAACTTCCTGGTGGTGGTGTTTCCATGTGTCTGCTACCCTTGTCATTCTAGATGGTGGTGGTCGTGGGTTTGGAAGGTGCTGTCTAAGGAGGCTTGGTGAGTCCCTGCAGTGCATCTTGTAGATAGTGCACACTGCTGCTACTGTGCATCAGTGGTGGAGGGAGTGAATGTTTGTGGATGGGGTGCTAATCAAGTGGGCTGCTTTGTCCTGGATGGTGTGAAGTTTCTTGAGTGTTTGTTGGAGCTGCAATCATCCAGGCAAGTGGAGAGTATTCCATCGCACTCCTGACTTGTACCGTGTAAATGGTGGACAGGCTTTGTGGAGTCTGGAGGTGAGTTACTCACTACAGGATTCCTATCCTCTGATCTGCTCTTGTAGCCACAGTATTTATGGCTAGCCAGTTCAGTTTCTGGTCAATGATAACCCCCAGGAAGTTGATAGTAGGGGATTCAGTGATAGTAATGTCACTGAATGTCAAGGGGTTCTTCTTGGAGAAGATTATGAGGAGATTATTAGAGGTATTCAAAATCATGATGGGTATGGACAGTGTAGACAGGGAGAAACTGTTCCCATTGGTGGAAGGACTGAGAACCAGAGTATACCGATTTAAGGCCATTGGCAAAAGAAACAATGGTGACATGAGGAAAAACCACTTCATGCAAAGAGTGATTAGGATCTGGAATGCACTACTTGAGAGTGTGATGGATGGAGATTCAATTTTGGCTTTCAAAAGAGACTTGGATCTTAATCTGAAGAGGATAAATTTGCAGGGTGACAGGGAAAAGGCAGGGGAGTGGCACTGGGTGAATTGCTATTGCAGAGAACTGGCACGGACACAACAGGCTGAATGGCCTCCGTCTGTGCTGTAACCATTCTATTAATCTATGATTTGGTAATAGACTGGAATTCTTCCGCTCAGGTTACTGTAGAGAACTAACAATGCCTGCCTGTGCAAATTTTACTTGCGCAGGAAAGTCAATTGAATGCCTTGTGTATTCCTGAAAATATCAGGATGCTCGTAAAATTCTTGTTTGTTCCTTATTACCACAGAGTAAATGACTGATAACCAAAGGCTTTGAAATTTCTCAGTATGTGACCCTGATGGTTGTGATCAATGGTGATCTCCAGTGTTGGTTGTGCTGAATTTGTGGTATCAGTGGGAGGTGTTGTGATATGAGGTGCATGCACCTTAAAGAAGGTGTATCTTAAGCTATTGTCAATCATCACTACCTCAACAGGATGTGATGTATTAGTCCCAAGACTTGTAGGCAGTCTATAAGCAGTAGGGTAAAGATTATATGTATTATACTGAGCTCCCAGTGAACATAATCTGCATATAGTCTTATCTTCAAATAAGAACTCACATTATTATTTCACCAATCATTGTATATGATTGGAACATTTACATTGAAGGAAAGAAGAATATAACATTGTTGCTAGTTAGTGGCAGCATGGTTTTGAAGATTTGACTGCAAAATACACAAACTTTAACTCTTCACATCCAGCAGTAGAAAAGAGCTGTTGTGAAAGTGAAACAACTGTTAAGACTCACTGTAGAAGGATTCTACAGCTTTGTAGGTATGCTACACACGGTATACCTATGTTCTGGGATCGCACATTGCTCCAGGCAGCAGGCCAGTAGGTCCTGGTAAGCTTGTTCAAATCTGGAAGAGCTTAATTAATAAAAGTCAAACTTACAAAGTTTAAGCAGGAACAGAAATTAAACAGCAGACTGCAGGTGGTCCCACTTTAAGTAGAATTCCACAGACAGGAGAATTCATTACTGCTGAAGTTAAATACTGGAGACTGGACTGGGAAGAAGAATCTATCCAGTAACAGCTCCTAACAGAGGAAGAAGCCTGTAAAATGTCTTTTTTTGCTGTTTGCTTTCATTATTGGGGTCCTGCAGCCATCTTCCTGCCCAAATTACTGCTTTGTGGGCAGAGCTTAGAGTTAAACCAGGAAAACTCAGGAAGAGCTCAACAGCACCACCATTGCAGTCAAGAAATAATCTATGATAAAAGCAAAATACTGCAGATGCTGGAAATATGAAACAAAAGCAGAAAATGCTGGAAAAACTCAGCAGGTCTAACAGCATCAACGGAGAGAAAAAAACAGTTAACGTTTCGAGTCTGTATGACCCTTCTTCAGAGCTATAATCTATGATCCTCTAAGGTAGTGGCCACTAAAGGTACTGCAACTCAGGGCTAAATTAACTCTAAAAGAGCTGTAAGAAAATTGCACAACTGTCAAAAGCTTCAGATAGCATTCAAAATTCTGCAACACCGTAAAAGATGGTCACAAAATTTCCAACACTCAATTGGAAAGCAACAGATTTCAATGGTAACCCCTCCAGGATGTTGATCGTGGGGGGTTCAGCGATGGTATTGAATGTCAAGGGGCAATGGTTAGATTCTCGCTTGTTGGAGATGATCATTGCCTGGCACTTGTGTGGCATGAATGTTACTTGCCGCTTGTCAGCCCAAGCCTGGATATTATCCAGTTCTGGCTGCATTTGGACATGGACTGCTTCAGTATCTGAGGAGTCATGAACGGTGCTGAACATTGTGCAATCATCAGCAAACATCCCCACTTCTGACTTTATGATGGAAGGAAGGTCATTGATGAAGCAGCTGAAGATGGTTGGGCCGAGGACACTACTCTAAGGAACTCCTGCAGTGATGTCCTGGAGCTAAGATGACTGACCTCCAACAACCACAACCATCTTCTTTTGCAGTAGGAATGACTCCAACCAGAGGAGACTTTCCTCCCTGATTCCCATTGGCTCCAGTTTTGCTAGGGTTCCTTGATGCCAAACTCAGTCAAATGCGGCCTCTCACCTCACCTCTGCAGTTTAACTCTTTTGTCCATGTTTGAACCAATGTTGTAATGAGTTCAAGAGCTGAGTGGCCCTGGCAGAACCCAAACTGAGCATCATTGAGCAAGTTATTGCTAAACAAGTGCTGCTTGATAGCACTGTTGATGACCACTTCCATCACTTTACTGATAATCAAGAGTAGGTTGATGGGGTGGTAATTGGCCGGGTTGGATTTGTCCAGCTTTTTGTGTACAAGACATACCTGTGCAATTTTCCATATTGTTGGATAGATGCCAGTGTTGTAGCTGTACTGGAACAGCTTGGCTAGGGGTGCAGCAAGTTCTGGAGCACAAGTCTTTAGTACTATTGCTGGAATATTGTCAAGGCCCAAAGTGTGGGCGGGGTGGGGGGTGTTGTATATGGGGCAGGTGCCCAGTTCATAATATCCTCAGATCACTGGAACCATTGAGGAAATTTGGGGCCTACGGTTTTTGTCATTCACATGCCCTAGGGCTTCAGTGCAGTGCTGAGGGAGTGCTGCATTGTTGGAAAAAAGTATTTTGGATGAGATGTTAAACCAAGGCCCCATCTGGTCTCTCAGGTGGACGTAAAACATCCTGAGGCAGTATTTCAAAGAAGAAATGGAGAGTTATTTCTTCTGTCTTGCCCAGTATTTATCTTTGAATCAACAACATTAAAAAGGAACAGATTGTCTGGTCCTTATCGTATTGGATTTTGTGGGGGCTTGTGAGTGCATATTATCTTCTGTGTTTCTTACATTACAACAGCTATTACACTTCAGAAGTACTTTATAGGAGGTAAAGCACCTTGGGAGATCATGGGGTTTTGAAAGGTGGTGTATAAATGCCAGTCTTTCTTTTTCTTCTACTGTAAGCAGTGAGGGACGTATTTATAGTTTCATACTTTCTATTCACATGTGGAATCAAACGCAATTAAGAGTTGGGTGTAAAGTAAGGATCTTCTGTTCTACCACATCATTTCATTCAACAACTAGTCTGTGTATGTTGTAAACGTGGGATGAGCTCTTAATTACTGGGAAGAATTCGTGCTCGATGGGTGCTAGAACTGTTCTTTGTGGAAACATACAGGTGATGAAGCTACAATGGGACAGGAATTTTCAAAGTGTAATGAATACAATCCTGTAAGTAACCCAACTTTATTTCATAAATCCCCATTCGTTTTATGCAATCACTATCCACAGCAATGACTGTTATCATGTCAGAGATACTGCTTGAGAAACCAGTAAACATAATGATAATGAATTCAAAATCTTTGCAGAAGTAAATTTCAGACATGCCTGAATCCTAGCCTAAGCAAGTGAATCTATTTGACAGTAGTGTAGAATATAAATCTTTAAAATCTTTTTTTAAAAAACCCATTCATTGTATCTTCATTTTGGAGCCTGTGAGCTGACAAAGGAAACTGTAGTCATTTTATTTCCTGGAATTCTAATGTTACTAATCTGCAGTAAATCTAGTTCCGTGCAATCTCAGCATAATTTATGTTGTTCATTTGAGAGCTTCTCTGAGATTTTGAACCAAAACCAGTTGAAATGATTTCAAGTCTACATGCAGAGACACTCTGGTAACCCTCAGTGTGTACACACTCATAAAGCTGCCAGCACGCAGTCTTATTGGAAGAGCAGAGTTTTGACAGGAATCACTTTAACAATTTTTTAAAATGAAGGTGCGTGCATTAAATATACTTTATGAAAAGCACTTTTGATTGTTGTTAGTCCCAAATTTAGAATAATCTATGATCAAAATGCTTGATGTAAACATGGCTAACAGAACTAATGATGTCTTTCTTTTTTACTGCAGACCTTGTTCTAACTTACCAAAGGAACTAAAGCAACAAGGGCTTGCCTGGTCATAGCCAAGTTGCTGCATTGTAATCTAATACTTTTTGATAAAGATAGTAGATTGCTTGTTGCCACAATAAGATTTGACAAATGGTCCCTGGCTTATATTCCTAGTACAGTGTCAAATACCGCTGGAAAAGGCAGGGAAACCAGCCAAGAACTCTCAAACCTCAAAAGTTAAACATTAAGATAGATCCTATTCAATCAAAGAAGTGTGTAATACAATGCAGCAGTCTATAAAATCAAAATAGTAAGAAATTCCAATTTCATTGTGTAGGTTTGAAATATTATGAATTAAATAAAAACAGTCACTGGCAGAGTTCAGCTGAGTTATTTCCCAAAGGTGCAAATGAAAGTTAATAAATCTGCAGCTGCAATGCCCAGTGTTTAACTTTTTATGGTGTAATTGGCAATGAATTGTAAAAATACTAAAGGGTGTTTTATGTCTGTAATTTAACCTTTCTATGGTGCAGTTCTTGTCTTAAATTTCCCTTCAGTATAAAAGAAAAACATCTGAATTCCCAGGCGAGACCCTCGTCCAGTCAAATTATGACTAGGTCAGAGTGCTTGCAGGCTGGAGCTGGGGTATGTTGGTAGCGCTGTGTAGTATCGCAGCTGCAAGTATAGGTAATGGACACCAGTGTAGTTAATGACCTTTCTCTCATGATTATCCAGCAGGCTGCAGCCTTTTAAAATTAACTCAAAACTAATTACTGTATCCTTTGAGCTGTAGTGTTTATATTTCACATACGCTGAGGGGTCAAAGCTTGAACTCACCAAAAGTGAACTGCATACAATTTAAACTCAGCATGTCCTCAGGCTTCTGCTGTTTACCTCTTATTATTTTTGTCAAGAATATGCTTTATTAATTTTGGTCTGGGACATTTTGTTTTAAGCATTGAATCTAATTATCTGAATAGCCACTAGACTGGAACAGATCTTAGTGGAGTACTTCTTATGGGGGGAGGGAAGGGGTCAATGTACTAATTCTCTTTCCTTGACATTATATATTCCAAACCATAATCATGCAGGGTGCCTCTTAATCCTTTGCTGTGTTGAACACTTCCAAGGTCTCTAAAGTTATCCATTACATGATGAGTTTTGGTGTTCTGTGTCTTGGCAAACCAGGCAAAAAGGAAGTTGAGACCAAACACTTCTAAAATGTTTCCTTTATACTGGCAAGACTGCAAGGGCTGGGGTCACAAACATGGCAGGATGCTAACATTTTTGTTTGTTAAATTTGTTCATGAAAAGGGCAGTGCAAAGGCCTGAAAAACCCTAAGCAAAACATTATGTATTGGAAAACTCAAGGAATCACGTTTTTTATACCAATTTGAGCCATACTTGTCAGCACTCAGAACATTTGTGCCCTAGAACTCTCTGGATAACAAGGATAACAAGAGAACCAGGGGCCAAAATTCTTGCCTTCATTAACTTTAATGAAAAAGGAGAGATGGATAAAAGTGATAGATTTTCCGAAGAGAGCACTTTGACCACATTTAGAGTTTGTCTAAGAATTCCCAACTGAGAAAAACATCAGTGAAAAGGAACAAAAAAATGCTGTGCTTATTAAGGCTAATTATGGTAAAGATGCGTAAAAACACTGCATTGAAGGTTCTTTGGCAAGTGTATATTTAACGTCATATTTTAGACAACTGAAGGCTGCCGTAGCATTCAAAGTGAAGCTTAGAAGAGATTTCTGTCCCACCACGTTAGTACAGTATGCAGCAGGAATTGCTGGATTTCTCTTACTGGAGGAATGGGAGTGGTTAGGG
Source organism: Cetorhinus maximus (assembly GCF_964194155.1). NCBI lineage: Eukaryota > Metazoa > Chordata > Chondrichthyes > Lamniformes > Cetorhinidae > Cetorhinus > Cetorhinus maximus. Next base: position 83,409,430 of record NC_135883.1, on the reverse strand, counting down.
CATAGACAAAAACAACTTGATTAGCATTTACTCAGTGGCAGCACTCTCACTTTTGAGTCAGAATGTCATGGGGCAGAACTTGGGGGGAAGTTCAGGAGTGGGCGCGTGCAGGCATTTCATGTGGCCTGCCCAGCATGACGATCGCCAGGAAGCGTAATGCGCTCCATGTGCGCGCAGTGGGGGCGATTCCCTAAGCCGGGAGTGCGCTCTTTCACGCATGCGCACGAAAGAGCACACTCATCTCCCTGAGGCTGGGTGCTGCCTCAGGGAGATCGGTGCCAAATTCAAAAATGTTAAAAATAGAAAAATGAAATTTCCCTGACATGTCCCCTCATGTGACACTGTCACATGAGTTGGGAGATGTCCGTCACTTTTAGTTAAACTTTTATTAAATTTTTGAAAACCTACATGAAACCTCATCCCGCCTGTGGATCAGGTTTCATGCTTTTTCTGAAGCCCGCCAAGGCTCCCGGCCTGCCCCAATAGCCTTAAGGTTGGATGGGCAGGTCCATTAATTAGTGCAATTAGTTTTTAAATGGCCTCAATTGGCCGTTGACAGGTCGGCGGGCGCACGGCTGATTTGGCTGCGCCCCCACCGGCCTGAAAATTGAAATGACGCGGGGTGATGTCGGGAGTTCCGCCTGACGTCATCCCGCGTCATTTATGCGTCGGCGAGTGGGCCCGGGCCCCTCCCCGCACGCCAACCGGGAAATCCTGCCCATGAGTGCAAGTGCCACTGTGTATAATCCACAATGACAATTCAATACAGTACTATGAGAGTACGATACTGTTAAAGGTGCAAGTTTTTCATGAGATCTTAAGCTAACAGCTCATTTTCTCTAAAAGCAGAATAGTGCAGTTGCTGGAATTCTGAAATGAAAACAGAAAATTCTGCAAACACTTGGGGGGTTCAGGCAGCACCTGTAAACAGAGAAACAGAGTTAACATTTCAGAATTTCAGGTCAATGACCTGTCATCAGAAATGGGAACAATTAGAGATATGTTAGGTTTTAAGCAAGGGGTGGGTGGGATAAGGATAAAAGGAAGGTCTGTGATAGGGTGAAAGACAGGAGAGACTGAAAGACAGAAGAGTTAGTCCTACAGGGCCAACAGGAATGGTGAAAGGGCAGGGAATGGAAACAAAATATGTGCCTTTGCATTTTTAGGTTTTTCTTTTATTTTTCCTTTCAGTCACCAGTACACCTGCTCTTGGCACACGAACAGGCTGACTTTTAGAAAGCCTGCCCCGAAGCAATAACATGCTGGGGGTGAGCTAAACTGGCTGAGGGTTGGACTTCCGCCCCTCAGTGGACAGTAAGTCCCACTCTCGAGAACTACTGCCCAATCTGATTGGCTGGCAGCTCTAGCAGTCCCAGCAACACCAAAACTCAGTAGTGGGTGCTGCTGGGACTGCAAGCAGCTCCATGAAGAAAATCAATGGTGACCAGACCCTGGTAAGTCCCAGGCTTTTAGGGCAGGGAGATATCGGAACCTAGGGATTGAGGCCCTTAATTGCCACTTAATTGGGTAGTTAAGGGCCTCAATGGGCCTAAGGGTGAGCAGCCTAGTGGGTGCCTTACCCACCCCTTCTATTGTGGAGAACAGGTGCAGAGTGGGTGGGAAGGAGGTGGGCTGGGCACCCAACATGTTTTACATGCCCTCTCTGGCAAAAGCACTCCTGGCATGGGGCTGTGAAATTCAACCCATGATGATTTAGTTTTAAGGCAATTGAAAAATTGTTATAACTCTTATAAAGAGAGGGATGTAAGTTTGCTCAAGGTCTCAGGGATATAAGTAATGTTCTGCAACTATGGTTGATCACACATCTGCACATCGCCCATACCCCACCATAGACACAATGCACATAGGCAATCAAGTCCTTTGCTGACCATACATTTGGGATGCTAAAATACCACTTCAGATGCTTGGACTGACCTCAGAGAAGAGGCTTAAAATATGATTATAACAAGTCAGCAAGCTTATACAGCATATACTGAAGGCTTCTTGCTAGTCATATTGGCAGAAGAGATGGTGGCATAGTGGTAATGTCACTGGAATAGTAATCCAGATGCCCAAGCTAATGCTGAGGCGACCACAGCAGCTGGTGGAATTTAAACTCAATTAACAAATCTGGAATATAAAGCTAGCCTCAGTAATGGTGACCATGAAGCCATCATCAATTGTCGTAAAGACCCATCTCGTTCACTAATGTCCTTTAGGGAAGGAAACCTGCCATCCTTACCTAGTCTGGCCTACATGTGACTCCAGACCAACAGCAATGTTCAGTTCAAGGACAATTAGAAATGAGAAATAAACGCTGGCTTTAATTCCCGCATCCCACGAAAGAATAAAAAAGCATCAATGTGACCTTGGATGAGGAGCTGCTTATTGCAGTTGTGTTGTTCAATAACAGATATCACTGCAACAAAAGTAATAGGTGTGGGAGGCTTTCTTTGGTCAGTTCTTCCAGTAAGCTGTGAAATTGTCCACCGTTACATTTTATTAGACATATTTACAATCACAGTATGATGTTTAATTTTAATAAAAGAAAGATAGCTTGCAAAATATAATGAGTGAAATATTTTATTCTATTTTCTTCAACGGAATGTATGTGTTTAATGTGATCTGTGCATGAACTTAGCCCTTGTGCATATGAACTTCTGCAAGCTGGTTCTTGTGTGATTCTGCTACGAGACACTCCCCTGGTTGAGAAAGTAGTACAAGTGGATGAGTCCATAGCCAACTAGTGAGCCAAAAAGGATACAGAAGCATATAACAAATCCAGTTGAACCTATGGTAGCTTTGCTGCAATTTCTGAAAGCTGAGAGGCACTTGCTGTCATTGTAAAGGGCTAGGTATTAGCACAGAACAGTAACTAACATGAGCGCTGGCCAGCTGGGCCTGTGTGACTTCACACATCCTGCTGCCAGACAGCTTTGCTTCAAGGTTCTCATTAATCTATCTGAACATATAACATGGTGTATTCTTGGAGATTGTAACCATTCCCTAAAAGAGTTAAACTGGCTGTGCCTGTTTATTTGAGTTTAATTTCCTCTGGGAATGTATTGCTCAACACATAGTATTCCTTTGTGCACTGTGTTCTGTTGATTTTAACCACTTACTTGAAATGTGTTTACAACTGTTCAAATAGTGCACAAAGAAATTCTATGCAAATACATTGAGTAGCATAATATTAGAAGAAATTAAGCTCTTGGAAGAGCTTAATATTAATGAGAACAACAACTTCCATTTAAGTCGTACCTTTAGCGTCATAAAATGTCCCAAGGCGCTTTACAGAGACATTACAAAACAAAATAAGACACTGAGCTACATGAGGAGATATTAGATTAGATGACCAAAAACTTGGTCAAAGAGGTAGGTTTTAAGGAGTCTCCTAAAGGAGGATAGAGAGAGGTAGAGAGGCAGAGAGCCTTAGGGAGGGAATTCCAGATCTTAGGGCCCCAGTGGTGGAATAGTTGCCAGGGAAAGGAATGGAGTCGGTTGTGTATCAGCAGAGTTTGTAGCGAGGACCAAAACAATGGCTTCAGTCTTCTCAATATTTAATTGGAGGAATTTCCGCTCCTCAAACAAACTGTCTGATAATTTAAAGACAGTGGATATGTCAAGAGAGGTGGTGCGAGATAAAGCCAGGTGTTGCTGACAGACATGTGGAATGACGTGTTTCCCAATGATGTTGCTGAGGGCAGCATATAGATGATAAATAAGACAAAATAGGATAAATCCATGGGGATACCAGAGATAGCTGTGTGGGAATGGGAAAAGAAGCCATTGATGGCAATTCTCTGGCTATGATTAAATAGATAAGGATGGAACAAGCTAAGTGCCATTCTACCCCGTTGGATGATGATGGAGAGGTGTAGGAGGAAGATGGTGTGATCAACTGTGACAAAGGCTGCAGACAGATCAAGAAAGATGAGAAAGGATAGTTTGCCATTATCACAGTCACATAGGGGGTCATTTGTGACTTTGATAAGAGCCGTTTTGGTTCTGTGGCAAGGGAGGAAACCTGATTGGAGGGATTCAAATTTGGAGCTCTGGGAAAGATGGGAAGATTTGGGAGGCAATGGCACATTTAAGGACTTGGGAGAGGAATTGGAGGCTGGTGATGGGGAGGTAATTTGCAAAGATGGCCGGGTTGATGATGGCAGATTTGAAGAAGGTAGAGAGACAGAACCTGAGAAAAAGAACTTTTAACAATGTCAAAATAAAATGGGAGCCAGGGAGAGAAGGTGGTGGTTCAGTAGTTTACTATGAATCGGACTGAGAGGACAGGAGATGGGTCTAATGGCAAGATGAGCTCAAAGAGGACATGAGGGGAGATAGAAGAGAACATGTTTAAGGCTAGGGCAGGGGTGTAGGCCTTAGAGGAAGTTCAGCCCGGTGGGCTCGGGGAAGGGAAGAAAGTAGGAGAGGCAGCTGATTGGATGGTCTCAATCTTTGTAGCAAAGAAAGCTCCTCCATGCTGCTGGAGGTGAAGGTAGAGAAGACAGGAGAGAGGGATTAAAGAAGTTGGCTTGCAGTAGAGAAAAGAAGTCGGGTGTTACCTTTGCATTACAGGATCCTGGAATAATCAGAAGTTTTAGCAGAGGAGAGTAAGACACAATAATGCTTTATGTGGTCCAGATCTAGGAGTGAATTGCTAAACTAGTTGCCTATCATATTCGTTCAAGTCCTCATACATAGAGTCATAGAGGTCTACAGCACAGAAAAAGGCCCTTTGGCCCATCGAGTCTGCACCGGTCAAATAAGTACCTAACTATTCTAATCCCATTTTCCAGCACTAGGCCCATAGCCTTGTATGCCATGGCATCACAAGTGCACATCCAAATGCTTCTTAACTGTTATGAGGGTTTCTGATTCTACCACCCTTACAGGCAGTGAGTTCCAGATTCCCACCATCCTCTGGGTGAAAAAATTCTTCCTCACATCCTCTCTAAACCTCCTGCCCCTTACCTTATATCTATGCCCGCTGGTTTTTGATCCCTCCACCAAGGGGAAAAGTTCCTTCCTGTCTAGCCTATCTATGCCCCTCATAATTTTATACACCTCAATCATGTCCCCCCCCCAATCTCCTCTGCTCCAGGGAAAATAACCCCAGTCTATCCAATCTCTCCTCATAACTAAAACTCTCCAGCCCAGGCAACATCCTGGTAAATCTCCTCTGCACTCTCTCTAGTGTAATCACATCCTTTCTATAATGCAGATTCCAGAACTGCACGCAATACTCCAGCTGTGGCCTAACCAGCGATTTATGCAGTTCCAGGATAACTTCCCTGCTCTTATATTCTATGCCTCAGCTAATAAAGGTAAGTATCCCATATGCCTTCTTAACCACCTTATCTACCTGTCCCACTACCTTAAGGGACCGGTGGCCATGCACACCAAGGTCCCTCTGATCCTTGGTACTTCCAAGTGTCCTACCATCCATCGTGTATTCCCGTGCCTTGTTTGTCCTGCCCAAGTGCATTACCTCACACTTATCCGGATTAAATTCCATTTGCCACTGATCAGCCCATCTGACCAGCCCATCTATTTCTTCCTGTAATCTAAGGCTATCCTCCTCACTATTTATTTTCCAATTTTTGTGTCATCTGCGAACTTACTGATCAACCCTCCTACATTCAAGTCTAAACCGTTTATATATACCACAAACAGCAAGGGACCCAACACTGATCCCTGTGGAACTCCACTGGACACATGCATCCAGTCACAAAAACACCCCTCGACCATCACCCTCTGCTTCCTGCTACTCAGCCAATTCCGGATCCAATTTGCCAAATTGCCTTGGATCCCATGGGCTCTTACCTTCGTTATCAGTCTCCCATGCGGGACCTTATCAAAAGCCTTGCTGAAGTCCAAGTGGACTATGTCAAATGCATTGCTCTCATCTACACACTTAGTCACCTCTTTGAAAAATTCAATCAAATTGGTTAGACATGATCTCCCCTTAACAAAACCATGCTGACTGTCCCAGATTAATTCTGTCCCTCAGAATTGCTTCCAGTAGTTTCCCCATCATTGAGGTTAGACTGACTGGCCTGTAGTTCTCTGGTTTATCCCTTCCCCCTTCTCGAATAATGGTACCATACTGGCTGTCCTACCTTTGATTTAAGGGAGTATGACCAGGATAAGAGAGAGTAGTGGTTTTATTGGGTGTCTAGGGCCTCAAAGGTGAAGTTGAGGGTGTGATTGAGCAAAGACGTAGCTGCAGAAATATCGTGGTGAACAAATGGTCAGAGACTAGATTGTTAGAATTTTGAGAGTGCAGATGTAAGTGAATTGGGAGGGAGATTTTTTTTCCCTGGGGCAGATAAAGAAGAAAATAGGATTTGGAGGCAGAACAGGATGTGGGTGGTGAGTGATTCAGGGGCTGATCTGAGATGGCCTTATCTGCCTTTGATGAACCCAGCAAGACCACACGAAATGACAAGGACAAGGGATTGGCTGTGTATATGAGTTGGAGAGTTTACATAGAGGATGAGATTAAGAGAGGATAGCGGGGCAGTGAACTCAGAGGAGAGAGAACATGATGAATTGAGACAGAGTTGAAAGCATCTCAGATGAGAAGCCACTCAGTGCAGAAGCTGAGGGAGGAAAACAGTGAGGATAGTTAACTGAGAAAATTTCCTGGAGTGGACATTTATGAGGGGTGCTTCTATTTTGTTTTTTGAATGAGATATTGAATCTGTAAGGTTGTTGTAAAAGATTGCATTTCACTTATTTTACAGGAGAGCAAGGGAGTTCTCCCTTGTATCATTGCCAATATGTATCCATCAACCAACATCAATTAACCAGGTTATCTGATCATTATCATATTGTGTGTGTTAATTAACTGCCACATTCCTTACATTAGAACATTACAACAGTAACTATACTTCCAAGCACTTCATCGACTGTGAAGTGATTTTGAGCATCCTGAAATTATGAGAGGTGCTAAAATGCTAGCCTTTCTTGGTATGTTTAACCAGTCAAAATACCTTGGAGTACATCATTCCAGGTATATTCTTACTTGCCCATTCTCCCAATGCAATTACTCCACAGCTACAATAACTAAGGGAAAAATTTTTCCCCTGTTGTGGGGGGTGGGAAGTGTGGGAGCGGGCGCGGGTGGGCGCACCACCATTTTACATGGGTGGGCCAATTAAGGCCCACCCAGTTTGACATCCACCAGGAAGCGCTATGCACTCCCTGTGCGGGTCGGGGGGATTCCCTCAGCTGGGAGTTCGCTCTTTCATGCACGCGCACAAAAGAGCGCACTCGTCTCCCTGAGGCTAAGTTCTGCCTCAGGGAGTTCGGCTCCAAATTAAAAATTGTTATACAAATGATAGAAAAATTTCCCTGACATGTCCCCTCATGTGACACTGTCACATGAGTTGAGGCATGTCCATAACTTTTATTGAAACCTTTATTAAAAATTTAAATAACCTCATGAAACCTCATCCCGCCCATGGATGAAGTTTCATGCTTTTTCTGAAGCCCGCCAGGGCTCCTGGCCTTAAGGTTGGATGGGCAGATCCATTAATGATTTTAATTAGTTTGTCAATGGCCTCAATTGGCCATTGACAGGTTGGCGAGTGCACAGCTGACTCGGCCGTGCCCCTGCCGACCTGAAAATGGAAATGACACGGGGTGATGCTGGGAGTTCCACCCGATGTCATCCTGCATCATTTTACACGTCGGCGAGCGGGCCCCACCCCCGCTCGCCAACTGGAAGATCCTGCGCTAAGTTTGGGAGACTTATAACTGATCAAGTTGTCCTTTGACAATTTTCTCGAAAGTGCTAAATGATCATTGCTGTTGATGTGTCATGATTGTCTGATAATATTACCAAAACTATCTTATTCATATGCAGCACAAGTTTTAATAGCATTTCATTATAATTTATGATAGATCAGAAAAATAGGTCCCTTTTGTATTTTTTGATAAATGAATAATTTCCAGTACTTTGTGATGAGCTGAATTTCCTCCAAGTATAAAATAAGGTTTTCAATCTATCTTAACTAAGCCTATTATATTTTATATAGAATTTATTCATTTTTCTTTTCTAAAATGTTTGTCAATCTTTTTTTCAGCTTCTCTCTTAATCCAATCATATCATTCATTTTGCTTTCCAAATTTTTTTAAAATTAAAAGTGAAGGAATTCAGTGGTTTCTACTTCCTGGTTTGCTGTGTGTGGATATTTCAATGTGATTGGGTAATTACTCATTTGCTGACATCACTGCTGCTGCACACCAAGATATCACCCAGACTTGGTGCCATTGGCTAAATCTGCCATTGGAAAGGGAGAACATCACACCATGCAGATTGCTAGATCTTTGTGGGCCGCTTTCTTTGAGGTCAGTGGCGAGTATCCTTGTTTCACTGCCAGCCACAAAACCTGGGTCATGGGCTCCAAAGAACTGAGCCACTCTCCCCACCTCCTGAAATAAATAAATTAATGTCATAGATAATTAGTACTAGAGTAACTATCTAAACTGAAGTTAGTGCTACAATTGTTTGATAATCCAAATACAATGGATAAATCATTTTCTTGACCTCACTAACATATTTCAGTTTTCATAAGAAAAGTGTCCATAAAGTTTTCATAGCGAACTTATTCAGGGTTCATAAGTGTAAGTGTGTTGAGTTCCACTGATCTGTGAACGTCATGACAATCACCCCAACATCTGACATCAAAGGGCCGCTGTCACCTGCAATTGCCTTAGAAGATCAGTAATCACATACAAAAATGTTGCTGGAGGCAATTGCCAGGGTTGTTCCAGCTTATTAGTTGTGTTGCATTTCCACTTGAACTGTTGATAGGATTACACTGTTCTTGTCATAAGGAAGGTAAAAAAATAGAAAAAGAAATGCATTTATATAGCATCTATTGCAATGTCAGAACTTCCCAAAGTACTTTACACTCGAAGAACTATTTTTGAAATGTAATCACTGTTGTAATGTTGTCAATTAAACATGAAAATTTCTACAATCTCTATAATGTTTTAAAAAATATCTTGAACCTGAATGCATTTCCTGTCAATTTTTTAAATTATGAATTGTGTATATATATATATATATATATATTTATATACTGAAGATGGTCTATGTAAACATATCTTGCTGTAATGATACGCTCAAGCCAGGGGAAGTGCTGCATTGTCACTACCAGCAGGAGAGTTTTATTTAAAATATGACAAGTTTACATCAGCCATTTCCATTATCATTGTGGACATGGGACATTATAACAGAAACATAAAAATAAGGATAGAATGTATTGCTTTAAGATGGGAACTGCCTTACCTTTGGATGTCCTAGTCTGATTACCCACTGCTGCATAACTTGAAGACAACACTTGGGCCTGGAATTTTGTCCGAGAGTTGAGTACACAGAGTCAGGAGAGTTCCCAGCTCTGTGAACCCGACTTTTAAAAATAGCTACCCGGACATCAGATTTTTGGTCTGGGTGGTGGGGATGGGGCAGGCTGTATTAGTATCCTGGGTGGGCAACCCTGGAAGTAGTGAGGAGGATGCCGGGTGTGGAGGTGGGCTGTCTCCAGCACTGTGTCCAAAATTTTTTTTGAAAAGAATAAAACATAAAACATCCCTCTGGGCCTCACCCCTCACATCACCTCACACCTCACACTCCCCATGCACCATCCATGCCACCTCATGCCCTGTACCCACCCTCCATAACCCCACATACCCTCCATGTGAACCTATGTCACTGTACCAACCCCCCATGGCTCCTCATATCCTCTGTGCGAATCTATGCCCCTGTACCCAACCCCATGGCCCTTTATAGCCTCTATAACAACTTAGTGCCAACACACACCAACTCAGACACCTCAGCCACCACCCTTTGCTCCTGACATCTACGTGCCAACTCATCCAGTATCCACCATAGGCAGACGTCAGGGCCCATGCAGAGATGAGATAAAATAAAGTTCTGTAAAATAAAGTTCTAAATGTCTATTGCAGATTTCATACTGAAAAAAACATTCTCATTCATAAAAATCATTTCGTATACTTACATTCCTTCAACTACATTAATCGTTATAGCAACAAATATTTAATTCAGTGCACAATCCTTATAACAACAAGCATTAGAATTCATAGTCCCACTTCAAATCATCTATAACCACTTGTAATTGTCAATCTGAATGTGAAATGGCAGGCACCCTACTGTGATAATAGATGGTTGTAAAATCAGTCATGCAGCAGTAATCCAGTAATGGAAGCCCTCAGGCTTTGTCAACAGACAGAGTGAAATAGCAAGCAATGTTTTTTTTAACAGTCGAGGTATTTTTTTCATAGATTCAAAGCCTAGGACTTTTAAATGCCTTGACAGCTGGACAGTTTGACAGCTCCATGCGCTTTAACAGTTTCTCTTGACATTTTTGACAGTTCCTCTTGACACTTTTGAGAGGTCCTCTTGACAGGTCCTCTTGCTGTTTTTGCCAGGTCCTTTTGACAGTTTTGACAATTGATTTTGATAGGTTTGTTGACATCTCCAATGAGCTTGAGTTTATATATCTTTTACACATATTTATGCCTAATTTTAACAATTCCAAAGGGCACCTGACCTCCTCCAGAGGGCACCTTATCTCCCACAAAGGTGCCCTAAGACCAGACCCAAAGGGGTACCTTACCTCTCCAAAGGCTACCCTGGGTATCCGAAGAAATGCATAAAGTTCAGACCTGCTCTTACCAAGTCTACAGCTGATGATTTAAATGCCAGCTGCCTCCGTGAGCCACGCATGCACGAAATGCGAAGACCCTCTCTTCCTGCCCCCTCCCAAAAATGGGAAGTGCCGTGTTCAGGGATGGGACTTATGATTTTCAGGAACTTCCACCATTTTCGCCATGGCGGCGAGGCTCCCCATCATGGCAAAAACCCAGGTCCCTGTCATGATTACCCTTGTACAATGCCTTTGGAGATTGACTAGTCAGAAAAAATTTTCTTATTGGGAATGAGTAATTTTGGAAAAGCAAATAATTGAAACAATTGCAAATATTTTGGTCTGTGGAAAATACCTTCTTTTGTTTGGAATTTTACCCAGTTAAAATCTAATATAGAATGCAAGAAAATGAGAATCATACATTGCCAATGTGTGCATGGATTAGGGGTGCAATTATCCAGATTTCTCATTACCTTCATATGATGCTAATACCAGAACCAAGAAATCTTATTGCTAGACTATAATTAATACGAGATGGAGCATTTGCTGCAGTGTATCAGCAAAACTGAACACACAAAGCAATTGGGATTAAAAGACAAGGTTCCAGGAAGTGGAGGTCATGATTATAAGTGTGGCAGGGTCTCTGAAAATGAGGAACAGGATGCCTCAACAAAAACACTTCTAATTGCACATACTTGGATTCTGTAGATATTAAAGACACTTATCTTCAAATTGTTATGTAGTGTACACTGACAACTTTGGACTCTATACATATCCGAAAATAGTACTGAAGTTACAAAGAAGCAGGATAGGGGATAAACAGCAAAGTCATTCAGCTTTATTGATGCCTTGTTCAAATTTCCAAAGATTCCAAAGATTTTGCATTATCTGTACAAATTGTGTTTGTGAGCTCATTTCTAGTTCAATCTTGGACCCACAGTGGAGCTTAGATTTTTCAATTGGCATTAGATCATTTATTTAAACCAGTTAACACTGGCATTAAAATAACACCAATTTGAAAATCTAGTAAATGGGCGGAATTTTTCATTGTGGAGACTAAGTCCGGTGGCGGGCATGATGGTTGGCATGATTCCCGCTGGACGGCGGGCTGGTGAACACGGGCGATCTGCCACTTTTGAGCTCATTAATTGAGCATCCACAAGGAGCTTGGCAAATTTCATGGCGGGCGGGAAGGAAGTTGCCCGCTCCAACATTACCTCATGGGGTCGAAGGTCCTGTCATCATATTTAAAAGGCACCTGGACAGACATTCACTCACTGCAGGCCAGGAGCTCTGCACTACTCCTCCAGAATCCTTACAACCACAGCTTGTACTGGAGAAGCTGGCAGATGTGAGCAACCAAATCTCAGGATATAAGAGCACCGCTGGCGATATACCCATGGTCAGACCAATGCTCACCATTGCAGTGGTCCATGTTCACCAGCTCCTTGACTTCTGCCTCTTGCTGTTCAGGCCCTTATTCCTTCTGGTCCTGTGTCAACCAGCGACAGGCCTTGCTACTCCTCATCTCGATGAGAGGCAGTACCAAGGCATGATTGCCTGCAGCCCCATCATTGACACATCAGTGGATGTGTGAACAAATTGAAGTGATACATTCAGTGAGCATGTCCTTTACGAGTTTTCCTCCATCTGAAAACCAGCAAGCCAGTGCTCAGCCCTTTGCCTGGCCTCCCTCTAGATGTGGCATCCCCACTCCACCTCTTCCAGGTAAAGGACATCCTGGAGGACCAGAAATTGGTGTTCCTCCCGTTTTTGCGTGAATGTGTATGGAGACATTGCTCTTTGGCCAGGGTAATGAGAGCCATGTGCAAGAAGCCTCACTCGGACACTTTTCTACTTGCCTCCATTACCCTCGAAACTCTATAAAGAGACCATTGCCTTGGCAGCATAAGCCCTTGTCAGCCATTACCAATCACCTGGGAGGATGGAGGTTTGGAGTCATGTGTTGGCTACCTTCCACCAGCCGTGCCCCTTGGAGGCATCCACCTCCCTCTGTCCCTTCATCCCTGCCTCTGACTGCAGCCGATGGCAAATGACACAGAATGAATGGCAGCTCCACACCTTGCTGGGATTTCGATGTTATGAGACCTATGAGTTGGAAACAAACCTGCTCCAATGTAGGTTTCATCATAGAGAGAACACAAGTGAGCATCTTTGACATCCAGTTGCCTCTTAATTATTAGGGTGACTTTTTAGTTGACCACTTGTGGTGACCTTGAACTCCACCTACCTGAAAAAACCTTCCTTTCACCTCAAGAGATCTCACAGACTGACTTAACTGCGTGGTCAAGGTCAGATTTTTAAAATGATGCGCATCACCTGTCAAACTCACTCCACCACCTTCTACCCTCCCCCTTTCACCCACCAACTTCCCTCCATCACCATAGACCCGCCCAATATAACCATTCCTCTCCCTACTGTCACCCTTGAACCTCCCCCCATTACTCTGGGCTCTATCATGTTCCACCTCCTCATGCCTTCCCTCCTCTCAGAGCTGACATCTGTTACCACCCCCATGCCCACCCTGACCTTGACCCCTCCCATTATCTGAGCTACCTGCCTTGACCCCCTCCATGACCCACCTGATAAGACCTTCACCTACCAGACTCTCATCACCTTGCCGCATCCCACTCCCTCCTCTGACCGTGACTGTTCTCTCCTATCACCAGTGCCCTGAGTTCTCCCCCCAGGATCCCATGGTCAACATCACTGACACTGGCCTCTAAACCATGCCACCCTGCCCCCTTTCCCGGACATTCCCCCCTTCCCTGCTCCCCCCACCCCCCTACATTCCCCAAATCCTCTCCACCCCACTTCTTTTGTCACTCTCCAAAGCGTTCCCCCATAAGCCTGCCTCCCCTGTCCAGCCTTTGCTCCACCCTTCCACCATAGTCCCCGTCCCTTCCAGTCTTTGCCTGCCTCCCTTGTCCAGTCTCGGTGCAACATTTGTTAATGGACTCAAGTGAAATTATGCATGGTTCCCAAGAAGGAGAAAGCAACATCTACTGACCTCAAAGTCATGGAAGAGATGAAGTTCACCGGGTGCATGCAGCTTATATATAGTTATAAAACTGAATGTTCTAAATTCTTACTGGCGGGAACTTAACTTGGAGGATGCATTTGATTCCGGCGAGGTGGCCTTTTAATTAGCATGCATGAGACGCTAATGAACGCAAATGGGGTTGCCCCCATTGTTCGTCAGAAAACGCAACCCAACTTTAACCCCCCTTGAAAATCAAGAGAACAAAATTCGCACAGTTTAACTCGCCATCAGGAAACAGATTTTTTTCTCCCACTGTATTAGGTGCACCCGTCCGGCATTATTCCTGGCACCAGCGGGAGCAGGAAATTCTGGCCCATGTGTTTGCACTAGCTTTGAGCAGAATTGCATAAGTTGAGAAAAGAGTTAAACGTTCTACACTGGGGAAATTTTCAACTTTGCTAAGTTAGCTCATTTCTGAACTATTATTTACAGTTTTATGCTAAATATCACCATTGAAAACGTATTCAGATTGTAAGTCAGTTGAAACTACTTACTGCTAGAGCATTGGACTGAAATTCTGAAGATTCAAACTGATGGACACTTAGATGGATGCAGAGTGATACTTGAGAACTATACATAGTAGTTGGGCATTATCTTTGATATTGTGTAACATGATGTAAAGAGAATTTTCTGAGTCTTGTTCCACTTCTAACACTGTTATACTGAACATGATCAATAAAAATGGAATAACGAACAAGTTATTCATCTGTCTGACCTCCAAGAACCAGTATGGTTCTTTCAAAAAGAAATTGGATAAGCAGTTGTGCGAATTAAACCTGCAGGGCTACAGGGAAAGAGCAGGGGAAAGGGACAGATGGGATTGTTCTACAGTGAGGCAGTATGGGCCAAATGGCCTCCTTCTGTGCTGTAATAATTCTATGGCTCTTCTGTGGTTCTTTGTAGAGCATTGTACTAATAGTTTCCAGTTTTTCCTCTTCAGTTTCCCTCATCTCCCAAAGCTGCCAGCAACCCTTTGATAACTTACCCTCATGGCCATTCCCCATGGCCAGTATATTGAGGTCGGCAAGTGGGGGGCTGGGCCCACTCGCCGACACATAAAAAGATGCGGGATGACATCAGGCGGAACTCCCGATGTCACCCCGCGTCATTTCAATTTTCAGATCAGCAGGGACGCAGTCAAATCAGCTGTGCGCCCGCCGACCTGTCAACGGCCAATTGAGACCATTTAAAAACTAATTATACTAGTTAATGGACCTGCCCGTCCAACCTTAAGGTTGGCAGGCAGGCCAGGAACCCTGACGGGCTTTAGAAAAAACATGAAACCTCATCCACAGGCGGGATGAGGTTTCATGTAGGTTTTTAAAAATTTAATAAAAGTTTAATTAAAAGTGATGGAAATGTCCCAACTCATGTGACAGTGTCACATGAGGGGACATGTCAGGGAAATTTTATTTCTCTACATTTACCATTTTTGAATTTGGCGCCGATCTCCCTGGGGCAGCACTTAGCCTCAGGGAGATGCGTGCGCTCTTTCGCGCGCATGCTTCCTGGAGGATGTCGCACTGGGCAGGCCTTAATTGGCCCGCCCATGTAAAATGGCAGCACGCCCCCAATTGGGGGCGCTGATCAGAGGCACACCTGCACGCGCCCGCTCCTGAACTTGCCCCTCGATGGGGAGAAAATTCTGCCCCATGTGTGAAGAGTAAATGTCACAAGGCTATTAACCAGCTAAACCTAACCTTCACCTGACAACTTAATCTTCTTCTGAAAACCAAACAAATATTTTATAATGCCATTCCCCTGATATTGGTCAGGAGTGGGATTTATTTCTCCCACCAGACCAGAAACAATGACGACAACTGCTATTGCCCTATGACTAACCCATCATTGATCCAGATCAAACCTCAATCCTCTCAACAGAAATTCCTCAGTGCTGCATCGTGCAATGATTCCCCATTAAGTCACAGGGTGACCCAGTTCACATTGCTAGTATTGCACCACATTAGGCTGGAACAGACTCAAACTCAACTCCACAAACAAAAAATTAGAAGGAGCTGGAATATGCATTTCATGCTATAGATGTTTATAAAAGATAGCAGCTTTTAACCAGCATAGCAATATTTCTAATTATTAATATTTATTTTTATTGAGGCAAATGAGCATTCCCATCATTATAATTTTAATTTATGACAATAGTTCCTCAGGCTTCCAAGTCAATGTTATTTTTATAGTATGTGCCTGATTCTCCAACTAAACTTGTGACATATTTTTACAAATGTACAAAAATATTGAAAGTAATGTTTTGGTAAAAGGCAGCAAAAAAGTGTGTAGCACAACCCTAACTTGCATGCAAAAATACTTAAGGAGGATAGGGCCCTTTGTGCATAACAGGATGTTTGTATTTTGATAAAGTGTCATCTGGATTATTATCTAATTCATCAGGAAAGCAGTTTCCTCAACAGAATCTTATTGTGTTGACAAGTTAAAGAAACACAGGCTGTAAACGGGTTTAAGCTCACCTCTACATTGGACAGCAGGGCAGTTGGGCTGCCTGCGTTGCAATGTCCTACATATCATTGAACAGAAGGGTGTTGTTGACGAGCTCCTTATTCTTCTTGCAGTAAGTTCCAAATCTTTAATGTATCTCCAAGGATGAGCATTGAATAAAAACTGCAAAAAGATTGAAGATTTGACACACTCCTTATGTCCAAAATGCCCTCTTTCTGCTCCAAATTAACTTGCATGATTTCCACATGTGCATGATGCAACAAGTAAGATTGATTCGAATTTAGTTGGATGGGAACTAGCATTTACTTGACTAAGATTCAGCAAAGATTTGACAAAATGTTTTCTACTACCACGCATATTATCCTCTGTAAGTTTTAAAAACAAAATATTTGAAGCTATAAAAAGAAGAATTACTAATGAGGTTCACAACAGTAAGTAGTACCAATACACTATAGACAACAATTTGCTTGAATGCAAAAATATCAACCAGTTACTTTTATATAAAAGGCATAGGATTACTAGTGGTCTTGAACATCCTTAAGTATTGGGATTACATTCCATATAGGTTCAAAGGGATAAACACTAGTTTTTGTGACATATGTGTTTTCACCTATGTAAGAAATAGGTGCAATAGCAGGCCATTCAGCCCTTTGAGGCTGCTGCACTATTCAGTAATATCAAGGATGATCTACCTCAACTCATCCTTACCATACTATCCCCATATCCCTTAAAATTCAGATACTAAGGGATTTATCAATCTCTGCCTTGAATGTGCTCAATGTCTGAGCATCCGCAGCCCTTTGGGGTAGAGAATCCCGAAGATTCACAACCCTTTAAATGAAGAAATTTCTCCTCATCTCAGTCCTAAATAGCTGACTCTTTATTAAGAAGTAGAATTTATTCAGAAACAGAACGCCTAGTTCTGTGACCCCAGCCAAGGAAAACATGCTCCCCATATCTACCCTATCAAATCCCTTAAGAATTTTAAATGTTCCAATGAGATTACCTCTCATCTTTCTAAACTTGAGGGAATATAGGCCTAGTCTATTTGATCTCTCCTCAAATAGAACAATACCCTGAACCCAGAAATCTACTGAACCTTCAGATTATATTTCCTGACTTCACCCCTGTTTAGTTCATCTGTTGCTGAAACCCTCATTCATGCTTTCATTACCTTTAGACTTGACTAAATGCAATCTTGGGTAGTCTCCAACATTCTACTCTCTGTAAACTTGATGTCATGCAAAACTCTGCTCTCTGTTTCTAAGTCATGATCATATTGAATGGCAGAGCAGGCTCAAGGGGCTGAGCAGCCTACTCATGGTCCTAATTCATATGTTTGTATGCTAATTTGTACCAAGTCCCATTCCCCATCACCCTTATGCTCACTGACCTTCATTGGGCCCTGGTCAAGCTATGCCTTGATATTAAAATTCTCTTGCTTGGTTTCAAATCCCTCCATGGCCTCATGCTCCCCACTAGCTCTCTAATCTCCTCTAGCCTAACGACACTCCAAGATATCTGGCTCCTCTAATTTTGTCCTCTTGTGCATCCATAATTTTAATGCTCCACCATTAGTGGCCATACCTTCAGTTGCCTAGGCCTCAAACTCTGGAATACCCTCCCTACCCTTCCCCTCTTTTCTACCCTGCTTTCCTCCATAAAGCCACTTCTTAATACTTATCTCTTTGATCAAGCTATTGACCTAATGGGTGGAGCCTTGTGGAGGCAATGATTGACTTGCTTACCAGCTGGAAAGGTGGTGCGAGCCCCCTATCGCTTCCTTTCAGGAAGCCCCACCACAACTTGTGCCAGTCAGGCACTGAACAGGCCAGCGGCAGGCCTTTTCTGGGATCAAGTACCTTGGGGTGGTGCTCCTGTCTGCTGAGAACTGTCGTCCAATCAGAGGCCGGCAGCTCTTCTATATTCAGCAGCACCACTAGGGAGGCAGTGGCTGCTACCAGTACAACACCCACCCAAGGCCTTGGATCAAACAAGGACTCGGGCGAGTGATGGCGGCTCTCTGCGAGCTCCACCATCCCAAAGCTGGGTCCCTTGATCAGGCATTGAGTACCTTTGAAAAAAGAACCCCCCCACCGTCCCCACCCCCCCCAACTTTCCCAGGAGTTGCAAAAGACACCAGAGTTTGCTTGTCATGCTCCCTACCTGGCGAATCTCCGCTCGCCATTGGGTCAACACCAGCGACGGTGGATGAGACCATTAAGTGACCATTCACTTGCCACTTAAGGGCCTCAATTGGCGACGGAGTGAGAAGGCCGTCCACGAGCCTTCCCACTACAGGCTTAACAAGAGTAGAGGTGAAAAGGCGTAAGGGCCCCTGCCATCCGCCCTCCCACCTGATAAAATACCCCCCGCAACCAAACTCCACCTAATATCTCCTTATTTGGCTCGTCATAATGTGTTTTATAATTCTCCTGTGAAGCGCTATGAAGAGGGACATTTTATTACATTAAAGTTGTGAAATGAACACAAGTTGTTATCTGAGGAAAGGAAACTAAAATTGTGTATCGAACAGTACCTAATCTAAATCATAATGCACAAAATGTTATGTATAGATTCAGTTATTGTTGTGAAATATCAATTTAAAATTTCAGAAAGAAGAGGTATCACCCTGTTCAACAATTGGGAGAATGACCACTTTACTTCATAATCTACTAATTCAGTTGCTGAATGGTGGTTTTGGAATGTGACAATTGTTTGGAAGTCAACTTGATTGGTGCAAGAAAAAATTGGAGCCGATCCAAATGCAGCTGAGACATCAATCATTTATTAATTTTGCAGCACTTAATGCGCTACACAATCATCATAAATGACAAAAGGTTCATTAATCCATCTGTGAATTGGTCAATTTGACAGAAATTGGCTCAACAAGATTTGCGTAAACTTTGGCTGGAATTTTCCGCACCCATTGGCAGCAGACGTGTTTGGCGGCACAAGCGGACAATATGGCGAGAAGGCCAAAAATCGGTTTTACACCGTTGTGAAACCAGTTTGCAATCTTCCACTCCACCTGTCAATGGCAGGCCACGTTTCCCGCCGTCCAACGTCAGGAACTTAATTTTAATGCACTTGTGCTTCCACCCTGGAATCATCCCCCCATGTCAAATTTACCCCCAATGTCGGGTGACTTCAGAACAGCATGCTTCACAACTGCCTTTAAAAGACATGCACCTGGTGAGCAGAACTTCAAGGGGAACTCGGAGGTGAGGGCACACAGCATTGCGCAGCGCTCGCGCACATCACCCATAGGACATAAAGGAAGAGGTGCGACGTATTCAGGGGGCACAGGTAAGTCACCTTTTCCCAGCTCCAGTGCGGGTGAGGCTGGGAGTGTGGGGGCAAAGCAGCACAGACTGATGGAAGTACACAAGCACATGTCAGGGGGTGAGGGAAGTGGCCACACACTTGTAAAAGCTTGTCAAAAGTGAGCATTCTTCCGCTGCTGAGACCGTTCAGCAGCAGCTCCATTGACATGCTTGGAGTTGGGCCCCTGAAGCTTTTCTGCCCACTCAAGCAACGCAAAAGCATGAAAGGGCCACCAAATCCTCCAGAACTTTTCACCCCTCAGGTGCAGACTGCAAATTAATGTGCGTTTTAGGGGACAGTAGAACAATTGGTCGACTGGGCAAGTTGTAGAGTCCCCTTGCGAAAGGTGGCCGTGGCGCAGTCACTGGTGGAGGCGCTCACAGCCCCTTACAATGTCTTTATTCAGGTTTGGACCAGTATCCCTCATGGTTCAAGCGAAAAGTGCAGCCTTGCAGTGTGGGTTAGGAGAATACCTGCGCCTGAGCTGAGAGCACAGCATGCAGTCCTGTGGCTGAAGCTGCCGCCAATCAGTCAAGTGGAGTGGAGGTGGCTGGGGCTCAGGCAGCCATGAAACGCACAACACACTTGGCCATCTAAGTGGTGGTCAGAACTCTCCGGCATGCGCGAAGGGGCCTTCAGACTTAATCAAGAGAGATCCTTAGGACACCTATGCTAACCTGCACGCCACTCTCTTTGATCCTGCAGGACGTGAGCATCAGGATCATAGACCTTGGTGATTTAGCAGTATGCCTCATGGCTAACAGGGAGCAGAGAAGAAAAAGAGTGTGATGGAGGCACGTGGCTTACCAATGGTAGGAGCACCACCCTCAAGATGAAAGTGTGGCAGGGCCTCCACATGCAGCTGAAGATCCACAGTGAGCCATTGCTCATAGGCGCCTTACTAGACCCAGGGTCTATAGACACCGCCTGTCAGTCCTGCAGATGACTGAGAACCAGTGTCGCTGAAAACTGCGCATGTCTAGGGAACGGGTCAGTCACATATGCCACCTCTTGCGGGCGCCATGGGAAACAGAAGGCATCCACTGCAAGTGGCCATGAAAGTGACCGTCGCACTCAATTTTTACACCAGTGGCTCCTTCCAGTGCTCCACAGGTGATCTGTGTAGGATCTCGTGAGCCTTTACACACAAGTGTATCCAGGAGGTCACAGACACCATTTCGCGAAGGCATAGAACTTTGTGCATTTCGCCCGGGATCAGGAAATCCAGAAAGCAAGGGCACTGGTATTTCCGCAGATCTCTATACTATCTCTAGAGGGTGTCGCCACACATCATCATAGCTTGCTATACACTACACAGCATGGCACTGCAACGGCGGGAGGACCTGGCTGAGATAAAGATGGAAGAGCTGCACATCTCCTCCGATGAGGAGGACATTGAAGCGGATGAGGGTGAAGAGCTCCTCGAAGATGAGGCTGCCGGCGATGAGGCCATCATACTGGCCAGACGAGGCAGGCACGCTCATGAGGCCCTAATAGCCACGAGATTTGTGGAGAATGATGGCGAGATGCAGTGAGTACAGTACTGATGTCCTCACCTGGGGAGGCGGTGCCATAGTGGTATTGTCACTGGATTGGTATTCCAGAGACCCAGGGGAATGCTCTGGGGACCGGGGTTTGAATTCCACCATGGCATAGAGTCTAATGGTGACCATTAATTGTCGTAAAAACCCATCTGGTTCATTAATGTCCTTTAGGGAAATAAATCTGCTGTCTTTACCTGGTCTGCGCAAATGTAATTGACTCGTAAATGCCCTCTGAATAAGGGCAATTAGAGATGGACAATAAATGCTGGCCTAGCCAGCGATGCCCACATCCCATGAATAAAAAAAAGCCTTGCATCTGTGAACGTTTGACTCCTGTGTGGTTGATGACAGCGGAGATATCCTCAGTGCTCAGGCTCATGGCATGGAGATGCAGCAGAGGCCCTAATAGTTGCTAGATTCCAGGAAGATGATGATGACACGCAGTGATGACACTATTGCCTCCGTGAACGCCTGACTCTGGCTGAGGGCAGCTCATTTGCACTCTGTGATCAGGGTCATATCATGGAGACACAGCCATGAGACTTTCAGTACACCTGATCCTTTGTCAGTATTCAGCACCTGTCCCCTTCAGGAGCACACCGTCACTGGCCACAGATGCTGAATAGATGGGTGCCAGCCCCACCTTAAAGGTGCTGAGGGCACACAGAGAGGATGACAGAACTCTGTGATGCCTGCCCACTATACTCTGGCAGCAATGACAAGCACCATCAAGGTACAGGCATCAGTAATGTGTCCAGTGAGTGTGAAGGCAGACCATCACTTTGGTCTGAGGGTTACTCACTGCACAGGAAGAGGCCCTGGACTGAGACATCTGCCTTTATCTTGTGCAGGAACCAAGGTTTCACATCTGAGTGATGTGAATTCTTGCTCATCATAACAAGGAGCCATAGACAAGGAGACATTCTTGTGAGTTTATTAACAATAGTGGACATTATGTACAAGTAATTAACACCTGTGCCCATGCAGTGTAACTACATCTTCTTAATTTTCCTAACCCTGCCACGACGTCTTGGTGTTTCCTGGACATCCACAGTGGAGGTGGAGGCAGCCTGCTGACTGCTACGTCCTGTCATCTGTAATGACTTTGGCGGGCGTCCTCTGGAGGGCTGAGACCTGGAGAACCCCAGCCTGCTTTAGCAGTCCTGCTTGGGCCAGGTCCTCCTTAGCTCCTTAGTCCTCCTGTGGAGCTGGAGATGATGGGGTCACAGGAAGATGGGATTTGGATCAGCCGGACGTTCCTGGAGTCACCTGGGTGGATGACCTTGGGGTGTCAAGCTGCTGGTCCTCCTCCCTATGGGTGCTCGATGGCCCCTGGCTGCCTCCTTGTGGAGAAGGGGAAGCTGGAGTGAGATCAAGCTACCCCACACCCCTTTCGCATTGACACTGTTGGAGGTCAACTATGGCTTCGGCAATGGAGTTCAGCCCGCGCAGCAGTGCAGGACCAATGTCCTGGATCAAGGTCTCCATAGCAGCCGCCATCCTATCATTGTTGACCTCGGTGCATTAGCATGCCGATGCTATCACCTCAGCCTGAAGGCAGACGGACTCCTCCATCATCCCTTGCAATCTGAGGAGTGCACCAGACATCCCTTCCTGCTGTTCCCGTGATTATATTTGCAGCTCCACCAACTGATTGAGGGCCAAGACCAGAGGCTCACCATCTGACTCAGACTCAGCAGCTTCTTTGCCTCTAGCAGTCTCTGAGTGCCGGTGACCAAGGATGTCCCTGCCTCCACCTCCTGTGGAACAGATTATCTGCTGTGTTCACCAGATTGTGATCCCGAGGTTGTTGTACATTTAGCTCCAACCAAGGTGTGTGTCGCTGCGCTGGTGGAGGGTGTGGGTTAGTGCTGTGACGGTTCTTTAATGGTGCTGCCCGCAGGGTCCTCATCCGAAGTTCTCTCGGTGTTGGTGTCAGGGTCAAGCTTGCCTGAGGGCGATGTGGCAGATGTGCTTAGGACAGAAAGTGGAGATTATTAGTGCTTGGCAGCTGCATTACACACAGAACAGTGGACTCAGAGTAGATTTGACAGAAGGATGATCTGGTACAGGATCCTCACATGGATGCTTGCCACCAATCTCACCATTAGTCCATGTCCCCTATGGCCAGATCCAGCACATGACTCTCGAACGGAGTGAGGACCTTGATATCTGCCTCCACCCTGGCCTGGGGCCACTCCCGTTGAATGGAGAGAGTGTGAGCAAGGCACATGTCAGGCCAAATGAGAAGGATGCCAGGCATGCATGTGTGCTGAGTGGAGCCATGGATGGGATGAGGAGGCGATTTCCAGAGGAGATGAGGCCAGATGGAGATTTGAGAGTGTGTGTGACAGAGTGAGTGGTGATGTTCCTTGAGCTGGCAGTGAGTGAGATGCCAGTGAATGTGTGATGGATTTTTGAGTGGGTGAATTGAGAGTGCTGAAATGGTGACACGGATGAGATCATTCATCCTTTTTCTGCACTGGATGGCCGACGTCCTTTGTGCAGCGTTGGCACTGACCACCTCTGCCACTGCCTATCAAGCCAGACTGTTGTGACTGATGGGCCTCCTGCAGCCAGAGCGGGGGTAGAGGACATCGTGGCGGCCCTCCCTCCACGGTGTCCAAAAGGCATCCCAGGGACATGTCACTTAATCGGGAGGAGGGGGAGTGCTGCACTCTTCTTGGCATTTGGGGCATGTCTTCACTGGAGCAGTCCTTTGCTACAAGCATTGAAAACTGTGAGCGTGGCTGCAGTTGAAATATGGTGCCAGAGTGAGGAAGCAGTGAGGTAACAGCATGGTGGGCAAATCGGAGGCCGCCCACCAGTGGTCCGGCTATTTCTTGTGAATGCATTGTTAATGAGGCTGGCCGCTGCATCGGGAAGGGGACAATATGGCGCAAAGATCAGCCATTGTGGCCGCCGAGTAAAACGTCAGTTTTCATACCCGCTACCACACTTAGTGCAAATCTGGGATGATTCCTACCTTTCTCTTCCACACCACGCTCTAGAGACCCAGATAAGTCCAGTTCTGGAGAACAATTTTTGGTGGGGCAATGTAACTTTCAAATATGCAATGAGGCAACAAGCTTGTGAATGTCAAGAGACCAAAGTATCTGGCAGAAGAAATGTCAATTGCCCTGTACTGGGAACCATCCGGAAATGTGATTTAAATCGCAAACTTCCGATGGTTCTGACCGTCCTACAGCAATAGTTACCCAGAAAAAGTTCTAAGAATTAAAACCACTTCTAGCTTCTGGGTAACTATAGCAATGACCCACCCTGACCCTCCACAGTACTCCCCCACCTCCCAGACCACCCACAGGATGGGAATAACCTGAAAAGGAGAAAGTTGCCCAACTTGCTCTCTCCCTGCCTTGTCTGAAATTCAGTGTAGTTATCAGTATCAGCTAGAAGTCCTCATTTCAGTATAACTTGTCTGTATTTTGAAACCTGACAAGCTGAGACGAGAGAGAGATCCCAAGGACATTGATCCCGCACTGTTCTCCTCCACACCGAAGGTCCTTTGGAAAGGACTTCCAGACACCTACCATGACCAGTGATCCACGGGACTCTTCCCACCCCCTACTACCCCTCTCCAACTATCGCCCACAGGACTCCCCCTATGGGATTCCCCCCACCCCCACTACAGTCCGACTACCCTCCACAGGACCTCCCCAATCCCATCCAACCTCACACGAGACTAACCCCACGCCCCCACTACACCCCGACCGTCCTCCTCCCCCAACCTGACTCAACCCAATACCCCCACTCCCACCCCAATCCTACCCACTTACCTTATATGCTTATCTTCTCCCTGGCTTGTGAAAGTAGCTGGACCTTTAAACTTACTTGCTTTACGGCAGCTCGGGCCATGAGAAAGGGGGCATGGCTTAATACTTTGACTGTGCTGACCTCTACTGTGGGCCTTGGAAACCCACTGCACTGAGGCGATCTCACCTAGCCTGAGTTGGAAGGTCGGGCGTGATAGGAGTGGCTAGATTTCAAGGTAAGTAATTATGAGCAGAGTGGCAATCTGACCCAGTTGCTTACTGTCCCTACGGGAGGTCTGGGAAAGCTAAATACTGCAGCCTTGGCTGGGAAGAAGGATCTATCCAGTAACATAAAAGCAAAATATTGCAGATGCTGGAGATCTGAAATAAAATCTATCCAGAAACAGCTCCTAACAGCTAAAATGAACCTTTAAAAAGCTTTTATTCAATGTTTCAATGTTTTGCTTTCAGTTTTGAAGTCCTGCAACCATTTTCCCACCTAAGTAGGTGGAGCTTAAGTAATAAAAACAGAAAATGTTGGAAAAACTCAGCAGAGCTGAAGAAGACTCATACAGGCCCAAAACATTAACTTTGTCTCTCTCGCTCTCTCCACAGATGCTGTCAGGCCTGCTGAGTTTTTACAGCATTTTCTGTTTTTATTTCAGATTTCCAGCATCTGCAGTATTTTGCTTTTATCTTGGAGCTTAAGTAAGCCGGGGGTGGTCGGGTGGGGTGGGGGGGTTGGTGGGGGGGGTGGGATGTGGGGGTGCCATTTCTACACTCCACCCTGCTCTCATGCCCACATGTCCGTCCTTGGCTTGCTGCATTGTTCCAGTGAAGCTCAAAACAAACTGGAGGAACAGCACCTCATCTTCCGACTAGGCACTTTACAGCCTTCCGGACTGAATATTGAGTTCAACAATTTTAGATCATGAACTCTCTCCTCCATCCCCACCCCCTTTCTGATTTTTCCTCCTCCTTTTTGTTTTTTCCAATAATTACATCGATTTTTCTTTTCCCACCTATTTCCATTATTTTAAAATGTATTTCCATCCATTGTTTTATCTCTACCTTTTAGCCTTTTTCAATTCCTTCACCCCACCCCACCCCCACTAGGGCTATCTGTACCTTGCTTGTCCTGCTTTCTACCCTTAATTAGCACATTCATTTAGATAATATCACCACCTTCAACACCTCTTTGTCCTTTTGTCTGTGACATCTTTTGGTTATCTCCACCCATCACTGGCCCTCTATCCAGCTCTCTTGTCCCAACCACCACCCCCCCCCAGCCCTTAAACCAGCTTATATTTCACCCCTTTTCTATTTTTCCTTAGTTCTGTTGAAGAGTCATGCGGACTCGAAACGTTAACTGTGCTCCCTTCCACAGATGCTGCCAGGCCTGCTGAGTTTTTCCAGGTATTTTTGTTTTTGTTTTTGTAAGCAGTAACCTATGACCAGCTAAGGCAGTGGCCACTAAAGGTACTGCAAATCAGAGCAAAATTAACTCTAAAAGAGCTGGGGGGAATCTGAGTTAAAAGCTCCAGATAGCATCAAAAATCCTGAAAAAAGTTAAAGATGATCACAAAATTTCCAATATTTAATCAAAAGGCAATGGATCTCCCATCTGAATTTACTTTGTTCCAACAACACGTCAAGCTGTCTTTTCTGGAACTCAATATTTCTGAACCAGATAAACAAGCCATTAAAAACAAAATTGCTATAAGCAATGAAGGCCTTCACAGGCTGAACTAATCAGGTCTGTCCGACGACTATCTTCAAAATCCATTAAAAATATGGTCAATGCTCGAAGTTCAATTACGAAAGAAGCTCAACTTCCAAATTCACTGTCTGGAATTGATGTCTTTTAGGCAACAACCATCAGAGACCATTGACCAATTCACAAATAGGTGCAGAGAGTAGGGGCATGGTTGCAAATTCACAGCAGCCGAGCTAGCTGACTGAATAATTGAGTTTGTAACATCATCTACCCTAATGGAAGCATTCCAAAAAGACCTCTTGGACCAACCCAAAGATTACAGTGTGGAAGCATTACTACAAAGTGGATGCAAGTATGAAGCCATACTACTGGGTAGGCAGAGTCAATAGACTATGCATAATTTGTCCACCATTGGCACAATAGCCAACACAGGTAAGCCTAGTAAGCAACACAGGCGATGCAGCCCCTTACATGGTCTCCATACCTAGTATCACGCTGGCACTGAAATTCATATGCCACATTACTCATTTATGTGATAGGCAGGATATCTTTTTGGCTTGATGGTACCATCCTATTAGTGGTGAATACCACTTGAGTTACTATTACATAGTAGCACCGTGTAACAGCTAGCTTCACCTGTTGCTCAAATTTTTGAAATATCTTGCCATTTCAGGGCACTTTTCAGAGCCGGAAGTAGTGGCCTTAGGTACTTTCATGAGTTTGCGCAATATACAGAGCAAAATAATCTGATCAAGGTAGCCATTATCCTGCAGGATGCTTTGGTGCACCCTATTTCAGCATCAAGATTGCATGGTGAGCAAATAGCTCAGGCCCTGTTTATGATGTTGCCGATCAGATCAATCTTATCGCATGTGGAACTGTAAGAATCCCAAAGCATATCTTGAGCAGTGAAGGTAGGCTTGTGGTAGACCGTGGTAGAGAATCCCCTGGCAGATTTCTCAACTAGTATGTCAAGGAAGGGGAGTTCATTTGACTGCTCCATTTGAAAGGTGAATTTGAGTGCAGGATGGAGCCCATTAAGACATATGAGTTACGTGCAGTTACAGATTTAAATATAGCAAACCTATCATCCACATATCGGAAACACACATTCCAACATTAGATGTGATTCGGCAAATGGACAACATTTGCTGAATAATCCTCAGTGTGCTAAGAATTACGCTGGCAGCCAATTTAAGATCATCAGTCGGGCTTGCAGTGTGGTGCATTTGCTTGTACTGGAAGCTACATATATTAATACACAGGGCCCTGTTCTTTTCAGATAAAAAGAACATGTACATACTTTTTGCCTGTTTCAGCTAAACAAAGTAAGTGAAAGCCATTCACTGATTCATTCCTCTGGGCAATGTTTTGACCAAATAGAGTCAAGCCGCCTGGTTTACATTTCAAACAATGCCTGGCAGTTAAATGTCAGTCACCATCAACCAATGCATTCTCCGTGGCAATGCCTCTACCAATCAGAGTCCACTTGCCAACGTATCAGCACTCTCTTCTCATACAGTATAGATTGTTGTTCCCTTTAAATTTGATATTCTTGCAAATTGTCCTGATAAGTGCAAGACGAATGTCTCTTTTTTTTGGAAATTATTAAGTTATGTTCTTCAGAAATGGTGAGCATGAAATGCTATTGGCGTACTTGATTGATAGTCATGTAGCAGTTCTTACATAGACTTGCATAATATTTTTTAAAATTCATTCATGGAATGTGGGCATTACTGGCATGACCAACATTTATTGCCCTTCCTTATATGTCCTTGAGATGATGAGGTTGACTCACCTTCTGAACAGCTTTATAGGCTTTCTAGGCTACATGAGTAAAGCTTAATGCTTCTCCTTCTTAATGAACAACTCTAGGACTGAAAATTTAAAGAACTATTTTCACAATTGTTGATTACTGAAATGTTTTAAGATGTGGCCTCTGACCAATTATTTTAATTCTGGGGCTTTGCTTTGGTACTGTGAGTCTCCCATCAGTTCAGAGAGTGGGGTGCACTGTAAAATTTAAGGTCTTCATTTATTTTGTTTCCACTGTTGGGTACAAGCATAATTCTGTGCACAAGCTGTACTCATGTATAAACCTGAACTTCTTTGCAAAGTGAGGCATGGCGTGTATTTCTGATAATGGAGTAAAGCAGAAAATCATAAAGCATGACAGTGGTTGACTATCAGGCAGCCCGACCTCCCAGGACTTTAAAATATTCATTGTGAGCTGGTAGCCGTATTGCACTGGTGATAGAGATCAGTAGAAGAAGAGACCAGCACATAGCAATATGTCAGCAGGCCTTAAGGGCAAAATATTATAGAGATATAAGTACTTAAAGGGTGAATATTGTTGCAGAGGCTTTTTGTGGGTTTGAGGAAACTAAACGCTGGCAAAATGATTGTGGAAGTGGGAAATGGAGTCTTCAGGCAAGTGAAGAAGCAGCATAACATCTGAAATCTCTGACAGATGAAATAACCGAAGGCCTGTTTCATGAGCTGAGTATAAGGAGAGTTGCCCTGTTTTGTATTTCATAGCACCTTTCAAGTATACTTGCTATAAAGTCTAGTCCATGAACGTGTTCTATGTTTGTTGCTAACCCATGCAAAACCCTGACACAACTTTGGAGTTCTTTTGTTGCTTAATTGGATGAATGCTGACACCTCAAGATCTTTTAGCACTACAAATGGTTGCAAATATTTTCTGGGCATTTCTAAAGACTGGTTCAGGCAAAAAAAAATCTCCCAATGCTAGTGGCTGGTGCAATAAAAGTAGAAGCAGAAAACTGAGCTTGTGAGCAAGTGATTGAGTGGTGTTGCATCCCAGCACCATGTCTCATGCCTAGTCAAGTAGAGGTTGCTTGTGAGGTGCATGTGAGAATTGCTGTATTTGTAACTCCAGTTCAGAGAGTTGCAAGCCTTGAGGATAATAGGTAAGCTTGGCAGGAGGCCACAGCTAGGTTCAAAACTGCCTCACTTATATAAAGAAAAATCAAAGAAGAGAAAGAAAATAACAGATAGCTTTCAATCTAGTGCCATGTGTTCTAATGGCTTGCCTCTTTTCTCTTTCACTCCCACAGTAGAGTACAAAAACAACGTGCACAGCTTATGCAAGTTGTGTTGAAATAGCATTATATAGTTAGGGTTAATGCCACAATCTTGCAATACTATCAAGGAAGCTGTACTTGAACAGAGTGCAGGTCTGAAACCTTAGACCCAATTTGCACTTTCTGCACACAGGACAGACTACCAGGATCACAGAGATATGGAATTAGTTTCATTAAATCACTTTTCAGTCACTGTAGCCCTGATACGTCAGCCTGCCAGTGTTGCCAATGGACCAGAACAAGACAGCTACTCATGGGATCCTGTGTCCCTCTCTTCAATGCAAGCTTCAGCACAGCTGCACACATTCTGGGAGATTCAGTGGCTTCACATCTCTTGTGAAGGCCTGGCTGCCTCAAACCCCAACTGCCTCCACCCCACTCCACTTGACTGATTGGCGGCAGCTTTGCCCATTGGACTGTATGCTGTGCTCTCAGCTCAGGCACAGGCATTCTCCTAACCCACACTGCAAGGCTGCACTGTTAGCTTGAACTATGTGGGAGACTGGTCCAAACCGGGATGATGACATTTCAAGGGGCTGTGAGCGCCTCCACCAGTGACTGCTCCATGGCCAGCTTTAGCAAGGAGATTGTACAGTGTGCCCAGTTGTCCAACTGTGCTTCAGTCCACTGGAATGCTCATTAGTTTGCAGTCTGTGTCCAAAGGGTGAAAAGCTCTGGAGCACCTGGTGGCAGTAGAGACCCTATTCCAAGCATCTGAATGTGGCTGCACCTGAACAGTCTCAGCTGCAGGGGAATGGTCACTTTATACAAGGTTTCCCTAATGCGTGGCCACTTCCTTCCCCCCACCCCGCATGTGCTTGTGCCCTACCTTTAACCACAGTGTAGCCCTTGCCACCTCTCCCACAAGTTGCCTCAACCGCAAGGCAGCCCTTGCCCCCCTCCCCACAAGTCACCTCAACTGCATGGCAGCCCTTGCCCCCACCCCCAATTCACCTCAACTGCAGGGCAGCCCTTGCCCGCATGCCTCCAATGCGCCTCAACCTTGAAGTCCAGTAGGCGACCCAGGCGAGCTCTGTGCAACGTTACTGTGTACTCACCTCCAAGTTCCCCTCAAAGTGCAGCCTGCCACATGGGTGCCTTTTATATGTCGTTATGAAACAGGTTGGCATGGAATCACGCTGACGTGGATGGATGATCCAGCGTTGGGGGGATGATTCTGGCGGGCTGACCTTATAATGATATACAGATGTATTACAATGAGGTTCCGACGTCCAATGGCGGGAAATGCGGCCCACCATCAATAGGCTGAACAGACGATCGCAAACTGGTTTCACGACACCGTGAAACCGATTTCTGGCCTTCTCGCCATATTGTCCGCTCACGCTGCCGAGCATGCTCGATGCCAGTGGGCACAGGCCATTCCGCCCATAGATATTGGCGCGCTTCATGGTTGGGATGCATTGGACACAACGGAATTAGGGATATTTCCTTTATTGTGGAAGAAATTTTTTTTTTTTGCATTCACTGTTTTTTGAATATCCATGTCTCTGTCCTCACCACTCGGTGGGACATGGCTGAACTTGCAAGCTCAGCTGGTCCTCCTTTCTTTGTGTTAGACGACATTGACCGAAATCACTTTCAGCCGGGATAATGTAGGCGAACTCAAAGCCCTGTTAGGACTCTGCCAGCCCACACCCTGAGATGGACACACATGTCATCAGTACTGACTCTGCCCTTTAGGTCCCTCATTTTCTTACCTTAACTGACTGTCCCCACCACCCTCCCACTACATCTAGGACAGCAGGCCCATCCCACCTCACTCCTCCATGCCCCCGACCCCATCTGTTGACCTCCCCTGGACCCCTTCTCCACTCCTCCATGCCCATGACCCCACTCCACACCCCACCCCTCATCCCTGACTCGCTCTTGCTGGTCCACGGCTCCATGCAAGCTACCCTTCTCCTGTTCCCCTCCCTTGTGCCACAGAGTTCAACACAGAAAACCACTGTCCTCAGACATGACTGCACCAAGCCAACTGTTCCATGCTGCCTTTAAATGAATGCAAACCATGCTTGAGGTTCTTGTGTGCCGCTGACTTAATCCTGAAAGTAGGATGGAATTACACAAAGTTTTAATATCAGTTTCCGTGCATGCAAATGCATTATAAGTCCACCATGGGACGGCATGAGGCCCAGCCCGCCAGAAACACGCCGCTGACTTAATCTCGAAGTTTAAACCTGCCAAGGGGGAAGTGATCAGGACCAGCCTAAATAACTCACCAGCCCCTCCACATTCTCCACTCTTGCAGGCTCCATAAAATTCCCCCCTTAGTACAAGTGGTCAATTCAGCCACAATCAGCACTATTTTCACTATTAAAGCCCTTCAACTGTAGGGGACGGCAAACTCACTTGTCTCCATTGGGTGATTTTTACCATTTCTCAGCTATGCTGATGGCGAAAGTACAATGCGAACAATGACACCCTTACCAGAACAGGGAAAGACCTAGCAGACATTATTTGATTTCCTCCCTTTGGCCAATCACAGAGCGCTGTTAGCTGTGAACACAAGGAAGTTCAGGGCTCGTGTTTTCCTGGCTTGGACTGAGTAGCCAATAATGAGTAATATGCAAATGTGGAGAAGGTGGAAGGATGTCTTTATGTTCTTTAAGGTCTGTTCTAATTTCCTTTCAAATTTTGCCCATTTGTAATTGCGTGCTATTTACAAACAGCTAACAAAGTGCATTATCAAGTAGAATTTGAGGTGTGTGTAAAATTGTCATGTTTTTCCTTAGTTTTCTTTAAATTGTTAATGTTAATGCAGTAGAAATACATCCAACCTAGGCCCAACCATCTTCAGCTGCTTCAGCAATGACCTTCCTTCCATCATAAGGTAGAAGTGTGGATGTTCGCTGATGATTGCACAATGTTCAGCACCATTCACTACTCTTCGGATACTGAAGCAGTCCATGTCCAAATGCAGCAAGACCTGGACAATATCCAGGCTTGGGCTGACAAGTGGCAAATAACATTCAAGCCTCAGAAGTGCCAGACAATGACCATTTCCAACAAGAGGAAATCTATCCCCTTGACATTCGATGGCATTACCATCGCTGAATACCCCACTATCAACATGGACTAGCCATATAAATACTGTGGCTACAAGACCAGAATCAGAGGTCAGAAATGCTGTGGCAAGTAACTTACCTCCTGACTCCCCAAAGCCTGTCCATCATCTACAAGGCACAAGTCAGCAGTGTGATGGAATACTCCCCACTTGCCTGGATGAGTGCAGCTCCAACAACACTCAAGAAGCTTGATACCATCCAGGACAAAGCAGTCTGCTTGATTGGCATCTCATCCACAAACGTTCACTCCCTCCACTACCAACGCACAGTGGCAGCAGTTTGTATCATCTACAAGATGCACTGCAGATACTACCATGACTCCTTAGATAGCGCCTTCCAAACCCACAACCACCACCATCTAGAAGGACAAGGGCAGCAGATAGATGGGAACACCACCACCTGGAAGTTCCCCTCCAAGTCACTCACCACCCTGTCTTGGAAATATATTGCCGTTCCTTCACTGTCAAAATCTGGAACTCCCTCCCTAACAGCACTGTGGGTGTACCTACAACACATGGACTGCAACGGTTCAAGAGGCAGCTTACCACCACCTTCTCAAGGGCAATTAGGGATGGGCAATAAATGCTGGCTCAGCCAGCGAAGTCCACATCCATGAGTGAATAAATAAACAAAAATACAACAAACATTAGTTGAAGATTTTTCTCGGGTGAATGTCAACATAACAAATTTGCAGTAAATCTATATATTTGAAATGAACATAATTATTTCTGAAATTGCATGTAAATACATTCAGTAACACTCAATTTCACAAATCACAAATTTAAAAGCAGCATTTCATTCAGTATAATACAATGAGAGGACATATGATAAAATTCCACTTATCCAGATCATCCCTTAGATCACATATTCTCTGCCCCAACACTTGTCATCTTCTTACGTTACTTTCCTCTAAAATGTCACTGACTTCTGGGGCAGGATCTTTTGCAGTCACTTTTGAGAGGTATTTGAAGGGGCAGAAAGGCCATTTTTACTCTTAAATTTCTTGAATTGTATTAAAGTAACATAAATCGGAAAAAGTTGTGTCTGATGATGATTTGTGTATGGAATGCAGAAGTATCCTGCTACAGTGTTTCAAATGTGGCGTCTGACAAGCATTCTGGAGGTGGCTTCTGACAGAATTTCATGTGTGGTTTTCACAAGGTTTTGGCTGGAATCGTCTGCTCCCATTGGTGGGCAGAAATCGATTTCATGCTGGTGTGAAATCACATCGGGATTATTCGATGGTGTCTGCCATGGCGGATCACGAGTCCTGCTAGAGGCCGGAGTGAACCCGGTTTGCATCCCGCTGATGGCCCAGAGCACATCTGAACAAGCATGACGTGCAGAAGTTGGAACTTAGCATTAGGGTCTGAGAAGAAGATGCTGACCCTGGAGGAACACATGTATCTCATGGTCTCCGTTGATGCTTCGGGCCTGCTTCAGAACTTCACGGGCTTCACCATTGGTACAAATGATCAGCGAAGTTGGCTGGAAGGGCGCAGGAGAGAGGAAGGTCTAGGTGTGAGTGAGAGAGGAAGGTGTACTGGGGCAAGGGGGTGGGGTGGGGTGGGTGGGTGGGAGTTAGGTTGGACAGGGTGAGTGGGTGCACAAAGGTGTCGGGGGATGAAGGTGTCGGGGGGGTGAGGTTGGAATTGGGGGGGGGCGAAGATGTCATTGGGGTGAGTTTGGGAGATGGAAGGGGAGTGTTAGGGGAGGAGGGAGTATGAGGGGGAGGAGGGAATATGAGGGGGAGGATGGTGTAATGGGGGGAATGCTGCAAGAGGGGAGGTAGGTGTAAGGGAGGAGAAAGTTGTAAAGAAGGGAGATCAGAGGGGGGAAGGTGTACAGAGGTAGGTGGGAGTAAGGGTGGAGGAAGGAGTAAAGGGGTTGGTACGTCCACGTGAACATGCAAGGGAGGGGGTCTGTAGAGTCAGTGACTGCCTCCTAGGGGAGCAAACTGAGGGTGGTGTGGTAGGGCGGAATGGTGAGTGTGAGAGGGGGCAGAGGGAGCTGGTAGGTTGGGAACGAGGATATGCATCGGTAGTGGTAAAAGGGGTGGCAAGGGTGATTGGTGGGAACACAGAGGCAAACACGGACCCTGGGGGTGGGAAGGAGAAGGTCGGGGAGGTCAATGTGGATGGGGTTTGGATTCTCAGGGAGGTAAGGAATGTGCACACTCACCTGGACATTTCGGTTAGTAGGTGATGGTGGGGCGGTCGAAGGTGATGCCAGGGAGGTTGACTGTGATGGGGGAAAGGACAAGGGTGACTGCAGGAGGGGA
Source organism: Cetorhinus maximus (assembly GCF_964194155.1). Classification (NCBI taxonomy): domain Eukaryota; kingdom Metazoa; phylum Chordata; class Chondrichthyes; order Lamniformes; family Cetorhinidae; genus Cetorhinus; species Cetorhinus maximus. The sequence continues at coordinate 83,374,380 of NC_135883.1, read as the reverse complement.
AAGGATGGGAGAGCTTACGAGAAACTTGTCAACCACCATATTTTTCAAATCGAAAGTGAGCAGAGCTTATGTTGGACGGGCACAGGTGCCACATGGGAGCGCAGTCAGTGGGTGGGTGGAGATTCAGGTCAGTGCAGATGGACAGCTGAAAGAGAACCCCAGCAGGCAGCATTGAAAATGCTCAAGACAGTAAGATGTGTGTGATGGTTAAAGTTTCCGTGTGCGTGGGAGAGTGCTTGCACCAGACTCCGAAAGGCCCTGCCACACATATACTTCCGCCTCCAGAATCACTCGTCGTCCAGCTGTGTGCAGCTGAATTACTAGTGGGAGGGTCGGGTAGTTGGGGGGAGCTGGGGGGGATGCAGGGAGGTGACTCGCGAAGCCTTTCAATGAAGCTGAAACAACATTACACGTTACTCAGTGAAATTTTCTCAGGATAAAAAGTGACAAAATGTGTTCACCTGTGCAACCACTTGTGATCGGAATTTCTTAATTTTTCTAGGCCTCCCACTTCTCCTAGCTGCTGCCCTGACATCAGCAGCAGGGGTGGAGACAGCCTGTGTAATGGTTGGCCCTATTGCCCATGATGACTTTGGTTTGCGTCCTCTGGAGAGCTGAGGCCTTGAGGACCCCGGCTTCCTTTGGCTGTCCTCCTGGGGGCCAACTGCTCCCTCTGCGGTGACAGAGCATGAGGTTGAGGAGGTCACGGGCAAAGGAGACCCAGAGGGAGCAGACAGCCTTTGAGATTCTTGAGTGGATGACCCAGGGGTGTCCGGCTGCTGCTCCTCCTCCCTTCAGGTGCTTGAGGGCCCCGGCCTGACTCTTTGAGGGGAAGCTCCTGGGAGGACATTTCCTCCTTGCATTGCCATTGTGGGAACTCACCCATGGCTAATGCAATGGAGTGCAGGTCTGCGCACATCTCCATGTTCTGCTGGAGCAGGGTCTCCATGGTGTCCGCCATTGTCCCCATGGAGATTGCCATACACACACGTGTGGGTACCACTTCATCAGAGAGCAGTTGGACACACTCCTCTGACTCGTGTGCCACTGTGTTGAGAGCTTCCAACAGCTCTGCGTGATATTCCCCCGCCTTCTGCCGACTCTCCACAATGAGTTGGAAGGCCAAATCCAGAGACTCGTCATCTGACTCCGACCTCAGAGATGCCTCTACCCCAGCAGTCCTCCGAGTGCCGGGGGGCTGAACCTGCCTCCTGTGGACACATGTCCATGTGGTGACCGTCAGATTGTGCACCCAAGCCTGCTGTAGATCTAGGTCCCACTGAGGTGTGTGTCTCTGCGCTGGTGGAGGGTGTGGGTAAGCACTGTGACAGGTCTTCCAGGCTGCTTATTTCCACCTCTTCAGTGGAGGAGGTGTCCTCTTGGCTGGAGATGAGGGCGTGGATGGAGCTGAGGGACTGACTGGCTGAGAATGTCGGTCACTTGGCAGAGCTCCCTGTGAACCAGAGTAGAGATAATTAGTGCATGGCAGCAGAGTCAAAAGCAGGAGGTGTGAGATCCCTGTGGATATGTGATGGGTTTGGGAGTGTCTGCTAAGAGTGAAGAGGTGGTTGACGGAATGGATGAGAGCATTTATCCTCTTCCTGCACTGGATGGCTGACCTTTTCTGTGCTCCGGCGGTGCTACCACCACCTCCCATGCCAGATTGGTAACTCTGACGGACCTCCTGCGGCCAGAGCAGGGGTAGAAGATGTTGCGGTGGCCTTCCAATGCATCCAGCAGGCACCCCAGAGAGGCTGCTGTCACCTTTGCTTTCGGAATCATCTGTCACCTGGAGCAGTCCTGGTCTGTAGACTTGAAGTAGGCGGTGCTTTGGTGCACTTTAAACATGTGGTGGGCAAATCTGAGCTTGCCCACCAGTGATCCAGCGTGTTTCCCGTGAATGCATTATTAATGAGGCCGGACACCCCAGGAAGGGGAAGATATGGCACGAAAATCCGCCATTGCGGCTGCAGTTTTCACACCCGCTACTGCAAATCTGGGATGATTCTGCCCTTTGTGTTTGGTTTTCTAGAGTGTTTGCTAGATGGTAACCAGAGGTGCTTTTGCTCCTGGTGTCTCGCAATGCTTTTGTATGTGGTGGCCGATAAAAGTTCATTTTAACTTTTGGCGGTGCAGAAAAACAGGCAGTAGCAGATTGGCAGCCTATTATCTAGCATCATTTGATATTCCTTTCCATTAAGTTGAAGGAAAAAATGAATTGGATGTGTGTATAATGAACGCAGCATATTACTGGCGCCCAATCTGCTACCATTTATTTTTTACCACTGTTCAAAGTTAACATCTGCCTCTAATGTTTTTTATAAGGTATTTCATAGAATTTTACACGTAATTCTATGCCTTTTAATATTTCATGTCTGGCACTTGACAGTGCTTCATGTGTGATAATCAAAAATAGTGTCTCAAATCTGCTTTGTAACAACATCTCAGAGTTGCTATCTGACAACATTTCACAAATATTAACCAATAACGTTAATGGGAGGAGCAGCAGGATTTCAAATGGACAGTGTCTCACATTTGGTAACCACGCATGAAATGCTGATGGGCATCAGACATCCAACATTGTTAGGCACCGAATGTTAAAAAAATCTTAAACACCATATGCAAAACACTTGGCACCATTTGATACCCTGCCCTAGATTCAAATGACAGCACAGCAAGAGACCATTTAGCCCACTGTGCCTCTATTGCTGCAACCAGATCTGTCAATTATGATTTCCCTGTGTTTTTCCTGTATGCTTTTATATACTTCTTTAAACATGTATCCAATTTCCTTTCAAATTATCTTATAGTTTCAATAACCACTTGTGGTAAAACATTTCACACTCAAATAATATGAAAAAGATCCCTCTCGTGATATTCCTGAGTCTCTGCCCCTTTGGCATAAATTGTGAAAGTGTACAGCTAATAACTCGCCAGGATGCGTCGGTTCCTTGTAACACATTCTAGTGATATAAGGATTGAAATTGTTCTCCCTGGTACTTGTAACAAAACAAATTAACAAATGCATTGAAGTAATTCATAGAGAAATTACATATGAATTGCAGATGTATTTGTTACAAGTAGAATAAACATTTGACACATCATAGTATTGAAAGTTATAACTGTAATTTAATATTTTTTATATTCATTCATGCAATGTGAGCATTGCCGGCAACTACCAACATTGCCCATCCCTATCTACCCTTTAGAAGGTGGTAGTGAACCACCATCTTGAAATACTGCAGTCATACAGTGTTGTTAGGAAGGGAGTTCCAAGATTTTGACCCAGCAACAGTGAAGGAACAACTATATCATTCTAAGTCAGGATGGTGTATGGCTTGGAAGGGATTTTGCAGATCGTGATGTTTCCATGCATCTGCTGCCCTTGTTCTCCTAAGTGGTAGAGGTTGTAGGTTTGAAAGGTGCTGTCGAAGGAGGCATGGTGAGTTGCTGCAGTGCAACTTGTAGATGGTACACACTGCTGCCACTCTGCGCCAGTGATGGAGGGAGTGAATGTATACTGCGGTGGTTGGGATGAAGATCAAGTGGCTGCTTTTTCCTGGTCAGTGTTGACCTTCTTGAATGTTATTGGAGATGAACTCATCCAGGTAAGTGGAGAGGATTCCATCCAATCCTGACTTGTGCCTTGTATGCGGACAGGCTTTGTGAGGGTCAAGACATTAGTTACTCGCGGCAGAATTTCCCAGCCGCTGACCTGCTCTTGTAGCCACAATATTTATAACATAGAATCACAGAATGGTTACAGCATTGAAGGAGGCTATTCAGCCCGCTGTGTCTGTTCCGGCTTTCTGTACGAGCAACTCAGCTAATTCCATTCCCTTACCTTTTCCCCAAGTCCTGCAAATATTTTCTCTTCAGATAATTATCCTGTTCTCTTTTGAAAGTCCCAATTGAATGCTCTACCAGTACATTCTCAGGCAGTACACTTGCTGTATAAAAATGTTTTCCCTCAAGTCGCCTTTTTTTTTGCCATTTACTTTAAATCAATGTCTTCTGGTTATCAATCCTTCTACCAAGGTGAAAAATTTCTCCCAACCTACTCTGTCCAGATCCCTATGATCATGAACACCTCTATCAAATCTCTTAACCTTCTCTAAGGAGACAGCCCAAAGCTCTGCCAATCTACCAAATAATTGAAGTTTCTCATCCCCGGATCCCATTCTTGTAAATCTTTTCTGCACCCTGTCCAATGCCTTCACATCCTTCCTAAAGCGTGGTGCTGAGAATTGGACACAATGGGCTGGATTTTGTGCAGGCAGCCGATGTCTTGTCATCGGAGCCGGAAGTGGGAGCCTTTGACAGGCAGCAGGATCCATGAAGGCAGCTTCAGGTAGGTGTCCAATTAAGTGGCTGGTGTAGGGGCTGCATTCGCTATTAAGGATGGTGGCCCACCCCTAAGAGCTATATCCCCTTTTAGGATTGTATCCTTTATTTTATGTTGCCTTTCATGGTGCTTCCCACCAAAGTGTAACACCTCACACTTCTCTGAATTAAATTTCATTGGTCGTGTGTTTGTCCATTCCACCAGCTTGTCTGTGGCCCCTTGGAATCTGTGACTACTCTCCTCACAGTTCACAATACTTCCAAGTTTTGTGTCATCTGTAAACTTTAAAATTAAGCCCTGCACACCCAAGTCTAGGTCATTAATGTAGATACAGAAAAGCAGTGATCCTAATACCAAACCCCTTGGTTACATACTTAGTTCAGTTCAGTTTCTGGCCAATGGTAACCCCCACAATGTTGATAGTGGAGAATTCAGTGATGGTAACACCATTGAGCATCAAGGGGAAATGGTTAGGTACTCTCCTGTTGGAGATGGTTATTGTCTGGCACTTGTGCGGTGTGAATATTCCTTGCCATTTATCAGCCCAAGCCTGAATGTTGTCTAGGTCCTGCTGCATACAGGCAAGGACTTCTTCAGTATCTGAGGAGCCATGAATGGTACTGGATACTGTGCAATCATCAGTGAACATCTCCACTTCTCACCTAATGATAGAGGGAAGGTTATGGACGAAGTAGCTAAAGATGGTTGGACCTAGGATACTACCCTGAGGAACTACTGCAGTGATGTCCTAGGACTGAGATGATTGGCCTCCAACAACTACATCCATCTTCCTTTGTGCTAGGTGTGACTCCAACCAGTGGAGAGTTTTCCCCCTGATTCCCATGGACTTCAGTTTTGCTAGGGCTCCTTGATGCCACACTCGGTCAAATGCTGTCTTGGTGTCAAGGGCAGTCACCTCTGGAGTTCAGCTCTTATGTTCATGTTCAGACTAAGGAAGTAATGAGGTCTGGAGTTGAATGGCCCTGGCAGGATCCAAATTGAACATCAAGTAAAGAGATTATTGATGACTAAGTGCCACTTGATAGCACTGTCGATAACACCTTTCATCACTTTGCTGATGATCGAAAGGGGATGGTATTGGCTGGATTGGTTTGCCCTGCTTTTTTGTGGACAGGACATACCCTGGGCAATTTTTCATATTGCCGGGTAGATGCCAGTGTTGTAGTTGTACTGGAACAGCTTTGCTAGGGATACAGCTAGTTCTGGAGTACAAATGTTGAGTACTACAGCCAGGATGTTGCCCCTAGCCCTCGCTGTATCCAGTGCACTCACCTGTTTCTTGACATCATGTGGAGTGAATTGAATTAGCTGAAGACTGGCATTTGTGGGTACATCAGGAGGAGGCCAACATGGATCATCCGCTCAGCACTTCTGGCTGAAGATGGCTGCAAAACCAGCCTTGTCTTTTGCATTCACGTGTTGGGCTCCCCCATCATTGAGGATGGGGATATTTGCGGAGTCTCCTCCTCCAGCGAGTTATTTAATTGTCCACCACCATTCACAACTGGATATGGCAGGATTGCAGCACTTCGATCTGATCCGTTGGTTGTGGGATCACTTTGCTCTGTCTATTGCATGCTGCTTCAATGGAGCCCTCTTTTGTAGCTTTCCCAGGTTGGCACCTTATTTTTAGGTGTGCCTTGTGCTTTTCCTGGCATGTTTGCCTGCACTCCACATTGAACCAGGGTTAAGTTCTTGGTCTGAAAGTAAGGTAGAGTGAGAGATATTCTGGGCCAGGAGGTTACAGATTTTGGTTGAATACAATACTGCAGTTCCTACTGGTGGCTCACAGTGCCCTATGGGCTCCTAGTTTTGCATTGCTAGAACTGTTCTGAATCTATACCATTTAGCACCATGGTAGTGCCATACAATTTGATGGAATGTATGTACAGTGTGATGATGGGATTTTGTCTTCACAAGGACTATGCAGTGGTCACTCGAACCCGTACTATCATCACTAGATGTATCTGAGACAAGTAGATTAATGAGGATGAAGATAAGTAGGTTTTTCCCTCTTGTTGTTTCTCTCATCACCTACTGCAGGCCCAGTCTAGCAGATATGTCTCCAGGGCTCAGCCAGCTCGGTCAATAGTGGTGCTACCAAGCCACTCTTGGTGATGAACATTGAAGTCCCCAGCCAGAGTACATTCTGTGTCCTTGCTACCCATGGTGCTCTTGCAAGTTGTGTTCAAAATAGAGGAGTACTGATTCATCAGCTGAGGGAGAGTGATAGGTAGTAATCAACAGAATGTTTCCTTGCCCATGTTTGACCTGATGTCATGAGACTTCATGGGGTTCAGAATCAATGTTGAGGATTCCCAGGGCAACTCCATCTTGATTGTAAACCATTACACAGTCACTCTGGTGGGTCGGTCCTGCCAGTAGACAGGACACACCCAGGGTTGGGGATGGAAGAGTCTGGAACATTGCCTGAAAGTTTTGATTTGGTGAGTAGGATTATGTCAGGTTGTTGTTTGACTATTCTGTTGGGCAACTCTTCCAATTTTAGTACAGCTCCCAGATGTTTGTGAGGAGGACTCTGCAGTGTTGACTGGGCAGGGTATCTCATTTCCGGTGCCCAGATGGTTGGACCATCTGGTTTTATTCTTCATTTACTTTTCTGTGGCTGTTTGATTTGACTGAGTGGCATGGTAGATGGTTTCAGAGGTCAGTTAAGAATCAACCACATTGCTATGCATCTGAAGTCGCACATAGATCAAAACAGGTAAGGATGTCTGATTTCCTTCCCTAAATGACATGAGCGAACCAGATGGGTTTTTACAACAATTGGTTAGTTTCATGGTCACGATTACCAACACTAGGGGCGGAATTTTCCCATCCTGCCCACGGCGAGTTTTGTGGCGGGTGGGAGTAGAGAATCCAGCAGCAGGAAAAAAGTTGGAAATCCAACAGCTTAAAAAGCAGTTTGCAATTCTCCCGATGGTGGGTTAATTGTCGGTTGATTATCCCGCTGACTAGTGGTGTGAACACCATTTGCATTCATTAACATCTCATGAATGCTCATTAAAACAGCTGCTCGCTGGAATCTTGTCAGGCCTTCCAATCTTCCGCCATACCAGCTGGAAATCACATCGACCCCAAACCTGTTTGAAAAGGCGGACCTCAGTTCGCACGTAACTTCGAAATGAGTGGAACACATATAACCTACCTGCCATTGCTCTGCGTCGGTCTTGTTGTGATGAACATCACACTGCTGGGGCAGTAGGGTTGGTCTGCTCCTGCTCTTTGCCTACGTTATCCCAAAGGACAGCACTGTGCTGGGGTACTCATGCAGGCCTCCACTTTCAGACAGTGACCAGTACTGCGGCCGGGGCTGGGGAGCGCAGGGGTCTTCTACTCCCGGTGGCTGAGGCCGTTATCCACAGGACAGCACTGTGCAGTTGTAGTCAGGCAGAACTCCACTTTCATAACTAGCACTTCAACTGGGGGTGGGCTGTGAGGCGAGGGTGGGGGTGACGAACACAAGAGGGCAGCAAGGAAGGAAGGTTGTGGAATGGCAGTGAGGGGGAAGGGCGAACAGGGCCACATTCTTCATGAAGACCTGACCGCACATGGAGTTGGAGGGTATCCCCTGCCAGTGGCTCTGAAAGTTATTGCAATGCTCAATTTCTTTGCCTCTGGTTCTTTCCAAGGATCGACAGGGAACCTGTGCAACATCTCTCACTCCACAACATATTGATGTATAAAGGAGGTCACAGATGCCCTTTACAGGAAGGCCCATCATTACGTCAGGTTTGCTCTGGATGAAGATAGCCAGGCTGTGAGATTCACTGGCTTCACCACCATCTCAGGCTTCCCTAGAGTGCAGGGTGCAATAGACTGCACCCATGTGGCTATATGGGCTTCATGGCAGCAGCCCCTAATGTTGATAAACCACAAGGGCTAGCATTGCATTGTACAACTTGTGGGTGATCACTGGAACCACATACTGCACCTTTGTGCAAGAAAACCTGGGAGTTGCCATGACTCCTAAATCCTGTGTCACTCCCAGGTGCCTGAGATTTTCAAGGGGTCATTATGTCTGTGGGGATGGCTGCTTGGGGATAAGGGGCACCCACTGAAACGCTGGCTGATGGCACTGGTGCATCACCCTCAGAGTCGTTCTAAGGAGAGGTACAACACTGCTCACAACTCCACACGCTCCCTTATAGAGCAGACCATAGGGCTTCTGAACATGCGCTTCAGATGCTTGGACCGCTCAGGTGGCTCACTCCAAAGCACTCCCAACATGGCTTCCCACATCATCGCAGTGTGTTGCGCCCTTAAAATCTGGCCATGCAAAGAGGTGAACCCCTGCCAGAGGATAAAGTGGAGGAGGATGAGAACTCATCGGAGGATGAAGATCTGGAGGCCCAGGAACCTCAGGAGGCTGCTGAGTGTCAGTATGAGTGCGATCACGGCATAGAGGAAGGAAGACGTGGGAGACATGCCCGTGATACATTAATTATGACAGGTTCCAGGAAGAGTAAAGTTAAGTGAGGGCATATGGTCACATCTTTCCTAGCCCTCAGTGACATTCCCTTTCATCTCAGGGGATATCCAACCACTCGCAGCGAGAACGAGTCCTGCTTTCACACTTGTGCGTTCTGGCCTCATGAATCACCAGGCCATGATCTCTGCTTTGGTCCATGGTGCCCTGTGAGTGAGCTCACTCTGGGAACTGAGAGTCCACTGGGAACAAGAGCGATGCGAGAGGAGACTTGAAGCCTTCGCTGTCATCTAATGATGCAAACACTGCTGCAACTGAGATGTGGACATGTCTAGGGATCTCCTCCTCCCGTGCATGTCTTTTCTTCTGCCACTACCACTGAGGTGACACAAATGCCGCTAGATTATCAATGCTGATGAGCTGCCCTCACTCAATGGTGTTCCTTGAGGAAGAAGGATTAGAAATGCTTACATCACACATTTCCAATAAAGATTTAAACACATCTCCCTGACATCACATAAGGGGTGCGGACACTAGTTCTACTGAGGTTGACATCACAGGGATGTGAATATCACAGTGGGACACTATCACTGAGTGGGAGGATGGCAAAACCTTGAAATAAGAGGATTCCAAAGTACAAAATCACAATGCATTCAGTTGCTCAAAACATTCGCATAACCATCAAATGTATTCAAAAAATTGCAATTTCTTTACATGTCTAGCACACCCATGACCCAAAAGTGACATAACTTTTTCTTGTATTTCCTAACCCTATCGCTAGGCCTGGGTGCAGCCATGAAATCTGCAGCAGAGGTGGGGGCAGCCGGCTGAATGCTATGCCCTGGTGACTGTGATGACCTTAGCGGGCGTCCTCTGGTGGCCCAAGGCCTGGGGGAATCCCGGCCTGATAAGGGTCACCAGCTCAGGGGTAGAAGCGCCTGCGGTGGCCTGAGAAGCTGGAGTGGATGGGGGCACAGGCAGAGGGGGCTGTGAGTAGTTGCACACCTTTGGAGTGTCCTGAGAGGAGACCCCTGGGTGTCCGGATGATGCTCATCCTTCCTGTGGGTGCACGAGGGCCCTGCCCTGATTCCTGCAGGAGATAGTACACACCTAGAGGGAAGTCAAGGTGCCTCATCCCCATGCCACCTACATCCTGATGGTGCCCACCAGAGTGTGTGATCATGGAGAGCAGGGCTGAGCGCAAATCCGTCAAGACCTGCTGGAACAAGGGCTCCATGATGGTGCCAGCCTTCCCATGGTGACCTCGAGGCGCTCGCACATCAGAGCCCCGACATCAGACAGAACACGGACTGAGTCCTCCATTGCTCGCCCTAGTCTGCTGAGTGCCGATTGAATCTCTGCCTGATGTCCTGCCACCTGTCGTTGCATCTCCAACATTGAGTTCTATGGTGGCCGCTTCCAGAGGCTCATCATCTGACTCAGACTGAGTGGGTGGCTGGTCCCCAGCAGCCCTCCGGGTGCTGGAGACCTGGGCTGTCCATGCCTCCAACCGCTGCGGGGGCATGTCAGTGAGGTGTTATCCAGAAAGTGAGCCTAAGCCTAATCTATAGCTCTGCCCCATTAACGTGTGTGTCACTGAGCTGGTGAAGGGTGTATGTGAGCACCGTGACGGTTCTTCCAGAGCTTCCTCTTTGGACGTGGACTTGGGGGCTCAGACTGATGCTCAACTGGCTTATGGGCCTCGATCTACTGGTACTTAGAAAATCGAGTTTCAGTTAATGAGCATGAGCTGGATAAGACTGCATGTGAGTCACTGTGAATGTCAGGATTTGATGAAGTGATGGAGCTGTGATCTGCACTGGGTTGGTGGGAGAGGCCGATTTCCCCCTCCCCACAGGAGCGATTCCTACCCTCCCCAGCCAGCTCAGCTGCAGCCTCCTCAAACTCAGTGAGGGCAATGATGGCAGCCATCCCTTCCCCGGTCTGTGCTCTCTTGCGCCTGTTGTGCGCCAGCTTGGCCTGTATGAAGAAAGAAAGGCAAGTGATGAGAAGGGATGGAGCAGAGGTTGGGTGAGATGCATGTCCCCTGTGTGTGGCGAGCCCTTCCCAGAAGGGCCAGAGGATGGAGTGTGAGCAACATGACAGATCAGATGTGAAAGTCTCGGTGAGAGAATGAGTTTTGATATGTGTTCCCCGCTAATGGTTGCATAAGATCCCTGAAGAGAGTAGCTGTTTGAGCGCATGATGCCATGATCAGAGTTTAATATTAGAGGGAGTTGAAGGATGACCTACCCTGGTGGAGTGGATGTGATCGTTCATCCTCATCCAGCACTGGGTGGCATTTCGGGTGGGGTTGCCAGCCGCGCTGATCTGCTCCGCGACGGCCTCCCAGGCCGGAGAGGTGAAGCTGCTGTGCTTCCTGCAGCCGCCCCTGGGATACAGGACATGCCTGTGCGCCTGCACTCCTCTGAGCAAGGCCTGGAGGGCCTGGTGAGTGACGTGGGTTGCTGCCTCCTTCTTGAGGCTTTTCGCCTTCTTCTTGTGACTGGAAGACATCTCCGCACATGTCCTGAAGCCAGATGGGCTGGAGAGTGTGAGATGTATGCGTTGGACTGGTATTTAAATGTGGCGCTTGGACCTTTGGCCCTGCCAGCTGACGGCTGGCGGACGAATCAGACCGCTACTCGCCGGTGCATAAATAATGAGCTTCTAAGCGCGGAATAGAGTTTCCGCCATTCTGGCCAGTGGGGTGGGCGCCGCAGAAACCACCCGCTACCACACTTAGTCTCATAAACGGAAAATTCTACCCTAGCTTTTTACATAACTTCTTTATTCCTTGACTTCTACATGTTATGGAAATATTAATGTCACATTGTAAAAGTTGAGGCTGTGGGAAGTATTCCATCTACTAAGTATAACTTGCAATCCAGTTTCCAGGTTAGGAAATCACTGCTGTGGTTTTCACCTAATGTTTTGGTTTATTTTTCTACTAAAATCAAAATGTAGAACACTGTAATAAAGCACAGAAGTAATTCTGAATAATTATTTCAAAGTCTGAGTTTCAATTCAGCAGTGATCTGCATAAATGAGTGAGCCCTTAAGCTGAACAGTAGCTAAGTGTTTTGAGATAACAAATACCCCGTGAGTGTTAACAGGCATAGGTAATTGGAGAGCTGAGCTGACAGCCATCCATTCATAATATGTGCAGGAAGATTGAGTGTGGCTGCCCTTGACACCAAGGCAGCATTTGACCGAATGTGGCATCAAGGAGCCCTAGCAAAACTGGAGTCAATGGGAGTCAAGGGGAAAACTCTCCACTGGTTGGAGTCATACCTACCACAAAGGAGGATGGTTGTGGTTGTTGGAGGTCAATCATCTCAGTCTCAGGACATCACTGCAGGAGTTCCTCAGGGTAGTGTCCTCAGCCCCACCATCTTCAGCTGCTTCATCAATGATCTTCCTTCCATCATAAGGTCGGAAATGGGGATTTTGGCTGATCCCCGCCTTCCCAAGGGCAATCAGGGACGGGCAATAAATGCCGACCCAGTCAGTGACACTCACATCCCATGAACGAATTAAAAAAAATGTAAAAACCTGGTGGCTGTCTGGACAGTTAAGTGGATCGATCCTATTCTGATCCTATTCTGACTGTGGACCCGGACAAAGTTTCTTGTGTTGCGAGTGCGCTATCTAGTGGAAGCTGGGATAATAATTGAATTCAGGATTACTATTGCTACCAAGGAAGCAAGGGGCTAGATTTTCAGCGCGGGCCTATATGGGGGTCCCGAGTTCTCCCATGTCATCAACATGCCCTTCTTAGCGGTGGGGAGGGGGGCATTAGGGGGCTGCCTCTTAATTGCAGGTTCCTGAGGATGGAGGCCTAATCAGTGGGCCTGCAGTGATGTCAGACTGTCAGCCTCACTGCTGAGGCAGGCAGGTGACCATGAGAGTACCTCAGCATGGAGGGACCCTTGGCTGCCTGCAATGAAATAATCAAATAAAGAGGCCTGAAGCTAATACGATCATTGAGGTGGAGGAGAAACCCCTAAACACCAGCAGTGACAAATGAGGTTGTGGCCTTTAATTGCCTCCACTGAGCTGGCAGGCTTCACACTCGACGGGTGGGGATGGGAGGCCACTCTGATGGCCAGAAAATCTGTCGTCGTCACACAATGACTCCTGAGTGGCATCTTAATTGCTCTAATTGACTGCCAGACTCCATGGAAAGACAACTGAGGTGGGAATGAGTCAGCGAGTTTGTCCATATTTTCCTGGCCCCTGCCCACCTCGACCCGCTGCCCTCCTTCCCACCATCATCTCCAACCCCAACTCCAAGGGCTGGGAATATTCAACTCAAAAGACCTGAACAGCATCTGAATCACCTATAATTGGCATTGTTAATCATGGAGACAGGGATATATAAATAACTACATACAGTTAGATAACACTGCACATTGGCAGGGTTGAAGTCACTTCTTAGTGGCTGCTGCAGGCAAAAAAAAGAGTCAGAAACTTGGTTAGTAGGAGCAGGGAGGTCATTTGGAGTTTGCTAGGTTGGTTCAGTGGGTAGATGGGGATCGGCTGGTGATTCTCTGCCACCCCTAAAGGAAAAAACAGTTCGGACCAGTACTCTTATTTCCCAGCTTTACTGGTGTTCCATTTTATAGTATGCAAGACCAGTTCGGACCCATATTATCTCCCAGTTTTTACTGTTTTTTTTTCCTTCTGGGACTTTCCTGGGTAGAGAGACACGTTAGGGGCTAGGAGGTGGAGTGAGGGTGAAAAGGTTATAGTCCAATGGACCATAAAGAGACCTGCATTATAGGAACTTTGTAATGCTGCAGTTTTTATCCTTCATGTGTGCCTCTGTGCATTTGTGATGCATCGTGGTTTGTATTATAACTAATATATATATTTTAAATTCAGTTCTGTAGATCTGTACGTTTATACGTTCATAGTTGGATGCAAATAATATTGAGAAAAGAAGGAACTTGCATTTATATTGTGCATTTCATGACCCTATAGTGTCCCAATGTGCTTCACAGCCAATGGAGTATTTTGAAATGTAAATGACAATTTTAGCTGATGGCCTGCCACCAGCAGAGAGTGCGGACTGACTGTCTAATCACTCAGACAGCATGCATCAACCAACCATCTAACCCGCACTGATGGAGCGCACCCCCAGTTACCTAATCCCACCACCAGACTGCCTCAACACCAGTGTCTAATCCCACCATAAACTGCACTGACCAACAGTCTAATCCAGGCTTGTCCAACCTTTTCACTTGGGGCAGCTACATTTCCATTTCTTTTTCCTACTCAAGGGCAAAATGAGCAAATTTCAGAAAGATAAGGTTGGGCACAACATTAAACATGAATTTCAAAATAAGTTGAGGTATGAAGGAAAGAAACTACTTGCTGAGCAAAATAAAGCAAAGTCAAAGCAATAAATTGATAATTAAAAAAGATTAATTAATAAAGATCACCATTAGAGTGTGAGAGGGTCAATGTCTGTTTGCCTGGCTCACTCCTAATCTTTTGATGCTCACTCACTCACCCTCACCCACTGTGTGAGTGGGTTTGATTGGGTGTTGGTGTGTGGGGTGAGGGTCAATGGGAACCCTGAGACTGCGAGTGAGCCAGACACACACACATTCACTCATTCTCTCCCAAGCTCTCTCTCCCATGGTCTCTCCTTCTCCCATGTACTTTCTCACTCTCACACTCTCTCTCCCACACTTATTCTCTCTCTTTCCCTCCAATACTACCATCTCTCCCACACTGTCTCACTCTCTCTCCCACTCTCTCACTCTCCCACACTCACACGCTCTCTTTCTCTCCCACACTCACTCTCTTTCTCCCCCGACACATGTCCTCTCTCTGTCTCTCCTACTGTCTCTCCCACACACTCACTCTCTTCCACATTCCTTCTCCCTCCCACACTCTCTCTCTCCCACCCACGCTTACTGTCTCTCCCTCCCGCACTCACTCCCTCTCTTTCCCCCTCATACTCACTCTCTCCCTCCCTCACTCTCTCTCTCCCACTTTCTCTCTCCACACTCTATCCCATGATCACTCTCTATTTCACACCCACTCACTCTCTCTCTATGCCACATACTCTCATGCTCACTCACTGTCTCTCCCACACATTCCTTTTTCTCTCCCACTCTCTCTCCCAAACACTCCCTCTCTTTCTCTCTTCCACACTCACTCTCTCTCCCACATACTCACTTTCTCTGCTGCACACTCAGTCTCTCTCCCTTTCTCTCTCCCACACACACTCTCTTTCTCTCTTCCACACTCTCACTCTCTTTCTCTCCCACACCCTCTCTCCCAAACTCACTCTCCCTCTCCAACACACTCTCTCTCTCCGACACACTTTCCCTCTCTCTCGCCCCCACTCTCTCTCTCCCTCCCACACTCACTCACTCTCTCCATCCCACACTCACTCACTCTCCCTCCCACGCTCACTCTCTCTTGCACACTCACTCTCTCTCCGACATTCACGCTCTCTCTCCCACTGTCTCTCCTTCACCCTCTCTCTCTCCCACACCTACGCTCTCTCCTTCTCCCACACTCAATCTCTCTGCCTCCTGCGCTCATTCTCCTTCCTGCATTCTCCCTCTCTCCCAAGCACACTCAGTCTCTCTCCCACACTCACCCTCCCTCTCTCTCACACTCACACTCTCTCTCTCACTCTCCCAAAAACACACTCTCTCTTCCTCTCCTGCACACAATCTCTCTCTCTCTCCCACACTTGGTCTCCCTCTTCCACACTCACTCGCCCTCCCACACTCTCACACACACTCTCTCTCTCTCACACACACACTCTCTCTCTCTCACTCTCCCAAAACCACTCTTTTTCTCTCCCTCTCTCCCACACTCACACTCTCTCTTCCACACTCACTGTCTCCCCCATACTCACTCTCTCTACCTCTCTCTCTCTCCCCCACACACTCACTCGCTCTCTCTCTCTCACGACCACTCTCTCTCACTCTCCAAAAATCACTCCCTTTCTCTTTCACTCTCCTACGCACAATCCCTCTCTCTCTCTTCCGCACTCACTGTCTCTCTTCCACACTCACTCTCTCTCTCTCTCCCCCCCACTCCCCCCGGGCAGAGAGTATCTTCACCCTTGCCACATACCCCAATCCTGCCCTTACGCCCACAACATCACATCCAGCCTCTTCTGGCCCCACCTGGCGGCCAGCCTCCTCCCCCAACCGGCCCTGCCCAGCCCGGCAGCCAACCTCCTCCCCCACCTGGCACGGTCCGGCGGCCAGCCCCCTTCCCCACCTGGCACGGCCTGGTGGCCAGCCTCCTCCCCCACCTGGCACGGCCCGGCGGCCAGCCTCCTCCTCCGCCTGGCATGGCCCGGCAGCCAGCCTCCTCCCCCAACCGGCCCTACCCGGCCCGGCAGCCAGCCTCCTCCCCCACCTGGCACAGCCCGGCGACCAGCCTCCTCCCCCAACCGGCCCTGCCCAGCCCGGCAGCCAGACCCTTCCCCCACCTGGCACGGCCCAGCAGCCAGGCCCCTCCCTCACCTGGCACAGCCCAGCGGCCAGCCTCCTCCCCCACCTGACCCTGTATGGCACAGCAGCCTCTATCTTTCTCTTTCCACCCTCTCACCCCCACCCCACCAATACATCTTTTTCTGCAGCACACTCACTGCCGCCAGTGTTGCCCCTCCACCAATCACAAATTGCTTTTCTCCCGCTCATGAGCCTAGCAGCAGCAAATGCGGGAGGGGACCGACCTGTGATTGGAGGAGCAGTTTCTTTCAGAATCTTCCACTCCACTTACTGGAATTTTGAAAATACATCCGAAAGCAACATTAGGGGGCTTTGTGGACCTCATCCAGCACATTGGAAAAGTTTGGTCTAATCACACCATCAACTGCTTCAAAAACAGTGCCTAATCCCACCATAATACTGCACTGACCATGAGATTAAGAAGTGATTGGCTAAGATAAACTGAAAGAGATCTCCAGGCAACTGATGGCAAGACAGAGTTCAACACTTGACCTCCTCTTTGATGGCTTCTGCTCCATGAGATAATTGGTAGGAGAGTTGCTTTTTGTACCAACCATGGCACTATGCCATAAGTCATCACTGCGGCATACCTGCAAGAAGGTGCAGCCAAGTTATGGCTCAGCTGATCATTATTGCCTCTGCAAGTCCTTTGTTGCATGCTAGCTGCAGCTATCCTTACAGGAAATGGCACAGCTTGACGTCTATTCCTATGCTGGCCCAGGTCCTAAGTAATCAGGCTCCCATAGTCATTCCCAGGTCAGTTTGCCAGTAAAATAATAGTTGGTGGCATCATGGCTGGTATGACCTTACACACAATGCTGGCTCCTGATTATCCTTGTACGCCTTCTTTTTTGCAGTGCCATGTATGGCATGACACAATGTGATTGGGGTGCTTCTGAAGAAACTGCCAGCAGCACGGTTAGTCAAGCATTCCCTCCTCATTTTGGGGTCATTGAGGGTCTGCTGGGATAACTTCCTTATAGGGAGAGGAAACCTCCACCAACATGCTGATTACTAAAGTAACGCCTGTCTCTGCAGATGCAGGGGTCCAGGAGCTGCTGAGAGGACATGAAGCACCTCTCCTTCCACACAACTCCTCACCCTCTGAACATGTCAATTATTGAAAACCCTCTGGAGGTGAGGGCAAAATGCAATTACCCACAAAATGAAAGCCTAAGTGGCAGCTGGAAGAAAAGAATACAAGAAGGGCCTTCAACAGGTCTGAAATACTTAGCTGAAAAATCTCAAGGCCTCCAAAAGACTCCCACCTGAAAGTCCAACTGAATCCTTCCCACAAGGTTTTATTGACCTATTGAGGACTCAGTATCCAATATGCTCACCAGCTGGAAGATGAAGCAGCATCCTTCCCTGACCCCTTTCAAACAATGTTGATATGTTAATGTTCAAACACGAGCTTTATATGCCTAATCCAGGCCTGACTGGAAGATTCAGCAGAATACAAAACCAGTAGGAAAGTGGAACTGATTTCCCAGCCTCTTCCACCCTGTTAATACCCTAAATCAGGGTGGAGAAAATCGGCCCCAGTGCACCCTGATTTTGGTAAAGATTTTGATACCTTGAAGCTGGGGTATATTGATCACAATGCTGAAAATTCATGAAGAGTATTGGCAGCTCTAAATTGCAAAAATGATGTAAGTGGGTCATTAAACTGGAGTCACTTGTGGCTGAAGCAATGAGGAATACAGCCAAGTTATTTGGTGCAGGTATCTAACATGCTAAAACTAGTGTGATCTTCAAAACCTGGCAGCAAATTTCACGTGCATGAATGCATGACCAGAAGTGCAGACACAAAAACGAGGAAGGAGTTCTGAACATGATGGAATTACCAAAGTCAAGCAGTATGGAGGAACAGGGATAAACTGACTGCAGCTTGGCACAAAATCAACATTGATTTGTCAGCAGGTCTGTGTGCAGCTAAGCTCAAATGTCCAAATATGAAGCATTCAGTAAGACTATTTCATCTTTCCTTCGAACATTAGTGTGCCTCAAGTGACAAGGAAGGTCAGAGGCATTTGAATCTTCATATGTTAATTGAACTTACATCATAGAAGGTGACTTAATTTTTCACATTTTAATCCACACAGCAGCTACAGGCTTTATACAGTCAGTAACTGTTCTGTGAATATTACACATATTTCTTTTATCAAGACTTCTTGGGGAAAATTTCCAACCACCTGAGCATAATAATAACCTGCATTGAGAAATACAGGCAGGCTCAGGTCGTTGCAGGAAGTTCAGTCAGGTGACATAAGCAAGGCAAACTTTCGAGGAGCAAAATGATAGCATTCAAGCACGCTCTGCCTGCCCGATGGTTAGGTGGGGTCACTTGGGCATCAGGCAGCTGGCACGCACTTGAAAGTTCTCTCATTTTGCTTTTTAATAGCACTGCACATGAACATCATGGTTTTCTCAGGTGTCTGATATCTGACTGCATCTGCATGGTGTCAGTAATGTAAATTAATGTAAATGAGTGTCGGAGACCTGTGCACCCAAATTTCCTGCAATGGCGCCAACTAGAGTTCCAATGGCAAAAACCTGGCATGACTGACTCTAGAGATACTGTTTCAGTGCTATATATCTTAAAGGATGGGTCGATATTGCCAAGACAGTTCTATATTTTCGCCATTTTGAACAAAATATAGTTTTGCTGCTGTTCGTCATTTGTTGATGTTCAGTACTGTGCCATTCGCCCAGCCCTCACCCTTTTGTGATCATTGTTTATTTGGAGGCAGATGGGGGGAAACAACCAGAATCCCTTTTACAGCTGCTGAAGTAATTCCCCTCAGCCTCTTCTGAGCCACAAATATCTGTTTCCCTGTCACACAGTAGGGACCCTCCTTGTTCCATGTCAGTTGGAATAAAAAGAGAAACTTCAAAGTCAATCTAGTGCCACCCTCCTAATCTAGCAACACCAGTCTTCATAGCCAGATGTTTTCCCTGTTCTTTCACCTACTGCTTAGTACCACAGTGCCACCCTCTTGCCAGCTCCCTCCAGGGCAGATTACAGAGCAACTGAACTGCTGTTTAGGGTCCTGCTGCCATAGCAGCAAAGCACAGGAGCATAAATTCACTTACAAGGGCACAGGCTTTAAGGAAAGGTGAAGACAACCAGCATGCATAGCTTCATAGCTATCTCAAATACATTAATTTTTTTTTTAAATCACCATTCTTCAGCAGGTGTACAAATAATAGCATTACCCAATTACCTGCAAGAACATCTTATGGTTTTTTTCAAGGGGTTTTAATTGTGCCTGCGCCATTGATTGTGCTGGTGCTTTGAAGGACCAGACATTCCATCACATTCCTGACTTGTGTCATGTGGTTGCTGCAGAGGCTTTGTAAAGTCAAGAACTGAGCCAAAATGAGGAAATGAGTGACCGTGACATTCATATGGGTGGTCCAGTTGAATTTCTGCTCAATGGCAAACTCCAGGATATAAATGATGGGTACTGCATAATTGTAATGCTATTGGAAGTGAAGGGGATATGATTGAACTCTCTCTTGTTGGACATGGTTATTATGTGGCATGAATGTTGTCACTTTCTAGCTGGATGTTGTTCAGGTCTTGTTGTATTCAGCCATGAACTGCTTCATTATCTGGTGGATTACAAATGGAGCTGAACACTCCAATCATTAGTGAACAGCCTTACTTCTGACTGTATGATAGAGGGAAGACCATTTATGAAGCAGCTGAAGATAGTTGGCCTTTGGGCATGGCCGTGAGGAACCTGCAGCAATGTCCCAGGGCTGGTATGGTTGGCCTCCAAAAGCCACAACCATCATCACTTGTGCTAGGTATGATTCCAACCAGTGGAAAATTTTCCCCCAGTCTCAAATGCCTTCAGGTTTACTCGGACTTATTGGTTCTGCACTTAGTTGATTCTGCCTTGTTGTCGAGAGCAGTCACTACTAGCTCACTTCTGGAGGGAGGGAGGAGATAAGGAGAGAGATTGCAAATGCATGAGAGCGATGAGTACTGGCATGGGAGAGCAAATAAGCGATATGAGGGTAGGGAATCCAAAGGGGGAAGAACGAAATGTTGGCATGAATTGCAGACAGGATGAGGAAGATTGAAGTAATATAAATACGAGGACTGGGGAAGGGATGAGAGAATTGAGGATAGGGATTGCAGAAGGAATAATGGATATGAAAAGAATACTGAAGGAGGTGAGGATAGATAATTGTAGTGTTATGACTACATGAGGATTCTCCGACTCCAGGTTTGACCATAACGTTTTTTTTTGTGAATGTAGAGGGGATATGTTTGTCAATTCTCTAAGAGTCCCACTATTTACACTTTTAGGTTTTAAAGAATTAGTCAGGCAGGTTTTCTTAAGTTAAACAAAGAACAAGATAAGTTTATTGAAACTATTTCCAGAACTAAAAAATACCTAGGTAAATCACAACCACCATTCATATGTCACATGCATTTGTCTGGGACAAGGCACACACCAGTACAGATGGCAACTAAGAGGATAGGCTTATAGGATTTTTTTACAGTTCATGAAAAATAAAACAAAGGAAGATACAGTTAGTGGTTCCTTGGCTGGTCTTGATGCCACTGCATCTTGATGCAGTGGTTCCATACTCTGACCGTTTCATTCAGCTGTCTTCCTGGATGTAGTTGTGTGGAGCAGATTTCCACTTTTTTCCCCAAAAAGATCACAGTTTGCAGTTGGTTTCTCTTCTCGGGATGGTTACTTCGCAAACCAGGCAGTACTTCAAAGAGAGAGAGACAGAGAGGGCACACAGCTTCAGCAGCCTCTGTTCAGTACAACATTGTCTTTTTCTCTTTGCCTCCTGCTTGGTGAGGCATCCATAAAGTACTTTTCTGGGTGCATATTCCAGATAAATTCTATTAGTTCATGTCTGCTGCAGTTATTGTTTCAGAACAGATCATTGCATTTTGATGTTCAGTCTCAGAAATATTTGAAAAGTCTCAGGATGATGTGAATCGACAAGGGATGGGCTCTTTCATGCCCGCCATGGGGTGAAGTGTCTGTTTTCATCCCACTTGGGTTGAATGAAAAATTGTGTGCATTGCATCACTCTGGGCAGTTTTGTCATTGTCTGTAGAGAGGGTACTAGTTGTTCTAAAATCCACCCAGAAAAAGAAAAATTAGAAATTGTATCTTTGAAAAACACATCCTTGTAACAAGTATTAGGGAATTATGTGATACTATCAAGTCTAGATTCAATACTATGCATCATTAAGGCAGAGTGGATTCAGATGGCAAGAAGCAGTTGATTATTGATGGTGAAATATGATGGCTCAGCATTCAGCAGCCTCTGGTGTTTCTGATCACAATGGACTGTCTTGAGACTATTCAATGAAGAGCAATGGACCGAAATCTCCAATAAGGTTATACCAATAAAGCAACATAATTTGGTCAGGTGGGGAAGGAGAATTGAGCATGGTGCTGCGTCATTGAGCAAGAGCTTTGGCTGATTTCCTCCACCACCCCCACTGTCTAGTCTACAGGCATTGTATTCCAGTGCCCTAATATCTATTTGAGCACAGAATACAGTAGTGGAGATCTGGCATTCTCTCTTCCAAAGAATTGTTGCAGCTATATCAGTTGAAAAGTTCAAAACTTAGACTGATATGTTTTTGTTAGGGGACGGTATTAAGGGTTATGGAACTGGGCATGTAGATGGTCATGGTCTAATAAAATGGCAGTTAAGGGTTGAATAGCCTGCTCCTGTTCCTATGCTCCAGACCAGGGATTGAATCTAAGACTGTCATAAACTGTATGCTTCCATACCATGCTATTGTAGTTTCCAATTTCTCACATGAGAAAATAGACACACATGGGAATTGGCTCCTTGTGTGAGGTACAGAGAGCAAGAGTAGAGGGGAAAAAATTGGGGGGTTGGGGGGAGGTGCTTAGGACCCTGACTTCTGAAGGAATACTCAAACAATTACATGTGCTGAAATTATGCTTTTACTATATAAACAACAGTCTTGAGTCAATTGTGCTTGTGCTGCTTATAGGAGTCTTTTGCAAAGCACTATCCACAGCTGCAGCTTCCCAAAAGTAAATTTTGAGACTTATACTCATGAAATAAAATGGAAGCATTACAGGAGTTCAAAGCTGTTTCACAATGACTGTGATAGAGATATAGTTAGTTTGAGTAGTCAGGATGGAAATGGAAAAGAAGAAAGACGAAGGAAACAAGCATTCCCCAGCTGATAAGATTCCTATGGAGGACAAAGACATATCGGTTATGACAAAAACCCTCCTCCTTTATCTCGACTGCTCTAAATAGTTTGCAACGTACTAAAAGTCAGAAGTGCAATGATCTCAGGGTCCTTTCATCATCAATGACTAAGAAATGCCGAAATGCACCCGGGGGCCTCAGGATGTGCCATTCATTGTGTTTGACATCTTCCCTTTTTTGTAGTGCAGCTGTGAAATGTAATATTATCATTATAAGAGAATGTCAAACAATAACTCAGTGGCTATGTCTATGTTTCAAGCTTTGTTGATTACTGATCAAGGTATTTGGGTTCTTTTCCCAATGGATGTGGGTCTTTTTTGAACTTTTCTTTCAAAATGACCTGACAGCTGTTCACCAAAGTTACTTTGCACAGTGTGATTCGAAGTATATTTACAAATAATTGTTTCACAACACAAATAACATTTAAAACCTTTTTTTGGTGCCTTCTTTTTGCTCAGTAGGAGGAGGCATTTTACTCATATTCTCTGCTCCTGGACATTTCCCAGCTAGAAGGGACATGAAGGAGAGGCAATTTAGCTTAAAACTACTTCCGTTATAGTTCTTAAACCTGCAAGTAGAAGACACGTATATTATAAATAATAACAACTGCAGAGTAGGACTACTATTATAGGGGATGCCAGAAGTAATGTCATACTGCTCATTTGTTAAGTTAATTGTTATACTGCCATCAAAACAGTTCCGACATTCATTGACCTGTAACGCTGGGCAGAATCTTCTGGTCCTGTCAGCAGTGGGAAGCCTGGCAGGCAAGGGAATTTAATTTGGTGTGAGGCCAAAAATCAGTTTCCCGATGTAAGACTAAACTTTCGGAATTTTGTTCTCAGGACTTTAAAGGCGAGCTTCCCAACAAACGATGTCGGGAAGCCCTTTAGCATGCATTAGCATATCATGCATGCTCAGTAAAAGGCCCCTTCCAAATTAAGTTCCCTAATCAGAAATCAGGATGTTCAGTTTTACGACTGTATATTAGTAGCTTGCAACTCGCGAGCTTCACTTCTTTCGTGTATTTGGGGTCAGTAGATGTTGCTTTCGCCGCCTTCGGGACCGCTCATAACTTGATGTATCAGCTACTGGTAGCAAAAGCTGCATGAAGGCTGGAGCGGGAGGCAGACGAAGGGTGGAGGGGACGTTGGGGAGAATGTCCAGGGAAGGAGGGGGGGGCGAATGTCCAGGGAGGTGCAGTGGAGAGACTCTGAGACTGTCCAGGGAAGGGGGAGGCTGCAGGGGGCGGTGGGGGGGGGGAACTGTCCACGGAAATGGGGAAGGGGGAAAGTGGCCAGGGAAGGGAAGGGAGAAGATGCCCAGGGAAGGGTGGGGGAGCGAGGTGAGTGTCCAGGGAACGGTGGGGGGGGGGGGGGGGGGGGCAGGGGTGGTGGGTGGCGAGTGCCTGGGGAAGAGGGGGAGAGAGTGTCTGGAGAAGTGGGGTGGGGGTGGGTGAGTGTCCAGGGAAGAGTGGGAGAGAGACTGTCCATGGAAGGCGGGGGGAGGCAGCAAGGGAATGAGAGGATGCAGTGACATTGAATGGAGGGAACGGCCTTCCTTGTTGGGTCTCGGGGTCCTGTGGCTGGCTGTGCAATGGAAGTTTATGAGCAAAGGATGATTGGAGAGAGCATGTCCTAGGGGGCAGGGTCAGTGCTGTCGATGGTGGGATCCTGAGAATTGAACTCCGGGTACTGGGCAGAGGAGGAAACAGTCACAGTCAGAGGGGGGAGTGGGAGGCAATAGAGTGGCAGTTCCAGGGTGATAGTCTGGTAGGTGAAGGTTTCATAGTTGGGTGGGTATCATGGGGGCGGTCTACACAGGTGGCTCAGATAATGGTCAGGGTGGACAGTGGGACAGTAATGGCATCGGATCTGAGGGGAGGGAAGGCATGTAGAGGTGGATCGTGATAGGATCCAGGATAATGGGTGGGGGGGAAGAGGGAGGTGGGGGCGGAGGGTGTGGTGGTTTCAAGGGTAACAGAGGGGAGAGGAATGGTGATGTTGGGTGGGTCAAGGGTGAGGGAAGTTGATGGCCAGAGGAAGGGTAGAAATTGGTGGAGCGAGTTTGAAAGGTGACACACTATTTTTTAAATCTGACCTGGAGAACGCAGTTAGTCGATAAGTGCGATCTCTTGAAGTGGAGGAGAGAGTCTTTTCTTGTGGGTGGAGTTCAAGGTCAGCACAATTGGCTGACTAAAAGGACACCCTAATAATTATGAGGCAGCTGGATGAGAACCATACCATCAGTTGCAGTCAGAGGCAGGGATTTTGGGAGGGAGGGAAGTGGACGCCTCCAAGGATGGTGGAGGCCATCCAGTCCACAACTCCAAACCTCCATCCTCACTGCTGAATAGTCATGCCTGACAAAGACTCATGTAGTTAGTCTTTCTATGATGCCAAGGCAATGGTCTTTCTATTGAGTCTCAAAGGTAGTGGAGGCAAGCTTTTCGTACATGGCTCTCAACACCTGCCAAAAAACAATGTCTCCATACACAGTCATGTATGAATGGGGGGAGCACCCATCTCTGGTCCTCCAGGATTTCCTTTACCTGGAAGGAATGGGGTGGGATGCCATGTCTAGACAGCATGCAGGCACATGGCTTAGCACTGGCTTACTGGCTTGAGATGAAGGGAAACCTGTAAAGACTTTGCGCACCACATTTATTACTTCAATGTGTTCACACATCCACTGAGGTGTTGATGATGCAGGCTCCAGGCAACCCTGCCCTGGTACTGGCTCTCATCCAGATGAGAAGGAGGGACCTTCGCAGGTTAGCACAGGGCCAGGAGGAGCAACAGCCTGAGCAGCAAGAGGCAGTGGGCCTCAAGAAGGTCAGGATGCTGGTGAACATGGTCCAAGGCAACAGCGAATATTGGTCCAACCATGGGTGTATCACACGCGATTCAGTTATCTACAAATGAGCAAAAGGCAATGCCAAAGGTGCCGAAGAATGTCCCAGAATGTGGTTACACACACTGCCAGCTTCTCCATGATGACCTGCAGCTACAAGGACTTGGAGGGATTCTCATGCCAGTGGCATTTAAGGTCCTGTCTCCTTAAACCTCTTTGCCAGTGACTCCTTCCAGGGCTCCACTGGGGGCCTGTGCAGCATCTCCCAGTCAGTGACACACAATTGCATATGTGACGTGACAGATTCCCTGTTCAGGAGAGCGCACCAATTTGTCCAATTCTACCTGGATCCTGAAAGCCAGGCTGCAAGAGCATTGGGATTTGCAGCAATCTCAGGTTTCTGTGAATGCAAGGGGCTATTGACTGTATACAGGTGGGCTTGAGGCCTCCCTGGCAACAGCCAGTCACATTCATTAATAGAAAAGGATTCCACTCTTTGAAGGTGCAACTGATATGTGATCACAGAAGACAAATCCTGCATGTTTGTGCTCAGTTCCCATGGAGCTCTCACGACACCTACATTCTGAACCATTCCCTGGTACCACAGGTTTTTGAAGGATCTCGGCGATTGTAGGGCTCGTTCCTTGGGGACAAGTGATACCCCCAGAAGACCTGGCTGATGACACCGGTTCACCATCTGCAGAGTGCTGCTGAGGAGAGCTGTAATGATGCACAAACCTCCACCAGCTCCATGATTGAGTAGATGATAGGCCTCCTAAAGATGAGGTTCAGATGTTTGGACCACTCAGGTGGTGGTTTCTAATACTCACCACAGAGAGTGTCCCGGGTCATCATTGTCTACTGTGTCTTGCACAACCTAGCACTACAAAGTGGGGGCATTTTGGCCGAGGGAGATATGGAGGACCGAGGTGTCTCCTCCAATGAGGACAGTGAAGGGGATGGAGCTGACAAGGGCCAGGATGTCACTGAGCCCCATGCAGAGGCTATGGCAGGGCTATGAAACAACAGACAGGTCTGTGCCAATCTGATAGCTACCAGATTGACGGCAGAATAAGCTGCACAGCACTCCAATCTCCCGTGACCTCAAACACCTGTGAGTCAAATTGTGGTTTCATCCATGCCCTCACAAAGTCCATGGGCATGGCAACTTGGAAACAATATCAAACCTAACCTCGACATAGATGCACTCATGTCACTCTGACACCAGCTCTCAAAGCGGGGACCAACCTGGCAGAGAGCTCTTTCAGGCAGAACCAGACGGATGGGTCCATAAGGAGGAGCAGCATGAGACCACCATTTGGCCCCTTGAGGTCGCTCCCCCATGCAGATTGATGAGGAAAGACCGTGTACCTGTCCTTTGATCATCACTCGCTCATAGTAAACCCATATCCCTTGACATCTTTATCGTACCAAGAAGTTTTGAGGTAACTTTGGAGTCCACTCACTGAGAGTGCCTCACCTGCAGTATGGGTTGCTGAGGTGCAACCACTCCAGACCTTCCAATCGCAGAGATCCATACAAATCATAATCCTAGGTGGCCTTAGCATTAGTGTGAGACTGTGATCCATCATTGCGGACAACTCAGTGAAAGTAAATATCTTTCCCGCATGGACACTGCAGAGGCCTGTTAGAGCTGCTGATGCTTCACATGGACAGGCAGCCTTGCAGTCCTCAGCATGGTCCAGCATAGACCTAATCTACTCTCTCTCTCCTCACGCACTAAAACCCTGGTCCATAAATGATGTCCAATGCACTTTTGTTGCAAACCCTTTATGCGAGATCTGCTACCACCCTTCATAAGGAGACGAGGAGGCCACACAAATCTCCATGTGAGGTCTGACAAAGGCTTCAAGCACAGACCTCTTTAATCCTACACTCATATCCCTCTTGCAGTCAAGGCTAATATGCCCGCTGCCTCCTTACTTGTTGAGTCACCTGCATGTTAGTTGAAAATGACAAATCACTAAGGAAGGCCAATCATGATTGAGCGTGCTGAGCACAGTTTCCTCCAGACATGTAGGGAAGCCTCTGGTTTTCTATTGTTAAGAAGGTAGTATAGATCTTCAGTCTCACAGCCCTGAAACTGCATCCACAGTGTTCCTTGCCACTCACATAGCAGATTTAACTCCCTTTGAGTACTTGTGGTATCCACTCACATCTACAAAAACAGCAGGAGATACAATGACCTAGATGAACACATTTTCAGATGTCGGAACATGGTGAGCCGCAAGTAATGACTTGCATGATGTGTGGCCTGGCAGCACACTCACAACTGATAGCCAGTGATTAATCCTGCACAAGTGCGATTATTAAGTAGTCACTATGTTGATAATGTAGGATAACTGAATCTGTGGGCGTTCATGATAGGATTCTGACAGAGGCCCAGGTTCTAGACTCTTAAATTCCCACGACCATTGAAGCAACTAGCAGCAAGATCGAATCCAGGAGACTTCCAAACAGTGCAAGTGAACATATATTTACAAGTGCCAAAACTATATACAACGATTATACACCTGTGTGCCTTCAATACTTCTTAATCTTTTTTTGCCTACTGCTATGTCTGGGTGCAGCCCCTACATCCAGAGTTTAGGTAGAGCTACCCTGACTTCAGGGCGATGACTGTAAGGACTTTGGCGGGCATCCTCTGGTGGCTCAAGGCTTAGCAGGCCCTTGCCTGCTAAGCGTCTCCTGTCATTTGTAGGGAGTCGTGTACAGGCCTTCTAATAGTAACTGCATGGTAGGATGGAGCATAAAGGAAGAAATAATGGGAGCTTGTCAGAGAGGCACAGCGATAATCATGGGAGATTTTAATCTACATATAGACTGGAAAAGTCCGATGGGCAAAGGTAGCCTAGATGAGGATTTCATAGAATGTTTCCGGGATAGTTTCTTAGAACAGCATATTCTGAACCCAACAAGAGAGCAGGCTATAATATATCGAGTATTGTGCAGAGATGGGATTAATTAATAATCTCATAGTGAAGGCGCCCCTAGGTAGCAGCAACCATAATATGATTGAATTTTACATTTGATGGAAAGAGGAGTGGGTCCGAGACTATGTTTGTAAACTTAAATAAGAGCAATTATGAGGGTATGAAAGCAGAATTGGCAAATTAAGTTAAGGGATAGATCAGTAGAGATGCAGTGGCAAACATTTAAGGGGACATTTCAGGATACACAGAACAGAGTACAATCCAACAAATAATAAAAAGTCCAAGGGATGGACACACCATCCGTGGTTAACTAGAAGGTTAAAGATAGTATCAGACTTAAAGAAAAAGCATATAATTGTGCAAAGATGGGTGGAAGGCCAGAAGATTGGACAGAATATAAGGAACAGCAAAGGATAACTAAAAGGTTAACAGTACGAGAGAAAGTTAGCCAGAAGTATAAAAACAGATAGAGTTTCTATAAATGGTTAAAAAAGAAGCAAGTTAACAAGTGAGTGTTGGCCCTATAGAAAGTGAGTGTGGAGAGCTGATAATGGAAAACAGGGAAATGGCAGATGAATTGAACAGGTATTTTGTATCATACTTTACTATAGAGGACATAAGTAACATCCCAGAGGCAGCTATAAATCAGGAAATGGAAGGTAGGGAGGAACTCAGGAAAATTACAGTCACCAGAGAAGTGGCACTGAGTAAATTGTTGGAGCTGCGGTTGACAAGTGCCCATGTCCTGATGGACTTCATCCTAGGGTCTTAAAAGAAGTGGCTAGTGAGATAGTTGATGCATTGGTTTTAATTTTCTGAAACTCCCTAGATTCAGGGAAGGTCCCATTAGATTGAAAGATAGCAAATGTAACTTCATTATACAAAAAGGGAAGGAGACAGAAAGCGGGAAACTACAGGCCAGTTAGCTTAACATCTGTCATAGGGAAAATGTTAGAAGCTATTATGAAAGAAGCTATAGCAGGGCACTTGAATAAGTTCAAGGTAAACATGCAGAGTCAACATGGTTTTGTGAAAGGGAAAACTTATTGGAGTTTTTTGAGGAAATAACATGTTTTGTGGATAAAGGGGAACCAGTGGATGTACTATACTTGGATTTTCTAAGGCATTTGATAAAGTGCCTTGCGGAAAATAAAAGCTTGTGGTTTGGGGTAACATGCATGGATAGAAGATTAGCTGGCTAGCAGTAGGAAGAAAGTAGGCATAAATGGGTATTTTTCAGGTTGGCAAGATGTAACGAATGGTGTGCCACAGGGATCAATGCTGGGACCTCAACTTTTTACAATTTATATAAATGACTTGGATGAAGGGATGGATAGGATGGTTGCCAAATTTGTTGTTGACACAAAGATAGGTAGGAAAGTAAATTGTGAAGAAGGCATACGGTGGCTACAAAATGATATATAAAGGTTAAGTGAGTGGGCAAAGATCTGGCAAATGGAGTATAATGTCAGAAAATGTGAAATTGTCAATTTTGGCAGGAAGAATAAAAGAGAAGCATATTATCTAAATGGTGAGAGATTGCAGAGCTCTGAGATGCAGGGGGATTTGGGTGTCTTAGTCCATGAATCGCAAAAGGCTAGTATGCAGGTACAGCAGGTAATTAGGAAAGCTAATAGAATGTTATCATTTATTGTGAGGGGAATTGAATACAAAAGTAGGGAGGTTATGCTTCAGTTATACAGAGCACTAGTGAGACCAGATCATATTGGTCACCTTATTTAAGAAAGGATGTAAACGTGCTGGAAGCAGTTCAGATAAGGTTTACCAGACTAATACCTAGAATGGGTGGATTGTCTTATGAGGAAATGTTTGACAGGCTAGGCTTGTATCCACTGGAGTTTAGAAGAGTAAGAGGCAACTTGATTGAAACATATAAGATCCTGAGGGGTCTTGACAGGCTGGATGTAGAGAGGATGTTTCGTTTTCTGGGAGAATCTAGAACTTGGGTCAATTTTTAAAAATAAGTGGTCGCCCATTTAAAATGGAAATGAGGCAAATATTTTTCTCTCAGAGGGTCTGGCTCTTTGGAACTCTCTTCCTGAAAAGGCAGTGAAAAAAGAGTCTTTGATCTAAATAGATTCTTGGTAAGAACAGAGTCTTTGATCTAAATAGATTCTTGGTAAGGAAGGGGGCGATTGGTTATTGGGGGTAGGCAGGATGCAGATTTGAGATAACTATCAGATCAGCCATGGTTTTATTAAATGGTGGAGCAGGCTCGAGGGGCCGAATGGCCTTTTTCCTGCTCCTTGTCTGTATGTTCGTACGTTCCTAGGTTCGCCCTCAGCCTTACCTACTGTGGGCAATGGGGTCAGTGGCAGTGGGGAGGTGGAGCGAGCAGAACACCCTTGGAATGTTGTGGGATGAAGCCTTCGGCGTGCTTAGCTGTCGCTACTCCTCCCAATGATTTCTGATTCCTCCCAGATTCTTTGAAGAGAAGGGGCACCTGGAGGGAGGTCAAAGTGCCCCCCCACCACGCCCCCCCCCCCCCCACCCCCCAACCCCCGCCCCACCATTGACTAGCCTTGATACACTGCGCCCATGACTAGAGCAACGGAGCACTGGTCCGAGTGCATATCTGGCAGCCGCTGTGTGTTCCGCTGGACTTGGGTCTCCAAGGCAGTCACCATCCTTTCCACAGAGGAAGCCAAACGCTCGCATGCCAGAGCCACAACAGCAGAGAGAACATGGAAGGACTCATCCAACCTTCGGTCCAGTCTGCGCATGGCCTCAGGCATCTCTGCCTGATGTTTCCTTGCCTGTCTCTGCATCTCCAACAAGTTTCTTAAGTCTGAGTATAGAGGCTCCTCATCTGCACGGGGCTCAGCAGGGGCCTGTTCTCCAGCAGTCCTCCGAGTATCACTGCCTCTGCCAGCTGTGGACCTGTGTCAGTGATGTGCTCGCCAGATTGTGACCCTGAGCCTATTCTAGAACTTGGACTCACCGAGGTGACTGCATCTGTGCTGGTGGAGGTTGCAGGTGAACGCCATGATGGTACGTCCTCTGAGGATTCTGAAGCATCCACCTCAGAGGTGGGGACGGGCCTGGGGTTGGTCCAGGTTGCTGTCCACCCCAGTTCTCTTGTTGGTGCCTAAAATGGAGAAAAGAAAGATTTAGTGATTGTCTAATCAGGTTCCTTATTTAAACACATCTCTCACTCAGTAGGCGCAGCTGACAGCTGCAGACTGGAGGAATCCTCACTGGCTTCCTGGGGAATCCTATCTCACCCTCAGCACAGGCATTGTCCTGCTCTTTCCTGGCTATCTCTGCTGCATTTCCCCGTAAGGGGTGAGAACTCTGATGTCCGCAATTCCACCTCTGGCCTGCGAGCACTCACGTTTGGTGTGGGCATTCTTCTCCTGCAGAAAGATTGATGGAGATGCCAATGGTTCATGAGCAGTTCAGGAGCATGTTTGCCTGTGGCAGCTGCTGAGCCCTCCCCAGTAAGTGATTAAGAAGCCGGTTGCCCTGCAACTAATATGAGATTTTGATCATGAAGTGGCTGGCACACATTCAGTCCCATCTGCTGGTGAGTGCTGCAACCCAAACTCCTACGTGACATCCCTGTGCACTTGTGCACTTAGACTGCTTGATACCCTTATGAGTGTGTTAGTTTGCAGTGAGAGTGAATGGTGCACTTAACCTGGTAGAGCACAGCAGATCATTCATCCTCTTCCTGCACTGCACTTCCTGTGTGTCTCTGTGCTGGACTCCACGGCCACTAGCCTCTGTTGCGGCCTCCGTTCAGGCTGCTGTGGTCAGACAGAAGGGTCATCTGCTGCCATCCCGGGGGAAACAGGACTTCCCACCTCTGCTGGACGGCCTAGAGGAGAGTCTCCAGGGAAGCTTTGCTGGACAGTTCAGCTGCAGTTTGTTTCCGCTTCTGGGACATTACAGACATCCAGGCTGAAGCTCCTGGCCTGCAGTGAACGAATAACTGTCCGGTTGCCCTTTAAATATGGGGTCCAGCCCTTTAAGCCCATAAGGTAACAGCGGGGACAGCAACTTCCTGCCCTTCCCGCCATGAGATTCAACGTTCTCCACACAGATGCGTATTTAATGAACTGATCAGTGCAAGATCACTCATGTTCAGCCGACCGAGTGGGTATCACTCCCACTTCCACGCCAGCCACCGAACTTAGAGTTCAGAATAGAAGATTCCGCATATTATCCCTGTTTCTCTCTCCACAGGCACTCTCTTTCTGCTGAGTGCTTGCAGTATTTTCCGTTTTTATTCCAGTTCTGGTGGAAGGTCACTGGCCTGAAACACGCAGCAAAATCTTTAGCTCGGCGGGCAGGTGTGCGCCCGACCTGCTCGAGCGTAAAGTGACGTGCATTGACGTTGGACGAGCGTCCTGACGTCAATGTGCAGTTGTGTGATATTTCTGTTGGCAGGCACGCGTAGGAATTGGCAGCACACACGGCAACAATTAAAAGGCCTGTTAAGGCGATTGAAGTATCAATTGACTGACATTTTTCGGTGCCTGTCCAACCTTACAGTTGGCGGGCAGGTGAAAAGGCCAAGCAGCCTTTGCACTTTCTAGGAAACCTCATCCATGGGTGGGATGAGGTTTCCTACAGCAAATAAAAATAAAGTAAAAATTTTAAAATTTAATTAATAGCATTAGTAACATGACAGTCACATGTGGGGGCATGTTTTATAACATTTTTAATTTCTTCATTATTTTTCTTTAAAACTCTTCAGCTCCCTGCGGCCGCTCTGTGCCTCAGGGAGATTCTAAAGGACGCGCTCGTGCGCATACATGAAGTTCACGCTCGCCCTCCTCCCCCTGCCCGCACAGGCAGTGCTGAGCGCTGCCGCTAGGCCCGTCAGTGTGAAATCGACTCCCGGGCTCGATCGCGGGCGGCGGGCGGCTTCCCACCTGCCCCTGACTGCCCCCACCGAGCCCGCCCAACAAGAGCAAGGATTCTGCCCGTTAAAAGCTCTATTCCCCTCTCCACAGGTGCTGTGTGATCCACTGAATATTTACGGCATTTTCTATTTTTTATTTCAAATTTCCAACATCTGCAGTATTTTGCTTTAGGATGTGTGATGTAGGATTTAATACTTGATGGGTATTCTGAAGTTTTACTTGATTTGCATTTATTTACCTTCCTCCTAGGGTTGAGCACTGTTCATGATGGAGGAGGTTCTTCACAAACATACCAAATAACATTTTCTCATGTTATGTTTTCTTGTGTCCTAAACATTAAATTGGTTTATTGATAATTAACCTGTGCACTTTCATTTTAGGAAATAAAGGCAAAGAGAAGAATAAGAAATCAAGAAAAGAAGGCAACAAAGAAGCAAAGCAAGGCAAACAAGCTAAAAATAGGGGCAAAGAAAATAAAAACAACAGAGAAGGAGTAAGGAAAGAAAAGCCTGAAAACAAGAAACGAAGAGGGCAGAATAAGAAACTGATACCCACAACAGTGGGCACTGTTCACTAAAAGCCTCACTTGGTTGCTGAGATTTCTGATGCTGCTATGTATTAACAAGCTAACCTATAGAGGTGCACTGTATAATGGATCCAGTGCTGGGTTCCTACTTTTAATCCTTATTCCTGACCTTCATGGACACTGCTAATCATTTCAAGGACTACAGTTGAAGCCGAAAGTGTAGATATACCTACGTTTATACAACATTAGGCATAATTAATCCCTGCCCCACCGAATAAATTAGAACTCCAGATGGTTAGCACAACAAGTATTGTGGCTAGCCCTTTAAGGGTTAAAAAAGAGCCAGCTATGCTGAGAAAAACTATTCCATGTTAAGGGAAGTCTTTAGCTTCAGTACTGGAGATTCCTCATCAAATGTGATATGCATTTGTGCATGTTCTGGTTTCTGTATAAAATGACAATAGGATCCTTTTTTTCTTTATTTCTTTTAATTATTAACAGATTGCTGCCTTGTAATATACAGGAATGTAATAAATGTCATTTGAAGCCTGGAGAACCAACTGTTACCTTTCTTTTAAAGTATTGTTTTTAAGTTTCTGTTTATGACCTCTGTAAGAAACAGTGCACACACCCGAGCTAGTGTCATTGTTGTCAACAGATGCCACTAAACTGCTTAAAAGCACCTGTATTTCAAATAAAAAAATATATTTCCTTTACTGAGTTCTCAGAGTATATGTTTATGACATGAATATCCTTCTATATGTAGCATTATAGTATGTAGTTTGGAGAATTATTATTACTTATGTAGTAGTTCATTTCATGTACATTAGGAGCCATTTTGTTTGACTGGAATGATAAAAATGCCTGCTACCCAATCTGTCGCTTTAGTTTGTTACACATTCCTGACAAGAAGTTAGTAATGGCCAAATAGAACAGTTGAACTTGTCACTGGTAGGTTTGTTTCATTTTCATTTTTCTTCTTCATTTACGATGCCAGTCAGTTTCTAACTGAACAATTAATAGGAAAAATAAGTGCTACAAAATTAAAGTGACAGAGGAAAAAAGAACTCAAGAAAAATGTTTGCAGTTATTTATTTTTGAATTGAAATCACGTTATGTGATATAACTAAAATGTTCGGGTTTTAATATGAAATTCTTTTGCAAGCTGCTTTAAATGAAGGCATTTTAAATGCTGACAGAAACATTATTTATAATACATTTATCACTAATATCGCACAGTACAATTTCATGCTTATCATATAAATAATTCTCACTTCCTACTGGTGTATTGGAGAGGCAATGAAAGAAAAGATTGCACCTTACATTAATTCCATGTGCAGTCAAAAAGGTTTTGTGAGAATCATAAAAGACAAGTTTCTGGGGAATCATTTAAGTCAACAAGTCTGTTCATTGTTGAGAAACAAACTGTATAAAAAAAACTGACCAAGAACGTTTTTAAGATCTTGGATTTTACCTGTAAACTTGCTAAGAATAAGAACAAAGGTTCTTAAATAGTAGTGGAGTCATGCAAAATGAGTGAAGCAAAATAAATACTGGAAGAATTCACATTGCTGAAATGAGGGGAACCATAGACTTCTTAGTTAGGCTAAGCTAGATGTGCCAGTTCTGTATTTACCATTGCGATACAGTGAAAGAGTCAAAGCGGTAAGAAGTAAATAAAATAGAAGTCTCCTAATCCTAGGGCTATTCCTGAGGTATACTGCTCAGCAATGAAGAATTTCTTCATGAATAAAATCTAGCTCATTTTGTTTTCTTCTTGCTTCTGTGATTTTTTTTCAATTCTCCCTTCTCATCTCCTCAAGGCACTGGCCTGAGTAGGAATGGCAAAAACCCTCCTGTACATCTCTCATATCTTTTCATATCTAAGGCTGTACAGTGAGCGGCAGCAGGTTATGCAACTCTACAAGAACTAACAGCTAAGCCTGATCCTTATGCTATACAATAGACACACACTAAAAAATACATATTTATAAATGTTTCTAAAAATATATAAATGTTTCTAAAAGTATATGTATCAGCAAGATTGCAACTTTGAGTATGGACCCTGGCTAATTTTCCTCTTCCCTAGAGTTGTTGAGATAAAAATAACACCCATGCAGCTATTCCATCTGTATCTGAGATCCTCCCAAACTGGAAGGCTCAGTTCCACATTGAGCATTTAATTTACCAAATATTGGATTATTTTATTAATGGCATGATTAATATGCCATCACATCTTTCCACACAAGGGCTAGCAATATTGTCACATATTATAATCTTAATAAGTTTAAGCTTATATTTCATTTACATTTTTATTTTCCCATTTTGTTTCCTTAAATCTATGAATAACTATTTGTGTTTTTTGATTATATTATTTGAAATTTACCTTTTTTAACTATTTAAGTTTAGGCTTTGACAGTAACCTTCCAACCTCTATTTGGGACTTTTTTGTACCATCTCAATTCCTATGTTTAAAGAGGCATTATTTTCATTAAACATTTTTGATAAACCTTTTGTGGAATAGAAGAGTCAGAAAAAATGTATATTATCTTCATCATTCTAAAGTCAAGATGAAATGATACAATTGTGTTTTGATGTGTCTTTGTGTTATTTATTGCAACATTTGCTTATAAATAAAGGAAAGCCTCCCAAACAATTTTTCAAGAAATCTCTTTAAAAACATTCAATTTTCAAGTAAGTTTATCTTTTCTCCCCGTTAATTTCCTGAATTTGATCCCAAATTAATATTAATGCAATTTCTCATGTTCATCAAGTTCTTATTGATTTGTACGTATAATCATATTCAATTCAATGATTCACTTTAATTCTGATTATGCGTAAGTCTACTCTACTTATAAAACTTTTCATCATCCCTTCCAAATTCAATTATAGTATCTTTCTTAATCCCTTTACATCCAGGCCTACAGTAGTTCCACAAACGTACCCACCCCTTTGAAAAACAACCACTTGTATTTAAATAGTACCTTAAATGTAATAAAATGTTCCAAGATGCTTCACAGGAACATTATAAGCAAAATTTGATACAGCCACATAACGATATATTACAGCAAGTGACCCACATACCTTGGTAAAGAGGGAGATTTTATTTTTATGAAGCATCTTAAAGCAAGGTAAAGAGGAGAGAGATTTAGGGAGGGAATTCTGGAGCTTGGGGCCTTGTCTGTTGAAGATCCCCAATGGTGAAGCAATTAAAACTGGGGTGTTCAGGAGGCCAGAATTAAAAGAGCACAGATATCTCAGTGGGCTATTTAGCTGGAGGACTCATTCCCTGTTCTATTGCAAAGTAGGTGAGAAAATTAAACAACATTAAACAACATACAGTATTTGTTAACGATTAAAAATATTAAGTTTAGTATTTAATTCATTGAAGCATATAAGTTACAGGACAAAAGGAAGCCATTTGGCCTATTGCACCTGTACTGGTGCTAATGTTTCACTGAACCAAGTTTAATTTTGTTTTTTTCTAACCTATGCCTATCAATCAAAGCAGTCCAGCAGAGGTTTGTTATAGCTCTCACTTTCAGCTTTGGTCACTTTTTTAAGAGTGGGGCATTTAAAAAACTTCAGATCATGACAGTTACACAGAACTTATCTGCCCTTCAAGAGCATGTACTCCATCAATTCGTGACTCCCACACTGTGGGTTAAGGCCCTTGCAACAGCCAAAACGGGGTCTGTTTGAACTCCGTTCAAATGGTCCTGCTGAGTTTAGGTTTCCCTCCTGTGTGAATCATGCCCTGAGCCCTTCCCCCGCCTGTAAAAATTGGATCTGTCGGAAATGAGGATGGGAATTCTTCAGCCGGGTCCTGCCACCATTTTTAAAGCTCTCTAGACTCCTCCAAACTCCATGAAAATCAGCCCATAGTGATGCTCTGCACTAACTCTAAGCATACCTGAAAAAAACAATAAAAAGCCTTGAAAGTTTCCTTTTCCTGATTCTACGCAGATCACAAATGGTATCGACCCCCAATTCTCATATTAAATTCTATCCTGAACATACAGCTGATGAGTTTTTTTGTTCAGCCACTCTCTGTAGACAGTTGACAGGAATATTCATTTGTCTGAATTACAGCTTTGATACGTAAATACAGAAGTTACCTAGTTACGTCTTAGCAATTCACACTCTTCTGCCATTTAATTGGTTAAAAAACATCATTTGAGGCTGGATTTTATTCAATGAATTTGCCCCGCCACCTTTGTGTACATGGACACCAAGATCTCTCTGCTCATCTGCACTTTACAAATTGTGCCTTTTATAGTCTTTCAATGGTAGCCTTTCCAAAGTGCACCACTCACACTTGACTGCATTGAACTCCATTGCTCTTGACATCTGTCATAAGTGCTTAAAAAAAGCAAATGATTTCCTTGGGTTTATAACAGAGGATTAAAATATAACCACAAAGAAATTATCCTAAAGCTTTATGAATCATGGTTAACATCAGGTGAAGTATTGTGGACAATTCTAGGCACCAGACTTCAGGAAAGATGTAAAGACCTTAGAAACGGTACAAAGGAGGTTTATTTGGATGTCTCCAGGGACTTCAGTTATGAGGAGTGCGAGGAAAAGTTAGGACTAATTTCTTGAAACAGAGAAAATTAAGAGGTGACCTAATATGGGTTTCCTAGATGATGAAAGATTTTTGATAGAGCATAGAGAGAAAAATTATTTCTTGTAGTGAGTGGATCAGAGGTTACAGGTTCAAAATGAATGGCAAAATATTCAATGGGCAGATGAGGAGAAATGTTTTCATTCAGAGAGTTTTTCAGATCTGGAATGTGGTTTCTGAAAAAGTGGTGAAAGCTGCTTCCACAGTAATTTTAAAAGATAGTTGGACAGGTACCTGAGGGTGAGGAACTTACAAGGTTATGGACAAAAAGCAGGGATGTGGGGCTAAGCACTACTGCTCTTTCAAAGAGCCAGCATAGGCACAATGGGTCGAATGGTCTCCTACTGTGCTGTATGCTTCTATGATTTAATGAAAATAAATGGGTTATGGGGCCAGGATTTAATGTGAACGATAGGAAGGCTGTTTTCTCTGGGAGGCTTGACAATATTACAAACCAGTCAGGCACTTTCCTGGGAGGAGTCAGGCCTCCCATCTGATTAAGCCCCCAGTAGGATGGAAATCTCACCCACAAGAGCTGCTGGCCAATCAGAGAGGCCTTCACCAGGGATCTCCACTGACGGATTCCTGGAGGGAGGTGAACGTGGCGAGATGGGGGTCACAGGGAAGGGGTCGCCGGTAAGGGTGGAAGGCGAGGTTGGAAGAAAGGGCAGGCAGGTAGCTTCCTGCAGCACCCAACTCCCCCAACCCCTTTCTGATATCAGGTCCCTCATTTGGACCCGGAGTGACTGTGAACAAAGGAACCCCACCCTGGAGGCTACTAGCAAACTCAACAGTTTGCTGGGTGGGCTCCCTGGATGATGAGTGCCCCGCCTGCTGCTGATTGAATACCAGTGGCGGTGGGATGATGGCCTCAGTTAATCTCTGGAAGGTAAGGCTAGGCAGGAAGGCAGCCTGTAAGCCTTCCTGCTCCAGGCTTGATCGGAGTGAGGCTGGAGGGCAGCAGAATTTCCACACAGCACCCTCCTGCACAACCATATAGCCACCGGCTTCTGAACTTGGCCAAAGGGCTAATCAAATTCTGCCCATTGGATTCTTTCAAATAGTAATAGATGAATTTTTAAAAACTGTTTTAAAGGCCTCTCTGATTGGTCAGCAGCTCTTGTGTGTGGGATATCCATCCTACTGGGGGCTTAATCAGATGGGAGGCCCGACTCTGTCCAGATAAGTGCCTGATTGGTTTGTAATATTGTCAGGCCTCCCAGAGAAAACAGACTCTGTTGCTCACATTAGATCCTGGCCCCATAACCCATTTATTTTGACACCCAATCCATCACCTCCAACATCCACTCCCTCCACCAATGACGTACAGTGTGTAACATCTACTAGATGCATTGCAGCAACTCACCAAGGCTCCTTCAACAGTACCTTTCAATCATTCCTATATTAATTTCACATAATGGTTTTACCTGAAATGTATTCTCAATTTTAAACTTATTCAAACTGTTTCAACAATTAATTTTTGTCATTACAATTATAAAGTAATTTCAGATATTGGAGTAGCTTTTTAGTGTTTGTTGAGCATCACAAGCTGGACCAGAGAAATAATAAAGTCCAAACAAACAATGGAATTCAAGGGTGAAGTATTTAAATGTTGCACAGTCCTTGCTCACTGGTGTTTTATTGTAGTTATGGAGGAGACATTAGTCATGCCAGAAGTACAAAACAAACTAAATTGCTGTTTATCAGAAGTTACTCAATGTTGTAACACGGCCAAATCTCTTTAGCCTTGTGTACATACTGAGCAGTCCAAGCCCATATGTAGCAAGACCCGGACAACGTTCAGGCTTGGGCTGAAATTAGTAACACTTGCACCACAGAAGTGTCAGGCAATGACCATCTCCAACAAGAGGGAATCCAATCATCTCCCCTTGACATTCAACAGCATTACCATCGCTGAATCTGCCACTATCAACATTCTGAGGGTTACCATTGACCAGAAACTGAATTGGACTATCCATATAAATACAGTGACTACAAGTGCAGGTCAGAGGCTGGGAATTCTGCAGCGAGTAACTCACCTCCTGGCTCCCTAAAGCTTGTCCACCATCTACAAGGCACAAGTCAGGAGTGTGATGGAATACTCTTCACTTGCCTGGATGAGTGCAGCTCCAACAACACTCAAGAAGCTTGACATCATCCAGGAGAAAGCAGTCCGCTTGATTGGCACCCAATCCATCACCTCCAATATCCACGCCCTCCACCACCGACGTACAACGTGTAACATCTACTAGATGCATTGCAGCAAATCACCAAGGCTCCTTCGACAGCACATTCCAAATCTGCAACCTCTACCACCGAGAAGGACAAGGTGAGCAGATGCATGGGAACACCACCATCTGTAAGTTCCCCTCCAAGCCACACGCCATCCTGACTTGGAACTATACCACCTTTCCTTCACTGTGACTGGATGAAAATCCTGCAGCTCTCTCCCAAAAAGCACTGTGGGTGTACCTACACCACGTGGACTGCAGCGGTTCAGCGCTAGCCAGCAAAGCCCATGTCCCATGAAAGAATGAATAAAACATAATTCTAAATTAGTGTCAGACACCAAGAAAAATAAGAAATTAGTTTCCTTAATGAGACATAGAGCACATGGTTACAAGGCTGGATCAACAATTTATGAAAACAGTTCAGACAATAGGCATTAATAACACATTTCAGTCAGAAATAAATATGGGTTTGTTTTAACCTGACATACCTTCCAGGAAATATCTTCCATTGAGGAGAAGAGATGCCGATATTAACCAAGGGGACTGTGTGGCAAAATGGGCTAACAGACAGTCCTTTCACCTCTGGGTTCAGATTTATTTGAGATTACAGATTGTGAAGAGGAAGCGAGGGGCAGAAGGGAGGGGAGGCTGGGTGTCCCTGTGCAGCTTCCGGGTAACAACCTGTGGGAGGAGAGGTACAGGCACAAGGGGCGCTGGGCCAGCAGGTAGTCCAAGGTGGAAGGGGCCACAGGAGACACCACTATCCTGCTGCCAGGGTTTACAGACAGCAATGTAGCTACCTCAACATGTCCGAGGTGCAATGTCGAAGGAGGCTCCGCCTTTCCAGGGAGACTGTGACCTCCATTTGTCAGATGATTGTGCCTGAGATTACCTCCAACTGTATGGGTGGAAACCCCATGCCAGTGGCTCTGAAGGTCACAGTGGCCCTCAACTTCTATGCCCCCGGCTCTTTCTAGGGGCCAGTGGGGGAATCTTTGTGGAGTCTCCCAATCAGCTGTCCACAGTTGCGTCAAGCTGGTGACAGAAGCTCTGTTCAGGCGGGTAATGACATTTATTCATTTCCGTACAGACGAGGCCAGCTAGGCTGAGCGAACCATAGGCTTTGCAGTGATTGCTGGGTTCCCCCGCATCTGGGGTGCAATTGACTGCACACATGTGGCCATCAAGGCACCAGCGGGTCAGCCGGGTGCCTTCGTCAACAGGAAGGGATTCCACTCCATGAACGTGCAGATAGTTTGTGACCACAGGACGCAGATTCTGCAAGTCTGTGCAAGGTACCCTGGCAGCTCCCATGACACTTATATCCTCAGACACTCCCAAGTGCCAAGGCTATTCGGTGCTCCAGCTCAATTGGGTGGATGGCTGCTGGGTGACAAGGGCTATCCGTTGAAAAGGTGGCTTATGACGCCTCTTCACCACCGAAGAACAGAGTCAGAGCAGCGTTATAATAGGAGTCATGCCTCCACAAGGGTGGTGGTAGAGAGGATCATAGGCCTTCTGAAGGTGCACTTCCGATGCCTGAACCGTTCAGGGGGAGCACTACAATAGGATGGATGTCACTGATAGTGGTTGCATGTTGCACTCTCCACAATCTGGCACTGGCAAGACCCGCTGGAGGAAGAGGATCTTGAGGCAGCTCCACAGGTCACAGAGAATGAATCCAGAAGTGAGTCAGAAGAGGAGCCCGGCGAGGAGAACAGTGAAGACGTGGAGGCAGACTTCTGGATCCTTCAGGGAGGCAGGGATACCAGGGATGCCTTGATCCAACATTCCTTCAGCTAGGCTGCCAACGATCCGCTTCCACCTCATGCCAGGGCTGCCGCCTCCATCCCGGATGTCTGAAATGACCCTTTCAATTGAACCCAAAGTCCACTCAGTGCCTGTGCAATAAAGTTTAGAGCCACTCACGTCCAGCATGAGATACTGGCATACCCTGCACCTACAAAACTAGTGAAGCATAGTCAGGCCATTAAGACAGAAGTAAAATTTATATCATGTTGGCACTCACATAAAATGAATATGAAAATATATGGTGTGAATGGTCACACCAGTAAACATATTAACAAAACATGGCAGAATAGTCCCTCTTGTGCTCTTGATGCCTTAAATTTACATTTGCAAGTGCTACATCTTATTGCACCCCCCCAACCCCTTATTGGCAGTGGCATCAGAGACAGCCTGCTGACTCTGCTGTCTTGTTGGCCTTGGTGACCTTGGCGGTTGTCCTCTGGCCAGTGAAACCTATGCTGGCCCCATCTGGGAGGGAGCGGCCAGTGCCACGTCTGGCATCTCCCCAGTCATCGCAGCATCATTGGATGCCATGGTCACTGGCAGAGGGGCGGAGGAGCTGCTGCCGTTACCCAGAGAGCCCTCAGAGGAGCCCGCCGAGATGACAAGCAGCTCATGCGCCAACGTGAGGTTGCTCAGGACCTCCTTGCTCACCATTGATGGGCAGGCACCTAGCTGGGATACTGGATGCCTCATCCATCTCCCACATGGATACTGACCACCTGAGGTCATTGTTTATGTGTGGGTTTGCAGGTCTGAGTGCAACCTCAGGAACCCCTGATTCTGTCCCTGGAGATACCTCTCTATGAGGATTGCCACTATCTTAATGGAGGAGGCAGTGCACTCGGCCATGAGGGTCAACACAGTGCTCATGCTCCACATAGACTCCTCCAAAACGGAGACCATGGGACACATATCCTCATGGGATCTCCGCCAGATCCTCCCGCACATCCCACTAGACATCCAGCATCTGTTGCTTAATGGACGACTCGAGAGGCCCATCAACTGCATTCGACTCAGCATTGTCCTGGTCTCAAGCAGTCCTCTGACTATCAGCGCCCTGGGCACTCTCTGCCCCCACCTGTTCCTCAAGCAAGTGTGAATTGCCTTCACCGCTGTGCTCCAGCATTCTAGCCGATGATCTAATGCCCACTGAGGTGCTGGTACCTGCGCTGTTGCCTGGTTCAGAGAGCGGGTGTGATGTGGGTGCATCTAAAGCGTCAAGGGTGGCTCTTCGTGGTCCAGTGTTTGAGGACGAGCTGGCGATTCTAAGGGAGAACAATGACATGTCATTAGTTTAAGTCATTATATTGTCACTGTGCATGCCAGGCACCCTGGTGAGACAACGAAGATCTGCATTATGGTGCTATCGTCTTTATTGATCAATGGGGACACCAGGTTGAGGCTCCATTTAGTGATGAGATTACACAAGAACGTTTGCACACTCTCACCTCTGTGAACTGCACTCTTACCTTTATCAGAGACCCCTGCCTCTCCATGACCGGCTGACCGAGGTAGGTGGCAGCAGCACAGCTCCAAGGCATCTCGTACCTCATCAGAATGAGGAGGTCTAGGGGGCCTCTGCCTGTCCATGACCTCTCAAATTTGTTATAGCTTCTCTTCTCCTGAAAGGACAGAGGAGCATTGATTAGTCCACTCTCTACCTGCAGCGCCATTGCAGCCTGGCCAACCCCACCTGAGGAACACCTTGCAGGGCATGTCTGAGTCCTGGCCATCAACCCGCAAG
Source organism: Cetorhinus maximus (assembly GCF_964194155.1). NCBI lineage: Eukaryota > Metazoa > Chordata > Chondrichthyes > Lamniformes > Cetorhinidae > Cetorhinus > Cetorhinus maximus. The sequence continues at coordinate 83,330,189 of NC_135883.1, read as the reverse complement.
ACACTTAAGCCAAGCAGCCAGGGCTCACCCCCTTGGCCGGCTCCGGTAACAGAGAATGTTGGCACTCAGACTCCGACACCCCTGAACTCCACGGCTTGGGGGTGGGGGCGGGGGGGCAGCCCTTAACACTTCTCCACACTGATCCATATCAACTCGGTACTCACCCTTGCCGAGCGCAGCAGATCAGTGAACCTTTTGCCACACCACACCCATGTGTGCTGCACAACGTCATGGCTGCTGACCTCGGCTTTTTGGTCTGGTGCAGTGGCCTCCTCCTGCCATCCCTGGGTACTAGAGAGTCCCGCCTAACACCGACCTCCTCCACAAGGACTGTAAGGCACTCGTCTGAGAAATGAGGAGGTCAAGTACCTGCCCAATTTGCTCTCCTGTCTGACATTTTCAGCTGCTGGTGAGGGAAATGACAGACTCCAAAGATTCTCCCCTGGCAACCTTCAGGGAGCTGCCTTTGCCAGTGTTAAAGCACCTGCCCGGCGCCCAACAGTCTCCCGCCCCAGCCCGGTCCTTCCCGGCCATTGAGAGGACATATTTCACGCTGGGCGAACCTTAATTGGCCATCCAGTGTGAAATCACGTTTGCAACCCAACTGCGGCTGGGAGCAGATTCCACTTCCACTTCTGCTCCCGCCGACTTGCCGCGCACACCAAACCTGAAATTCAGGGCCATGTGTAGGCCAGACCAGGCAGCACATTTTATTCAAATAGACTTTTACAACAATCAACGGTAGTTTCATGGTCATCAATACTGTGACTAGCTATTTTTTTTTAAAATTCCAGATTTATTAATTGAATTTAAATTCCACAAGCTCTCATGGTAGGATTTGAACTCATATCCCCACAGGATTAGCCTGGGCCCCTGGATTACTCATCTAGTGACATTACTACTACACCACCACTTCCACACAGACTTTAATATAATAGCAGCCGAAGTGGCCATGTTCCAGCTGGGTCATGTTTCGGCCCTGTAACTGATACTGTCCATTTTAATGCTGTGATCTCTGGCTGGTCCTGCCTGTCATACCTTCTGTCATTCTGCAGGGAAGGGGGAGCGACTGGGGCTGGATGGACCAGATGCAGCTTCACCTGAGAAGCAGTATTTCGAACTTTTTGGCTGTATTCTAATGTTAAGCATACCTTCAGCATGACTGCTGATCTTCATGGGAGAATAATAAGGGCAGAACAACCCAGTTTATTTCTCTCTTCAGCATGTTGAATCCAGACAAGCCAATCTGTTGCAAATTGTTGCCTGAGCTCATTTTGACAGTAGTCTACACATTCACAAGACACTTTTGCCTGGATTTAGTTTCTCTGTTACTGGGGCTCTGCTGGAGATGGCCTTGGAATCACCATATTTACCATGTTGAACTTCAGTTCACTATGCAACCTCTACTTGAAGGCAATGTCTTGCAGCTAGGATTCGAACCAAAGCTCCTCTTCAATTTCTATAGACAAATCCCTAAAGCTAGTCACAGTCCCAGTGCTACCACACATCTGCTCATATGCAAGAAGGCCCAGCACCAACCTTTTCAGGAAAATTAGGGATTGGCAATAAATGCCAACCTTGTCAACAGATTTCTGAGGGGTTACAATGCACCTTTAGCTATAGTTAAACAGTGTGAGGGGAAATTACTTTAATGCAGAATTTGCCCATCTACTTGGTATAGTGAAATGTTGCTGGCCTTATTTAGGAAAACTTCTTAAAACTATTAAACTTCTTCCTCATCTGCTTCCTGGCAAATTTCTTTGGGAAAGCCACTGGTGCCAGTAATCATGCAGGGTAGAAAAAGGAATAGGCTCAAGTGGCACTGCTCTGTACCTGGCTCTGTATTGACCCTTTGTAGACATAGCTATTGCCACATAGGTCCTTCAGATACGGCTGACAACATTTTGCCCAGTGCAGGAAATCAGGTTATGTTAAGTGTTAGTCACTCTGGTGTTCGCTCTTTCAGGTAGTGCCACTAAAAGCACAAGGTTCCAAATACGCAGGCATTCACATTTCTTTGTGGTCTGGTTTCCATTGGGAATAGCAGTCTCCAGAAGCGCTAATTGTCTGCTAACGTCAGGTATTTTGATCTCTGCCTGGTGTATGGCTATCATTGAATGGGTACACAGCAGCTGTTACGTCTGGCAGCCCTTCAGTTCCTCCTTTCCTTCTAATTACCTCACCTAAGAACATTCTTGTTGGGAAACCCATTAGTGCCAGGAATGGTAATGTAGCAATGACAACAACAAAAAACTCACAAGAGTACAAAGACTTACGAGAACCCAGGGCCAGCAGAAATAAAAACACACAAAAAAAGCTCAAAATGTCAAAAAAATGGACTAAAATCATTGTATTGCAGTCCTGTAAATTAATTGTCTCTTGATTCTCTGCTCCCAACAATACTGGATGCCTGATTTTTTGGACAACAGCTTCCACTAGAAGCCCTGGACAGCCACAAGTTGGTAAATTGTCCATATCTTAAGGAAGCCTCCATCTGTTTTAGATGGGAGGTTCCACTGCCACATGCTCAAAAATACATCGGAGAGTTTCAATTCATTTCTGCTCAGTTTTACACTCCATTAGGCCAAGGGTGACAAGTCCCCAGGACCTGATAGCCTACATCCCAGGGTCTTAAAGGAAGTGGCAGCAGAGATAGTGGATGCATTGGCTATAATATTCCAAAATTCACTGGATTCTGGAAAGGTTCCAGTGGATTGGAAAAATGTTAATACAACGCCTTTATTCAAAAAGGGCGGGGAGGCAGCAAGTAGGAAACTATAGACCAGTTAGTTTAACGTCTGTCTTGGGAAATTGTTGGAATCCATTATTAAGGAAGTAGTAATGGGGCATTTGGAAAGTCAAAGTGCCATTCATCGGAGTCAGCATGGTTTTATGAAGAGTAAATGTCATAATGTAATGTCATAATACAGTAAAACAATCAAGTCAGAGGGAGTACAGCTGCATTAAGTTTCAAGGGAGTAATGCAAGGCTAGATGGCCTCTACTTTAATGCCAGGATTATTACAGGTAAATCAGATGAGTTAAGGATGAGGATTGACATGTGGAATTGTGATATAGTAGCCATCATAGAGATGTGGTTGAGGGAGGGGCAGGATTGGCAGTTCAACATTCTGGGATATAGAATCTTCAGGTGAGACAGGGGAGGGGGTAAAAGAGGAGGAGGCGTTGCATTATTAGTTAGGAAGTCAGTTACTGCAGTAAGGAGAGGTGATATCTTGGAGGGGGCATCAAATGAAGATTTGTGGATAGATCTTAGGAATAAAAAAGGGGCAGCCACATTGTTAGGTGTTTATTATAGACCCCCAGATAGTCAGCGGGAAATTGAGGAGCAAATATGTGCACAATTTGCAGAGGTGTGTAAAATCAATAACAATAGGGTAATTATATTAGGTGATTTCAACTTTCCCAACAATAATTGGAATAGACATAGTGTTAAGGGCTTGAATGGAGTGGATTTCTTGAAATGTGTACAGGAGAACTTTTTAGGTCAATATGTGGAGGGTCCAACAAGGGATGGCGCAGTGCTGGACCTAATTTTGGGGAATGAAGCCAGACAGGTGGCTGAGGGTGGTGGTGGGGGAGCATTTTAGTGATAGCGACCACTGCATGGTACAATTTAAGCTTGTTATGGACAAAGAAATAGATACGTTGCAAAAAAATGTTTTGGATTGGGGGAGAGTGGATTTTAGTAAAATAAGGCAGGACTTGGCTAAGGGAGACTGGGAACAGCTACTTGGGGGGAAATCTGCAGAAGAGCAGTGAGGGGCGTTCAAAACAGAAATGGGGAGGGTACAGGCTCAACATGTTCCCTCTAGGGTGTAAGGAAGGAGTAACAAGCCCAGACAACCATGGATGACCAGAGATATTCAGGATACGATGAGATGGAAAAGAGGCTTTGAGCTGGTACAAGGGGAGCAAATCAGCAGACGCATTAGTGGAATACAGAAAGTGCAGGGTGGAGCTTAAGAAAGCAATTAGGAGAGCAAAGAGGGGATATAAGAAAGCTCTGGCTGGTAAAAGTAGGGAAAATCCCAAGATATTCCATAAGTATATCAATGGGAAGAGGATAACCAGGGAAAGGGTAGGGCCCATTAGGGACCAAGGGGGAAATCTATGGGTGGAGCCAGAGGACATCGGTAGAGTGTTGAACAAATACTTCACATCCGTCTTCACCCAGGAGAATGAGGATGAAGGTATGGAACTCGGGGAGAGAGACTGCGAGGTTCTTGAGCAAATTGATACAGGGAGTGACAAGGTATTGAAGGTGTTGGCAGGCTTAAAAGTGGACAAACCTCCAGGTCCGGATGATTTGTTTCCCAGACTGCTGAGGGAGGCAAGGGAGGAGGTCGCAGGGGCTCTGACCCAAATCTTTAATTCCACTCTGGCCATGGGGAAGGTGCCAGAGGACTGGAGAACAGTTAATGTGGTTCCGCTATTTAAGAAGGGTTGTAGAGATAAGCCAGGGAACTGCAGACCAGTGAGTCTCACGTCAGTGGTAGGGAAACTATTGGAGAAAATTCTGAAGGAGATAATCTATCTCCACTTGGAGAGGCAAGGTTTGATCAGGGATAGTCAGCATGGCTTTGTCAGAGGGAGGTCATGCCTAACAAATTTGATTGAATTTTTTGAGGAGGTGACCAGGTGTGTAGATGAGGGTAGTGCAGTTGATGTAGTTTTTATGGATTTCAGTAAAGCCTTTGACAAGGTCCCACATGGGAGACTTATAAAGAGGGAAATGCACATGGGATACAGGGTAATTTGATAAGGTGGATTCAAAATTGGCTTAGTTGTAGGAAACAGAGGGTGATGACAGAAGGCTGCTTTAGTGACTGGAAGCCAGTGTCCAGTGGCGTGCCACAGGGATCTGTGCTGGGTCCCCTATTATTTGTCATTTATATAAACGACATAGATGACCATGTGGGGGGTAGGATTAGTAAGTTTGCTGATGACACAAAGATTGGACAGGTGGTTAATAGTGAGGTTGAGTGTCTTGGGCTACAGGCTATAGGTCAAATGGGCAGATAAGTGGCAGATGGAATTTAACCCTGAAAAGTGTGAGGTGATACACTTTGGAAGGAGTAATTTGACAAGGAAGTATTCAATGAACGGCATAACACTAAGAAGTTCTGAGGAACAAAGGGACCTTGGCGTGTGTGTCCATAGATCTCTGAAGGTGGAGGGGCATGTTAGTGGGGTGGTGAAAAAGGCATATGGGACACTTGCCTTTATCAATCGAGGCATAGATTACAAAAGTAGGGAGGTCGTGTTGGAGTTATATAGAACCTTGGTGAGGCCACAGCTGGAGTACTGTGTGCAGTTCTGGTCGCCGCATTATAGGAAGGATGTGATTGCACTGGAGAGGGTGCAGAGTAGATTCACCAGGATGTTGCCTGGGATGAAACATTTAAGTTATGAAGAGAGGTTGGATATCTTGGGTTGTTTTCGTTGGAGCAGAGAAGACTGAGAGGCGACCTGATTGAGGTGTACAAGATTGTGAGGGGCATGGACAGGGTGGATAGGGAGCAGATGTTCCCCTTAGTTGAAGGGTAAGTCATGAGGGGACACAAGTTCAAGGTGAGGGGCAGGAGGTTTAGGGGGGATGTGAGGAAAATCGTTTTTACCCAGAGGGTGCTGACAGTCTGGAATGCGCTGCCTGGGAGGGTGGTGGACGCAGGTTGTCTCACATACTTTAAAAAGTACCTGGATGAGCATTTGGCACGTCATAACATTCAAGGCTATGGGCCAAGTGCTGGTAAATGGGATTAGGTAGGTAGGTCAGGTGTTTTTCACGTGTCGGTGCAGGCTCGATGGGCCGAAGGGCCTCTTCTGCACTGTGTGATTCTGTGATAAATCATGTTTGACTAATTTGCTAGAGTTGTTTGAAGATGTGACAACCATGTGATGGATAATGGGAATCCTGTAGATGTAGTATATCCGGACTTCCAGAAGACCTTTGATAAGGTGCCGCACAAAAGATTAATACACAAGATAAGATCACACGGAGTTAGGGGTAATATATTAGCTTGGATAGAGGATTGCTAACCAACAGAAAGCAGACAGTCGGGATAAATGGGTCTTTTTCTGGATGGCAAGCTGTAACTAGTGGGGTGCCACAGGGTTCGGTCCTTGGGCCCCAACTATTTACAATCTATATTAATGACTTGGATTCAGGGATAGAAGGTACTATAGCTAAATTTGCAGATGACACCAAAGTAGGTGGGAAAGCAAGTTGCAATGAAGAAATAAGAAATTTACAAACGGATATGGACAGGTTAGGTGAATGGGCCAAAATTTGGCAGATGGAGTTTAACGTGGATAAGTGTGAGGTTATCCATTTTGGTCAGAAGAATAAAAAGGCGACTTATTATTTAAATGGAGAGAAACTTCAGAATGCTTCAGTGCAGAGGGATCTGGGTGTCTTCGTGCATGAATCGCTGAAAGCTAGTATGCAGGTACAGCAGGTAATAAGGTAGGCAAATAGAATTTTGACATTTATAGCTAAAGGAATAGAGTATAAAAATAGGGAAGTGTTGTTACAACTGTACAAGGCATTGGTGAGACCGCACCTGGAGTACTGTGCACAGTTTTGATCCCCTTACTTGAGGAAGGATGTAGTTGCACTGGAGGCGGTTCAGAGGTTCACTAGATTGATTCCAGGCGCTTGTCTTATGAGAAGAGATTGAGCAGTTTAGGCCTGTACTTGCTAGAATTTAGAAGGATGAGAGGAGATCTAATTGAGCTATATAAGATGCTAAAGGGGATAGACAAAGAAGCAGATGTTTCCCCCTTGTGGGGCATTCTAGAACGAGAGGCCATAGTTTTAGGTTAAGAGGTGGTAGATTTAAATCAGAGATGAGGAGGAATTACTTTTCTCAAAGGGTCGTGAATCTGTGGAATTCACTACCTCAGAGTCCAGTGGATGCCGGGATGCTGAATAAACTTAAGGAGGAGATAGACAGATTTTTAATTAGTAACGGGTTGAAAGGTTATGGGGAGAGGGCGGGAAATTGGAGTTGAGGCCGAAATGAGATCAGCCATGATCGTAATGAATGGCGGGGCAGGCTCAAGGGGCTGAATTGCCTACTCCTGCTCCTTTGCTAACAAAGCTACACCACCTCCTTTTCTTTCCTGCCTATCCTTCCAAAACACTGAGTACCCTTGGATATTCAACTCCCAAACCTGTTCTCCCTGTAACCATGTCTCAGTAATCGCCAACAAATCATACCTATTTATCTCTATTTGCGCTGTTAACTCGTTAGTTTTATTCCGAATGCTACGTGCATTCAGATACAAAGCCTTTAAGTTTGCCCTATTGTCAATTTTCCCTACTCTTATATGATGCTTTGGTGCAATATAGCATTCACACACTCTCTCCCTTCCTTTCACTTTTTGGTAGCAATGAGCCTAGTCACTAAGCTGCACTCTTACCCTCTCCTTAAACTTTGATTTTTTATATTTCCATGCAACTGAACTCTCCCCCCACTATTTAATTTAAAGCCCTATCTACAACCCTAGTTATGCAATTCGCCAGGACACTGGTCCCAGCATGATTCAAGTGGAGCCCGTCCGAACAGAATAGCTCCCTCTTTCCCCAGTACTGGTGCCAATGTCCCATGAATTCAAGCCCACTTCTCCCACACCAATCTTTCAGCCATGCATTTACCTCTTTAATCTTATTGACCCTGTGCCAATTAGCTCGTGGCTCAGGTAGTAATCCGGAGATTATTACCTTTTTGGTTCTGCTTTTTAATTTAGCCCCTAGCTGCTCGTATTCCCTCAGCAGAACCTCTTTCCTTCTTCTACCTATGTCGTTGGTACCTACATGGACCCCGACAACTGGATCTTTCCCCTCCAACTCCACGTTCCTCTGCAGCCCAGATGAGATATCCTTAACCCTGGCACCAGGTAGGCAACACAGCCTTCGGGACTCTCGATCCTGGCTACAGAGAACAGTATCTATTCCCCTAACTATACTATCCCCGATTACAACTACATTTCTCTTTTCTCCTCCCACTTGAATGGCTCCCTGTACCACGGTGCTATGGTCAGTTTGCTCATCCTCCCAGAACAACCTACCCATCTAACCTGACTCTGCTGGGAGATTTCACGCCATAGTCTACAGAACTGACTCAATCTCTGCGTGCCTACCTCATCCTGTGACATCAGCCCCAAGGGAAAAGCGAATCCTACAACGCTGGTATTCACCCAACCAAACCTGAATGCTTACGTGAAAGAATTCCTCACTGGACTCTGACTTTGGACTCTGGAACTCACATGAACCAATATTCATTTTTATGTGGACCTTGTACTGTAAAACTCCTTTTCTCTATCCCTCTATTTATTGTATGAATGGGCAGAGGGCAACGTTGCTAAACCTCCTTTCACGAATTTTGAATGTGTAATAAACTAACCATCTGAGTTAATCTTAACTCATGTTTGTTGCAGATTAGTAGTAAAATTGGATCACAAAATCCAAGGGGTTGGGAAAACATACCCACCTTTAAAAACTAATTCAAACACCTTCTGCTAACAGACAGGTGGTAAGAGGAAATCACTGCAGTTTGAACTGTCTCTCCTGTCCGTAACACCCTATTGAAGTTGGCTTTCCCCCAGTTAATTATTCTTACTCTGGATTGTTCTTTGGCCTTTTCCATAGTCAGCCTAAACTTTATGATACAATGATCACTGTCCTCTAAATATTCTCCTGCTGACACTTGGTCCACTTGGCCCACCTCATTCCCAAGAACCAGGTCTACCAGTGCCTCCTTTCTTGTTGACTGGAGGCATACTGCTGTAGAAAAATTTCCTGAACACAATCTAGAAACCCTTGCCCCTTACTGCCCTTTACACTGCTACTATCCCAGTCTATCGTTGAATAATTAAAGTCCCCCATTATAACTACCCTATATTTTTTGTGCCTCTATAATTTCCTTGCACATTTGTTCCTCTGCACCCTTTCCACTAGTTGGTGGCCTATAGGCAACACCAAGAAATGTAATTGCACCTTTTTATGTTCCTTAGCTCTAGCCAAATAGACTCTGTCCTTGACCCTTCTGGGACATCCACTTTCTCCAGCAGTGTAATGCTATCCTTAATCAATATCGCCTCCCCTCAGCCTTTTCTTCCTTTCCTATCTTTCCTGAACACCTGCATCCGGGAATATTTAACACCCAGTCATGCCCTTCTTTGAGCGAGGTCTCTGTTATAGCCACAACATTGTATTTTCCACATGGCAATCTGTATCTGTAACTCAGCGGTCTCATTTAATATGTTATAAGTTAAAAGTTAAGTTTTGTATAAAAAGTTACGGTTGGCAGATTTTCAATTTGTGAAAATGACTGGAAAGTGACTTTGGAGAAGGGAGACTAGAATCTTGCAATCATTTTTACAGAACCTCATTAAAGACTCTGGTTTAAATGATAGTAAGTGCTTAGAAACAGTCTGTACCATAAATTGGCCTTGTTACAAAATGAAAGACTATTTAATCAAAATTACAGCTTTCATGTCAGTCTGGCAGACTATATAGCTTGTCAGTAATTTATGAATTTTTAGACAGATTCAGGCAAATGGGATAAAAATTAGATTATTTTAAATTCATATTACGTGGTTTGGAAACTGAAACTGGATGAATGTTAATGGTAACCGGATCACTAATCTGAGATTAATGTGAAGTTTAAAAATTCTGCCATTACATACCATTATTTTGCACGATTAATTACAAAGCAGGTAAAAGACAAATGACAATAAGATAAATTTTAACACAATGCAAAGAGCATTTCAGGTGGATCAATACTGTATTGCCTCAAGTAATGTCAATGTTGAATGTAATGGGATGCAGATTGACCTGGTTTTTACTTGTTCTGATGTCAATTGAATCCAGAGTTTGGACAGACCTGGTGTGCATGTGTGACTAATTGGAGAGGAAGTCACTGTCTGATAGTCATTGTCGCTTTTGGGATTCTCCACCAAAGACCATTGAATATCTCCATCTAAATACAGGTTGGCAGGTTCCAGCCACATGGTAAGGTCTTTCTACTTTACTTTTATGTCATTATCTCTTAGCAATGATGGGATGCAAGAAATATTAGAATGCTTTAAGTTTTAAATGGCCCCATTATTGAGTACAATCATTGCAATCCACAACCCCACAATTTTATTAAGATTTTAAAACAATTCATATCTCCCCTTTCCCACTGGAGGGCACAGGATACTCCAAACTCTGTTCCACTGTGGTAGAGGCAGAGCACATCTTTATAGAGAGGCTGAACAAGCTTTAGCATGAGTACCATAATGTCTCAGGCATTTGCGCTGATGTTCACCTCCATGGAAAGAGTGGCCACTTGCATCAAGAATCAGGCATGGTAGGCTACCAAGTGCATGCAGGCCTTGACCAATGGCCTGCACACTCCAGGCTGAATTTGGAAACCAAGGAGCAACCCCACCACAGCGAATCCCAGAAGCTCCAGGACAATGAAATGGCCATCCGGAAATTAACTGCCTGGTATCAGGGCTTCTGTCTCTTTAAAGGCAAAGATCCCAGCTCCAAGAGCTGCCAGCCAATAAGAGGGTGGCAGCTCTTCAGTCACTTTTCAGAAGCACTGGCCACTGCTGGAGCAGCCACCATTGAATAGGCCCTGGAACCCAGCTAAGTGGGTCAAGCTTGAGGGGACGAGTAGGGTAAACCCCAGCGAGGTGGGGAGTAGGTGGTTGTTGTTGAGGGTGGGGTGTGGGGGATATTTCAGTGAGGACAGCCCATGCCACTGCGGCCACTCTCTGTGGGCCACAGGCTGCCCCGCAGGAGGACAACACCCCCAAACCAGAAAGGAGGTTGCCAGTTTTCACTGGGCAGTCTCCTCATATGGCGTAGGGCCCCCACACCCTGCGGTAGACCACCAGTGGTGGCAGGGTAAGGCCCTTAAATGAGTATTAATTAGCCTCTTAGAGGCCTCAATTGGCCTCCAAACAGGAAGGCCATCCTTGACCTTCTGCTCCCCCAGCTGAATTGCAGGGAGTCAGGAAGGTTGTGGGCACTCCACCCATCTGCCTTCCCGATACTACAGTTCATCCTGCCTCATAGCCCACACCCGAGGGCCGGATTAAATCCAAGTCTCAGATTGTCACTTCACGCTTCACCTTCTGACTCATCGACTCACTGAAGTGCAGCCGAGGTCTTTCCAGCTCGTGGCTAGCAAGAAGTGGAGATGGGCCATGAGAGGGAAGATGGAGTAAGGGCTAATGGTAGTGGGGATTCTTCACAAGGTGCTCAAACTTCTCATCCCTTGATCCTGCACCACCCCCCCCCACCCACCCGCACCTCAGACAGAGCCGTACATGCTGTCTCCTACCCCAATGATTGAGTCTGCACCTGCATAGTTGCAGGTGGAGCACTCATTGGTGGGGCATCATGGGCTCCAAAACTCAGAGATGCTAAGGGCACCTCAGCTGTCAGTGCAAGGGAATGAGCAACATGCCACTAGCTCAGTTGAAGCCACAGTGGCTGTATCACATAGGAACAATAGGAAGTGGATGAGGAAGACTTATTAGTTGCACATGGGTATTCACTTTTGGGGAAGCAGTGGGGTAGTGATATTGTCACTGAACTAGTAATCCAATAATCTAGGGACTCAGGTTCGAATCCCAGCATGGCAGGTGGTGAAATTTGAATTCAATAAAAATCTGAAATTAAAAGTCTAATGATGACCATGAAACCATTGTCAATGGTTGTAAAGAATCCTCTGGTTCACTAACTCTCTTTAGGGAAGGAAATCTGTCGCCATTATCTGATCTGGCTTACGTGTGACTCCAGGCCCCCAACAATGTGGTTCACTCTTACGTATCCTCTGAAATGGCCCAGCAAGCCACTCAGTTGTATCAAACTGCTAGAAAGTCAAAAAGGAATGGAACCAAATGGACCACCCAGCATCGACCTAGGCACCGGAAACAACAACGACAAACTCAGCCCTGTCAACCCTGCAAAGTCATACAGAGCTGTCTCACACACTAGTCAAGCAACAGCCAAAAATAGTCATACTCACGGAATCATACCTTACAATGTCTCAGACACCACCCCCATCATCCCTAGGAATGTCCTGTCCGACCGGCAGGGCAGACCCTGCAAAGGTGGCGGCACATTGGTATACAGTCAGGAGGGAGTTGCTCTGGGAATCCTCAGCATCACCTCCGGACCCCATGAAGTCTCATGGCATCAGGTCAAACATGGGCAAGGACCCTCCTGCTGATTACCACATACCGCCCTCCTTCAGCTGATGAATCAGTGCTCCTTCATGTTGAACACGATTTGGAGGAAGCACTGAGGGTGGCAAGGGCACAGGATGTGTTCTGGGTGTGGGACTTCAATGTCAGTCATCAAGAGTGATTCGGTAGCACCACTACAGACAGCCCAGCTGGCCGAGTCCTAAAGGACATAGCTGCTAGACTGGGTCTGCGGCAGGTGGTGAGGGAACAAACAAGAGGGAAAAACATACCTGACCTTACCCTCACCAACCTGCCTGCCACAGATACACCTGCCCATGACAGTATCGGTAGGAGTGGCCACCACACAGTCCTTGTGGAGACGAACCCCTGTCTTCACATTGACGATATTCTCCATCGTGTTGTGTGGCACTATCACCATGCTAAATGGGATAGATTTTGAACAGATCTAGTAACTCAAGACTGGGCAACCATGAGGCGCTGTGGGCCATCAGCAGCAGCAGAATTGTACTCGAACACAATCTGTAACCTCATGGCCCACATATCCCCGCTCAGCCATTACCATCAAGCCAGGGCATCAACCCTGGTTCAATGAAGAGTGCAGGAGGGCATGTCAGGAGCAGCACCAGGTATATCTAAAAATGAAGTGTCAACCCAGTGAAGCTACAACACAGGACTACTTGCATGCCAAACACCATAAACAGCAAGTGATAGACAGAGCTAAGCGATTCACAACCAAAGGTTCAGATCTAAGCTCTGCAGTCCTGCCACATCCAGTCTTGAATGGTGATGCACAATGAAATAACTCACTGGAAGAGGAGGCTCCACAAATATCCCATCCTCAATGATGGGGGAGCCCAGCACATCAGTGCAAAAGATAAGCCTTAAGCATTTGCAACAAACTTCAGCCTGAAGTGCCAAGTGGATGATCCATCTTGGCCTCCTCCAGCGGTCCCCAGCATCACAGATGCCAGTCTTCAGCCAATTCAATTCACTCCACGTGATATCAAGAAATGGCTGAAGACACTGGATACTGCAAAGGCTATGGATCCTGACAATATTCCGGCAATAGTACTGGAGGTTTGTGCTCCAGAACTTGCTATGCCCCTAACCAAGCTGTCCCAGTACAGCTACAACATTGGCATCTACCCGGCTACGTGGAAAATTGCCCAGGTATGTCCAGTACACAAAAAGCAAGACAAATTCAATCCGGTCAATTACCGCCCCATCAGTCTACTCTTGATCATCAGTAAAGAGATGGAAGAGGTCATCAACAGTGCTATCAAGTGGCACTTGGTTAGCAATAACCTGCTCACTGACGCTCAATTTGAGTTCCATGAGGGTCACTCAGCTCCTGACTTCATTATAGCCTTGGTTCAAACATGGACAAAAGAGCTGAACTTCGGAGATAAGGTGAAAGTGACTGCCCTTGACATCAAGGCAGCATTTGACCAAGTGTGGCATCAAGGAGCCCTGGCAAAACTGAAGTCAATGGGAATCAGGGGGAAACTCTCCACTGGTTGGAGTCATACCTAGCACAAAGGAAGATGGTTGTGGTTGTCAGAAGTCAGTCATCTCAGCTCCAGGACATCACTGCCTGGGTGAGTGCAGCTCCAACAACACTCAAGAAGCTTGACACCATCCAGGACAAAGCAGCCCACTTGATTGGCACCCCATCCACAAATATTCACTGCCTCCGCCACCGACACACAGTGGCAGCACTGTGTGCTATCTAGAAGATACACTGCAGCAACTCACGAAGACTCCTTAGACAGCATCTTCCAAACCCATGACCACTACCATCTAGAAGGACAAGGGCAGCAGATACATGGGAACATGACAACCTGGAAGTTCCCTCCAAGCCACTCACAATCCTGACTTGGAATGATATTGGCTTCACTGTCGCTGAGTCAAAAGCCTGGAACACCATCCCTAACAGCACTGTGGGTGTACTTACACCACATGGACTGCAGTGGTTCAAGAAGGCAGCTCACCACCACCTTCTCAAGGGCAATTAGGGATGGGCAATAAATGCTGGCCCAGCCAGCGAAGCCACGTCCCATGAACAAAAAGAAAGTTATGACTGTGTTAGTCATGTTATATTAATATCTATTTCAATGAATCAAACATTTTATTTGAACTAAACATCTCCCGGTCTTTACTTTGTTGCATTCTTAATTCCACTTGGACAGTAGCCTTCAGCTGACTGGTAATGACCAGATTTTCTAAGGAGGAAAAGATGTGAATGTAATGGTTGAATTGTTGACCGTTGGAATGAATTGTGCTTGTGGGGGAGAACAGGATTTCTGATGGCAATGTCAGATATCCTCACACACTCAAACTAGCTGAAACATGTTTGTATGAGATCGTTGCGGGCTTCTCTGGAAGCCAGGTGTGTGACTGCAGGCACCATGGCCACATCGGTCTCCTCCTTGATCTTGGAGGATGCTGATCAGCCTGAACATTTCTCCTCCTGCAGTTCCACTCCTCTCTGCAGTGAGATGTTGTGCAGGGCACAGCAGATCATAACCATGCTGGAGGCCCTTGATGGGGCATAATGGAGGGCACCTGAATCACATCTTCAGCAACCTAATGGTTTGCCCTGTTACCATCCCTGTGGTCATATGGTTCCTGTTGTATCTCTCCTCTGCATCAGTTCTAATGTTCCTTATAGGAGCCATCAGTCAGGTCCTCAGGGGTTAACCTTCGTCTCCAAGGAGCCACCTGTTCCCTTTGTGTAGAGGGGCATAAACCTGCAGAAGGTATTACTGCCGCAAAATGAATGAATCTTTCCAGCTTCCAGGATATCTTGCAAAGACATGCATGGTAACTTTCCAGTAGCCATAAACCAGCTGAACGTTGATGGAGTGGATTCCCTAGTGATTGGTATAAACTCCAGGCTGATCTTACAGAGACTTGATTACAATGCTTATGCCGTCAATGACTCCCTGTGTCTGTAGGAATCCAGCCATTGCAGCGAAACCGACTGCTCTCTGTGTCTGGTCTCATCAGCGTCAAAGTGAACATAAGTAGTGACCTTGGCAAACATGGCATTGGTCAACTGGGAGATGCACCTGTGCATAGCAGATTATGCGATCCTAGAGATGTCACCAGCAAGCCCGGGAAGAAAATGGAGGTGAAGAAATTCAGGGCTGTGGTAACCTTGACGGTCACTGGTAATACCTGTCCACCTGGCTGTCTTGGAAGGACATCTTGTTCCAGGAGGCTGCAGATGCTAGCAATGACCTGCCAAGAAAACCTGAGCCTCCTTTGGTACTTTTGCTCTTATCATGTTGGGAAAGCTGGTATTGCCTCCTTCGAGCTGAAGCTTTGTGTCCATTCCTTTTGTCCTCTGGAGCATTTGGCTGCAGATACAGCAGCTACTGCTGCTGTTGCTGCTGCAGGTGTTAGTGTGACTGCTCCTCTTACTCCTTATCTAAGGTCCATGTTTTAGCTGTCACTTGATATAGTGACAGCAGGGAAGTTCAGATCAAGCTGAGTAAAGTCCAAGGTTGATGAAATGAATTCCAAAAAGTTGGAAATCACCTTTAATGCAGTGAAATCAGGCTTTCAGAACAAGTGCTGGGAGCACAAGCCTTTCAGATTGGCTGGCCACCAACTTGTAGTTTCACTGTTTAAATGTTTTCCAGTCTGTTTCATTAAATAATGAGTTCTCGGTGTTTCTCACTCTTCACTTTGGTGACCCTGGTGAATTCCACACAGCTCAGGGAATCCGTCTGCTGGTATAATAAAGACAGAATGCTGGGTTACATTATCAATTAATTGCTTATTTCCATATTGAAATTACTTACCTGGCAGCTCTGCGGAGAGTTCCTCGCTGCAAATCTGTCCTGGTTAAACCCAGAAGCGGACAGGATTTGGTTGGATTTCTAACCTGGTTCCACCTTTCAGGGCTTTAAACCCCTTCCACACCTGTACACCCACCCCCTCCTCCCCACCTCCCGCACCCCCCAAATCCCATAGCAGGTAAAATTCTCCAAGCTGTGTCCATTATTATTTTCACTGAGAAAAGAAGTTGCAAAATTCCAGGGAGGAAGTTACAATGCAAACCAATTTTGCAAAGAAGATTCACCAGACTGATTCCTGGATGAGGGGATTGTCCTATGAAGAGAGGTTAAGTAGGCCAAGTCAAGTATCCAAAAATCTATCGGCCTCTGTTTTGAATATGCTCAATGACTGAGCATCCAAACTCTGGGGTAGAGAATTTTACAATCCTTTGAGTGAAGAATTTTTTTCCTCATCTCAGTTCTAAATGGTCAATCCCTTATTCTGAGACTGTGACCCAGTGTTCTAGATTCCTCAGCCAGGGAAACATTCTCTCAGGTATAGAGTTTAGAAGAATGAGCGGTCACCTCACTGAAACAGAAAATTCTTAAGAGGTTCCACAGGGTAGATGCAGCAAAAATTTCATGATTGGACCAAGGTTCTAATGAAGTCTGGAGCCAAGTGGTCCTTGAAGAACCCAAGCTGAGCAGCAGTGAGCAGATTATTGGTGAGTAATTGCCACTTGATAGCACTGTCAGTGACACCTACCATCACTTTATTGATGATTGAGAGTAAACTGATGGGGCGGCAACTGGCTGAACTGAATTTGTCCTACTGCTTGAGGACAGTCCATACTTGGGCAATTTTTCACATTGTTATCTAGATGCCACTGTGGTAGCTGCACTGGAACAGTTTGGCTAGTGGCAGCACTAATTTTGGAGCACAAATCTTCAGCAATACAGCTGGGCTATTGTAGGGGGGTCTAAGGCCTTTGCTGTGTCCAATGCACTCAGCAGTTTCACGTGATATCAAGTTTTCTGAAGACTGGCTTCTATGATGCTGGAGACCTCAGGAGGAGGCTGAGATGGATCACCCACTCGACACTTCAGACTGAGGATGTTTGCAAAGCTTCAGCCTTGTCTTTGCTGCTCATGTGCTGCACTTCACCATCACTGAAGATGGGGATGTTTGTGGAACCTCGTTCTCACATCAGTTATTGTCCACTGCCATTCACTACTTGTTAATGCAGGACTGCACAGCTTTGGTTAGATCCGTTGTTTGTGGATTTACTTGGATCTGTTAAAGCATTTTGCTTCCAATGCTTAGCATGCAAATGGACCTGTTTGTAGCTTCACCAGGTTGGTATGTCATTAGATATGCCTGGTGCTGCTCCTGGAATACTCTCCTACGCTTTTCATTGAAACAGATTTGGTCCCTGACTTGATGTTAATGGTCGTTTGAGGGATATGCCAGGTCACAAGGTTACAGATTGTGATAAAATACAATTCTGCTTCTGATGTTGACCAACAGCACCTCATAGATGTTGAGTTTGAGTTGCTAGATCTGTTCTGAATCTATCCTATTTAATGCAGTGTAGTGTCACACAAAACAATGGAGAATATCCTCAGTGGAAAGACAGGATTTAATCTCCACAAGAATTGTGCAGTGCTCACGCCTACCAATACTGTCAAAGACAGATAATTCTGCGACAGGTAGATTGGTGAGGTTGAATAGGTGAGTAGCTTTTGCTCTTGTGTTGGTTTTCTCACCAGGCCAAGTCTGGCAGCAATGTCCTTCAGGTCAGTAGTGCTCGTACCGAGCTACTCTTCGTGATGGACATTGAAGATCCCCCACCTAGAGTACATCCTCTGCCAGTACTGATTCACCAGCTGAGGAAGGGTGGTAAGGTGGTAATCAGCAGGAGGTTTCTTTGCCCATGTTTGACTTGATACCGTGAGACTGCTTGGGTTCAGGCTCAATGTCGAGGACTTACAGGACCATTCCCTCCTGATTGTATACTACTGTGCTGCCACATCTAGGGGATCTGTCCTTTAGGTGGGACAGGACTTGCCCAGGGATGGTGATGGAGGAGTCTGGGACGTTGGTTGAAACCGACAATTATGTAAGCATGACTATGTTAGGCTGCTGATGACTAGCCTATGGGACAACACTTCCAATTTTGGCATAAATCCCTAGATGTTAGTGAGGAAGACTCTGTACCTAAATGACTGTGTGTACCTTTGTCGATGCCTAGGTTGGTGCTTGGTGGCCTGATTTTATTCTTATTAGACACTTTCATAGTGATTTTTATATAACTGAGTGGCTTGCTAGGCCATTTCATAGGGCAATTTAGAGTCAGCCACATTGCGCTCAGTCTGGAGTCACATGTAGTGGTCAGACCAGGTAAGCATGGCAGATTTCTTTCCCTAAAGTACATTAGTGAACCAGAAGGGTTTTTTTAACAGTTCAGTAGTTTCATGGTAACCATTACTGATAGTAGCGTTTTTATTCCAGATTTAATCAATTAAATTTAAATGTCCCAGTTGCCTTACGGAATTTAAGACCACAAGACATAGGAGCAGACATAGGCCATTTGGTCTATGGAGTCTGCTCCGCCATTCAATGAGATCATGGCTGATCTGATAATCCTCAATTCCACTTTCCTGCCTTTTCCCCATAACCCTTGATTCCCTTACTGATTGAAAATCTATCTATCTCCACCATTAATATACTTAACGACCCTGCTTCTACAGCCCTGTGCGGTAAAGAATTCCACAGACTCACCACCCTCTGAGACAAGAAATTCCTCCTCATCTCTGTTTTAAATCGGCGCCCCCTTACTCTGAGATTATGCCCTCTGGTCCTAGACTCTCCCACAAGGGGAATCAACCTCTCAGCATCTACCCTGTAAAGCCCCTTAAGAATCTTCTATGCTTCAATAAGGTTGCTTCTCATTCTTCTAAATTCCAATGAGTACATGCCCAACCTACTCAACCTCTCCCCATAAGAAAATCCCTCCATACCGGGATCAACCTAGTGAACCTTCTCTGGACTGCCTGCAATGCCAGTATATCTTTCCTTAGATAAGGGGACCAAAACTGTTCACAGTATTCTAGGCGTGGTCTAACGAGTGTCTTTTATAGTTTTAGCAAGACTTCCCTATTTTTATACTCCATGCCCTTTGAAATAAAGGCTAACATTCCATTTGCCTTCCCTATTACCTGTTGAATGCGTATGTTAGCTTTTTGGGATTCATGCACAAGGACTTCCAAATCCCTCTGTGCTGCAGCCTTTCTCCATTTAAATAATATTCAGCTCCTCTACTCTTCCTGCCAAAGTGCATAACCTCACATTTTCCCACATTATATTCCATCTGCCAAGTTTTTGCCCACTCGCTTATCCTGTCCAAATCCCTCTGTAGACTCCTTGTGTCATCCTCACCACTTGCCTTCCCACCTACTTTTGTGTCAACCGCAAACTTGGTGAAAGTACATTCACTTCCCTTGTCCAAGTCATTACCATACATTGTAAATAATTAAGGCCCCAGAACTGATCCCTGTGGCACTCCACTAGTTACAGGTTGCCATCCCGAAAATGCCCCCCTTATCCCAACTCTCTGTCTTCTATTAGTTAGCCAATCTTCTCTCCATGCTAATATACAACCCCCAACACCATGGGCCTGGGCTCTTATCTTGTTAAGTGGCCTTTTGTGTGGTACCTTACTGAAGGCCTTTTGGAAATCCAAATATATTACTTCTACTGGTTCCCCTTTATCTGTCCTGCTTGCTACCTCTTCAAGTAATTCTAATAAATTTGTTAGACATGATTTCCCCTTCATGAAGCCATGCTGACTCTGCTTTATTAGATTATGTATTTCTAAATGCTCTGCTATTACATCCTTTACAATAGACTCTAACATTTTCCCGATGACAGGTGTTAAGCTAACTGGCCTATAGTTACCTGTTTTTTGTTTCCCTCCCTTTTTGAATAAGGGTGATACATTGGCCATTCTCCAATCCTCTGGGACTTTTCCAGAATCTAAGGGTTCTTGGAAGATTCCTACCAGTGCATCCACTATCTCTGTAGCTACTTCCTTTAATATCCTAGGATGTAACCCATCAGGTCCAGGACACTTAATGGCCTTTAGCCCCACTAGTTTCTCCAGTACTTTTTCTCTAATGATAACCTTTGTATTTATTTCCTCCCCACCCCCTTTTTTCCCCTTGATTATTTAGTATTTTTGGAATGCTATTAGTATCTTCTACTGTGAAGAATGAAGCAAAGTATTTATTCAACTCCTTTGCCATTTCCTGGTTCCTCATTATTATTTCCCTAGCCTCATTCTCTAAAGGGCCTATGTTCACTTTGGCCTCTCTCTTCCTTTTTATATATTTAAAGAAGCTCTAACTGTCCGTTTTTATATTACTAGTTTACCCTCAAAGTTTATTTTCTCCCTCTTTATTTTTTTGGTCATCCTTTGTTGGTTTTTAAAACTTTCCCAATCCTCTGGTTTACCAGTAATCTTTGCCACATTGTATATTTTTTCTTTCAATTTGATACTGCCCTTAACTTCCTTGGTTAACCATGGTAGGTTTATCCCCCTTCCTTGAATCCTTCTTCCTCACTGGGATATATCTTTGTTGTGAGCCATGAACTATTTTCTTAAATGTCTGTCATTGTTCATCAACTGTCTTCTCTGATAAACTGCTTTCCCAGTCCACTCCAGCCAACTCTGCCCTCATTCCATTGTAGTTACCCTTATTTAAGTTTAACACAGTTGTTTCCGACCCAAGTTTCTCACTCTGAAACTGAATGCTAAATTCTGCCATATTATGGTCACTGTTTCCTAGAGGATCCTTTACTCTGAGATCATTTATTAAACCTGCCTCATTACACATTACCAGACCCAAAACAGCCTGATCTCTGGTTGGGTTCACAACATATTGTTCTAAGAAACTGTCCCAAGTATACTCTATTAACTATTGCTCATGTCTACCTCTGCCAATTTGATTTTCCCAATCTACATGAAGATTAAAGTCATTCGTGATTAATGTACTGCCGTTTTTACATGCCCTAATTATCTCCTGATTTATTCTCTGTCCTACAGTATAGCTTCTGTCAGGGGGTCTATGGGCTACTCCCATCAGTGTCTCCTTCCCCTTGTTATTTCTTACCTCCACCCATATGGATTCTACATCTTCTGATCCAAGGTCGAACACATATCTATGGATCATTAGTCCAGGTCTCTAGAGTACAACTCCAGTAAAATAATGACCTGCAGTCAGCATTGTAATCTTCTAAATAAACAATAAAAATCTAGTACAAAAGTTAAAAAAATGAAAATGCTGCAAATATTCAACTGATCAAGCAGCATCTGTGGACAGAAAAACAGAGTTAATGTTTCAGTAAATCACCTTTCGTTAATACTAGGAAAAGTTAGAGAGTTAACAGTTTATGAGTAAATACCGAGCCAGGGAAAAGGGTGACAGGTTTGGGAAGTGGGAGCTGAGGTACGGCAGAAGTAATTAAATGACAGCAAGGAATGATGATGGTAATGTTGATGGTAATGGGACAATAAAACAAATACTGGATCCTGAGGAAGTGTAAATGGTAACAGCAGAATCATTACCAGGACTCGCTGTCTTTCCTGTTGTCTGTTTGCCAACCGTCCCACTTGCAGTCCTTCTCACTCCCTCACTCACTTCCTCCCATTCCCTGTCCCTTTCCCGAGCTCTCGCTCACAGCAAGGGTTTGGGAATGGGAAGCTGCAAGAGCATGAAGATCGGGGCAGGAAGCAGTGAGCGGGAGGGTCAGCGAGCGAGAGAGGTAGTAAGTGGGACAGAGGCAGTGACTGAGAAGTTCAGGGAGGGAACTGGTAAGTGGAGAGAGCAGGAGTATTGAGGAAGGAAGCAGTGAGCGGGAGGGTCAGCGAGCGAGAGAGGTAGCAAGTGGGACAGAGGCAGTGACTGAGAAGTTCAGGGAGGGAACTGGTAAGTGGAGAGAGCAGGAGTATTGAGGAAGGAAGCAATGAACGGGAGGGTCGGGAGGGAAACAGCGAACTGGAGAGGCAGTGAGTGGAAAGGTTGGTGAGCAATAGGTAAGTACATAGAGTTAGTCAGACATAAGAATGCCAAATTTCAACGGGAGCAGCAATTTATAATGCATGAGAAAAAGGGTCTGATTGGCTGGCAAGTTGACTCTTTCCATGGCAATGCCTCAACCAGAGTCAACTTGCCAACCAATCAGCACCCTTTTATCATGCAGTATAAATTGTTGCTCCCTTTGAAATATGGCATTTTACATCTGTCCTGAGGAGTGCAGTACAAAAAGTTTTGATAGCATATCTTTTTTGCAGCAATAATTAGTAAGCTATGAAGAGATAATGTTATTAAACACATACACAGTATGCCATGTGTAGTTACTATGTATCTTTCTTTCATAATTGTTATGGACAGAGTTTGTGTTTTATTGCTGTCCGTGATCAAGATGTTTAAATGTGCGAGGTTAGTGTTTCCTTACCCTGAGTGGTTTGTACCAATTTAAAAAATCCCAGCAGCAAGCTCTTTGTGAATTTAAAAATAAAGATTATTTATTATCACACACTTGCCCCGGAGGTTCAACGCAACATCTCACATGCACTATCAATCACATAAAAATCAGATACAGATGAAGAAAAAAATACAATTACAAGTATTAGTTATTTTAGTCTCTTTCATTGCAGGTCTGTAGTTTCTTAGATGAATTAATACTTTGGCTGGAGCAAAGGTCTTGCGAAGCAGAGAATTTTCAGTAAACTGCAAAGCTTCATGTAGTTGAATTGCCAGGAGGTTGGCTCTCAGGTGATCTTGAAGTTGGGACAAGTTGGGGGAGAATCCTTCTCCCACGTTCAAGGTGAAGGAGGAGATGAAGGGGTTAAAAGACTAGAACAATGAACAGAGAAGTAGCTTTGATAAACCACAAGTAGTCCTGAGTTACTAAGTTGGACAAGTGTCA
Source organism: Cetorhinus maximus (assembly GCF_964194155.1). NCBI lineage: Eukaryota > Metazoa > Chordata > Chondrichthyes > Lamniformes > Cetorhinidae > Cetorhinus > Cetorhinus maximus. The sequence continues at coordinate 83,307,177 of NC_135883.1, read as the reverse complement.
AGGCCCATGTGTATGTGCCTTGGTCATGATTGGACAGTATAATCATGAATACGTGTTTTGAATATGATTGGATGATATAATCATGTGTACATGCCTTGAATGTAATAGGATAACCTAATCATGTGTAAATGAATACAGTTGGATAACGATGTTAGAGTAAGAAATGTATCAACTAATGATTGGTGTAGTCAACTGAATTATAATCTGTAAAAGGTACAAAAATAATGAAATGCAACCAATCGGAGAGTTTGTGCGCCATTCGGAAAATGGATGCAGCTCCCCTGCATATGCTTGAATAAACCAGTATAAAGAAGTTTGAGTCTCGTTTGGCCTCTGTGGGGTCAGAGGGTGTTTGAACTCCTTTTCAGTGGCGTAGTCAGCAGGATCCGCCTGGACCTCTGCGAAGGCGGAACAGTGATCTGGTGAGTATATTTCATTTGAAAATATTCTCCGATTGTTTGCGTCAGGCTAGAATGGAGGTCTAATAGGGCAGACCCGAACTCTAGACCAGAGACTCAGGCAGGCTGGGATGATTGAGTACTGGGGGACGATTGGATCCCGAGTGCACGAATAAGGCTGGGACGCCTGAGTCCCGGGGTATGACTGGATCCCGGTTAGGACATTAGGGCCCGCAATGGCAACGGCCAAGAAAACGGAACTCGAGTTCGTTGCGGAATGGGAAGATGAGGGAACTATGTCTCTTCATATCACCTGGAAATATAGAAAGTTGATTAGTAAAATGAAAAAACAAGGTTGGCAGCTGAGCAATTCGCCACAACACTGTATGGAGTGGTGGAAAGCTCAGACAAGTGATAGAACTGATAAGGCTATAGTACTTATCCTGAGTTTGTACTTACAACAAACCGAGCTAATACAGAAACATCTTGGCTGAGTAGCGCCAGTCGCAGCGACAGATCGGTTCCTCCCAGGGGCCAATAACGACGATTGTGATCTAGATGACAAGGCGATTAATTATCAGAAGCAATGAGAGGGCTGGAACAGGGGGGTAAGCCACCCCCGTACAATGAGCGCACGGTGCCCCCTGCCCCAACACAGATGGCCCCATATCAAACGGTAGACAAACCGAACAACAGGGGGGCAGGCACCACCAGGGACACGATAGTGGTGCCATTTACGACCACTGAGAGACAGATATTATTAAAAAGAATTGCCCACTCCTAAGAAAAATAGTGGAAATACGGATTTCTGGCAGAAGCTAGAAGAATTAAGAGAGGCTTATGCACTTACCCCGGTAGATTGCCACGCTCTGGTAAAAGCAAAGGTAGATAGGGGAACACGGGACAAAGTTACACCACTGGTGAGGGATGGGCCCTACCTAACGGAGTTAAGGCATGATGGTACCCCGCAGCCCGATGAGGATAAGGCCCAAATATTGAAAAAAGGGGTCATCGAGGCACTGGGAGAAGTGAGACCAAATTGGGGAATCATTATGGGAATACGCCAGAAGAAGGGAGAGTCTACCTCCGAATTTGGAGAGCAAAAGTGAGCAGCTTACAAAGACCATAGCGGGGCACAGAATCCCACTAAAGATGATCTTGTGCTCTTAAATATGGTAAAAGAAGGATTAGGCGAAGATCGTCAGAGTTCTTGCCACAGGATTAGTTATGGCTCGTACTAACAACGAACTAATGATAAGGGCGGAGGAATTGGAGAGTCAGGAGGTTGCGGGAAGAGGGAAGTAGAAGTGATGTCAGTGGCGGCTGTAAGCCCTACCTCCGGTTGTTATAAATGTAAGCAGACAGGACACTTTGCCCGAGACTGCCCCCAGGGGAATAACAAAGGGAAAAGGCAGTGCGAGAATTGTAAGAAGGCGGGACACTACAAAAAGGATTGCTGGCAGAAAGGAGGCAGCAGAGAGGCATGTGGGCCCAAACAACCAGGGAACACTAATAATGAATCAGGGTGAGCCAAGTTTGTTACAAAGCAAGATCTGTTGGACGTGCTGAAACTCTTACAACCAAAATAGGTAGCATCGGCCCCCGGCAATGGGAGAGGCGGAGACCCGAGAATGTTTATTGACGCAGTGTTAGGGGGCCAGCATTGCAGAATGTTAATAGACACAGGGGCTTCTATATTTCTCAAAAAATTAGGAAATTCCTACAACCGATCAGAGTATTTTAATACAGGGGTTAGGTGGAGGAAGAATGGAGTCAAGGTGAAGTGAGTGTGTACAGTTAGAAATGGAAGGTATGGAACTACCAGTCACATTTTTGGTATGCCCAAACAGTGAGGGGACAATCCTGGGGATAGAAACATTGTGACTGTTGGGCGCAATCATAAACCCACAAGAAAATACCCTAATCTGGGGAAAGGGGAAGTACCCGAATTTAGAGCACCATGGGACTAGTCCCCACTGGATAGGGTCCATAGAAGTTATCAGCGTGGATTGGGCTACGAAGGGAGAATACAGAGCAATTTGTGGCCTATTCCCAGATATACAGGCAAAGCACAAGGGGGAATGCAGCTATATGCCGATAGGGCCAGTTAAAACAATAGGGCCGATATACCCGCCCAAAAGGCAATACCCAATCACAAGGGCAGTGATTGACATAATTAAGGATTTGAAGGAGCAAGGGATAGTAATAGAAATAGTCTCGACCACGAACTCCCCAATTTGGCCAGTCAGGAAACCGGATGGATCGTACCGGCTTACAATAGATCACATCACCCTTAATTCAGTGACGCCCCAGATACACCCTATCGTAGCTAGTCCAGCCACAATCCATAATGGGTTAAGCCATTAAGACCACGAGCTGTTCACGGTGTTGGACATCTCAAATGGGTTTTGGGCAATACTCCTACCATAAGAGTCCCAACCAAAGTTTGCCTTTACGGTAGGGGGGGACACAATATACTTGGACACGGATCCCACAGGGATTCCATAATAGTCCGGGTATATTCCACCATTACATGGCCAAAGCCATTGAGGGAATTGACGCGTACGGGAGGGGTACTATTGCAGTATGTGGATGATCTCCTTCTGGCGTCTACGGACATTCGGAGCCACACTCTCGAACTGTTGCAGTTGTTTGAGGCTATAAAGACTAAAGGTGAACCAGCTAAAGCCCAGGTTGGACAGTAAACCATAACATACCTAGGGTATATGATAGCCTGGGGTGCAAAAGCGCTCCCGCCGGAGCAGAAGCAGGCGATCCTCACTCTACCTCACCCAGGGACAATACGAGAAGTGAGGCAGATATTGGGGCTGTTCAACTATTGTAGGAATTTTGTGAACAATTATACGGCTATAGTGAGGCCCATACAAGACCTAACTAAAGGAGGGCGACCATCCACGGTGTGTTTAAACACCAAAGACAGGACCCCAGAGTGCAAAAGAGCGTTCACCAAAATTAAACAGTTGCTCGCCACGGCACCAGCATTGGGGATCCCAGATCTGACACGCCCTTTCCACCTTTACTATAATAACAACTCAGGTTATTACACTGCAGTGGTGATACAGCAACATGGAGACCACAAATGCCCCGTGGTTTACTACTCCAATAAACTGTCTCCAGTAGCAGGAGGACTGGCTAGATGTATTCTAGCACTAGATTGTGCCGCTTGAGCAGTAAAGGTCAGTGAACCCATAACGATGTTAGGGGAAATAGTACTGCACACAGCACATACTTTGGTCCAAATATTAAACAGGGAGACTTAAAGCCATGTCAGACGCCCAGAGGGCCCAATGGGAAAGCTTGTTGCTCCCCAACAATGGTTGGATAACCGTAGTAAGAAATGATGGAAATAACCCAGCAGGATTTATGAATATTGAGGGAAAGGAACATGTATGTGACGTTCCAGGAGGTGATGAGCAAGTAGACAGAGTGAGGGGGGAACTGCTAAGGGAAGCAGACATGATTATGTGGACGGATCCCAAAGTGTAGTGAATGGGAGCCCACGAACAGGGCGGGCTGTGGTGGAAGATGGAGGAAGGGTGAGAGCACAAGGATGCCTGCCGGGAGCCAAGTCAGCACAGGTAGCAGAGCTCAGGGCTCTAATAGAAGCTTTGAGACTGGCAAAGGGAAAGAGAGTGAACATATATACTGACAACCAATATGCGTTCGGCGTGGTCCATGACTATGCCGGACCATGGATAGAAGAGGATTTGTTACCTCCAGCAGGCAGGCAATCCAACATGAGGAACTAGTTAGAGAACTAATAGATGTGGTACAAGGACCTCAGGAAATAGCAGTGATAAAATTAAAGGCCCACCGGAAGATAGACACTCCGGAGCAAAAAGGGAATAGCCAGGCGGACAAAGCAGCAAGGGACATGACAAATAACACAGAGGAAGAAATGGTAGCTGCCATCAAGGGCTCAGCTGAGGGGGTGCTCAAGATAAATATTAGAGACCTCCACGACACAGCAGAAGGAGAATGGGAAGAATGCAGGAAAGGACCAAGACAGAATCTGGCGAAATGAAGGAAGGGTCAGAGCCCCCCAGAATATCAGACGGACGTTGTTAGAAATTTATCATGGAAACCAACATACCAGACGAAATAACATGATAGGTTTAGTAGGCCAATGTTGGTGGTGGAAGGGAATGGGTAGAGAAGTTGCGAAATATTGTTAACAGTGTATAGTGTGCACACAACACAACCTAGGCAAGGCTGTGCAGATCAGACTTCAACACCAGCGTGCCCCAAGGGGCCCCGAGAACAGATTCAGATTGACTTTACAGGACCACTCCCAACATCAAGGGGAAGAGATACTGTTAAGTAGTTATCAACCAGTTTACCAGATGGGTGGAGGCATTCCCCACCAGGGACTGCTCGGCAACAGCTGTGGCAAGAATACTAGCAGAGGACATAATACCCAGATGGGGAGTGCCTACCCAGATGGATTCAGATCAGGGAACTCATTTCACAGGAAGAGTCATTAAAGAAATGTGTAAACTCATGGGGATTAAACAGAAATTCCACATTCCTTACCACCCGTAGAGTTCGGGGTTGGTGGAGAGAATGAACCCAACTTTAAAAACGTCAATAGCGAATGCAATCCAAGAAATGGGGAACAGTCGGGCAACAGTATTGCCCAATATCCAGATGCGCCTCAGGGCTACCCCAAGTAGAACCACCGGGTTCACCCCATTTGAGTTAATGACAGGGAGAGCAATGTAGCTACCCAAGGGAAGCATAGTATGAGGAGACATAGGACCGCTAAAGGGAAAGGTGCGAAACTATGTGAGGGAAATGAGTAAACAGTTGCATGAGTTAAGAAAGGAAGACAGAGACCGCCAGATGATTAAGGACATGGAAACAGACAAATCTGAAGAACGACAACAGGCCCCCCCAAGTGGGGACTAAGGTGGTGGTCAAGGTGAGACCGGAGTGAATGGGGTGTTCCAGGTGGCATGGACCATACGAGGTAATTATGACAGGTGATCCGTGCGCACTTGTAGATATGAAAACGGGGAGCAAGTGGAAACACTATACACAGTTAGAGGTGTATGAGGGAAATAATAGTAGCCAGGCAACAGGAGCCGATGTTAATGTCTCCACAGGTCTACGATCCTGGTCGTGTCAGTACTGGCATGGGAGGCACCGACAGTCAACATTGACAACAACATCCGCCTCCACCCCGGACAATATGTGCAGCTGCCAAAAGTGGGTACAGGAGAATGGATAAAGAAACTGAACATTTGAATGTCGGATAGGATGGCCTCCACTCGTCACCAAACACAGACTATAACTGCACAAGGTATAAATACCACCACAAATGTGACACTCGATAAGCCAGGGACCCGAGTCAGGTTTATGAATCCCGGATGTAGTTGGACGAAGGTCTTCTACGTCAATGGGACAACTCAAAGGGTTAAAGGAATCGGCTGGAGATACTATGGTAATTTAAAACCTGAAGAACATTGGCAGACAGCAGGAGGATTAAACCTCACGACTCTGGAAGACTCAGAGGGTAACTTAGACACTAGGGGTATATATGATAGAGCTACTGGATTGGGTATCTGGTACTATCTATGCAACGTTAACACCACAGATAGTTCTGGTGTGTCCACACACACCGACATACTGGGACCGAGTGTCAACTTGATCGCCAGCTGGACAGACTTGCCCCCATTTGTATGGGAGCCAGCCTGGATGGCCGGTATTGCAAGGAATCATGTAAATATGTTATTGAAAGACATGGATGTAGGGGCGTTCGATGTTATAATTTGAGTACTTGTGGATATCAAAGACCAACCCAATGTCCCGACACAGTAAGTCCCCCTCCAGATGGGATAGTTAGCATAGGGAAGTCGAAGCCACTATTACATGATGTGACCATGGTCTCTCTAGAAGTGACACATAATGTCTCGGGACTACTGCCCATATTACAAATTCCCAGTCACGATCATCAGAATTCTATAAGGTGGGCTAGGAGCCAATTAAAGAGAGTAACCAAGGATTACAAATTTTGCATCGTCCCGGGAATCAGGGCGGGCACAGACGAGATTGAAAAGAAGCTTACCGGGGGGGGCATAGGGGGGCTATTCTGCTATACAACCTGGCTTCCTTCTCCTCCCTCTTCCCCTTTTGCCGGTATGTGGGCTGGGAGACCAGAGCACATCTTTGTATTGTTACTGCAGGTGCCTGGATGTGCCAATTCTGCTCTTAATCCGGGCCAAATTTATGAGCTAAATAATTATGCCTCCTGGGTGGCCACTGAGATTGCCAGAGGGTTACGTTTTAATGGTCGCGGTACAGAGTATGCCCTGATGGCTATAGATATACAAGGCAAACGCCTGTTGCGCACTCTCAATGAGACCGCCGACGGAATCATTGGCACAGCCAAATCACAAGCAATCAGGAGGGCATGTGATATATTGGCACGAGATCTGACTGATGGTGTAAAAGCAGACATCGGGGACATCAAGTTCGGAACAATCCCAGAACACATGTTCGAATCGGTACACTGATTGAACCTCATAAATTTACATAGGGAGCAACAGGGATTAGTGATCACGCAACCCCAAGGTGGGGGAGCCAAAGGGGTCATAAAATTCCTTATGGCCATTCCCCAAGAACACCACCCAAGTGAGACCTTCCTGAACAGTCACAGATTTGAGTCCTTGGGGGTGGATAAAAGGGGATGGGTATACAGAGCAGGGTCCCACGGGTACCTCTCTTAAGTGGATGACTCAATTTTGATGAGCACTAGAGATTGTTGCACGGAGTCAAGAAACTATATTGTGTGCTCCTGTAGAACCTTGGAACCATTCATAAATTGTACCAAGGTCGCATTCACCATGTTGCTAATACAGTACGCCTTTAAAGTCATTCAGGTATCCTCAACCCAATGGTGCTTTATGACAAGCGAAACTGAGTTCCTTTATTGGGACCTAATATGTACTATTAACACAAGCTTCTGTCTGCAGATGACTGATTCTTTCACCATAGGAGGCTTCCACCTGCCAGGCAGAACCACAGGATACCTATTTAGCACATGGACAGATGACATGGTATTCACGGATAAGACCCCTGGTAAAGTAGCACATCTAGCTATGCAAGAGGCTGCGCGGATAGCACAGCGATATGTAGAGAACTCCTGGGAACAAACCGATCAGGAATGTGTCCAAGTGAACTTAGCTACGCAATCGACTAAAAGATTAACTCAATCGGTTATGTCCCACGCTGCAGGAGGAGGGCTAACAGATTGGTGGGGAACAACCAGAGTGGGAATGATAGTAGCCACAGGAATCATGCTCTTGTGGACTGCCGGACTTTGCTGTTACCAACGGAGAATATGGAATAAATCTTTCCAGGCACCTGCAGTAACAATGCAAGGATATGCTCCAGTCTCCCAACCCACATACCATCAAAAAGGGAAGAGGGAGAAGAAGGAAGTCAGGTTGTATAGCCGAGTAGTTTAGGATTCCTCCGGCAGTCCAGACGACTGGCCATCCGAAGGACAGGAAGAGGAATCCTCAACTTGGGCTTTGCCAAGGGCCAAAAGGGGAGTCTGAAGGGGGAGAGGAACGGGTTAAAAGACTAGAACAATGGACAGAGAAGTAGCTTTGATAAACCACAAGTAGTCCTGAGTTACTGAGTCGGACAAAGATCAAGGCCCATGTGTACGTGCCTTGGTCATGATTGGACGGTATAATCATGAATACGTGTTTTGAATATGATCGGATGATATAATCATGTGTATGTGCCTTGAATGTAATAGGATAACCTAATCACGTGTAAATGAATACAATTGGATAACGATGTTAGATTAAGAAATGTACCAACTAATGATTGGTATAGTCAAATGAATTATGATCTGTAAAAGGTACAAAAGTAATGAAATGTAATCGAGTTTGTATGCCATTCTGAGAATGGATGCAGCTCCCCTGCATATTCTTGAATAAACCGGTATAAAGAAACTTGAGTCTCGTTTGGTCTCTGCGGAATCAGAGGGTATTTGAGCTCCCTTTCAAAGGTTTAGTTGTTTTATCTTGGCTGAATGGATGTCTTGTAGCTGGTTCAATGGCTTTTCAGATGGTGCTTTAGATGGTATCTGTCATGGTGTTTCTGATCAGAAAAGCTTCTGCTGTTATTTTTAAAAATAAGTAACAAACATGGATGTGTTAACCATGTGACCTATGACAAGTCCAAAGTCCTCCTTCTAAAAAAAGGTGGTGGATTAGGTTGATACACATCCTGTGTTGTAGCCTTTCATACTTTGAGAGTTTTGAGACAGCCAGGGCTTTTGTAATTGAATGACCCATTCCATTTAAATTACCCTCTTGAAAGCCTTTCAGGAGACATTGAGTTTGTGTATCTCTATGGCCCAAGGTGAAGTAGATAAGTGATAGTCTTGTCCTGTTGACAGTTCATTCTCAACAAAAAGGCTTGTTAATTTCACAAGTGGCTGTGATTGTCCATAATTTAATTAGGTATTTTCTTTTTTCAGGTCTGTCTAGAGCTGATATTACCATACTCAGTAGATGTAATATATTTGGATTTCCAAAAGGCGCTCGATAAGGTACCACATGTAAGGCTACCCCTTGTATTGGGGGTAGTTTATTAGCATGGATAGAGGATTGGCTAACTAATAGAAGACAGAGAGTTGGGATAAGGGGGGCATTTTCAGGTTGGTAACCTGTAACAAGTGGAGTGCCACAGGGATCAGTGCTGGGGCCTCAATTATTTACAATATATATTAATGATTTGGATGAGGGAAGTGAATGTACTATCGCCAAATTTGCAGATGATACAAAAATAGGTGGGAAGGCAAGTGGGAAAGATGACACAAGAGTCTACAGGGGGATATAGACAGGTTAAGTGAGTGGGCAAAAAAGTGGCAGATGGAATATAATGGGGGAAAATGTGAGGTTATGTACAGGAAGACTAGAGGAGCTGAATATTTTTTTTTATTCATTCATGGGATGTGGGTGGCACTGGCTAGGCCAGCATTTATTACCCATCCCTCTGATCGAGAAGCTGGGTCGTTAAGTATATTAATGGCGGAGACAGACAGATTTTTAATCAGTAAGGAAATCAAGGGTTATGGGGAAAGGGCAGGAAAGTGGAGTTGAGGATTATCAGATCAGCCATGACCTCATTGAATGGCAGAGCAGACTCGATGAGCCGAAGAGCCTACTTCTGTTCCTATGTCTTATGATATGTTGCCAACCTTCTTGAAAGCTATTGTGTCCATTTTAAAATACAGCTTTAAAAATTGTAATTTCTTCATGACTGTACTGGGCATGGCATCATTTTTTTGTGTGTTTTACATATCAAGATATCTTTTTGAAGAAATAAATCATAATAAATCTTACAAGTATTTTCTAAATTCTATTTATGGCCCAATTAAGTTTTTTCAATGTCCCAACTGGCCCTCACTATTTTTCTAGTCAACACCACTGGTCTAATCAAAAAACAAGGTGCTGGGCCTCGAATTTACATTGAGCTTCATTAGAACAGTGTAGGAGATTTTGGACAGGGAGAATAAAAATCTATTTTTCTTTCTATATTTTTACCTTGTAATAATGCTTTCTAATAACAGAAGCTTATAAAGAATTTGTAATATATTATGCTCATATTTTTAGATTTTCTAAAAATTGTAGAGTTTACACTTATCTTAAAGCCTATTTGCACTAATATTTTAGTTTCCTGTTCAATTATTGTTCAAAATTGATGATGCCTTACAAAGGACTTTTAATATTTTAATTCTTCCCCATAGAGGGAAGATATAAACCTACCAACTAAGAGTTCTTTTAGTTGGACAATACTGTATTGTACAGGGTGAAATAGAACATGATCATGAAGACAGTTCTCCCAGGATGAGGCTAGCCCATTGCACTTCTGGTGTGCTGACGCGTGCGATGTCCCCAAATGCGGGATTCTCGACTGCAAAATTTGGACCAGGTTGGCTTGTTACAGGACTGGGCATGTGGGCGTATCCTGTTGGTACACACTGTTTACATTCACGTGTGAAAAATGACCACAAATGAGTAAAGTATCAGAGTCGCCATATCCCTGGATTCCTTCCCCTGCAGGAGACTCCAGTTCAAAAAGAAACCAAAACGGAAACAATTTTCTGTTTGCAGATACTGAGCACTGTGATTCACTAATAATATTGGAGATAACACAGCATCTTTATTGTAAACTCAGAATCACATGCATCACTCTGTGGTTTGAAAGTATTAATTCTATGTTGCTTCAATATTTTCCTGGATAATACTTACACTATCAACCATTATTGTTGATTGGACAGAAAATAGCAAAACCCCAAATGTTCTCCATAATTGTTTTTTCTAGTTAAAATTCAAAGTCTCAGCACAAAGCACATCAAATAGTTGCTGCTATGTAATCATGCGGGCTTTGCCAGTAGTTAAATATATTTCCATCAACTCTTGAAAATAATACATTGTCAACAGTTTTGTCCTTTGCAAGTTTCATTTTTATTGCCATTTTTACACATATTGCTTTAAGTGCCATTATGAACATATCTAGCATTTAGAAAAATGTAATTTAAACAATATAATACTAGAGCTGTTCAGTACTGCCATTATTTTGCAAACCTACGATTAAGTTATCACGTTAATAATAGGACACTGTCAACTATCTGACCCTAAGTGAACTAATTTCATGGAAACTGAAAATAATATATTCCCAGAAAACTAGTGATTATATAGTTACTGTATTCCTGGCTTATCAGATCTTTGCTGACAACTTTCATATGAACTGTGGGGCAATTTATTTTGAAGGATATATTAAGTTGTATTATAAAAAGTATGAATTCTGTGTTGCTTTTGTGTTTTTTGGTTGAAGCAGAAGGAATGTTACAAATTACTCTTAACTACCGAGTAATAAAATTTAATCACATACAAGAATATAGTACATATGAAACCTACAATCTTAGCCTAAGATGAAATAACAGGGACAATATAGTGCTTTCATTATATTGTGATAAAGGAGGAATGTTCTCGTTGTTTAAAAAATGCTGTTGATTCAAATAACAGGAAGATTAGTGTCATCTGTTCCAGTTTGATCATTTGCAGCTTGTATTTATTTTTAAAAGGTCCAGATGTTAAAATAATTTGAAACAATGGAACCAAAAACTAACATAAGATTGTTATTCAAAGAATATTAGAATTACATAGAATTTATTCTTGTTTATTTCTTTGTCTCTCACTCTTTTCCCCAACAATTGTCTTCATTCCCCTTTTCTGAAAGTGTTGACTCTTTGGTGAGATAGATTCCACAGGTACTTAGGGTGACCCTTGGCTGAGAGACTCAGCAAGCCATTTAACTATAGGGGATTGAAAGGATTCACTCGATCAAGTGTAAAAATCCTGGGCTGAAATGCAGTCTTTAAAAAGTACATGGGTCTTAAATTCCAATCAGATCCTTGACAGAACAGGAATAGGTCACCCAGGGGGCACCCAAAAACAAGTCAGAATTCAGCTCCTATGGTATTCTGCTCAGTGTTTTAAGTTAAGATTCGCGAATGGATCTTCTCCCCGCCTTCTGACATCAAGCTGGAATGTCTGGAGGAGTTCCTAGGCTTCATCAGGAATCCTGCCCCTTTGAGCTCTTCCTGTCCCTCACTGGAACTCGTGCCTGAGTTGGTATATGAATGCTGCTGTGGCCACTAAACAGATGCCAAGCTAAACTTTCCCCAGAGAAAGATAATCAAACCTGGATAGGACATATTTTTTCCCAATCTGATCAGGCCTCTTCTTCACCATCAGACCGGCATGGTGCCAGTCTGATATTCCACCAGCTATTCAAAATGGCCACCATTGATGTCTCCCTGCAAGCGTGAGGAGACCGCTCTGAGCAAGGTAGAGACCTTGTTGCTGAGATGTGGGATGCTATCTGTAGCCTAGGGCTAGGGTGAGTGGAAGGTTCTTACATCGCAGCATGAAAACAAACAGCTCCATAGTTTCTGCCTTCAGTCTCAGCTCAATGGTAGTATTCTCAGCTCTGGGTCTGGGTTCTGGTTTAATCCAGGCTGACACTACAGTGTAGCACTGAGGGAGGTGCTGCACTGTCAGAGGTGCCGTCTTCTCGATGTGACGTTCACTTATGCCCTCTCAAGTATATATAAAAGATCCTATGGGACTTTTTATCCTTTATTTATTTTTCAACCAACCTCAGAAAAATAGATACGGTTGTCATCTGTCTCACTGCTGTTTGTGACAGTTTACCTTGTGCAAATTGCTGTGTTTTCCAGCATTCCAACAGTGAGAACAATGCAAAAGCACTTGATTAAGCACTTTGGAATATCCTGAGGTTGTGAGAGGTATAAATGCAAGTCCTTGCCTTTGCTTTCACTACTTTTCAGCCACTGCAGATGTTGATCATGCTGTGTGTGAAAAAACGTTGTTGATATCTATCCTACATGGTTCAGAATATCGGCTGATTTGTCTCTGTAACCATCACTGTAGGTCAAAAAATAAACTTGGAGAACAGGCATATAATTGACAAATGCATTTCAACACAGATACTTGAGGGATTACATTTTGATAAGAAAAATAAGGAGATCACATTATTTGAAAAATGGGATAAAAAAAAGTGAAGAAATCTAGAGATACAAATATACAAATCACTAAAAGTAGCTACGCAAATTAATAAGACCATGAAAAATATAAACCAAACACTAGGGTTTATTCCCAGAAGGATCAAATTGAAAAGTAGAGAGGATATGCTGAAATTATATCAAACCATGGATAAATCGCTCTTGCAGCACTGTGTGCAATTCTTTTTCTTTATTCATCCATGGTATGCAGGCTATGCTGGCAAGGCAAACATACATTGTCCATTCCTAGTTGCCCTCAAGAAGATGCTGGTGAGCCTCTTGCATCTCTACAGTCTAGGTGGTGCTGGTATTCCCAAAGTGCTATAATGTAGGGAGTTCCAGAATTCTAATTCAGCAACCTGTCAGTCAAGCGACATATAGTGGGAGTGCAAGATTAAGTTTGAGAGATCAAACATCACAGCTGGACACATGGGGAAAGAAACAAAACTAGCATTGACTTTCATTAAAATTATGTTTACATGAAAGTCGTCATACTTGCAGACACTGGTTCAAGTATTCTGCTTCTCTGCTCCCTACGCTGATTTTCCATCCTTTCATTTTGATAGGCTGAACAACGCAAGCAGGGGTGCGGAAGTGAAAAAGCTTCCAAAATTCAGAAGCGACTTTGGTGAGACATCATTGGGAGCTGTGGGTTATGTGCATAGACAAATGCCTGCAGATGAGATTTATATGACAAAGAAAAATTGTACACAAAACTATTAATGTAGTTGCCAGACGTGGTGGCAAAAAAAGGTCGCTCAACAGACTGGCATGTTTCTTGCAGCTAGCAACATGTATCTTCCATACCCTCTTCAATCTACTGTTGTGAATGAAGCTGAACACAGTGGATTTGTCAACCAACAGCTCCATTTGATCTTTAATAGAACAAAGGTCATCAATGAAGCAGATGAAGATGGTAATGCTGAAGATGCTTCAGGGGAATTCCTAAAGCAATGTCCTGGGATTGCATTAATAAACTTCTGACGACAACATTGATTTTCATGTCTTCAGCTACCGGGGGATTTTCCATTTGGCTGCTATTGGATGTCCAAGAAACTTTGCTACAATCCTGCAATTGTGTCATGATTACACGACTGCAACTGTCGAGTGGGAGATCTGAAACAGGCACCTTCAAAATCCGATTGAGGTAAAGCAAGGCTGTATGATAGTCCCCATATTATTTGTAATTTACCTGACAGTGGCTATTCACCTCATCAATGATCAACTGCTCTCTGGTGTCAGTATTAAATACCACCTAGATAGAAAACTCCAACCTCAGTGCCAAAACTAAACTGACCATGATAGGGTGCGGATGACTGCAGTACCGCTGCTCACTCTGCACCAAATTTGCAAGCCACACACAATCTCTTCAATTCTGCATACAAAAGCCATAAGCCATAAGACATAGGAACAGAAATTAGGCCATTCAGCCCATCGAGTCTGCTCCGCCATTCAATCATAGCTGATAAGTTTCTCAACCCCATTCTCCCGCCTTCAAAGATTTGGCCTGTCCTTGAATGTTACCAAAACAAACTCATATCAATACAGACCTGGTCAGCCAAATTTTCCATGTCCCATATATGTTTAAGGAGAAACTCTGGAATATGTTGAGCACTTCCCGTACCTTGGCAGTCACCTCTCTCAAAACTCCACCATTGACGAGGAGATGCAACACCAAATCAGCTGCACCAATTCAGCCTTTTACAAACTATGGCAGCAAGTGTTTGACAACAAAGACTTCCGCAAGTCAACAGACGTTTTAACGTTCAGAGCTGTTGTTGCCACCACATGCCTATACTGCCATACAGTCGACACATAAGAGCGCTAAAGAAATTCCATCAGCAATGCCTCCGCTGCATCCTCCAGATTCAGAATGGGAGGATCATCGAACAAATGCTAGTGTCCTTCCTGAAGCCAGCTCCACAGGCATTCAGGCAAAACTCCTGCAAAATCAACTTTGATAGACTAGCTACTGTGACCACATGGCTGAAAATTGTCTTCCCCCGCTAAGTCCTGTTCTCTCAATTTTCAAATGGCTAACGTTCAGGGGAGGACAAAGAAAATGCTGAAAATACATTCTGAAGCTCTCGTTGAAGCATGGCAGCATTGACATTAATGACAGAGAGGAGCTTGCTACCAATCACTCAGAATGGTGACAACTTTTCCATCAAGCTGTATCACATTTCAAGTCCTAATGACTTAGTGATAAGAACACAAGGAATAGGAGGTGTAGGCCATTCAGCCCTTTGAGCCTGCTCTGCCCTTCAATGAGATCATGGCTGATCTTCTCCTTAGGGTGGATATGGAGAGGATGGTTCCTCTTGTGGGAGAATGTAGATTAAAAATAAGGGGTCGCCCATTTAAAACAGATGAGGCGAATTTTTTTCACTCAGAGGGTCGTGAATCTTTGGAACTCTCTTCCTGAAAAGGTGGTGGAAGCAGAGTCTTTGAATATTTTTAAGGCAGAGGTGGATAGATTCTTGGGAAGCAAGGGGGTGTTGGTTATCAGGGGTAGGTGGGATGCACATTTCAAGTTACTATCAAATCAGCCATGGTTTTATTAAGTGGCAGAGCAGGCTGGAGGGGCTGAATGGCCTACTCCTACTCCTTCCTCGTAACACCATTTTCCTGCACTATCCTCATATCCTTGATATTTTTAATATGTAGAAATCTATCAATCTCAGTCTTCAACACACTCAATGATTGAAGAAATTCCTCCTCATCTCAGTCCCAAATGGCTTGCCCCTTATTCGAAACTGTGTCCCCCTGGTTCTAAACCCCTAGCCAGGGAAAACATCCTTCCTGCATCTACCCTGTTGAGCTCTGTAAGAATTTTGTATGTTTGAATGAGATCACTTTCATTCTTCTAAACTGCAAAGAATAAAGGCCCAGTCTATCTTTCCTCATAGGACAATCCCTCCATCCCAGGAATTAGTCTGGTGAACCTTCGTTGCACTCCCTCTATGACAAGTATATCTTTCCTTAGGTAAGGAGATCAAAACTGCGCACAATACTTCAGATGCGGTCTCGCCAAGGGTCTATATAATGGCAGTAAGACATACTTACTTCTATACTCAATTCCTCTTGTAATAAAGGCCAATATACCATTTGCCTTCTTAGCTGCTTGCTATAACTGCCTGTTAGCTTTCAGTGACTCATCAACAAGGGCACCTAAGTCCCTTTGAAGTTCAACACTTCCCAGCCTCTCACCATTTGAGAAATACTCTGCATTTCTGTTTTTCCTACCAAAGTGGATAACATCATTTTCCACATTCCATCTGTCAAATTTTTGCCCACTAACTTAGCCTCTCCAAAACCTCTTGGGGTGTCTTTGCATCCTCTTTACAACTCACACTTCCACCTAGTTTTATGTTATCTTCAAACTTGGAAATATTACATTTAATCCCCACATCCAAATCATTGATATAGATTGTGAATAACTGGAGCCCAAGCACTGATTATTGCAGTATCCCACCAGTCACAGCCTGCCAACCTGAAAATGACCCACTTACTCCTACTCTCTGTTTTCTGTCCATTAACCACTTCTCAACACATGGAAATATATTGCCCCCAAACCCAGGTGCTGTAATTTTCTTTACTAAACTCGTGTGGGACCTTATCAAAAGCTTTCTGAAAATCTAAATATACCACATCCGTCAGTTCCCCCTTATCTATTCTGCTAGTTACACACAAAAAACTCCAACAGGTTTTCCTTTCATAAATTCATGCGGACTCTGTCCAATCCTATCATTATTTTCCAAATCCCTGTTATCACATTCCTTGGTTATAGATTCAAGCATTTTCCCTACTACTGATGTCAGGCTAACAAGTCTAACAGGCTAACACTACCTCATGGGACGTCAGTTTTCTCTTTCTCCTTTCTTAAATAGTGGGGTTACATTTGCCACCTTCCAATCTGCGGGAACCATTCCAGGGACTATAGAATTTTGAAAGATGACCACCAATCCATCTAATATCTCTACAGCCACCTCTTTCAACACTCTGGGATGTAGATCCTCAGGTCGAGAGGATTTATCTACTTTAAGTACCATTAATTTCTCTAGTATTATATATTTATTAATATTAATATCTTGCAATTCCTTATTTAAACTAGTCGCTTGATTCTGCATTATTTCTGGGAGGTTTTTAGTATTTTTTTCTATGAAGACAAGACAGGAAGTACTTGTTTAGTTTCTCTGCTATTTCCTTATTCCTCATTATAATATCTCCTGACTCCACTTGTAATGGACCCACATTTGTTTTTGCTAATCTTTCCTTTTTTTACATATCTATAGAAGCTTTTACAGTCCATTTTTTAGTGATGAGGCAGAGCAACAGCGTAGAATGAAAAGGGAAGCAAATCCTGCACACTGGATCCCACTAACTTGTCCTGCTCCATGTGCTCAAAGAATAAAAGGTCAAGAATCTGACTGTTCAGTCACATGAAAACCCACGGCAGAAATTCACAACCCTGAGAAGACGTCACCCTTGAGTTGAGGGACAACTAACAACCGTCCTTTGTTTCACCAGGGCTCTTTGGTGCCATATTTGGTTGAATGCTGCCTGGATGTCAAGGGCATCAAGGACCAGGAAAGGTTCCATCAGACTGGAAAGTAGCAAATATAACCCCTCTATTCAAGGGAGGGAGGAAGAAAACAGGGAACTATAGGCCAGTTAGCTTGACGTCTGTCATGGGGAAGTTGTCAGAATTGAGGTTATAGCTGGGCTCAAGGCAATCGGGAAGAGATAGCATGGTTTTGTGAAAGGAAATCATGTTTAACCAATTTATTGGAGCTTTTTGAAGGAGTAACATGCGCCGTGGATTAAGGGGAGCCTGTAGACATATTGTACTTGGATTTCCAGAAGGCATTTGATAAGGTGCCACATCAAAGGGTATTACGGAAAATAAAAGCACATAGTGTAGGGAGTAACATATTAGCATGGATAGAAGATTGGCTGGCTGGCAGAAAGCAGAGAGTATGTATAAATGGGTCTTTTTCTGATTAGCAGGATGTGACGAGTAGAGTCCCACAGGGGTCTGTGGTGGGGCCTCAACTTTTTACAATCTATATCAATGACTTAGATGAGGGGAGTGAAGGCATGGTAGCTAAATTTTAAGATGACACAAAGATAGGTAGGAAAGTATGTTGTGAAGATGACATGCGGAGATTGCAGATGGACAGAGATAGATTGAGTGAGTGGGCAAAGATCTGGAAATTGGAGTTTAATGTGTAAAAGTATGAAGTTGTTCACTTTGGCAGGAAGAATAAAAAAGCAGAATATTACTTAAATGGAGAGCGGCTGCATAATTCCAAGGTACAGAGGGACCTAGTGTTCTAGTACATGAGTTACAAAAAGTTAGTATGCGGGTACAGAAAGAATTAAGACTAATGGAATGCTATCCTTTATTACGAAAGGAATTGAACATAAAAGTAAAGGTATTATGCTTCAGTTATACAAGGCATTGGTGAGACTGCACCTGAAATACTGTGTGCAGTTTTGGTCTCCTTATTTAAGGAAGGATGTAAATGCGTTGGAGGCAGTACGGAGGAGGTTTACTAGATTGATACCTGGAATGAGTGGGTTTTCTTATGAGGAAAGGTTGGACAGACTGGGCTTGTTTCCACTGGAGTTTTGAAGAGTGAGGGGTGATTTGATGGAAGTAACCAAGATCCTGAACGGCCTTGATAAGGTGGACGTGGAAAGGATGTTTCCTCTTGTGGATGAGTCTAAAACTATGGGAGACTTTTTTTAAATTTGGGGTTGCCCTTTTAGGACAGGGATGAGGAGAAATGTTTTCTCTCAGAGTTGTGTGACTTTGGAACATCTCTGTCTCAAAAGTCAGTGGAGGCGGGGTCATTGAATATTTTTAAAACATAGATTCTTGTTAGGTAAGGGAATCAAAGGTTATCAGGGGTAGATGGGAATGTGGAATTCAAAACACAAGAAGATCAGCCATGATCTTATTGAATGGCAGAGCGGCCGAATGGTCTACCCCTATTCCTATTTCTTATTTTCTTATGACAGCTAATTTCAATTCTCATCTGGCTTTCACCTCTTGCATTTCTTTCTGAATCAAGGCAATGAGGGGGTTTGGAACTGAATGGTTCTGGCAGAAACTGAACTGAGCATCAGTGGTCAGGTTATATGCTCTTTTAGTTAAACCAATAGAGAAAGGGGACAAATCAACAAATAAAAAGGGCAGCCCCTTAAAGGAAAACTGCAACAAAAGACAAAACACTCCGTGCTCAGTGGGTATCGCAGGGGCTGGGGTGTTTTACTGGCCCTCTTAATCACATTTTGGTTTAATGTTTGTTAAAAAAGACAAAACACAAAGGAAGCTTACAAAGATCAAACAAAAACGTGATTTTCGGGGTCGATAATGCACCCCAGCAGTGGTCAGGTTGTAGGTGAGTAAGCGTCACTTAATGGCATAATTGATGACTCCTTCCATTACCTTCTTAAACTCCACCCATCTCCATGATGACACAGCCTTTCAGGGTTCACTAAATGCTTTTAAACTAATTCACCTCCAACTCCCAAAGCAAAACATCTCTCTGGACTACACTTCTTTGCAAGCAGTGTAGACATCACGTCTCTACTTATCCGGCTAAGTAAGCCCACTTGCTGTTTTATGGCTCCCTCTCTTCTATTCTGACTCTATTAAACAAACATGGGTAAGCGTCTGAACTGACATTTTCTTTTAGGTTGTTATGGCGCAGCAGGTGATAAATGCTAAACTGTTCAAACCCCAAAGGGAAACTTGAAACAACTGCCACAACTGTTTTGCAATTTGTATATTTAATTTGAGATGCATGCCTTGAATTCAGTAGTAATAAGTCCACTGAGTCTGAGGGTTTTTACAAAACTAAATTAAACTTGTATTAATAAAATAAATCATTTTAAGCACAAATTACTACAATGGATCTACAAATTACTACTACGATAACTCCTAGCTCCCCTAATTAATCTAACTCCTAGTTATACCTTCATTAAGGCAACAGTACGAACAAAATAGATTTCAACTGACCCAGGCAAAGTACCACACAATACCCTGGACAGGGATGTTCAAAATGAGTTTTCTTAACTTTCAGTTCTTGCAGACAGCAATTTGGTATATAGAGGCTGGAGGCTTTTCACACTTGTTAGATCTTAGAATGCCTTTTTTTTTACACATAACCTCATCTCCTTTATACAGGTTTCTCCCTTTTAAAAAAGCTCAACACCACCCAGGACAAAGCAGCCCGTTTGAATAGTACCCAATCTACCACCTTAAACATTCACTTCCTCCACTACTAATGCACAACGGCAGCAGTTTGTACCATCTACAAGATGCACCGCAGTAACTCACCAAGTATCCTTCCAAGCGTATGACCTCTACCACCTACAAAGTCAAGGGCAGTAGATGTATGGGAACACTACCGCCTGCAAGTTCCCCTCCAAGCCACATTCCACGTTGAAATTGGAACTATATCACCATTCCTTCACTGTAGCTGGATCAAAATCTTAGAACTTCCTCCCGAACAGCGCTCTTTGTGTATCTACACTTCATGGACTGCAGCAGTTCAAGAAGGCAATTCACCAGCACCTTCTCAAAAGGAAATTAGGGATGGGCAATAAATGCTGACCTTGCCAGCAATGCCCACATCCTATGATGGAATAAAAAGAAAGAATGTCTCAATTGAACCTGCCTCCACCACACTCTCAGACAGTGCATTCCAAATCCTAATCACTTGCTGTGTGAGAAAGATTTTCCTCATGTTACCATTACTTCTTTTGCCAATTACCTTAAATTGGTGCCCTCTGGTTCATGATCTTCCCACCAGTACTAACAGTTTATCCCTATCTAATCTTGTCAAGATCCCTCATGATTTTGAATATCTCTATCAAATCTCCTCTCAAATCTCTCATCTCCAAGGGCAGAATTTTATATTGTGTGCGGGGGTGGGCCCAACATAACGGAACGTAAAATGACGTGCGACCTTTACGTTTTTTAGGAAACCTCATCCACGAACGGGATGAGATTTCCTAAAACTATTACAACTTGAATAAAAGCTTTCTTTGAAAAATGAAAACATGTCCCATCTCATGTGACACAGTCATGAGGGGACCTGTTTCATTAAATTTTTACTATATTTATTTTTTTTTTAAACAATCGCTTCAATCTCCCTGAGGCAGCTCCGTGCCTCAGGGAGATTGAAGCGCTCTTTTGTGCACATGCGCGAAAGAGCGCTGGACCCTACTCTCCCTCCTCCCCCCGCCAGCACAGGTAGCGCTCAGTGCTACCACTCATTTTCCACACTGGGTGGGCCTTAATTGGCCTACTTGAATGAAATCGCGGTACAGAGCTAATCGCGGGCGGCAGTCGACTCCTCGACCGCCCCCGCCTGCTCCTGCCGAGCCTGCCCGATCAATGAAAAATCCTGGCCCAAGGGAAATAGTCCCAACTTCTCCAATCTTTCCATATAACTGAAGTTCCTCATCCCTTGAACCATTCTCGTGAATCTCTGCTGCACCCTCTCTAATGCCTTAACACTCTTCCTAAAGTGTGGTGTCCAGGACGTCACTTAATAGGCCAGTTGAGGCTGAACTAGTGTTTTATACAAGTTTAACCTAATTTACCTGCTTTTGTATTCTATGTCCCTATTAATAAAGCCTAGGATACTGCATGCTTTATTAACCACTCCCGCAACCTGTCTTGTCACTTTTAATGATTTATGCACATTACACTCAGGTCTCTCTGCTCCTGCACCCACTTTAGAACATTGCCCTTTATTTTATATTGTCTCTTCACGTTCTTTCTACCAAAATGAATCACTTCACACTTCTTTGTATTAAGTTCCAACTACCATTTGTCTGCTCATTCCATCAATTTGTCTGTGACTCTTTGAAGTTCTACATTATTGTTCCCACAGTTCACAATACTTCCAAGTTCTGTATTGTTCACAATTATTCAAATTATATCCTGTACACCAATGTCTAGGTCATTAATATATTACAGGAAGAGTAAAGGCCCCAACACCAACCTGTGGGGAATTCCACTACAGACATTTCTCCATTCTGAAAAACTCTTCACCACATTCCCTGTTTCCTGTCACTCAACCATTTGTATCCTTGTTGCTACTGTCCCTTTTATTCCATGAGCTCTAACTTTGCTCACAAGTCTGCTGTGGGGAACTTCATCAAATGACTTTTGGAAACCCATGTACACCACATCAACAGCATCACCCCCATCAAGCCTCTTCATTACATCAAAAAACTCAAGATAGTAAAACATGATTTGCCCTTAAAAAAAAGACAAAGCTCTGACCAGAACACAGCACTGCAAACCATTCCACAAAAAAGGCGCCATCCTTCCTCAAACCCTGGAGCAGTAGCTGGCTGCCTGGACGAGGGATTTCGAAAAGAGCCAGTGGGCGGACTGGCGTCAGGACGCTCCGTCGGACTGACGTGTAGAAGTTGCGCCTGTTTTGCTGCGAGGCCGCGGCGGGTGTTGAAGCTCTGAGCAGGGGGGACGGGGGGGGGGGAAGCTGTGTTTGTCTGTGTTCCTCGGTGGGTGTTTTTGGTCACGGTGGCGAGAGAGAGAGAGGCGCCTGCGTGTGGGTAAGTGGCGAACCTTCAGACGCTGACCCCGATCCCATTGTTTAGCTCATAAAGGAACAATCGGCCTCCCTCGGGCGCTATGGTGACAGCTGCGTTCGATACTGATTGTATCGGTGAAGGCCGCGTTCCGGTCGAACACCCGGAGAATGTTCCCATTGGAAGAGGCTCTGGTGTCAATGTGGAGTCGGCGCTGTGCGGCCGGCCGCCGGCGGCAGCAGCAGCGGCAGCGGCAGAGCCCTGGTTGCAGAGAGACAGCTCCCTGCCTTCATCCCTCTCAATTGTGTGACCCCCCCCCTTAACCTTTTCCACTCTCCTGTTATTGTCACATTCCAGCTGGACTGACCAGTTCATTTGGGCTTCGTCGCCGGAACCATTCTCTTGACGGATCATCTTCAATCAAAAATAATAAGCATGCGGAATTCCGGCTTTGTAAACTGCAAGGCCCCTTTAATGTGTTGTCAGTGTTTTGCGAATGTATTTTGTTGTACTCAGTAGGTTGATTTATGAAACATTAGATTTTTTTTTCGGGGCTTTGGTGGCGATGCGTAAACCTTCCTTGTTTTGGATTTGTACTTTTGTGTTTTTATTGTGGACAACTTCATAGGAATCCAATAACCGCCCCCCCCCCCCCCCCCCCCACCCCAGGCCTGTTTAAGGCCTGAGGGTTCAGTGAATTTGCTGGCTTTTAAAGCTCTTGCTCGGTAACTGTCTACCCACCACTATATTTAGTTCCCCATCGCTCGCACTTTGGGCCTTTCTCGAGTTTCGGTTTTATTGTTATTCACAGGCCTTGCCACAAAAACGTTCTCTTTTATGCCGTATTTTTTACATGCATTCAACAAATTCAATCCAGCAATAAACTTTGAATGAAGGATTTGGGGTGAATTTGAAATCTAGATCCTGTTTGCTTTCCCCTATCCATTGTAAATCTAGATTAGAAGCTGGAAAACAGTGGACAGCGATTAGAAATGGATTATGTTGAAAATGTAATCCTTTAAAACCAGAGTTATTAAGTAGAAACATGAAATGCTTTGAGATTAATTCAAACTCAAAATATTTGATTGAAATTGGCCACTCTTAATCCTTTTGTGGAACTAAATATAGCTTCTTTTCAAGTAAAACACTGAAACATAAACTCCTGCAATTTACGCCTGTTCCCACCTGCTCCTATCACTCCTAGTTAAGGAACTTCAGAGCCTGACATTAGAAGCCTAAGCTTTATGATTGGGTGTCTGTCATTCAGGTGAAACAAAAGCCCCTTTCTTTCCCATTGCAAGGTGTCCCCAGTGCAGCTGTACTTCTGGCCACAATGACGTTATGTGCAGGGAGTCCTACCAGGATCAAGATGGAAATTGGTAGTGGTAGGCCACGAAAGCCTGTCACTGTATATGAATATTGGGAACTGTTTTTTAAAAACTTTTAAAAAATATTTTTCCCTTGTACATGTTTGGAGAACCATAGTACAAGACCTCATTGGAGGAAGCACTTGCTTTGTCCCCCTGTGGGCCTTTGGATGCTGAATGTTATGGCCTAACAAGACAGTTTTTTTCCCCCCAGCATTGAACCAGGTGAAATGGTGGGAAACAGTGGTGAAAGCCATGTTTCCTTTGTGTTTTAATTTGCATATACCTGCCCATGCATGAGCTGTTGCACTTGAGGCCACCTGGCCAGCCCCCTGGAATATGGGAAAGGACTAAGCAGAAAGATAGCACGCACATCTCCAAGCATATATCTGTCCCATATCAGCTAGAGACCAGAGGACAGGATTGGAAAGTCTAAATTTGAGATTTTTTCATTTAAGTTATTTAGGACGGTGTTCTGTTTGCTTCCTTTGGGGGGATGAAAGGTACATATATATATATATCTTCATATTCCTCATACTGTTCTAACTGAGGACAGTTTCTTCCTTTTGAATTCATTTTCATAACCTCAGTTGGAACACTGATATGTTTGTTTTTAATTTTTGATATTGGAACTAAATTCTAAAATTTGCAAATTTTGAGTGGCAACCTATGGGATTACACATGGTAAATGGAGGACACAGTGTCTTTCTTATCATTCTTGGTCATCTTCCTCTTGTGTGTGTCTTGATCTTGCTTTCGTTCTGCTTTTACCCCTCTTTGGTCTTTTATGCTGGATACAAGGTATTGTTGGGAACAAGCTACTCAGGTATGTATTTCCCAGTGACGGATACAGGGATCAATGGGTGAAGGTAGCAATAGACTTGAATGGAGCAGCGGAGTGTCCAGAGGGAGAATGAGCAAGCTAGCTCTGAAGTTGTTCGGGGCTCCAAAATAAGAAAGGAAAAACTGTGAAGTTTTCCAAAGATTAAAATTCTTTAGTCTTTCAAAATTAATTTTTAAAAAATTATTGCTGGTAGCATATCTGGGAATGGACAGACTGCTATTGTGCTGGTTAGTATTGGGAGGTTTACAATGTAGTTCAGCACCTTGAGATGTTTCAGTATGTTAAAAATGCCATATATGTGCAAGTTTTGGTTGTTGCTGAGGCTAAGTTTAGAAAGCAATTCTCTAGCTAAAAGTATTTGTATGCATTACCCAGACATAACACAATTGGAGCACAGGAAACTGTACACTAGATGCAGGATTGTTAATTCAAGATGTAAATATATAGATTGTTAATTATTTCCTCCCTAATGGGAACTGCTTGATTCACTCATCTTGATGCAGGGTTGCCAGAATCAGGAATGCTCCTCACAGGGAGTTTTGTGTACTGGAGTGCCAATATTTTCTCTCCCTATATCTTTCCATTCTTCTTGCTGTTAGAAGTCATACTCGAAATGATCAAAGCAAAATAATTGATCTTTTTCCTTACTTTAATCCCTTGTGGAAGTTCTTTCAGAGGAGAATCATATTCGCTTGAGAATGGCACTTGAGAATATAGGAGCAGAAGGAAACTTTGTAACTAGGCCTACAAAAAAAATTTGGTTGACTATAATGTTGTATCTAATGGATTTGCATTTATTAATGAAAGTTCTCTTTGGTAATACAGTTTTATGAATTAGCAGTGAGATTTGTTTGCTAGCGTTGAAATGTTAGGGCTATTGTTTCTGAGGTACATATGGACTGTGTACGCTAATTTTTTTGTAAGATGTTAACACTAAATCCGCTCCCACATATTATACAAACTGTATGGTTCTTTCCTTTTAATTCTTGTACACTGCATTCAATGCCCTATGAACCACAGATCACTTCCATTATGATGAATCAAATCTGTCAGTATGTTACATGTCATTTATATGGTCCTGTTACATGAATTTGTAGCTTTGCTTAGGATTATTCAGTTTAGACATGATTTCTTTACCTGCCTTCTGAAAGAGGTGTCTGTTGATTCTGTGTTGGAGGCAATATACTAAATGCCTAAGTTTGACTTTGAAGCACAGGGGGTTTCGTTTCCATTTCTTTACAAATTTATAAGCCATTTCTCAGTCTTCATCAGGTTTAGAGTGGTTGTTCAAGCACTTTGGGCTTGTGATATGTCAATACATTAAACATTAAGTTGTTACTGTGAAAAGGGCCCTTAATTTCTCATCAAAATATCCTCCTCCCTGCCTCAGCCTCCACCACCAAGTGACTTATAACTTCCAGCTTAAGTCATTTTGCTCTCACTCCTGAGGCCACTGCCCTCCAAAACCCCTCTCTCCATAGATACTTTCCTACCAATATTCATAGCCACCCAGTCTCCCAACCTTGCCATCTCCTTTCACATCTTTTCAGTCACAGACAAGGTCATCTCTGATAGCTTCCTTGTATATTCCTCAACAGTCACATCCCCCTCCACAATCCCACTTGGTCTCTGTTTGCCTCTTATTGGGGGTGGGGGGAGTTGGTGGTGGTTGGGGAAGCCTCCTATCACTTTCAAAGATCCAACTGTTTAGCTAGCCTTTGACTTTCCATTTGCCATGATAGTGCTTCAGATAAGGATCTGCTGAATCACACCCCAGACCTCCACCTTTGCCCCATCACCAGCAAAACCCTTGATGTCTCTTTCCCTGGTACAGCTTCCATCTCCAGAGGAAAACTCCAGCCCCAGGAACCATCATGGAAGCTGACAACAGACTGTTCAGTCCATCATGTCTGGGACGGGTCTCCAGCAGACCGATCCAAAACCAATTCCAGAGCTCTGATATCTCCTTGCAGCTCCCTTTGTTTCTATTGTTTATCCATTGTTCCCCTAAAAGATGCAATGGTCTCTGCTACAACGGCTCTGTCTCAAATTATTTCACGCTCTAGCAATCACACTCTTGGTTACAGTTTTAAACTGATGAGCTATTATCATCAATTCCCCAACCAGAGGAAATAGTCACTCTGTCAAAACTTCTTTTATTTTTTTTCTTTGCAGGATTTAATGCTCCTCCTATCATGAGATATCTAAAACTGCACACCTTACTATAACTGCAACCTAACAAAGTGCTTTGTATAAACTTATAATTCTATACTCTGTAGGAATAAATTAGTCTTTTTCGGAGTGGTAGCTGTGACTAGTGGGCTGCCACAGGGATCAGTGCTTGGGCCCCAGCTGTTCATAATATATATCAATGATTTGGATGAGGGAACCAAATGTAATATTTCCGAGTTTGCTGATGACATGAAGCTTGGTGAGAACGTGAGTGATGAGGGTGTTAAGAAGCTTCAAGGCAATTTAGACAGGTTGAGTGAGTGGGCAAATACATGGCAGATGCAGTATAATGTGGATAAGTGTGAAGTTATCCACTTTGGTAGAAAAAACAGAATGGTTGAGTATTATTTAAATGATGATAGATTGGGAAATGTTGATGTCCAAAGGGACCAGGGTGTCCTTGTACACTAATCACTGAAAGCAAGCACGCAGGTGCAGCAAGCAGTTAAGAGGGCAAATGGTATGTTGGCCTTCAGTGCGAGAGGACTTGAGTACAGGAGCAAGGATGTCTTACTGCAGCTGTACAAGGCCTTGGTGAGACCACACCTGGAGCATTGTGTACAGTTTTGAGATATACTTGCCATAGAGGGAGTGCAGCAAAAGTTCACCAGACTGATTCCTGGGATGGCAGGATTGTCCTATGAGGAGAAATTGGGCCCACTAGGCCTATTTTCATTGGAGTTTAGAAGAATGAGAGGAGATCTCATTGAAACATAAAATTCTGACACGGATGGACAGACTGGGTACAGGGATGATATTTCCTCTGGCTGGGGAGTCTAGAACAAGGGGTCACAGTCTCAGGATACGTGGTAGACCATTTAGGACTGAGATGAGGAGAAACTTCTTCACTCAGAGTGGTGAACCTATGGAATTCTTTACCATAGAAGGCTGTAGAGGCCAAGTCACTAAATATATTTAAGAAGGAAATCTAGATTTCTGGACTCTAAAAGCATCAAGGGGTTTAGGAAGAGCACAGGAGCATGGCATTGAGATAGAGGATCAGCCATGAAGGAACCAAATGTAGTATTTCCAAGTTTGCTGACAACACAAAACTTGGTGGGAATGTGAGTGGTGAGAAGGGTGTTAAGAGGCTTCAAGGCAATTTAGACAGGTTGAGTAGGTGGACAAATACATGACAGATGCAGTACAATGTGGATAAGTGTGAAGTTATCCACTTTGGTAGAAAGTGGATGGTCATATTGAATGGTGGAGCAGGCTCGAAGGGCCAAATGACCTACTCCTATTTTTTATGTTGATAAATTCCAACATGCATTTGGCCTTCTTTATGACTTTCTGTATTTGTAGTTTCTGGGATTTTGTTTTATATATATATTCATTTAAAGGATGTCAGCGTCACTGGCAAGTCAGCATTTATTATCCATTCCTAGTTGCCGTTGAGAAAGTAATAGCCTCCTTAGTCATGCACATTGTTCAGCCTTTTCATTCATTCCTTGTTTCTTTCCCTAAAACATACTGCGTCACATTTATCCACATTAAATTAGTTATTGCCTGTCTTCCCACTTCACTGACTGTTTATTTTCCTAAAGTCTTTTTCATTGCTCCTCAATATTTGTCAAATTATCTTTTTTTTTCTGTCCTCAGCAAATTTTGGGAATGTAGCACCCGTGCTTTAGTCTAAGTACTCTATAAATACGGAGGACAAAACTAGACCCAGCATTCACTCCTGGAGCACACCAACTCTCAAATCATTTTTCAGTCTGAGCAACATCCGTTTACCCTTATTTTGTTTTTTATCTATCAGTCAACTTTCTATCCGTATAAACATTTCTACCTTTTACCCTATGCCTAAATTTTTACCCAACCTCTTGTGAGAAACTTCATCTGAAAATCCAGTTGCACTAATCTACCGCATTTCCCCCATATCCAAATATTAAGTCTTTGAAAAACTCAAACATGGCATGACTTTAAAAACTGCCTGCTAATCTTCAGTTATTACTGTTACTAATTTTATTGTACACTGATCTGTAATAATATTGCTGATACTTCAGTTATAAAAAGATTAATTGTTTACCCTATGGTCTGCCATCTTAGATATTTTGTGCAGGCGGTCAATTTCTGGCTTATAAGAAGCCTGGGGAAGCTGACGTATGGAGAACATGAATAAAGATTATTGAAAAGTGGCACCAACAGTGAGTATAGCTGTTCTTTACCCAGCAAATGCAAATAGAATGCTGAACTATATTGCTAAAACAGTACCTTACAAGGCAGAGAAAGTCTGCTCAAACTATATAGTGCTCTGAACAAACCACACCTTGAATACTGTGTTCAGTTCTGGTCACTGAGACACAAAGATTTTCAGATGCCTGAGCGAGTTTAGAGAGGAGCCACAAGGCTGATTCCTAGTATCAGGTGAATGTTATGAGTAAAGGCTAGAGAAACATTGGCTCTTCAGCTTTGAGAACAGTCAATTGGAAAATGATCTTTATAGATGTGTATAAGATACTGTAAAATTGCTTTAAACTAAATTGCAAGAGTAGAATGAGGAGATCCACACCCAGGCTAGTAAAAGGTAAATTTAGGGCTGATTTTGAAAGTTCTTCAGATTGATCAACACATTAGTTGGGTTTCCAGGTGTTTCTTTTTAAATAAGACCTTGACATTACTTAT
Organism: Cetorhinus maximus; assembly: GCF_964194155.1. Classification (NCBI taxonomy): domain Eukaryota; kingdom Metazoa; phylum Chordata; class Chondrichthyes; order Lamniformes; family Cetorhinidae; genus Cetorhinus; species Cetorhinus maximus. Next base: position 83,277,495 of record NC_135883.1, on the reverse strand, counting down.
GGAACAATTGGAAGCTACAATGTTGGGGTAGGTTGATGGGGTTGGTGGGTGAGCAGGGAAGGGCGAGCAGGTCTGTGTGAAAGAGGAGAAATGTAGGATCTTCCTGGATGAATTAGATAAATTTAGGCAAGTCACCGTCCTCTTTTGTGTTTATCTTGTGATCTGCTATTCCCTTTTACAGGAAAATTTATAGCAAAGGAATTTGCTTTACTCCCAAGCTTACAGTTAATTTTACATTTTCACGTTAAATTGGTCACCAAAATTGCTTTAGTTACTATGCCAAAGATTTTGCACCTAAGATCTTTTCAAGGGCAATTAGAAATGGGCAACAAATGCTGGCCTCACCAGCGACACTTGTATCCCATGAAGGAATAATTTAAAAAATCAGTTGAGTGTCAACTATTGATCAGCATTCAATTTAACAGAGCTGATTTTATATAAAGTGGAAGCACTAGTGATTTTTTTTTTATTATGGGCTTCACATACAAGACTTGTTTTCACATTGTCCCTAAAAGAAGCACTATATCGAGGGAGAATTGTATCTTACAACTCAGGCCTTATAAAAAGTATTGAGATATCGGTATGTCTCTCATAGAGATACATTGGACTAGAATTCGGACCCAACACTAGCTTAAGAGTTATTTGTTGAATTAAGTCTTATTTGATGGTTACAGTGACCTGAAAGCATTCAGTTGCCTCCAGATGACAATGCCATATTACATTGTTCTACTGTTTATTTACCGACTTCAAACATCACCTTGCATTTATATACTGTATGTTAAATAACATCGAAAATTATACTAAGGTGCTTCACAGGTTGAAGAAAGGCCAGATGCTAAACCAAATAAGCCAAAAGCTCAGTCAAAGAGATGGATTTTAAATAGATTATGAAAGGTGGAGAAGGAAGTAGAGAAGTAGGAGGGTTTGGAGAGGAAATTCCAGAGAGTGGGACCTGAGCAGCAGAAGGCACAGATGGATGGCAAAGGTCAATGCATAAGAGGGAGTAAGTGAATGCATAAGAAAGTGGGAAGAAGGGATTGATAGTGGAGAGAGAGGGTTGGGGAGGGTGGGGCGGGGGGGCGGGGGGTAGTGTGGTTGTAGGGCTGGAGGTAGTTAGAGATTGGGAGAGGTTAGATTATGAAATGATTTAAACACATAGATGATGATTTGAAGGGGTCTTATTTATTTCAGTCTCTGATCTCTCTCAGCGATCTTGCTTGCTTATGGTCATCTGATGCAACTGTCAGGTTGTTGGGTTCAGCAAGATTTTCGGATGTTGGAAACCACTGATGATTAGTGAGGGCAGGGTGATAAGTGATTGAGGATGCAGTTAAAACTAGAACTATTATCCATACATAAGAGACAACACCCCAGCCAAATTGTAATTTTTCATGTAGGTACTTTATCCTTTGCCATTATGTTCTTGAGTTGACAATGCAGTCAATCCTCATGCAGCTAGCTGTTCCAGACATATAACAAAATAGTACTAAAACAAATATTTTTTGACAGTATATGTAGAAAAAAAGTCCTAAATGATGGAATATCTCATTTTCTTATTTAACTTGCCTCCTTTTTTCAAATTTAGAGGGTCCGTGGAAAAAGGAATTTGGGGAAGCTTGGCAACATTTTTGGCACCACTGATAACTGCAGGCACTTGCAGCAAGAATCAGTAACTGGATCCACAGTTCTGTTAGTATACTTTAATATTTTTGGATGAGGATTTCTATTGATATTAGTAATACAAATTCACATTTGCTTCAAGGTAATAAACATTCTATCCCTGGTTCCAGGGATGAGGAACTTAGTTACATAGAAAGATTGGAGAAGTTGGGACTGTTCTTGGAGAAAAGAAGGTTGAAAGGAGATTTGATTGAGGTATTTAAAATCATGACCAGTCTGGACAGTGTAGATGAGGAGAAACCCTTCTCATTGGTGGAAGGATTGAAAACCAGAGAGGATAGGTTTAAGATAATTGGTAAAAGAAGCAATGGTGACATGAGGAAAATCTTGTTCATGCATTGAGTGGTTAGGGTCTGGAATGCACTGCAGAGAGTATGGCAGACCTGTGTATATAAAATGTATTAATTTGTCCATAATTTGCCCAATCAATTTGTTGGGGTCTTCATTTAAAGTCATCACAAAATTTGCCTTGAATGCAGAAGTTATGGGAAAGACATTGAAATTGTTGTATTTCCCAAGAAACATTAGAATAAATATTTTTAGATGTTATTTTATAAACCTCTTATTCAATAAAATAAATTCTAGCCCCAGAATTTGTCATGGATGTCATTATAAGAATGCTTAATGCATTCATTTAAAATTCCACTTCTATTATTTTAGTGGTGGTATTAACTTACTTACTTTTAATCTGGTCAAAGTTCTGACTGAAACAGCAGAGAATAGTTTCTGCTGAACTGGCTCAAAATTTGCATCCTGGTATCCCAAGGCATAATTTTGGGATTACGATGTATGTTGCAAATGCAATGTAAAATAGGGTCTTTTGCATTTATTTTGGATATTTTCTTTTTAGAAGTAATTTTTTTATATATTTAATCAAAGCTACAGCAAGGCTATTAAATATCCTCTGAGCATTGCCTCACTCCTGGAAGTAAATCTCATGCACCTAGAACACACATAAGAAATTCTGCCGTGCAATGTGCATAGATCTCTGACCATTTAAGAAGATGGTTGGAAAATCATGTGCAGCATGTTGGAATTTTTAGTGTGCACTCTCACAGAGAACACTGTTAAGAAACTACTTTTCTGTCTGGTGAATTGACAGCTTGCCCGTTTCAATTTAGTATAACATTCTGTGAAGAAGCAAGATACTGCAAATATTTAGAAGTGTGCTCACTGACGGCTGCTGCATCATTTTTAAAGCAATCTTATGAAAAATATTTTTGTAAATCAATAATTGGGTCCAGACTTTGTGCTTTAATGTTGAGAAAAAGGTGCAGTATTGTATTTGAAACTCTGCCTCATCCCAAACAACTGAAACTCGAAACAAGTTGTGGCCTATGCCACTTCTTTGCTACCAAGAGAAATCGTGAGTTTCATAGTCCTCAATTAGAGACTCCTCTTAAAAGGCATGGAGTGGAATCCTCACGTTCACTAACATGCCCAAGAAGGAGACTGTTAAGTAGCTTTTTGGGTACACTTTCTATTTGTGTTCTGTTGATGCATAATTTACAGACCAATTTGTGCTTGCATTGGAAGTGAAATGCACAATAGGATCATCATCATGAAGTCAGGAACCATTTGAAAATGATCTGAAGTTTGAAAGATATGTGGGACTAGTATACCACAAAAGCAAATGTATTATAGCTCATTTTACAGCTAAGAGATGGAAACAAGGTACAATGTCGTCTTCATTAGGCTTTGGTACGAAGTGTTCCAAATACGATGGGCTTGAGATTGCTATTGGCATTATTAGCGAGCAGATGCTTAACAAAGTGTTCATGTGACATTTCTTTGCCTAGAATTGTAACTGACATTACACTGTTTAAAATAACACTTCCACTAAAATCCCAAACTGCTATCACAATGAGTTATGCATTCACCATTGATGTTATCTGCAGTCATTTCTACTTTGTATGTTACATATTGCATTGAGCATTAACATGTAATATATGGTGGGGACTTTGCCGATGCTTCATTGAGCAAAATAAACCGCTAGTTCTGAATGAATTTCTGACATTGAACATTATACCTTAAGGCATGATGTGATACCATTGTCTCGACTTAAGCCTTCATGTTCAGTGTGCATCCTGGCAAACCATGACATTGTAAAGATAATTCATAATCCTCTATAATAGAGAAATATTGAATTAGAAGCAGCAATGCAAATTCAGGAATATAGAGGATTAACAATGTGTCATTTTCAAATCTATTGGTTTGAATTGTTTAATTGTAATTAACAGAGACCCTCCATCAGTTCTCTAAATGCACCCTATGAATGTTGATCTCAACCTGTAGTAAAGTCAGCTGTGTACATACAAGAACCTACATGTTTTGCCTATAATGTTGAAGGTATAGGGTATTCTAAAGTAATTTGTGTTTTCTCATGGCTCAGATATCATCCAAATCACAGAACTATTTTTGGCAAGTAAGATTTGAGAAATTTTAGGAACTGAGAGAAGATCATTAGGCCCACAAGTTGTCCCTTTTTAACCAATCACTCCCATCTACCTGAATTTTCAGTATACCCTAAAATCACTTTTCTCTCTCCAGAACTCATTTATATTCTACATTTAATTGGCCTTCCATAAAATAGATATATTTTTCATAGTAACATCTCAACCTGCCTTTCCCTTTGTACTTCTACCGTCCTAATTTTGAACTTGTATCCTTCTATTTGAAGCCACCTTCATAGTGAGCATTTTCTCTTTCAGCTGCACGTTCCCTTTGAACCTTTTACGTTTCAAATCACCTCAAATGTGTTTTTTTTACCCCAAAGAATATCATTGTACCTTCACAGCCACCATTCATTATAACCATTTTAGAAGGAAAAAACAGGCAAAATGTCTGGAGTTCTATATACTTTTTATGATTTTGTTACACATAACTGACGAAGTAAGTTTTTTCCCTTTGTTTATTTCATACTGACATTGAGTTGCTGATACAAAATATGTGTTCTGCTTCTTAGAATGGCTGGCTGTGGGGATGTCGATCATGCATCAAACATGATTCCAGGAGGAAGGAAGTTAAATGACTCCTGCTCAAACACAGCACCTACTCTGACTGTACCAGAATGTGCTATCTGTCTTCAAACTTGTGTTCATCCTGTTAAATTGCCATGCAAACATATCTTCTGTTTCCTGTGTGTGAAAGGAGCATCTTGGCAAAGCAGGCGTTGTGCACTTTGTCGTCAGGAAATTCCTGAAGAGTTTCTGGACAAGCCAGCTTTGCTGTCCCCTGAAGAGCTCAAAGCAGCAAGCCGTGGAAATGGGGAGTATGCTTGGTACTATGAAGGCACAAATGGCTGGTGGCAATACGATGAACGCACAAGTACAGAACTAGAAGATGCTCATTTGAAGGGCAAAAAAACAATTGAAATGCTCATAGCTGGGTACTTGTATGTTGCGGACCTGGAGAACATGATTCAGTTCAGACGTAATGAGCATGGCCGCCGCAGAAAGATGAAACGAGATATTGCTGATATTCCCAAGAAGGGAGTGGCGGGTCTTCGGTTAGACTGCGATTCCAGTGGATTGACTACAGAAAGAGAGAATTCTGCAGATGGAGCAGATAGTGTCGCTGGTGCTGGATCTGCATCTGTATCAATACAGTCTTCTGTTTCCATAATGAGACCCACAGTTAGACCAGCAACTTCCTTGGTTGACCAGCCAGTTAGTCCACTAACTCCTTCACCAGATGCAAATATATTGCTTGTGAACTCCCTTGCTCAGTTGCAGCTAAGTGGCCAAAACTTGACCAGGAGTCATAGAGGAGAAGGAGAAGAGCAATATGTAGCCTCTATAAGTAGAGTTTCAGCTGCGCAGAGTGCAGCCAGAATGTCTTATGATAACACTGAGTCTGCCACAAGCTCCGATACTGAGGATGAGAACACCAGTCAGCTTCATGAGTCTGGAACCACCACTAACAGCAGGCAAATACTTGTTTCTCTGAACAATGAGATACCAGGAGATGAACCATCTCCAGAAGAAGGGCCTAGCAGCATGATCAGAGCCAGGGAGCAGCAACCTGATGGACAATGCACTGTAACAGAGGTCTAGACCTTACAGTCATCACTTCTAAAAAGAACAAATTTTAACACTTACGAGATTAAGGGCAACTGAGGAACATAGAAGTTCTCAGCCAGAATTGCACTCAATTAAAACTAGAACTAACTTTTAATTGCTTTACTTCATTTTGGCACCACTGCCTTTTTTTTGTCTATTTGGCAATCTGTAAGTTTCTTTAATGTAGGAATTGCACGATATTTATTGTGGTAACATTAAATTTATTTTCAGTGCTTTAAAATGTTTTAGTGTTGAATTTCAAAACGACTCACCCTTTGTGCATGTGTTATAAAATGTGAATTCTGAACTCATTACAAGCACCAATCGTGCTTCTCATTCTTCTTGGTAATGTATAGATGCCTCTTGTAAATTTTTTTTAAAAATTACTTTCATGTAGAGTTAACTGGTTCTATCAGGCAAGTGTTTGAATAGACCTTTCTCTTTGTATAGTCAAACTAAGAATCATTGTTTTCCTTTTTTCCTAATTTTTAAAATTAATTTAGTGAGAAAGTGCTGCAATACCCTGTCGTATCATTGTAATTGAGGCTGGTAATAGCTGTACCACATTACCTACATGGTTGACATTCAGTGAAGTGTTAGACTGGTAGAAACAATTAGTTGCGTTCTAATTTACATTATCCTGACTATAGTAATGGTCAAAATAAAGCTTAAAATTTTGTTAACCACTGTCTTCACACTAATTTTCTGCATTACAAACCAATTTAATACAAAAAGCAGCTCTTGACAGTGAGATTAGCAACTGTAAATAACATATGTTTAACAGACTGATGTAATTTGGCAAGGTGCCAGCTTTTCTATCGCTAAAATTGATCTTTGCTCTAAATTTGTTTGTAAATTGTGACCACTTGTAGACTCTCAACATGTTTTTGTCATGAACTTTTTAACTGATTAAATAGTCACTGCTTTTGTTAAAAGTATACTAAACTTAAATCCTTGTTCAGCCCAAATATTTTTTTTAAATGGTGTTTTCTCCATTCTGGAGTCCAACATAAATAGGCAACTTCATACATCTGAGGACTGGATTTGGCTCTTAATTTAATATCTATCAAAGTTGCATGATCCTGTATTTATTTTTGTCAAATCATCAGTACTCATCAATAAATAACAGGCTTTTTAAAAGCAGCAACGTTCCTGACTTGCCAGCATTGCAGTTCCTACCTGCATATTGGAATTGCAGTTGGCACATTCTAACCCATTCTGAGCAAACCAGAAGTGGTGTAAACTCTAACTTTGTACTTCTCAATTTTGGACTGTATTAGAAATTGGCACAAAACCCCTTCTAAACACTTGTATAAAATAACTGAGCATACCAACTTTGAAAATTGTCTTTGCACCAATTTCAATGCCAAATCAATACACGCACGCTTTAAATCAGATAACGTGTTGACAGTTTGACAGAAAAACGTAGAAAGCAGGAATCGGCATAGATTGGAATGATTTTTTTAAAGAAGCAATTGTTAATGCTGGCAATACCAATTTATTTTCCGCTGACCAATGGTCCTTCACATTTCTCTTGTGAGTTATGAGTCAAGGTGCTGATGACTACTTGATGTAGCTGATCATTTTTTAATTGCACTGAGTGACGCTAGAATAATTTCCAAACTAATGTTATTTTAAATATTCATTATACTGCAGTAGTATTTGTCGAACTAATCCTTAGACTCTTAGAATTCTGGTTCTGTTCGATGTATTTAAAAAAAAACAATTTACCCAATATTGGCATAACTGACTCAAATCATGGGAATTCAATTTGCACTGAAAATTCCATGAACTTTTCTTAAAACATCACACTAGAAGTCAGTCCAGCCACAAAACTGGCCAAACCATCAAGGTGAATGAAGTACCATTGGGAGTTTTCTACTAACTATGCTTGTTGGCAGAGGAGGCTCTAAATTAAGCTGGATCTTTTGAGTACAAGGACACTTGTAGGTATTTTCTGAAGAGTTATGAAATTTATTTGATTCATTAAGGAACTGACTCCAATATCCCACTCTAACTGGAGATCAGTTTACTTTGTCATTTTTAGTCATTTAAAATTAGGTTTCTCAGATGGTGAATTAACACTGATTTAAAATACTTTCCCATTTTCAGATATAAACTTTACCAAGTTGATGTGCTTAAATGATCAATATTTTTTTAAATAATTTTTAAATACTTTTTTAATTGCCCAATTGTGCTAGTTTATGGTGAATTTTATGTTCAGTAATATGCAATTAAGTTTGGGCAGAAACTTTGGGCAATGTGGGAGTAAGAGAAAATCTTGAGGGAAATATTTAAACTCACAATGCCAGATTTGCTGATTCTACAAAAGTGGAGATGTTTTTCAAAACTTAAAGTCTTTGTCACAACTTTATTTTAAACTTGATAGTGATGAAAATTTTCTCCTCCCTCTCCCCACCATTTCAGAATGATGGCCACTAAAATGCTGTGTTTCAGAATTGAAAGTCAGTTTCCTCATTATGAAAAAGCAAAATACAGGAAATCTGAAATGTAAAAAAAAAATGCTCAATACTCCACAGGTCAGACAGCATCTGTGCAGTGAGAGAGAGTTAATATTTACATCTAAAAAATTAACTTGCTGTCTCTCCACAGATGCTGCCAGACCTAAGTATTTCCAGTGTTTTCTATTTTTCTTCAGATGTAAATTTGATGTTTTAATGCAGTACTTCATTCTCAATGTGGGTATTGCCAGCAGTTTATTTCTCATCCTTAATTTCTCATGATAGTGGTCACCTTGAGCCACTGCGGTCTGTGATGGTGCTCTGCTGCCCTGTCCTTCAAGGTAATGGTGCCATCATTTGCTGCTCTGCATCTGATCGTGAGAACACAGAGCAGTCACAGTACGTCAATGGTAAAGGCAATACCCCAAATTTGGATTTTTTTTTTATTTTGTTCATGACTCCGATAGGTTTTATGGCCTCTCCCTATAGTTTTTCTACGGTGGTCAGTGAGTAGACAAGTGTGAAAAGGGACTGGGGGGTCAAAAAAACCCAGCAATGCCCACATTCTTTTGACATTCCAATTCATGCACAGCCCTCACCAATTGCCAATAACTAACTGCACAGCAAGGTTAAAAACAAATGGGAGAGGCTATAAAAGGTCACTTTAATTAAACTGAGGACGACTTAAAGCAATCAAATAAGCTTCATATAACTATGGCTGCTCATAGCACTGGAGGTAGTTAATTCCGCCCCCCCCGCAACTTTATTACTGAACCTAGGACTATATAAAAAGGTTACCCATCACCAGATTGTTGTATGATAATCTCTGCATTTGCAACAACCTCTATGCCTAGCTGATTTAGGGTGGTTGCAGTTCCAAAATTATATACTTACAGCACAAGCTTCGTACCAGTGTTTATGCTCCATATAAGCCTCCTTCCACCCATTTTCATCCAACCATATCAGCATAACCTATTCCTTTCTCTCATGTTTCTCTAGCTTAAATACATTGATGCTATTCACTGCAAATGTAGTAAGGAGTTCCAAATTCTAACTATGCTGGGAAAGACTTTTCTCCTGAAATCCCAATTGGATTTATCTTATTTATGGCCCCAAGTTGTAGTTTCCCCCACAAGTAGAAACATTGCTACATCTACCCTATCGAGCCCTTTCATAATTATAAAAAACCTCTCTCGGAGTCACCCCTTACTTTTCTACAGAAAAGAGCCTCAGCCCGTTCAGTCTTTCCTGATAGATTTACAAGAATGATAGTTATCCTTTTTCCTTAATATGGACTCTACAAAGCAGCAAACAGATAAAAGAACAATTTTTTTAGCAATTAAAATTAAATGGCTTTAAATTTTATTCAAAGAGAAACATGGCTATGCACAGCCCCTTGAGCCTGCTCTTGCATTCAATAAAATCATGACAGCAACTACACTTTTCCTATCTCTACATTCCTTGATTCCATTAATGCCCAAAAATCTATTGAATAAACTCAACATCTGAGCAGCCATAGCCCTCTGGGGTAGAGAATTACAGATTCATAATCCTCGAAGTAAAGAAATTTCTCATTTTAGGTCCTAATAGTTGACCCCCTTATCCTTAGATTCCTAGATTTCAAGCTAGGGCAAACAACCTTTCAACATCTACCCTGTCAAGCCTTAATTTTATATTTCAATGAGATCACCTCATTCTTCTTAAATTATAACTTTACTGTCAATCTACAACTTGGATGTTACTGGCCACTTATGGGAATCCAGCACTCTGTACTACAAGTATAAAACATGATCCCACTCAAATATACAAGCAAAATGTTTTGTATGTCAACTGCATATTCAAGTCTCTAAAATGTATATAGTTGAATTCAGTGTAGATTATGTATTTTTTTTCATTTCTGTAGGTAGGTTGTCTTCCAGCTCCAAGTGCATGTTATAATAAATTACAGCAGACTTCAAATGTTACCAGCACTGGTTTATTACTGTGGAAATGGAGTTATATTAGCAAAGGTAACATTAATAATTTAGGCCCACAAGGAATGCATTATACAATAGGTTTCACATTTACTGTCTACTGATTAAGTGATTAAACAAATAGCTTACATTTATAGTGTTTTATACATCCCGAGGACATCCCAGAGCACTTTACAGACAATAAATCATTGTTTAAGGCATCTGTCACATGTAACAAAAATTACAATGCCATTCATTGTGTGAGTGGGGGCGGGGGGGGAAGGAGTGGTGGGGGAAAGAAATGGTAACATTGTCATTCAGATCTTGATACTACAAAGTGTCACCAATATGCAGCTATCAAGCTCCCTTCACTCATTCAATTTCAAATATTGGTAGATTTGAAACTGCACCACTGCATATTGGGTTGGCAATAGTTTGACACATTTGCACTAGTTATGTTTGAACTTTTGAGCCAAAGCTTTCAGATTGGCAGGAGAGCCCCACAGGGTACCAAATATGCTCTTTTCATTCTTTAATGACTCTTCTTGTGACAGTTCTCTCCCTGAAACCACAACATTCTTAATGGCTCTAATAACTTGTGAAGACCCATTAGTGTATAGATTCAGCCAATTTTCTGCCTCTTCAAGACATCTATCTCCATCAGTGGATGTCAAAATTTCATCAACCAGACCAATCTTCAGTCCTGTTGCAGGGTCCACATGCTGAGCACTACTCAACAGTTTAAGAGCATTCCTATATCCAATCAATTTAATCAGCCTGGTTGCTCCACCCCAACCTGGTACCAATCCCATATGTTTATGAACAAAACGAATCTCACTTCCTGTAGTCATGATCCTGTTAAAATATAAGCAAACATGAGTGAGTTTATAGTACAGTATTAGTTACAGGAGAAAACAGGAAGAACAAAAACATGAATTCAATATTAAAGTTTAGAACCACATTCCTAGTGATACAGGTGGGAAAATCTTTTCCAACAGGAAATGGCCTTAATCCATATACTGTCATTAAGTTCAAGGAAAGTAGCAGGCTTCATGGGCAAACCATTTTTTTAAGTTCTCATTTCATACCATGATGCTAAAACCATCAATAAACAAAGCTATTCACATAGCAGTAACTTTATTCTGATGGCACATTAACACTCTAGGACTTAATTTTGCTATTGATTTTCAGCCACACACAAGGTACAACATCAGGACTGGCAGCACTGACTGCCTGGTATGTGCCTTTCCACTGAGTATCAAAGCTGATCCCAAGTTAAATATGGCACACCCTGGCCATTCTACTACATACCAGCTATTGATGGTCACTTTTACTTCATTTCATACAAGATATAGATAACAGCAAACATTCAAAACCATGCGCTATTGTTACAGGATAGTGCCAATTCTGATTTTGGATGTATTTTGGTGCCTTGCTTCTACAGAACCCAAGACTGTTCATGCTTAATTAAGATAGTTTTATTTTGAAGGGAGGGGGGACATCTCCTGATCAAAGCAGGCATGTCAAAATGGCAAATTCTCATCTATTTTATTTTTAACTCAGCACTACATCAAGTATAGCATAAGTTAGATGTAAAGGAAAACTGCCTCTAATCCAAAGGTTTTGAAACTGGGGTCGTGATCAAATGTCTCTCCATCTGGGGAGAGCCATACTACATGCCATCAGGCTAGTGTCTCAACAAATTCTGCACTCTATTTTTCTGTAGTTTTACTGATACATTTGTTACTGTAAACTACTAAAAAGCTGTTAATGATAAGGTTTTCATTTAAGTAGCTGGTATTGTGTTCAGAGATTAGGACACGGGGTCTTGAGCCTTTCCAAATATCAGCGAAATATATAGAAACCAGGAAAGGATTTAGGCTTTGTAGAGTTGAAAATTCAGAGTTTGGCAAAAAACAGGAATAAAAACTTCCTGAAAGCATCTTTTAAAGGCAGCACCCAAGTGAGTCAGAGGAGGTAATGTCAAGTATGTCAGTGGGCGAAGGGCTAAAGGTGGCAGCTGTTTTTTTTTTTACAAAAAGCTTCATTAAGTGAAACAAGTATTTGCAATAAGACTTACATTTATGTTGTGAAAGAGTTAAGATATTTCAAATTCTTCATAAAGTTCACAAGCAGCAACATTGACAGCATCAAGGTGAGAGGGATGGCATGGGTGCGGAAATCAGGCAGAAGGACTGTGATATAATTAAAGAAATTAGCATAGAAAGGGAGGAGGTTCTAAGTGGTCTGGCAGGCTATAGATAAATCTCCAGGCATAAAATATAAGAGCAGGGAGGTTATGCTGGAACTGTATAAAACACTGGTTAGGCCACAGCTAGAGTACTGTGTGCAGTTCTGGAATCCGCATTATAGGAAGGATGTGATTGCACTAAGAGTGCAGAGGAGATTTACCAGGATTTTGCCTGGGCGGGAGAGTTTTAGTTATGAGGAGAGATTGGATAGACTTGGGGTTATTTTCCCTGGAGCAGGGAAGATTGAGGGGGGACATGATTGAGGTGTATAAAATTATGAGGGGCATTAGATAGGGTAGAGAGGAAGGAACTTTTCCCCTTGGCAGAGGGACCAATAACCAAGGGGCATAGATTTAAGATAAGGGGCAGGAGGTTTAGAGGGAATGTGAGGAAGAATTTTTTAACCCAGAGAGTGGAGGGAATCTGGAATGCACTGCCTGAAAGGGTGGTAGAGACAGAAACCCTCATAACATTTAAGAAGTATTTGGATGTGCACTTGCAATGCCATGGCATACAAGGCTATGGGCCTAGTGCTGGAAAATGGGATTAGAATACTTAGGTACTTGTTTGACCGGTGTAGACTTGATGGGCTGAAGGGCCTTTTTCTGTGCTGTAGAGCTCTATGACTATGAGCATCATATAATAAAAACCTCCCAGAGAGGATAAGAGAAACAAACAGACAAACTGACTACTTATGAGATATTTGGAACAGTTTTCACTCATAAGGATCATTTAAACTAAAGAAATTACATGAATTTAGTTTATTCGTACTCTGGTCGAAAACTCTCATCCAACCTGTGACTTCATATTTCCAGCTTTCCGAATTGCTCTCAATTTAAATGAGGTCACTGGGTTGAGCTGCAACATATTTGCAAGTTACAAATGGAATTTGGACACAGTCATTAAGGTATCAGTAAAAGATATACAGTCACATGTTGTTTACCTATAAATCAGCTATTATTGGATAAATATATTAACTTAGTTAAATAGTTTAAGAAAGCAAAATCATCTGCAATTACCTTAACCAAAATTAATTGGAAATTTTTGTGCTTGAAGTCAGACTGCTGTGTACTTGGTTGGTAAAATGGCTACTGTACAAATGTGTTTAAGGTAGTTTAAAAAATACACCTTTGAATTACAACTGAAAACCACCCAATCTTCCTAAACTGTGCAAATTCTGGATGATCAGACTCCACCTTTAATCATATCCTGAATTTGGAAAGATGCCTTGTTTCTGTGACAGCATCATATTGCTAGACCATATAACAAGATTAACATTTATACAATTATTCCTGATTGTTTATTAAGTATTTTATTGAATCCCACGCATACGTTAAGCTCCGGTATCAAGATTCAATACTGAACTAAGTACTTTCCAGGTGCAGCTACATGAATGAAAAATTAATTTTGCTATGCATTTACTTAATCACTGGTACAAACCTGAACAAACTCATCATTACTATATTTAACTTGCTTCATATGAACAAGACTTCTATGCAATAAACTACTCACTGTTTTGCATGAACGGCATTGCATCCTTTTGGTAAGCCTTTTCACTGACCGTTGTTATACAGCTAAATTTACAAAACAACGGAACTTGTCACCAGGTCAGGTCTTAGGCATTTTCTCTCATCTCCATCAAAAAATACAAATCTAATTGCATAGCCTATATAAACTAGAAAAAAAATGTTTAAATAACTAATTAAACACATACTTTGAGCATCTTTTTTGTAATGCTGAGCTTGAACCATGCTGCCCTCATCTTCACCTCACTTGGTTTAAAACTATATATTAAAAAAAATCCTTGAAATTTAATAACTGAACAGTGAAGCATCCAAAAGGTAGAGTCACTAGTTCTCTGCTTATTAGTTGGAATATTCCTCAAATTAAGAAAACCATTGTGCTTTAGCTGTCACCTGGTACATGGCCTTATTGTGATACTGTTCTTAGCCAAGAGGGGGAATTTCACCTCATTCAACTTGTCTGGAATTTCTTCCAGCTTTCTGTCATGATAGCTCCATTTTCACGGTGGCAATCATTCCTTAACACTGAAAATCTGTCAACTTGTAAATAATGTGGTGTTCCATGTCCTTGTCCTTCAAGACTTTCATTTACAGTATTACTAATGCTTTTAATCTGAATAGTTGCCTACAGAAAAAGCAATCTATAATGGACGCAGCATTGCAAACAAGATTTGAAATGAGCAGGAAGCAATTTGTTCCACCAGTGCTCCACAGCAATGACATCTATGGAACCAATGGACAACAGAAACTTTGAACAACCTATTACCATCTATTATGTTTAAATTGATGCTCACTTGTATATAACAGTAATGTTTGCAGAAGACAGACTTTTTTAAAATATTGAGTTTAGAAGGTTAAGGGATGATCTAATTGTAGCGATTAAACTTATAAAAGAATTCAATATGATAAAAGGCAGAGAAGCCATTTCCTCTGGCGAGGAATCCAGGACAAGAGGGCACAACCTTAAAATTAGACCAATGCCATTTAGGAGTCAAATTAGGAAGCGTTTTTTCACACAAAGTGTGGTGGCAATCTGGAATTCTCTCCCACAAAAAGTTACGTGCTGCTGGGACAGCTGACATTTTAATGTCAGATAACATTTTTATTAGGTAAGGGTATAGAGGGATGGGGATCAAGAACAGGTAAATAGGAGTTGAGGTACAGATTAACCATGCTCTAACTGAATGATCGAAGCAGCTCAAAAGGGATGAATGACCTACTCCTATTCCTTTCTTCCCCATGTTATATTTTAAGCTTGTTCAAAATATGGTGAATCTGTATTCTGTTAATTTCTCCCTCATATTTCCCTTCCCCCTTCATTGGATGCCACTAAGATGATGTTCAGCTTTGTGAACATCCCTTTCTATTCTACTAAGCCTGATTGATCCACTAAGACAAGTGATGTGGGAAAACGATTCAAGTGTTTCCTCCCCTCGCTTATAAAGGCCCAGTGGAGATGATCAAGACCCGTACACTGGCTTACCATCTGCACTAATTAACTTGACCATCACACTCCTCCTCAAAATCCCATACTCAACCCACCTCTGCAAACTATCGCCCCATTTCAAGCTCCCTTTTCTCAAGTGCTTGAAAATCTCATAACAACCTCCCGATTTTTCCAGAAACTTAATACTTGAATCTTTCCAATCTGTTACTACCCCTGCTCCACACTAAAATGGCCTTATTCAAAAGCCACAAGTTAAATTCTCTGTGACCGTGACATTGGTTAGGAGGGTTAGAGTACCATTCTGTAGCCTTTGACACGGGTGGCCACACCATTCTTCTCCAACAGCTCTCCTCCGTTATCCAGCTGAGTGCAACTGCTCTCGATGGATCAAGAGTGTAACCAAATTGTAGTTAAAGCATCTGCAGCAATAGCTTAACTTCCTGTCCCATTGCCTCTGGAGTTTCCCCCCCACCACCAAAGATCTACACCTAATAACCCCACTCCAATCCTCATCCTTATGTCACCCAAAGACACAATCCAAAAAGTCAGGGGAGAGGTTCAACTTTTTTGCTGATAACAACCACACCTTTCTCGACCTCTCCATTACCTGTTGCGGTCGACCCGCTTTACTGACATCTAGACAAGGGGAGAAGTTGCAATTTTCTTTCCTTGGACACTGGGAAGACCAAAGTACCTCTTTGGACATCGTTACAAACTCTGTGCCCTCACTTACCCATCTCAGGTTACAGCAATCTCAGCATCCAATTCGATCCTGAGCTGAACATCTGATACCGCATTAGCTCCAGAACAAAGGTAACTTTGTCGATGAGCACCACTGGCAAAGCCAGCATTAATTGCATAAACCTAACTGCCCAAGGTGGTGGTGAGCTGCCTTCTTGAGCTGCTGTAGTCCATGTGATGTAGGTGTATGCACAATGTTGTTAGGAAGGGAGTTCCAGGATTTTGACAAAGCGACATTAAAGGAACACCAATATATTTACAAGTAGAATGGAATACAGCTTGGAGGAGAACTTGCCGGCAGTGCCTGCTCAGTACCTCCCATGTGCCTACTGTCCTTATTCTTCTAGGTGGTAGAGGTCATGGGTTTGGAAGGTGCTGTGAAAGAATTCTTGGCGAGTTGCTGATAGCTATAACTACAGCCAGTGGAGAATTTTCCCAATCCGTTTCCATTGACTTCAATTTTATGAGGGCTCCTTGATATCAAGGGCAGTCGCTCTGGAATACAACTCTTCTATCCATGTTGGACCAAGGCTGCAATGAGGTCCAGAGCCACGTGGATCTGGTGGAACTCAAACTGAGCAGGTAATTGATGAGCAAGTGTTACTCGGCAGCACCGTCAATGACATCTTCCATCACTTTGATTGAGAAGAGACTGATGGGGGAGTAATTGGCTGGATTGGATTTTCCTGCTTTTTGCGGTCAGGACATATCTAGGCTTTTCCACTCTCTCAGGTAAATGCCGGTTTGCAGCTGTACTGAAATAGCTTGACTAGAGGCACAGCTAGGTCTGGAGCACAAGCTTTTAGCCCTAGGGCTAGGATATTGTCCAGGCCCATAGCCTTTGTTGTGTCCAATGCTCTCAGTTGTTTCTTGATATCACAGAGTAAATCAAATTGGCTGAAAGCTGGCATCTGTGATATTGGGGCCCTTGGGAAGAGGCAGAGATGGATCATCCACTTGGCACCTGTTTGAAGATAGCTGTAGAAGCATAAGCCTTATCCTTTGCATTCATGGGCTGATCTCTGCCATCTTTGAGGATGGAGATGTTTGTGGCACCTCCTCCTCCCACTTGTTGTTTAATTGTCCACCACCATTTACAACTGGATGTGGCAGGACTGCAGGGTTTTGATCTAATCCACTGATTGTGGGATTGCATACCTCTATCCATTGCATGTGACATTTGCTGTTAGCATGCACGCAAGTGAGATTTTGTAGCTTCACCAGGTTGGCAGCTCACTGTTAGGTACACCTGGTGCTAATCCTGGCCTGCTCTCCTACACTCCTTTGAAGCAGGGTTGGTCCCCGGCTTGATGATAATGGTAGACTTGAGGGATATGCCAGGCCATGAGGTTAGATTGTGCTGGAATGCAATTCTACTAATGATGGCTTACATCATGTCATGGGTGCTTGGTTTTGAGCTGCTGAGTCTTTTCTGATTCTAACCCATTTAGCATGGTAGTTTTACCACACAACATGATGGAGGCTGTCCTTAGCGTAGTGTAAAGTTTCCACAAGGACTGTGCTCTGGTCACTCCTGCCAATATTGTCATGGCTAAACACAGCTGGGAAATATAGGTTGGTGAGAAAAATGTAAGTTTTTCCCTTGTGATGATGTTCAGTCTGGCAGCTATGTCCTTCAGGGCTCAACAGCTTGGTCAGCAGTGGTGCTACCATGCCTCTCTTGACAGTGGACATTGAAGTCCCCCACTCAGATTACATTCCATGCCCTCGCTAACCTCAGTGCCCTGTAACATTGAAAGTCTCCATACCTGCTTCGGACTCTTGTTGAAACCCATCACCTCCCAATTCGATTATTCTAATGATCCGCTGGACAGCTGGGCATCTTCCACCCTACTTCACCTCATCCAAAGCTTTCACATCTGTAACCTATCTCGCACCAACATCTGCTCACAATCAGTCCTGTGCTCAATGACCTAAATTGTGTCCTGATCCATCAATGCCTCCAATTTAAAACTTTCTTCCACATTTCAAATCCCTTCATGTCACTCCTCCCAATTCCTGTAACTTCCTGCAGCCCTACAACCAATACTTCATCTAAGCTGCATAACAATCTGTAAGTTCCCCTCGCAGCCATGCACAAGTTGACCTCTGAGTTACGGCGCATGTGGCTGTGCAAGAAAGTTTAAAGGGCTCACACACAAAAAAAGTGGAGGGTTTATTGCAGAATTCACCAGGGTTGTAGGCAATTCTGGCCTCATGCACCATCCATCTGACCCTTGGTCGTTGTGCCTTGAGCCATCTTGATCCCAGCCTATAGAATTTCCCTCCACCTTTAAGACACTCCTTAAAACCTAACTTTTTGATCAAGCCTTTAATCACCTCTTCTACTATCTCCTGCTTTGGCTGTCAATTTTTGTTTAATCAACCTTCTATGAAGCAAACATCTTTCTACATTAAAGATGCAATATAACTTACCATTGTCATTTACTTGTGTTAAAGATATAAACAATAGTGTAGTTCAAAGGACACAAAAGTACTCAAACAAACATCACCCCTATGTATATTTGCATCTAAACCTCTCAACCACATTGCTACATTTCAACTCCTTCCCACCTATCCATTATCCCACATTTACAATGTATGAATGAAAGGAGAATTATTGAGATGTCAGCAACCACCATGATCACAAAATTAACTACCTGATTTTTCAGCAGTTATATAAATTATATAGCATGTATCAAAAAAAAAATCTCAATAGAAGATTGGTGACTGATGTAAAAAAGGGACAGCAGTACTCTTTAGAGATTTTCTTTGGTATTTAGGCTTCAAATACTAGAAGGTGAAACCAGTGTCTTCTATAAAGTCCCAGTAACAAGCACTAATAAAATCACTCCTAAATGTCTAGTTTCCACACCATTGAAACAAGTCTCAAAATGACAATTTCTCACTTTTCCAACAATTGCTAGGCTGGACAGACATCAGCAAACGGCAATGTAACACTGTTCACTGCTGGTTGAAATACAAAAACAGCAAGGCTATTATAATTAAAGAAAATTCATAGAATATATTTTTCACATCATTGAATAGAATGGCAATACTGTTCATTCTATGCTCTGGTTCAAGGGAATAAAAGCTAAAAGGATTTCAGCAAGTAGAGAAAAAAAACAAATCGAACTTTGAAGTTTACTGCACAAATTGGAAAAAAAGAAGTTCTAGAAACCAGGCTGAGGTGTTCTTATATTTATGAATTAAAGAAATGAGTGTAGCATCTAAATCAATTGGTGCTTCATGTTGTCCAAGCAAAAACAAAATTAAACAGTTGCTTTTTTTCTTTCCTTTATCTATGGCATTAATTAGTACCAAACTTTGTTGCTTACCTGAAATCACAGGCTGTAGTAATCTCTGCTCCTCCTCCCAGTGCCTTTCCCTGGACTAATGCTACGCTGATCTGGGGTAGTCTGTACTAGGAATTTCAGGAAGGTTAATAGACTTCTGGTGCATTTAGTGTCCAACACTAACTGTCGAACACAGATCAGCATTATATAATCACTTTTCATAGAATTAAAAGCAAAATTAGTTCAGTGTTTTTAAACAGTACAGGATAGATTAATAATGAAATACAGTACAGCACACAAAGATCAACTTAAAGTTAAGTCCCAATTATTTGTTAAAGATTGAAATTACACAAATACTACAGTTTAAGGTTATAGCCCTTGTACAATAATTCATTAAATAACTCTTCAAAAAAAAACATTCCAGATTGCAAACCAACTCTCCAAGTGTCCCAAATTTGTTTTAAAAGCACTTAATAAATTCTGGCATTTAAGTTTGGTGGACACCTGAAGGTGGCAGAGGAACTTAGAAAATAAAAGGTTTGGCAGATTTTGGCCGTAACCAGAGGCAGAAAGTGAACAACAAAACTACTGAAATATTAGGCACCAGAAAACCAAAAACAAAGAAAATAAAACTTCAAAATTCTTGTACAATAGCCTCTAATTGTCACTAGATGGCAGAAGTTGATTTAGCAGTATCTTGCCACAGAACATATTTCGAATGATAAGGAACATCTGGTGATACAATTTATTTCATGATATACACGATAGCTAATCTGAAGGAGGGCTATGAAGATTGATTTGTTCTTTTAAAAAGCTTAGAGAGCTCCAATGTATATTAAAATAGATATATCTGTGGAAAGGAAAACTCAAGATTCCAAATCAACCACAAAGAGAACAATTTAACTGCACCTACTTCCCTTATGTCACTTGAAAGTGGAGATAAGGGGGACAGAGCGAGGTTCTCCACACAAACACACCTTTCAAAATATATACTTCCAATGTCAGGTGAGGGGGAGCAGGTGGGTAGCCAGGGAGGTAGTCTGGGTGCAGGAGGAAGTCAGAGTGTGTCAGTAGTATAGTTACCCAGGAGTTAGAACTGGTTTTAATCCTTCTAACTTTTCCTGGAAAACTATTCTGCTAAGCCAGTCAGAACCATCCAAAGTCTCCGACTTCAAAATCAGAGTTTCGGAGGATTCCAGCCACAGGGTAAATACCCAACAGAAGTTAAACCTTATGGGCAATTCTTGTGTAGCTCTTGAGTGGGGACTTCAAAGGGGGTCCCCCAGCACATCTTACAGGGTGCCTCAGGGTACAAACCTCCAGAAAACAGAAGACCTGGGTCCATATGTTAATAACGAAAACAGAAAATGCTGAAAACACAGCAGTCTGAAGAAAACTGATAGTTTAATGTTTTGTGAATACAGCCCTTAGTCAGAACTGATCACTCCTGATGAAGGAGTGTGCACCTGAAATATTAAATTTACTTCTTTACTCTTAGAAATGCTGATTGATCTGCTGCTTGTTTCCAGCACTTTCTCATTTGTTCCGATTTTTAATTAATGGCAGTGTTGTTTTACTTTTTAATCATATATTAGTACCTCAGAAGCCTTGTCAGGGTATTCTGCATAAACATGCAAATCCTCAATCCATCCTAGAAGGAAAACGCAGAAGCTTTCATTTATAATTGTTATTATCCTGCCCATTGAACAGTAAGGTTCTTGCTCATTCTACTGATATCTATTTAATTACATTGCTAAAAATTCCATTGTGCTCTGCTTCATATTCATTTCACAAATGTCCTCGAGTTAAAAGAAAGTAAGGCAGTATATGCTCACACAATTATTGTTTTAATCTAAATATAGATTTGAACTATGTAAAACCCATTGTGACGAAAATGGATTTGAATCGAATGGGGGTCTTTTTGCCCGAATCGTTTGCAGTCTCCTACACTATCATATCAAAGATTATGAGACTGATAGGGCACTAAAAAACAGGTTCGGTTGTTGCTAAATTGAAAGAAAAAAAGCTCAACATGCTAGCCCATTAAAATAAAGTCTATTGAAAAAAAAGGCATTTTAAGAATGATTATCCTAACAGAATCCAGCTGCCAGTAGTAACTGCACTAAATTTCAAGTCTATTGGCAATATAAGAACATAAGAAATAGGAGGAGTAGGCTATTCAGACCTTCGAGCCTGCTCCACCATTCAATGAGATCATGGCTGATCTTCTACTTCAACATCATTTTCCTGCACTATCCCCATATCTTTGATGTTTTACTGTCGATCTCAGTCTTGAACACACTCAACGACTGAGCCTCCACAGCCCTCTGGAGCAGTGAATTCCAAAGATTCAACACCCTCCGAGTGAAGAAATTCCTCCACATCTCAGTCCCTTATTCTGAAACCATGTCCCCTGGTTCTAGACCCCTCCCAGTCAGGGGAAACATCCTTCCTGCACCTAACCTATCGAGCCCTGTAAGAATTTTGTATGTTTGAATGAGATCACCTCTCACTCTTCTAAACTCCAGAGAATAAAGGCCCAGTCTATTTAATTTTTCCTCATAGGACATTCCCTCCATCCCAGGAATTAGTCTGGTGAACTCCCTTTGTGACAAGTATATCTTTCCTTAGGTAAGGAGAACCAAAACTGCACACAATACTCCAGGTGCGGTCTCACCAATGCTCTGTTATTGCAGTAAGACAGCTTTACTCCTATACACAAATCCTCTTCTAATAACATAGCATTTGTCGTCTTAATTGCTTGCTGTACCTGTGCTAGCTTTCAGTGAGTCATGAACAAGGACACCCAAGTCCCTTTAAAGTTCAATACTTTCCAGCCTCACACCATTCAAGAAATACACTCAGTTTTTCCTACCAAAGTCAATAACCTCACATTTCTCCACATTGTATTCCATCTGCCAAATTTTTGCCCACTCGCTTAGCCTCCCCAAATCCCCTTAAAGCATCTTTGCATCCTCCTCACAACTCACACTTCCACCTAATTTTGTATCAATATCTGCAAACTTGGAAATATTACATTTAATCCCCAAATCCAAATCATTGATATAGACTGTGAATATCTGAGGCCCAAGCACTGATCCTTGTGGTACTCCACTTGTCAAGCCCACCAACCTGAAAATGACCTGTTTATTTCTACTCTCCGTTTTCTGTCCATTAACCAGTTGTCAATCCATGCCAAGACATATGCTCTAAATTTTATTTATTAACCTCTTGCGTTGAGCCTTATCAAAGGCTTTCTGAAAATCTAAATATACCACACCCACCGGTTCCCCCTTATCTATTAAAAGAAAAACTTATATAAAATTTAGAACAAAATATATCCCAATCAGTATTTCATTATACTTTTGTATTAGCACACTGCTAGCAGCATAATGTTACTTGGTTCAGAGGCTAATTACATTACATGTCGTCATACTGAATTCTAAAGATTACAATAATCCCAGTAAAACAGGTTAAATGAGTAAGCAGTCCTGCATTTAGCAAATACTGTTTAAATGTAAGTAAATATGGAAGAACAGGAATTAAAATATACCCTAAAGTATAAAATTCTCAATAGAATGGAGCATGAAAGATTTATAGATGGATAGGTACCTTTAGCAATGGCTGCCCCAACCCCACATAAGTTACCAGAAGTGAAATAATAATGTCTTTGAGCATTTTCTTACTTACCTCAGCGTTTGACATTGCTTTAACTGCTCTTAGATCAGAACCAGAACAGAATGTGTTGTCTGCACCTCTTATAATAAGACCTTTGCCATTCGTCCAATTCTCCAGTTCCTCTACACTATCACGTAAATCTAGCATCATTGTTCCTTACGAAGAAAAAATAAAGTTTTTTTTAAAAAGGGGAAAATATAGCTGTGTACCACTAACGATTACCAGACAGTGTTAGAGTAATTAATACATTCAAATTTTTGTCGATTCTCCCTACTGCTTATTAATTACTCCTATATGAAAAGTGGTAAAATAGACCCGGGAGTGACAAGACAACATTTTACACAAGTACGTGCTGTAGGGGATTATAACTTATATTTAGAACTTTGCCTTGTATTTCAGTTTGCCAGTCAACACCAGTTAGTGCACATGTCTTTATAATTAATTAATTTCTCAAATCAAGAAGGTATCTTTTGGAATAAGTCATAACTGCAGTGCAGCATGGGATGAGCCACAGAAAATTAAATAAAAGCTCTTGTTTTCCAGGGAAAGGGAGGAAAAGACTATACAACTCTAATAAAATTTATATTATCTCATTTGACACAATTACCAATACAGAATAATGTATTAAAATATTTCTAGTCATTGCTGAAAACTTTAATTTTGCATTAATATAATTTCCTTTCTGTTCTATGCTACAATAAATGTTAGAGTGAACAAATTTTTAAACCCATATACAAACGCACACTTAGTTGCTAAAACTGACGTAAAGCAGAAAATATTGAAGTCTGAGGCTTCAAAAATATAATTCTACCTCCAGTCCAAGCTTATAGGAACTCACACTTTTGACTCATTTTACAAACTAAGGATCATTAGAAGACTAGGGATTGGAATTTGCCAAGAGCACTGTAGGGCTGGCAGACCAGTTATACTGCCAGCTTCACATCACTCTCCGACTAAGAAAATTAAACTCTCAACATGCATGATTGTAGAAATACTGAAAGCTCCATTTGCCTGAATCAAATTGTTAACATTAAAATCTAACCAGCAGAGAGTTGGCTATCCTTTTATGGCCATGGCCTTTAACCATGCATTTAAACTTTGATTACCTAATGTAGATCACATCCAGATTAAACTGGTCAAAAGTAAAAACAAAAAAAAAGTGTTGGGAAAAACTCAGCAGGCCAGGCAGCATCTGTGGAAAGAAAGAGTTAAGGTTTCAGGTCGAGTGATCTTTCATTAGAACATTGTACATTTTGTTTCAATGTAAAGCAGATTTGGCTTTTAATCTACACAAAACGTGCAGTTTAACTGTAAGCCAATGAAAGCAGAATTTAAAGGTCAGTTAAGAGTTTTGTAAGTCTTAGCAAAATGTGTCCTTGTTTGATAGTTTCCCTTGTCCGCATTGTCCAATATTAACAGCTCGCTAACACTGAATAGCTGTTAACGGTTATTTAATGGTATCAAATCTATCAGCTGATAAACCTCCAATTGGTTTGATTTTTCAGAAAGGTTAACAAGTTTACCTAGTCCAACATTTGCTCAACTGAAAAGGTGGCGTAAAAGGGTTCATGGGACGTGGCCATTGCTGGATAGGCCAGCATTTATTGCCCAGGCCAGCATTTACTGCTCATCTCTAATTGCTCAAGAAGCTGGTGATGAGCTGCCTTCTTGAATCACTGCAGTCCATGTAGGAAAAAACTCTTTTGTATGAAAAGATTAGATACATCAATGACTTGTTCAATTGTAAACTTGGCAATACTTTCATACTAATGAAATTCCATAACCTGTTCGATTATGCAAGCGTTGCCCAAAGCTCAAGCAATTTTTAAAATGAATGAAATAGGGAGGGAAAAGCTAATTATGGAATCATAGCATGAATTCTAGGCGTGTACAGGTCAGAGGTGATTTAGTTTGCATTGTGCATCTGTGTGGAGTCCAAAAGTAACATGGAAGCTGATACATATGCCTTTACTTCACCTAACCACCTATTGGCATCTACCTCATTGAACTACTGGATTTTGACTTTCATTTTCTATTTATTGTAGGTCACTCAATATAAGAATGCTCTTCATATAATAAAACAAAATTTTAATTTAAGAACTGCTTCCCCCATCCCACCCTAGAAAAATAAGCAACAAGAACTTTTTTTTTTTTAAAAAACAAAATGCTGAATTGGACAGCTTCTTTAGCCTGTGATCTTCAACCATGTCATACCAGAAAATGCATTCTTCCGCTCAGGGTGGTTTATAATCAGGGTTGCAATTCCATTTTGATCTTTCTGCAAATCAATGGATCCACCAGGGAACTGCTGAAGTTTTTTCTTTATGTCATCTTCATTCATTCTGTAAACAGACGTGTATACAGACAGACCTCTCTGTTGCAGTATTTGACTCCTTAGGCCACAAAGCAGACATTTATGGATGCAGAACATGGCCATTTCCACCCCCTCAAACACTGAAAATAAATTTAAGAAATGTAAGTCAACATTATGAAAAAAAGTGTTCTCTTTTTCTTCCTTTTCCTGCTTTCTGTATTATAATAATGCTCTAACAATCCAACTACTTAACCTAAATTTTCCTTTTGTATAAATCAGTTGAATCTAACAGGTCTATAATCCAACATTAATTCTGCATGAAGTACAGCAGTAGATGGGTTATACACATTTATATCCAAATTAGTTATACCAAATATTCCAAAACAATGGCTACTTAAGAAAGGTTTTTGGAGCCTAATTCTCCAAATGGTTTAATGCTTTTCAAACTCTAACACATACATTTTGGGACTGCCATGTCATGGTATTACAAAAGCAAGGTAGCTCCAACATGCAATGTGGATTGATATAACTCAACTTCACACTCAGGATTGACTATATGATGGGTTCATGCTGTTGATTTTGCTATCATGAGGGTTAAAAAACATTTTTTTATTGGTCATGGGATGTGGGGGTCACTAGCAAGGCCAGCATTTATTGCTCATCCCTAAATTCCCTTGAGGTGGCGGTGAGGTGCCTTCTTGAACCGCTGCTGTCCATGTGATGTAAATACATGCAGTGCTGTTAGGTAGTTTCAGGATTTTGACCCAGTGACAATGACAGAATGTCAATATATTTCCAGGTCGGGAAGGTGTAAGACTTGTTCAATGCACCTTCTGCCCTTGACCTTCTAAGAGGTAGAGATCATGGGTTTGAAAGATGCTGTCAAAGCAGCCTTGACAATTTGCTGCAGTCCATCTTGTAAATGGTACACATTGCTCCGACTGTGCATCGGTGGTGGAGGGAGCAAATGCGGTGTCAATCAAACAAATTGTTTTGTTTTGGATGTTGTCAAGCTTCTCGAGTATTGTTGGAGCTGCACTCATCCAGGCAAATGGAAGGTATTCCATTACACTCCTGACTTGTACCTTAAAGATAGTGGACAGGCTTTGGGGAGTCAGGAGATGACTTTCTCACCACAGAATTCTCTGCATCTAATCTGCTCTTGTAGCCAGAGTATGTATATGGCTGGTCCAGTTCAGTTTCTGATTAATAGTAACCCTCAGGATGTTGATGGTCATGGGATTCAGCAATGGTGATGTTGTTGAATGTCATGGGGAGGTGCTTAGACTCTTTCATTGGAGATGGTTGTTGTCTGGCACTTGTGTGACATAAATATTACTGGCCACTTAGCAGCCCAAGACTGAAAGTTGCCTATGTTTTCCTTCGTACAGACACAGACTGCTTCATTATCTGCAGACTTACAAATGGAACTGAACACTGCAATCATCAGCAAACATCACCACTTTAGCAAAAATAAATAAATGAATAAATAAATCTATTGGGCAACACTTGCCTCCAAAGAGATGTTGGCAAGTCAGATACAAAGTTTGCAACTGCTACTGACTCTATTAATCATTGAACAGAGCCTGGGTCTGATTCTGTCAAAAACAGGGTCAGAGACAAACTTCAAAATTTGGAGAAGCGTACAAGTAGGCCCACTTGAAGCAATTGGAAAATTTATGCATAAATATTTTATCAACTAGGATTCAAAGATTTGTTATAAAATGCAAAATAAAAATGTAACAACTTCAGTAACAACTGTGTCACTGAGCTTAGCAATGAAAGCACACTCCTCCCTCTACTGTTTCCTTTTGCGGAAAAATTAGTTTTTGTATTACACAAAAGAGGTATTTCAAGAATGCATACCGTGGCTTAATTTGCCCAGATCTTATGTTCTCCGGAGGGTCATACCCTGGAAGATGCACTGGGGGACCGCCCAGAAGCTGCAAGGACTGCACAGAAGTTGCCCGGGAAGTTTCAATTTCCATTGGGCAATTACCCTGCATCTGGAAACTTTCAAAACAACGATTTAAAGTCAGAGACTTTGGATGTTTCTGACTTTCTTAGCGGAATAGTTACCCAGGAAAAGTTAGAAGGATTAAAACAGTTCTAACTCCCAGGTAACTATACTAATTACTCCCCAATCCTCCACTGGAACTCTCAAAGACACCCCCACCCTTCAACTACCTCCCTGAAACCCCTCCTCCCCTCAACCTAACCATCTGACTACCTCGCCACCCCCATCCCACCCCCTTATCATCTCTCCTAGCTTGTCAAAGTGGCTGGTGCATTTAAATCTACCTGAATACAGCAGCTAGTGCCGTAAAAAGGTTGCGTGGCTTCACTTCCCCCAACAACTGTTCACTGCACAGAAAACCTCCCGGAGCAGCTACACTGCACACTTCTCAGCAGGCCCGGGCCGGAAGCCTGGACTGGAAATGTGGAGCTCCAGTCTAAGGTAGGTAAAAAGGATGGGAGTGGGCAATCCAATGACGATTGCCGCTCCATAGAAGTTTCAGCCCTTTTTTTTTTTGCAAAGAATAGACATTGGAATTTGCTTGGACCTCCCCAGGAAATGAAACACCTTCTGAAAAAATGTACAAGTTGGGCAAGGACATTGCAGCCAATTCCAACAATGTCTTCAATCCAATATAAAACACTAAAACATAGCACAAATATAGCTTCTTGAACGAAATAAAAGCAAAAGCTTTTGGTGTAATTTGACAAATTTCTACTTACATTTAAACAAGCATAGACCTAAATCTGTTTTATGGCGTATATATATTACATCTCTAAGCACTGAAGCAATGTAGTGTAACTCAACCAGACAACAGAGATATATTCTAGAAGAATGCCCCAAGGTCATTCAACAAACCAGTTCACAGAATCTCAGAATTTTTACAGTGCAGGAGGCCATTTGGCCCATTGAGTCTGCACTGGTGCTCTGAAAGAACATTCTACCTAGTTCCACTCCCCTGCCTTATCCCCATAACATTGCACATTCTCACTTTTCAGATAGCAATCCAATTCCCTTTTGAATACCTCGAATGAACCCATCTCCATCACCCTCTCAGGAAGTTTGTTTCAGACTCCAACCACCCTCTGGTTGAAAAGATTTTTCCTCACATCACTTTTACTCCTTTTGCCAATTATTCTGAATCTGTGCCCTCTAGTTCTTGATGTTCTTTTGAATGGGAACAGTTTCTCACTATTTACCCTGTCTATATCCCTCAAGATCTTGAGCATCTCGTATCAAGTCTCCTCTCAGCCTTCTTTTTATCCAAGGAAAACAGACCCAGCCTCTCCAATCTCTCCTCATAGCTACAGGTATTTATTCCTGGAATCATTCTTGTGAATCTCCTCTGTATGTCTTCACATCCTTCCTCAAGTATGGCACCCAGAAGTGGATGCAGTACTCCAGATGAGGCCTAATGGGTATCTTATACAAGTTCAACATGTCCTCCTTACTCTGGTGCTCAATGCCCCTATTAATAAAGCCTAAGATACTATATACCAGGATTGTGATGGAATACTCCCCACTTGCCTGGATGACTGCAGCTCCCGCAACACTCAAGAAGCTTAACACCATCCAGGACCCCATCCACAAACATTCACTCCTTCCACCCCCGACACATAGTAGCAGCAGTGTGTACAAGATGCACTGCAGGAATTCACCAAGGCTCCTTCAACAGCACCTTCCAAACCCATGACCATTGCCATCTAGAAGGACAAGGGCAGCAGATAGATGGGAACACCACCACCCAGAGGTTCCCCTCCAAGTCACTCACCACCCTGACTTGGAAATATATCACCCTTCCTTCACCGTCACTGGGTCAAAATCTTGGAACTCCCTTCCTAACAGCACTGTGGGTGTATCTACACCACATGGATTGCAGTGGTTCAAGAAGGCAGCTCACCACCACCTTCTCAAGAGCAACTGGGGATGGGCAATATATGCTGGCCTAGCCAGCAAAGCCCACATCTCATGAATAAATTTTTTTAAATGAATCACCTCACACTTCTCTACATTGAACCTCATCTTCCACTTGTCTGCCCGATCCACCAACATGTCTATGCCCTTTTGAAGTTCAAAACTATCCTCATCACAGTTGACAACGTTTCCAATCTTCGTATCATCTGCAAATTTTGAAATCATGCCCTGAACACCACAGTCTAAGTCATTAATACATATCAAGAAAAGCAAGGTTCCCAACACTGACCCCTGGAGAACTCCACTACAAACCTTCCTCCAATCTGAAAAACAACCATTTATCACTACACTGTTTCCTGTCACTCAGCCAATTTCTTATTCAAGTACCTACTTTCCCTTTTACTCCATGATCTAGAATTTTGTTCACTGGTCTGTTGTGTGACACTGTATCAAATATTTTTTGAAAATCTATTTACACTTCAACAGTGTTTCCCTTATTAACCTTGTTATCACCTCAAAAAACTCCAGCAAGTTAGTTAAACATAATTTTCCCTTAATGAATCTATGCTAGCTTTCCTTCATATGTTTAAGTAACTATTAATTTTGTCCCAAACTATTTACCACAAATTTGCCTACCACCAAAGTCAAACTGACTGGTCTGCAGTTGCTGCCATTATCTTTGCAACCCCTTTTGAACAAGGGTACAATATTCACAATTCTCCCATCCTCTGGCACCACCCTAGTTCAAGTTTTAGGAACATCTATTGTGTTTTAAAAGCTCACAGGAGGTATTTTTTTTAAATATTAACATAATTAAATATATCAACGTTTGGTTAGAATGCAAACACTTCCATTTGCATCCTATAAATATTCAAAAATATAACTGCTGAGAGAGGAGTTACAAATTCACATAATTGCAGAGCTCTTTCTTTTGGCACGTGGAGTTGGAAATCCAGCCAAACAATATATGTAGCACAAAACAAAAACAGAATTACCTGGAAAAACTCAGCAGGTCTGGCAGCATCGGTGGAGAAGAAAACAGTTGACGTTTTGAGTCCTCACGACCCTTCGGCAGAACTGAAGTATAGTTAGGAGAGAGGTGAAATATAAGCTGGTCTAAGGTGGGGGGAGAGAGAAGTTGAGGGTGGGGTCGTTGTAGGGATAAGCAAGCAGTGATAGGAGCAGATAATCAAAAGATGTCACAGACAAAAGGATCAAAGAGGTGTTGAAGGTGGTGATATTATCTAAGAAAAGTGCTAATTAAGAATGGATGGCAGGACACTCAAGGTACAGCTCTAGTGGGGGTGGGGTGGACAGACTAGCAAAGTATTAGTTGTAGATTTAAAAATAATGGAAAAAGGTGGGAAAAGAAGAATCTATATAAATTATGAAAAAAAAAAGGGGGAGGGGGAAGAAACAGGGTGGGGATGGAAGGAGGGGGAGTTTAAGATCTAAAGTTGTTGAATTCAATATTCAGCCCGGAAGGCTGTAAAATGCCTAGTCGGAAGATGAGGTGCTGTTCCTCCAGTTTGCGTTGGGCTTCACTGGAGGAACAGCACCTCATCTTCCGACTAGGCACTTTACAGCCTTCTGGGCTGAATATTGAATTCAACAACTTTAGATCTTAAACTCCCCCTCCCCACCCCGTTTCTTCCCCCTCCCCCCTTTTTTTCCATAATTTATATAGATTCTTCTTTTCCCACCTTTTTCCATTATTTTTAAATCTACAACTAATACTTTGCTAGTCTGTCCACCCCACCCCCACTAGAGCTGTACCTTGAGTATCCTGCCATCCATTCTTAATTAGCACTTTTCTTAGATAATATCACCACCTTCAACACCTCTTTGATCCTTTTGTCTGTGACATCTTTTGATTATCTGCTCCTATCACTGCTTGCTTATCCCTACAACGACCCCACCCTCAACTTCTCTCCCCCCCCCGCCCCCCACCTTAGACCAGCTTAAATTCCACCACTCTCCTAACTATACTTCAGTTCTGCCGAAGGGTCGTAAGGACTCGAAACGTCAACTGTTTTCTTCTCCACCGCTGCTGCCAGACCTGCTGAGTTTTTCCAGGTAATTCTGTTTTTGTTTTGGATTTCCAGCATCCGCAGTAGCTTTTAGCTTTTTGTTTTTATCTAATAAATGTAGCAGGCTGCTCCGAGATTGGTAGCTGCAGAATGAATACAACATTAAATACAAAAAGGTCATGAACCTGTAGTCAGTATGAGAAAGCTTCAACGCCCATAAAATAGAAACAATCCTTAAAAAGTGCAGTGCGAACCGTTACCGTATATTGTATTCTCATCTGTTCAGCAGACACAGAGAGAGATTCAAAGTAACACATGAGCGGCCCATTTCCCCCAGCCATTCCCAGCCATGGTGCTTCACTGTACCGGCCAGAGTGCAAGCAGAGAGTCAAAATGGTTTGTTCAAATGTAACTAAGTATAAAAATTACCTTCTTCCGATCGAACTGCCACACTCTAAACAAGTAAGATTTTACTGCAATCCCTCCGTCGTTTAACGCGGATACCTCGTTTGTTTGGCTGTCCTTCCTAACTTTTATATTTAAAGAGCAGCTCCAGCTTCCGCCTTCAATTAGAGTCCGGGAGGAGCACGTGCACTGGTCGAACGTTCCGTGCTCCGGAATCCCGGGGACAACGGATCATTGTGACGCCACAACAGAGCTGCCAATCACGGCGGGCAGGCAATATCATTGTTATAATGTTCCATTATCAAATCTATTCTTTAGGCACTTGACAGCCTTCCGGCCCCTGCATTGCGTTCAAATCATAACCACCACTCCCAGTTTGTGGGACAGCTGGCATTGGATGTGCTGCAACCATTTACACATCCTCTCCATTCATCTTTTGTTTCTTTATTACCATTAGCGCCATCCCGCCCGTCCCGTGTGGTTTGCACCATCATCGTTTAATTGTTCCTGCCCTTCCCCCGATCACAGCCTTCCCTTTTGTTCCGTACTTGCTTAAAAACGGTTAATCTCTAACTTCCAGTTCTGTTCAGGGCTCGTTGTATCCCAGGCTGTTGAGTGAGGCAAGGGAGGAGATAGGGGCGCTGGCAATAATTTTCAATACCTGTCTGGCCACAGGAGAGGTGCCAGAGGACTGGAGGATAGCCAGTGATACTGTTATTCAAGAAGGGAGTAAGGGATAAACCAGGGAGCTCTTGGCCAGTCATTCTAACCTCAGTGGTGGGGAAACTATTGGAAGCAATTCTGAGGGACAGAATTAATCTACACTTGGAGAGGCAGGGATTAATTGGGGACAGTCTGCATGGTTTTGTTAAGGGGAGGTCATGTCTGACCAATTTGATTGAATTTTTCAAAGAGGTCACCAGGTGTGTAGATGAGGGCAATGCATTTGACATGGTCTACTTGGACTTCAGCACGGCTTTTGATAAGGTCCCACATGGGAGACTGATAACGAAGGTAAGAGCCCATGGGATCCAAGGCAATTTGGCAAATTGGATCCAGAATTGGCTGAGTGGCAGGAAGGAGAGGGTGATGGTCGAGAGGTGTTTTTGTGACTGGATGCCTGTGTCCAATGGGGTTCCACAGGGATCGGTGTTGGGTCCCTTGCTGTTTGTGGTATATATAAACGGTTTAGACTTGAATGTAGGAGGGTTGATCAGTAAGTTCGTGGATGACACAAAAATTGTTGGGGTGGTAAATTGTGGGGAGGATAGCCTTAAATTACAGGAGGATATAGACAGGCTGGTCAGATGGGCTGATCAGTGGCAAATGGAATTTAATCCGGGTAAATGTAAAGTGATGCACTTGGGCAGGACAAACAAGGCACAGGAATACATGATGAATGGTAGGACACTGGGAAGTACCGAGGATCAGAGGGACCTTGATGTGCATGTCCACTAGTCCCTAAGGTAGCGGGACAGGTAGATAAGGTGGTTAAGAAGGCATATGGGATACTTGCCTTTATTAGCCAAGGCATAGAATACAAGAGCAGGGAGGTTATGCTTAAACTGTGTAAAACGCTGGTTAAGCCACAGCTAGAGTATTGCGTGCAGTTCTGGAATCCGCATTATAGGAAGGATATGATTGCACTAGAGAGTGCAGAGGAGATTTACCAGGATGTTGCGTGGGCTGGAGAGTTTTAGTTATGAGGAGAGATTGGATAGACTGGGGTTATTTTCCCTGGAGCAGAGAAGATTGAGGGGGGACATGATTGAGGTGTATAAAATTATGAGGGGCATAGATATGGTAGACAGGAAGGAACTTTTCCCCTTGGTGGAGGGATCAATAACCGGGAGGCATAGATTTAAGGTAAGGGGCAGGAGGGTTAGAGGGGATGTGAGGAAGAATTTTTTAACCCAGAGGGTGGAGAGAATCTGGAACTCGCTGCATGAAAGGGTGGTAGAGGCAGAAACCCTCATAACAATTAAGAAGCATTTGGATGTGCACTTGCGATGCCATGGCATACAAGACTACGAGCCTAGTGCTGGAAAATGGGATTAGAATAGTTTCGGTACTTGTTTGACCGGCACAGACTTGATAAGCCGAAGGACCTTTTTCTGTGCTATTGACCTCTATGACTATGACCTGAATCCTTAGCTGCCTCTTTCCACAAAAGGTCCCACACTTGTTACGAGTTTCCAGTATTTTTTTTCTTATTCCAGATTTCCATCATTCTCAGCATTTTGCTTTTTTTTTTTTAAAAACCACTGTTAAACAGCTTATATGAACAGTTAAGCTAGGTATTTCTGATTTTTGGTCAAGTATTGGTGACCCTGTTTATGAAGTGACCTTTGGAACTAAGAATTACCTTATTGGTAGTGTAGGTAATCACAGTCCCAAACATTTATGCTCCACACAACTCCTTTTCAAACTGTATTACAGGACAACATGGAACTCCTTAAATTCACAATAGACAAAGACATTTTCAAGGAAAAATTAACCCTGTTGTATGAAAACACTTTATGACAACTAAAAATTATATTTATATATCAACTTTAACATAATGGAACATCCCAAAACACTTCAAAGGAGCATTATAAAAAAAAGGGAGGGGGACAGTCAGCCAGTTGGGAGTGTGGGAGGAGTGCTGGGGGTACTGCAAAGGTGTATAAAATTATGAGGGGCATAGGAAGGTAGGAAGGAACTTTTCCCCTTGGTGGAGGAATCAATAACCAGGGGGCATAGATTTAAGGTAAGGGGCAGGAGGTTTAGAGAGGATGTGAGGAAGAATTTTTTCACCCAGAGGGTGGTGAGAATCTGGAACTCGCTGCGTGAAAGGGTGGTAGAGGCAGAAACCCTCATAACTAAGAAGTATTTGGATGTGTACTTGTGATGCCATGGCTTACAAGGCTATGGGCCTAGTGCTAGAAAATGGGATTAGAATAGTTAGGTACTTGTTTGACTGGCACAGACTCAATGGGCTGAAGGGTCTTTTTCTGTGCTGTAGACCTCTATGGCTCTACCCTGGGGCTTTGGGGGCATCCTTTTGGGAGTTTAGTTGGGGGGTGGGGTGAGGGAAGTGGAGAGGCAAGGGGGAGGGGGAGGGGAGGGGCATAGGGAGGGGCAAAGAGGGGAGGGGAGGGGAGTCCCCTGCGGGCTTGGGGGTGTGGGGGGAGTTCTGTGGGGGGTCAGTGTGGGTCTGTACAAAAGTTACCCAAAAGTTAAAAGTGGTTTTAATTCTAACTTTTTCTGGGTAACTACTGACGTTATACAGTCAGAACCACCTGAAGTTTGCAACTTAAATTGCATTTTCGGATAGTTCCCAGTGCAGGGCAATTACCCATCGGAAGTTTGCACTTCCAAGGCAATTGCCGCGCAAACCTTACCTGGGAAATTCCAGGGTGGGGAGAATGCAGTGGGGCTGGGTTTCTCAGTGCAGCTTTGGGGTACCCCTCAGTTACACTGCCCTGGAGATTGGAAGTTACAGCTCATTAGGTCAGATGACCAAAAGCTTGGACAAAGAGTTAGGTTTAAGAAGCTTCTTAAAGGAGGAAAGCAAGGTAGAGAGGCAGAGAGGTATAAGGAGGGAATCCCTGTGCTTAGAGCATAGGTAACTGAATGTTTGGCTACCAGTAGTGGACCAATTAAAATTGGGGATGCACAATAGGCCAGGATTAGAGGAGCGGAGATATCTCAGAGGGTTGTGGGGTTGAAGGAGATTACAGATATAGGGAGGGACAAGGCCATGGAGTAATTTGAAAACAAGGATGGGAATTTTCAAATCAAGACATTGCTTGGCCAGGAGCCAATGTAAGTCAACAAGCACAGGGATAATAGGGAAATGAGATTTGCTGTGAGTTAAGACACAGACAGGGTTTGGGATGACCTCATGTTTACAGAGGGTAGAATGTGGGAGAGTAGGCAGGATTGCTTTGGAATATTTTGTGTCCTATGGTAATGAAAGGAAAGTTTCAGCAGATGAGCAGAGGCAGGAGAGAAGTGAAGCAATGTTACAGAGGTGGAAATAGAGGGTCTTAATAAAGGCACGAATATAAGGTTGCTAGTTCACCCAGTGTTGAATATGACACCAAGGTTGGGAACAGACTGGCTCAATCTCAGATTTCTCAGACTACGCCCAGTGAAAGGGATAGAGTCAGTAGTTAGGGAAAGGAGTTTGGAGCGGGGACAAAAAAACAGTGGCTTCTGTCTTCCTATATTTAATTGGAGGAAATTTCTGCTCATCCAGTATTGGATGCAGATAAACAGTCTGACATTTTAGCAACAGGAGCTGTCTGGAAATGTAGTGGTGAGGTGGAGCTGGGTGTCCACATGAATACCAACACTGCTTTCAGATAATGTTGCCGAGGGGCTGCAAGTAGATGAAAAACAGGAGGGGGCCAAGAATAGCTCCAGCGGTAATTGTGCACAAGGAGGAAAAGAAGCGATTACAAATAATTCTCTGGCTGCAATTAGATAGATAAAAATGGAACCAGATGAGAGCAGTCCCACTCAGCTGGCCTATAGTAGAGAGGCTGGATAGTGTGGTCAACCATGTCAAAGGCTGCAGTCAGGTCAAGAAGGACAAGGAAGAAAAGTTTACCCTTGTCACAGTCACATTGGATGTTATTTGTGACTTTGAAAAGAGCTGTTTTAGTGCTGAGGTAGGGATAGAAACCTGATTGGAGGGATTCAAAAAAGGAGGTCTGGGAAAGGTGTGAACAGATTTGGGAGGCAATCACACATTCGACTTTGGAGAGGAAAGGGAGGTCGGAGACGGGATGGTAGTTTGCAAGGATGGTTGGACAAGTGCAGAGGGATGATGACAAATTTAAAAGGTAGAGGATAAACCTAAAGACAGAGAACCATATACAATATCGGCTAACAAGAAGGAATGTTAGGTGATCAGCAGTTATAGGATTAAGGGAGCATGAGGTCGGTCCACAGACAAGATGAGCTCAGAGAATGAATGGAGAAGATAGGAAAGAAACTAGAGAAAGATGTGAGTTCAGGACTAGGGCAGCGGGAAGCATTAAAGGAAGTTTGGCCAGGTGGACTGGTGGAAGGGAGGTATATGATGAGTGAAAATTATGGGTTGAACAACACAGAATATTGTGCCAGAAATGTAAAATAATAGTAAGTATTCCCAGGCATTAAAGACACATGATGCTGTATTGTATTTATTTAGGAACATTGTTTTCAAAGACACAAAAATGGGTTTCGAAAACATTATGTTTTACTTCTTGCATGCTTACATCTGCAATTCCCATATATGATACAACCTAAAGGTAGAATTGCCATTTGCTAAACATTATTTTCTCAGTTTTCCCAGACTAGGAACAAAGTTAATAGAATAAGCTCAGCTATCTCAAAGTAAGAGGGCAACTTAGATTTCTCATGAGATGTCAAAGCTCAAAAACTCACAGGATACAGAGAGGATGAAAGACAAATGCAAGTAATGAAGTCTAACTCATTTCAGCAGCCTATCCACACAACTATGCACCATTCGTACCCAGAGAAGTGTCGATTCACTGCTTCAGGAGCTAAAACCCAGGAATGGGTGTTCAAGGATTAATTCATGCAGTGTCATAAGTTGCTTTTCATAGTTAAAGAACTACAGAAATCCTTGTCTAAATTGTTCCTGCACCCTTTTATGTCCTTTATTGGTGCATTTTCCATTGCTAAAGCCAATTAAGGTTGGTGTTAGAAGGGACCCTGGGAAAGCAATGATTGCTGGCAACTTGGTGCTATTCCTTAACCTGTCCAAACGGAAATTATTAATACTAGTGTTCTGACAGTTGATTATGCTCTGCTCATCACATCAACTAAAGTCTTAATAAGCACCACTAATGCTGGTGCCCATTCCCATTGGCTGCATTATTAAAAACCATGATGCCAGTCCCTCTAAAGTTGAGTCAGAATTATAGTGGAGCACACTTTCACTGCTTATGCTTCCCATTAGGACCACCTTTTTCCAGCCTCCCTTTCTTCTCAAAAGTTCTTCAACAAGTTGTTGCCTTCCAAATTATGCCCATCTTTCCCACAACTTCGTGTTTTACCCTCTCCAATCAAGATTCTGCCTCATTACAGCACTGAAATAGTCCTAAACAAAGTCACAAATGACAACTTCTGTTGCTACAACCATGGTACCCTCTTCCTTCTCATCCTTTTGAACCACCCTGCAGCTTTTTTCATGGTTGACCACACTATCCTTCCGCAATGTTGCTCCTCCATTGTCCAGCTAATGGGACTGCTGTCACTTGTTTGCGCTTTTATCTATTCAGTCACAACCAAAGAAATTCCTCCAATGGCTTCTCTTCATGCCCTTTTACTGTTATCTATAGAATTCCCCAAGGGTCAATTGTTGGCCTTCTGGTAATTCTAATCAACATTTCACTCCTCAGTGACAGCATCAAAAAACATAACGTCAGGTTCCACATCTATATGGACAACATCCAGCTGTACCTCACCACCACCTCCCTTGACCCCACCTCAGCATCTGTTGTCAGACTGCTTGTCCAACATTTGGGT
The DNA here is from genome assembly GCF_964194155.1 of Cetorhinus maximus. NCBI lineage: Eukaryota > Metazoa > Chordata > Chondrichthyes > Lamniformes > Cetorhinidae > Cetorhinus > Cetorhinus maximus. The sequence goes on along the minus strand of NC_135883.1, from coordinate 83,239,198 downwards.
TAATCTTACATTTCTTCCATTTACACATTGGGAATACCGAAACCATTGTCCCACCACATACTCCTTTCCCAAACCACTGATTTTATCCTCCTCCCTGTCAACCTCAGTCCCAGCTGAGGTTACCCCTGGACAAGCCTGATCCCAGGGTGGAACCCAGCCTGATAGATCCTAACTTTTATTTGGTTGTTTAAATACATGGAGAATAGCTACTGAACAGAGTCACAGGAGTCGACTGATGAACTTTTTACAAAAGAATAAAACATTTATTCCACAAGAAAAGATGAACTATATTACAGTACTCTTTCACCCAAAATTATACCTTCACAGATATATACAGATTTGTAAAGATAACACAAGTTACAAAAGCTATCTTATACTTTAATGTTCACAGTAAATACACAGTCCATATACACCTATGGCGGCCCTGTGGTCAGACACCCCACACTCTGAAACCAAGTGACAGAGGTCACCTCAACCAGATGTTATGGATCTCTCCTCAACTCCCCCCAGACGCTTGACACACCGTGAGCCAACCAGTCTCACTGAACTCCGTCTCCACTCTCCGATTCCTCACTTTGGAATCTTCTCACAAACCAACATTTTCTCTCAGACACCTTGCACAAGGGTTCACCTCCAGGGTTTCGAACTCTCCTTCAGGTGTTCCTCTTCCCTGGGTCACCACATACATTCAAGCTGTCTTCCATGCACTCCCTCTCACCAACTCAGCCTTAACAGTACACCACTGCTTCGTATGCCCATAGCAAAAAATTACAGACCTTCAGTTGTCTCTTCTCGCTTCTTGTAAGCTGTTCTCACTTTAAATCTGAAGCTTGGAGCCTCTCTCTCTGCCCTTCACTCTTAACTTCACTTAACAGAACCTTTTCCCAGGTTCCTGTCCTTCCTTTGACTACAAGGTCTCCTTTGGACTTCCCTCTCTTCCACTCTCTTAGATTTTTGGGGTTTTTCTTCACTTGGGACCTTTTTGTTCTTTTGGGAAATCTGCAGTTCCTTCTCCCAGCGTCCAGTCTCTCTGGGGTCCTGGCTTCAACTGAACTTAAAACTGCTGTTTCTTTAGTTCAGTGTGTATGTCTGTGGGAGGAACCTGCCTACCTGGCCCCCCTGTTGCTAGGCTCTTGTGTGTTTACTTTTACTTTATAGGGATCGTTAACTTCTCATTAGAAATGCAAGCAGCCTTTTAAAGTGAAACTAAAACTCCATTTGACCTTTCTAAACACACAGATACAGAAATGGAAATCAAAATTAAACTTCAAAGCTAAAAATCATTCCTAACATCCACAAATATAGATATAACTTACTTAAACTATCTATTTCCTAACACTCCCTGACCACTGTCTGAGGCTGAGCCAAACAGTTTAGAATCTTAATTTCTTATTTGGTACTGAGCTGAGCCTACCCATTTCATCACTAAGATTGCCTATTTCCACCTACACAACATCACCTGTCTCTGTCACTGTCTCAGCTCATCTACTGCTGAAACCCTTAGCATGTGCTACCTCCAGACTTAACTATTCCAATGACTCCTGCCACTAAGTTTCTGTCCTCCCCATAGATCCCTCTGCCATTTTGTTTGTCTCGCTACTTTCAAAAACCTCAATATACTCTCCTTGATCATTCCTCCAATTCTCTACGTTTTCTTATTTTCCCTATGGCTTGGAGATCACTTTTCTTTTTCTGCAATTGGAATCACTTTGAGGCGTCTCCTGTGAGGTGCATTATAGAAATACAGGCCATTGCTTTAATAATTACCTGTACACATCTTTGAGAGGTGAGAAACACTGGGGACAGAGATAGATAAAGCAAAAAGCTGAAGTAATCTGGCATTTTACCTCATTTTTGTGTCCCTTTGTAAATTGAGTTTGTTGCATTATTGCTGTGAAGCAGTGTCATTTGGAAAAGTTCCCAATGGCTCTGTGCAGTAAATTGAACATCATGCCATAGTTTCCTGAAATTGCTATTTCTGTGCTCCAGAGAGTGTAACCAAGGCATAACATAAATGAAAGAACAACTACAAAGATGCAGCTCTACTTAAATAGAACACATGTGAACATGAACACCAGAGGGAGTAAAAACAAAAACTACTACGGATGCTGGAAATCCAAAACAAAAACAGAATTACCTGGAAAAACTCAGCAGGTCTGGCAGCATCGGCGGAGAAGAAAAGAGTTGACGTTTCGAGTCCTCATGACCCTTCAACATGACCAGAGGGAGTAATCCACACATAAACAACAGTACCCTCCGAACACAGAATCATTAAAAAAGCGCCTAACTGGAACTGTTTATAGTTTTCATTTACTTGACTTGGCAAAATTCATTATCAGCAAAGTAGAATGCAGAACCTGCCTGACTCATGGCTCAGTAACCAAAATACACTGTAAGGTACATTACTACAAATGAGATATTGAATCAAAGTTGCATTTGCTTGGCCCCAGTGATGCAGGTGGACATTAAAGATCCCATGGCACTATTCAAAGAAGAACAGATTGGTGCCCTTCCCACCATTTTTCCTTCAACTACTAATGCCAAGATCAGAAAAACATGAAGTCAACTGACAAGAGGTATTCAAAGGTACAGCTGGAATGAAGTGCAACAAATTTAAACAAGAACACTAGAGGGAGTATTCCACTTACTAATAGCAGTATCTTCTGAAAATAAGAACTGCTAATTGGTCCCTGTTAAAAACATAAGAAACATTAGAAATAGGAGTTGGATTGGGCCATTTACACCTCGAGCCTGCTCCACCATTCAACAAGATCATTGCTGATCTTCTGCCTCAACAGCACCTACCAGCACTATCCCTTAATTTATTCTGTAGCACCCAAAGATCTATAAACCTCTGTCTTGAAAACATCAACAATTGAGCATCAACTGCTCTCTGGGATAGAGAATTCCAAAGTTTCACAATTCTATGAATGAAGAAATCTGTTCTGAGCTCCGTTCTAAATGGTTAACCTCTTATTCTGAGAAGGTGAACCCATGTTCTAGATAAGTGGGGTATGAGGTCACCAGGGTCAGTCAGGCAGGTCCTGTCAAGGAACGGGTGAGAGTAGTTGATAGGGGTGGAAGTGTCCATTGCCACCAGGGGTTCCTCCATGGACCAATTAAGAGGGAGCTCCCCCTCAACAGCCCAAAGCGAGTCCACCAATGTATCCCAGGCAGTCTCCCCCACAGCAGAGAGCCCACTTGCCGCTGGTGAAATGCCAGCAGTGATGAGAAGAGGCCCTTATTTGGCCACTGAAGTGGCTCAATCAGCCTCTGGGCAGGAGGATGATCCTCCACCTTCCCCACTGCTGATAAAATGCTATGGCGGTGGGAAGGTGATGGGCACTCCATACCCCACCTTCTCTTGCCATTTTACATCCCCCCTCCCCAAACCTCCCAGCTTGTCCCTAGGGGGCTGGTTAAATCCAGATGTGTTCTCACCAATGCCCTGCATAATTGTAATAAGACTTCTTTAGTCTTACACTCTAATCCCTTTGTAATAAAAACCAGTATATCTTCCTTTCCAATTGCTTGTTGTACCTACATATTAACTTTTTGTGATTCATGTAAAAGGAAACAGGTTCCCCTGAATGAAAATATTTCCCAGTCTTGCACCATTCAAATATTCTGCTTCTTTTTAATGTTCCCTACCAAAGTGGATAACTCCACACTTTGCCACATTGTATTCCATCTATCGGGTTCTAACCCATTCACCCAAACTGTTTATGTCTTTTGCAGTCTCTTTGCACCTACCTCACCGATTAATTTCCCACCTAGCTTTGTATCATCAGCAAACTAGGGTGCGTTATACCCAGATCCCTCATCTAAGCCATTATTACAGATTATAAATAGCTAAATCCCAAGTACTGATCCTTGCGCTAATCCACTAGTTAAAGCCTGCTAATCTGAAAATATCCCGTTCTACTTTCTGTTTTCTGTCTATTAAGCATAAGAACATAAGACCATAAGAAATAGGAGCAGAAGTAGGCCATTTGGCCCCTCGAGCCTACTGTGCCATTCAATAAGATCATGGCTGATCTGATTGTGGATTTACCTCCACTTTCTCGCCTCCTGCCCCTCGCATATATCCGATATGCGGATGATACGTTTGCTATATTTAAATCCGTAACTACATGTAATGATTTCCTTGCATGTCTTAATGGGCTCCATCCTGTGCTCAAATTCACCTTTGAAATGTAGCAATCAAATGAACTCCCCTTCCTTGACGTACTAGTTGATGAATCCACTAGGGGATTATCTACCACGGTCTACCGCAAGCCTGCCTTCACTGGTCAATATACGCGTTGGGATTCTTACAGTTCCACATTCAATAAGATTGGTTTTATTGGCAACCTTGTAAATAGGGCCCGAGCCATTTGCTCACCATACAAGCTTGATGCTGAAATAGGGCACATCAAAGTCATCCTGCAGGATAATGGCTACCCTGATCAGATCATTTCACGCTGTATATCATGCAAACTCATGAACGGGCAGAAGGCCGTCACTTTTGGCCCTGAAAAGTGCCCAGTCTACCTCAAATTACCCTGGGAGGGCAAGGTATCTCAAAAATTTGAGCAACAGGTGAAGGTAGCTGTTTCAAGCTGCTACTATGCTGTAGCAACACGAGTGGTATTTGCCATTAACAGGATGCTGCCGTCAAGCCAAAAAGACATTCTACCTATCACAAAAATGTGGTATATGAATTTCAGTGCCAGTGTGATGCTGGGTATGTAGGCCATACATCCCAAATACTGATGGATCGTATTAAGCAGCATGTCCTTTCCATTGTTTGCAATGGGCAGGGTACAGACCGTACCTAACCAGCCCATGCTTGCAAAACTCAAAACACAGAGTCCAACATTAGATGTGATTCTGCGATTGGACAACATTTGCTAAATAATCCTTAGTGTGCTAAGAATTATGATGATAACCAAGTTAAGATTGTCAGTCGGGCTCACTATGCGGTGCAGTTGCGTGTACTGGAAGCTACATATATTAATACACAGGGCCCTGTTCTTTGCAGACAGAAAGAACATGTACACACATTGCACCTGTTTCACCTAAACAAAATCAGCTATTCGCTGACTCATTCCTCAGGGCAATGCCTTGACCAATTAGGGTCAAGCTGCCTGGTTTAAATTTCAAATAATGCTTGACAGTTAACTTTCAGTCACCATCACTGGTGCATTCTCCATGGCAATGCCTCTACCAATCAGAGTCCACTTGCCAATCTGCTCTCTCTTCACAAGCAGAATAAATTGTTGTTTTTCCCATATATTGGTATTGTCCTGATGAGTGCAAAATGAAAAGCTTTGACATATCTCTTTTATCAGCAATACCCAAGTTCGGTACTACCAAACCACCATTTGCATACTGATTTACTTGAGTTCCCCATTCTAAGCAGACCCTTGGATCCCCATTATTTCCAGCATGTTCTTTGCTTCTTCTACTGTTAAAGCTAAAAATTATTTGTTTAAAGTCTCTGCCGTTTCCTTATTCCCCATTATAATTCCACCTGCCTCTGCCTCTAATGTGCCAGTATTTACTTGCATTAATGTCTTCCTATTTACATATCTATAGGAACGCTTACAATCTATTTTAATGTCATTTGCTAATGTACTCTTATATTCTGTTTTCTCTTTTCATATCTTATCAATTTTTTGGTCCTCCATTACCAAACTCTAAAATCCTCCCAATCTTCAGGCTTGCAGCTCTTTTTTTCAGAACATTATAACCTCTTCCTTTGATCAAATGCTATCTTTAACTCCTCTTGCTTGTGTTTTTAATTTACTATGTTCAAAATATCAATAATTTATAGCTGGGGAAATTTCTTTGTTGAAAGTTCTCCTACCATACTGCCCTATTTCAACCACATATTTCTACCTCTTGTTATGGCTCTATTTCCTGTGTTTGCCACTTGCTACAGTAGTAGTTGAAAGATGCCAATATGTGGACAATTCCATTGTGCGCATACAAGATATTTTAAAGGAATGGAAGCCAAACCAAAATGATCAAAATCAGGTTAAGTTTGCTCACTAACAAATTAACCTGGAGCAGCCGAGTTAGAGGTGATTATAGGCAGTGTCTATTCCCACCCAACAACCACCGAGAGTACAAGAGAGCCGGTAGCCATTTTGAACATCCAATAAAAGGATACTCAGCTAAAGTCAGGGGTAACTGGGTGCAGAGTAGTCATTCTTTCTTTTTGCCATTTCTTTGTGGATTTTGAGGCTTGAAGGCTTCCACATTTAATGTATTTGCTATAATACATGCTGCAAAAACCTTGCCTGCTGTTCAAAACTCTCTTTACTCCTGATGCATCCACCAGCCACCCCCACCCGCCCTTCCCTTCAAGATACTCTTGCAGGCCCTTTAAAATCAGCTGCCTCACCAGATTTCTCAGACTCCAGGTCAACTTTAGGAAGTGCTTTATGCTCACAGCTCCCTGAATTATTACAAATGAGGCTTAGCTATGTGAATAGCACAGACCCCATTCCACTCCTTTGGATGGGTGCAGCACCCAACCTGTCCACCACCTGCCTAAACAGTGCTCAAGCTGAAACTAATCTTTACTGTCTTTCGTACAAATCTTTCACCCAAGGCTGTCTCAGATGAACATAAAAGGTTTCCGTATAACTTCTTGAAGAAAAGCGTGGAGTTTTCATGTTGTCAGTCTTGATTCAGTTAGTAGCATCTTTGACTGAGTTAGAATGTTGTGAGTTCAAGTCCCACTCCATAGACTGGAGTACAAAATCTAGCTGACACTCCAATGTAATGCACTGTCAGAGGTGCCACTTCTTGGATGAGACACTAAACGGAGGGCTGCCTGCCCTCTCAAGTGAACATAAAAGATCTCATGGAAATATATTCAACAACATTACCATTGCTGAATTCCCCACCCATCAACATTTTGGGAGTTATCATTGACCAAGAACCTGAAGTGGACCTGCCTTAGAAATACTGTGGTTACAATAGCTGATCAGGGGCTGGGAATTCTGTGGTGAGTAACTCACCTCCTAACTCCCCAAAACCTGTCCATCATCTAAAGGCAGAAGTGAGGAGTGTGGTGGAATACTGTCCACTTGCCTGGATGAGTGCAGCTCCAAAAATACGAAGAAGCTTGAGACCGTCCAGGAAAAAGTAGCCCCCTTGCTTGATACCCCATCCACCTGCATAAACTTTCACTCCCTCCACCAGTGCACAGTGGCAGTAGTGCGTACCATAAACAAGATGCACTCAACAACTCACCAAACCTGCTTTAACAACACCTTCCTTGTTACATTCTTCTATTCGACATACATTTACCAAACATATGACAAAGATTGGTGAAACTATAATGTGGGTTCCTTATTTGAAGATAAAACTGTACACAAATAATGTTAACTCAGAGGCTAAATATATATGTCTGACTCCTACCATCTGCTGCTGTTGACTGAATTCAAGTCATGGGACTGCTACATCATATCCTGTTCAGGTGGTATTGAGTGACAGCATTTTAAAACACACACTCCTAAAGGTGCATGTACATCACATCACAACATTCCTAACCCTCAACATCTATCATCTAGAAGTCAAGAGCAGTAGTGCATGAGAACACCACGGCTTGCAAGTTCCCTTCTAAGCCACACACCATGCTGACTTGGATGTATATTGCTGTCCTTTCACTGTTATTGGGTCAAAAACCTGGGACCCCCTTCCTAACAACATTGTAGGTGTACCTACACCAGATGGACTGTAGCAGTTCAAGAAGGCCACTATCTTCTCAAAAGCAATTAGGATTGAGCAACAAATGCTGATCTTGGCAATGATGCTCATGTCCCATAAAAGAACAATGAAAACATCACTGAAGAAAATTATCTGGTCATTATCACATTGCTGTAAGCAGGTTGTGAGACCTACTGGGTGTAAATTGACTGCCACGTTTCCTACATTACAACAGTATTTCATTGGCTGTGAAGTGTTCTGGGATATTATTTATCCCTCATCCAACACCACTGGCCAGAGACAAAAGGATGGAGAATTCTTTGGGAATAGAGTAGGCAGAGTTTGTAGGGGCTGCAGAGATAAGATGATACAAGGCCCTGAAGAGACTGAAATGTGAGGGCGAGAATTTTAAATTTGGGGCATTGGCAGGCCAAGAGCCATTGTAGATCTGCAAGTACAGGGATGAAAGCTGAATGAGACTTGGTGCAGGATAACATATGGTTGAAATCAATGGAAATAAAAATTGGGCAGATTCTATGCCCACAATTATAATCAGCAATGCCAGTTTTACACCCGGAAAGCAAGTTGAAAATTCATCATTCTGAATCATTTATTAAGCTTTTGAACATGGAAACTTGACTATAAAAATGTTTTTGATCATTAGATTCACTGGATTATGATTCCATAACTTTTTTCACCACTTTCGGCAAATCTCTTTGATGCTATCCGACTCTTGTGATTGATTGAGCCAACCACCTGCCCACCAATCCTGCTGCTACATAAGTAACCAAATTAACAGAACTGATTAGATGCTCCTGCTCAAGCATCCATGGCAGCTTCTAAAGCGTATTATTTGTACACATCAGTAGAGGCTGCTAACTGAACTGCAAAGCAGCCCATCAACAAAACAGTGGATGCTGCTGTAGAATCCAATCCACAGTTCTGCTGAGGCCTCATCGACCTGAAACATTAACCTATCCTTTTGCCTCTCTCCACAGATGATGCCTGATCCGTTGAGTGTCTTCAGTATATTCAGCCATTTGTTGAGCTTCATGGCTGGTTTCTACTCAAGTGTGATACATCCGTTGTGAGCACCTTTAGCATTTCCCCAGAGAGTATGCAATATTTTGCTTAGGGGAGGGAAAATGGAGTATTATTTGTTGTATCCCCTCCTCCTCTTTTGTTTCACTGTTGTGGTTTAAGAATCTGTGAGTTCAAGTTGCGAGTGTGAAAAAGTCTGACGTTTAATGTCAGGATTGATATGCACACTCCGCCTGACAGTTCCAGCTGCCACACATGAATGCATCTTGTATTGTCAACTTGTTAGTTTCCAGCTGCGGTAGCAGATTTTACATAAATTAGAAACCTGCTTGTGCAGTATTTTAATTTTTTTTCAATAACTGCTCTTTCAGCTCCTTGAAAAATCTCTCAACCTGATTTTAATCAAGTCCACCTGATGAGATTAGAATGGTGGCCACGCGCTTTTCGATGCATTTCCAACATGCTTCTGCACACCTTCATTTTCTCAAAGTCCTCAAAGCCCTTAATTTCTTTGCCATTGGATTCTTCCAGCCTACAACAGGAAACATCTCCCAGTCCACAGTCCACAGCTGCAGTAACAGCAGGTCACCAATGCTCTATTTGCCAGGACTAACCTATACATCACCATTCCCACTGAACTTAGTTTGTAGCATTCTCACCTCTGAGTCATAAGGTTTTGGGTTCTAGTTCCACTCCAGGGCTTGAGTACAAAAATCAAGAGTCGACACTCCAGTGCCAGTGCAGTACTGAAGGAGTGTTGCAGTGTCAGAGATGCCATCTTTTGGTTGAGACGTTAAACAGAGGCCCCATCAGCCGACTTGGGTGGGTGCAAAAGGTCCCAGGGCATCATTTCGAAGAAGAGCATGGGAGTTCTCCCTCATATCCTGACCAATATTTATCCCTGCATCAACACCACTAAAAATGTAGATTACCTGGTCAATACCACATTGCTATTTGTGGGAATTCGCTATGTGCATTACCGTATTGGCTGAGGCATTTCTTATTTTTCAATAGTGACTAGACTTCAAAAAGTACTTAATTGGTTGTAAAGCACTTTGAGATGCCTGGTGGTCCTGAAAACACTATAAAAGCAAGTCTTTCTTTTTGTCTTTAACTCAATAGTTTGACACAATAGTGGTTGGCTTCAAGGGGCTGGAAAATTTGTGGAACTCCTCGGCTGTGTGCCTGGCATTGAATGCACTTTGCAAATATCAAGAGTATTGAAAATGTATTGAGGCACCTCAGAGAAGAACATGCTGTATGAAGGAAAGTTGAATTCTATTGCACTTTCTGTAATTTTTCACTTTGAAATGTTTTGCCTTCAGGCATATATTGTAAATATCAAGAGAATTACAATTATATAGAGGCACGTAAGAGTGGAACTTACTTTATGGAGGCAAGTTGCATTTTATTGCACTTTCTGTAATTTCCATGTTGAAATGTTTTGTAATGTACTTTTACAAATTTTATGAATTAAGTATATTTTTGGGAAAAAAATGCAGTGATTGGCTTCCCTCCCATGCAGTGTGTCAAGACTGCTCATGTGTTGCCATCAGGGCACCAGAACACCAGCTAGCAGCATTTATGAACAGAAAAGACAACCAGTCCATTAATGTGCAGCTAGTGGCAGATCACAGAAGCAGAATCATGCATGTTTTTGCACAGTACCTAGGAGGGAGTCACAATGCATTTATCCTGTGACAATCCTGTCATCCCTACTATAATCGACTCACTACCCAGGAATATGGCAGAATAGCTGCTCAGGGCCAAGGCAGATTCCCTTCAGATGTGTCTCATGGCACCCCACCATACACCAACATGCCTGAGCAATATAGACATAATAAGAGCTGAGGATCATTATTAAGCCAGGACTAACCAGCTAACCAGACCATCACCTTCCCCATTGACCACAACAGGCAACACAAAGGATCTCAGAGATATACAGCAGCAGTCAACTTTCCATGCTTCCAAAGCATCGTTGACTGCTCACATGTTTCCGTCAGGGCCCCAGATCACTAGCTAGCGATATTTATGAACAGTGTTCATGCTCCTTTAATGGCCAGCAGGTTTTTCCACATTTTCACTTATCGTATTGAATACCTTTCAATACTGGTTTAACTACTTGCTTTAGACAAGCAGCTTACATTTCATGGCTAGCCCCTGAAGTTTTCATCTCTGTCCTGCTCAGCAGAGCTGGAAGAGGATCTCACTCTCTGGCAAACTGCCTCCCGAACTGTCCTTCTCACCATTACCAGTTGTTATAGTCTTCTGCTGGGTGGTTCTACGTATGTACACTCCCTATCCCATTTGGAGTGCCAATGTTTGTGCTGATGCTTGGGAGGGATAGGGCTTGTGACAGTGACACATGAGAGACAAAGAAATTTGGGAGCTCAAGTAGACAAATCATTATAAGTTAGTAGACAGGTACAAAAAGCAAGCAAAAAGACAAATGGAATGGTAACGTTTATCTTGAGGCGGCTGGAGTTCAAAAGGGAAGATATTATGATTCAGTTTTATAGAATATTAGTTAGACTTCACCCAAATTATTGCATTCAGTTTTGGGCACTGTATTTCAGGAGGAGAAGGTACAGGGCAGATCCAACAGAAAGGTGCAAGTGTTTAAAGAGTTAAAATTTGAGGGCAGGTTGCATAAACTTGACTTGTATTCCCTTTAGTACAGAAGTATGAGGGGGATCTAATTGATGTATTCAAAATGTTAAAAAGATTCGCTAAGAGTAGATAGAGTTGCTAGGACAATTGCAGCTTTTAACCTGGGGCAGATTTACAATGAAACACACCCTGCCGTGGCACAAAGCCCTCAAACGACAGGGGTGGGGGGCTCAAAATGAATGAGTTTTGATACATTCAAACTGGGTGATGCTTCATTTGCAATGTTTAAAAGGGAAGCGTGGGATATATGAGTTATTTTTGAGACTGAGTTCCTTGTGTGATGGGAATGACAGGAACCCGGGGGGTGGGGAGGGGGGGTTGGTCTCGGCAACACCTCCGCCTCTGGTCAGCTACAAAAACATACCCGAAGAAAAGGCCTTTCAGGTGCACTCACTTTACTGACAAATGATCCTTTTGCAAAGTGGGCCTGTCTCAGTCGCTGTCAAACCTTCACAAAGTAATAGTAAGACTCTGCTATTCCACCAGGAAAGTGATGCTTAGAAAAGTAAGTTTGAAAGGAGATTGAAATGTTCAAATAACAGGTAGCTAAGAATTGCTCCTTTTCCAACCAGTTTGCCACATCGATTATATTTCCCCCTTTTTTTTATGAATTCCTCTCCTCCCACATACACTCTCTCTCTGTTACATGGCATGCTACTTGCTAACAAGCCTAGAGCAGACCGCTAGGAGCACACGGTGAGCCAACTTGTTTTACCCAACAACAGTGAAGTCATCTGTTCTCATCAGCCCATGATTGTCAATGCAAATAGGGAGCTCACTCACTGGTTGTTTGAAGGAATAGCTAGGGCCATAAGTTAAAGGCATCAGTGGTGGCTCCGGTGCTCACAGTCTTGCCCCTGGGTTAGACAGTTGTGGGTTCAAGCCCCAACCCCGTCCAGACAGACACTCCAGGGAAGTGTTGACCTGTCAGAGATGCCAATTTTGGATGTAAAAGATCCCATGAGGCTATTTTAAAAAAGAACAGGTGAGTTACCTGTTGGATCCTGGTCCTTAGTTGGACTAATGGATCCAAGTTGCATGCTTGTTTCAGGATGACCGAGTTGGTACCATAGACAGAGTAGATCAGCAGACAGTTCTTATGTAGAACACATTCTATTTATTTACAAAGGGATTCAGCAGCTGCACTTGTGTGCTTCAACCCAAATCCTGTCTCTACATTACAGACTCTAACTCTAGACTTCTCCTACTGACTACTAAAGTAGCCCACACTACTCTGCTATTGGATAATAAGATCATGTGATCTTCCAATATACATCTTTCTTAAAGATTTATTACACATCAGATTACTACATTCCTCCTCCTTTACTCAGAAATACTTTTTACAGTTACATTTACAATTTTTTTTGAAATATCAAATTATTTACACAGATAAGTAATTTACAAATTCAGTCTTTCTGGGAGTTTCCTTATGTATGTAGAATGTCTCAGCTCTACAGCTTCAAATGTTTTGTCAGGAATGTTCTTTTCAGGTGTTGTCCAAACACTCGGTTCTTCGGTGGGCACCTGCAAATCTGTTTCCTCAACTCTTGCAGGTACAGCCGATCCTTCAAACACATCTGCGCTCAGTTGAGTTCTTTCAACAGGAAACATTGATGCAGTTGTGAACACTGGAGGAATCATTTCCTGATACTTTGTTTCCTTCCTCTTTATATAATCTATATGTCTCTTTATGACTGAACCTTCTACTTTCACATGGTAAGAAAGAGGTCCAGTCACTGCACTTATTTCACCTGATAACCACTTGGATCCTTCTCCAAAATTTTTCCTATATACTGTCCCTCCAACGGTAATCTTCCTGTCATGACTATGCTAGTCATGTACAATTTTCTGACTTCCCTGACTCCTTTCCACCTTCCCCCCTAAATTTGGCGTTATTAGGCTCGATCTAATTCTGAGTTGGCGGTTCATCATCAATTCCGCAGGTGTGACACCTGTTGTCACGTGAGGGATGGTCCTATAATGGAAAAGAAAACGTTCTAGCTCGGTCGCTATTGAGTCTCCTGTTAATTTCTTCATGCCAGTTTTGAACCGTTCTCTTAGCCAATCCATTAGAAGAAGCGTGGTATGGTGAAGTTTTTACATGAGGGATACTGTTCAGGCTGATAAAGCATTGAAACTCAGCACTCGTAAATGCCGTGCCATTATCTGCTATGACCACTTCTGGTAGTCTGTTGATAGTAAAACTTTGACGTTGCTTGTCGATTGTCACAGAAGATATTGGTGACTTCACCTCAAAAATGTCCATCCATTTAGAGTGACTGTCAACAATCAGGAGAAACATTGTTCCCATAAAAGGTCCCACATAGTCAATAGGTAATCACACCCATGGTCTTCCAAGTCACTCCCAAGGGTGTAACAGAGCTGTAGGAGGTCACCTTTGCACTTGCTGATACTGCATACAACTTCTCACTAAACTCTCTATTTCTCCATCTATTCCAGGCCACCATAGGTAGCTCTGGGAAATGGCCTCATTCAAGAAATACCTGGATGTGCACTTTGTAGTTCAGTTAACAATGGCTTTCCTCCTTTTGGAGGAACAATCACTCGAGCTCCCCACAACAAGATACCATCCTGGCTGGTTATCTCATATCATCTGTGAAAATACGGTTTCATTTTGTCAGATTCCTGTTCTTGTGACCAACCGTGAAGAACTTGTTCTCGTACTTTGGATAAGACTGGGTCTCAACTTGTCCAGTCTCTGATCTGTCTAGCACTTACCGGTGATGAATCTAAGAAGTTCAATAATAAAATGAGTTCTTGAGGAACTGGAACATCCTCATCATTTTCTTTCAAAGGCAAATGACCAAGTGCATCAGTGTTTGCAATCTGATTTCCAGGCCTGTGGATGAAAGCTACCAGGATCAATGCCCATCTCTGTATTCTTGCTGAGGCTATGGGTGGTATAGCCTTGAACTCATGGAACAATCCTAGCAAAGGCTTGTGGTCCGAAACAATAATAAAGTGATGACAGTGTACATACTGGTGAAATTTCTTGACACCAAAGCTAATTGATAAGCCTTCATTTTCTATCTGTGAGTATGCCTTTTCTGCTGTGTTAAGTGTTCTTAATACATATCCAATAGGTCTTTCTGATCCATTGTCCATTTGATGGGACAGCACTGCTCCCACTCCATAAGGTGATACATCACATGTCGAAAATAACTCTTATCTTTGGTCAAAACATACTAATAGAGTGGATGAGTGTAACAGTTGTTTCACCTTTGTGAAAGTTTCTTTCTGTGGTGTTTGCCAAGACCAACGTTAGTTTTTCTTGAGTAGGTAATACAAGGGTCCCAGTTCTGTCAACAAATTAGGCAAGAAGCGTCCATTATAATTGATCATCCCCAAGAATGATTTGAGCTCGGAGATGCTCTTTGGCGCTGGTGCCTCTCTAATAGCTCTCACTTTTTCCTCAACAAGATGGAGGCCCTGTGCATCTACCTTGTGACCCAGATAAATGACCTCTTTTGCTTGGAACGTGGACTTATCTTTTTTTAAACGCACTACCACCTGTGAAAAATGTTTCAAAACTTCTTTCAAGTTTTCCAAATGCTCCTTTTCAGTGAATCCTGTCACCAGAATGTCATCTAAATAAACTACAACATGCAGCAATCCCTGCAATAAACTTTCTCTGTTCTCTGGAATATGGCGCATGCTGAGGATACCAGCAGGCAAATGGGTATATTGGTACAACCGTTTGTGTGAATTAATTGTGATGAATTTCTGGGAGACCTTCTCTAACTCCAATTGTTGATAAGCATGATTCATATCAAGCTTCGTGTAGGCGGTTCCACCTGCCAGCTTACCGTACAGGTCTTCAATTTTTGGTACAGGATGTCTGTCCAACTTAACCACTTCATTGGCAGTCAATTTGTCATCTCCACAAATTCGAACATTTTGGTCAGGTTTCAGTACAGGGACTGTTGGTGCTGCCCATTCTGAGAACTGCACAGGTTGTATCACTCCCAGTTTCTCTAATCTGTCCAATTCGGCATCTACCTTTTCCCACATTACATAATTGGGAAAAATCTGGGGTTAGTGTCTGGGTCCACATGAATTTTTGCTTGTAGTCCCTGAGTCTTCCTGAGTTCATCTTGGAAAACTGAGGCATACTTTTGTAGTAGCTCAGGTAGCCCACTGGCTCTCAGCTGGAAAATCTCAGTCCAATCCAATTTAATTTCTTTTAACCAGTTTCATCCAAGGAGGCTTGGCCCCTCACCTGCTACCACCATCAAGGGTAATTTTACTGATTGACTTCCATACTGTACAGTAACCCTGCTAATGTCTTTGATTTTGGCATCTGTTTCTTCCAAATTCAATTTACATTCTCCATAATTCAGGTGTTGAAGGTATGCTCACCTATTACCGCAGTGGATGCTCCTGTGTCTGCCTCCATTCTGATAGGCCTATTATTCACCCTCACAGTTACATAGATTGGTTCTGTTCTTCCTACCTTTAATCTATACAACAAATAGATATCTGAATCTTTTACTTCAGGCTCTTCTATGTTATGGATCGCATGGGTTTTTTTCTTTTGATTGAAAATCTGCCTGATTCTCTCCTTGCAATGTATCATGAGGTGTCCGTTTCGATGACAGTAAAAACATTCGATTTTTTTTAATTTCCATTCATTACAAGGTTCTCTGCTTCCATCTCTGTTACCATTATTCCTCGTTTTAGCTGCTGAGTCATTTCTTTTTATTTGTCTGAAAGCTGTGGCTGCTTCCAGCTTCTCATCAGAACCATGCATTTTTGTGCCCTTTTTGGCTGGGGCTCCTCGCCCAGCGTGGAGGACGGTGCCAATTTGCACTCCATGTATGGCTTTCGAGTCCCTCACTGTGCTTTCCATGGCCAGTGCTATTTTTAGCACCTTCTGAAAATCCAAATTTGTTTCAGACAGTAATCTCTTCTGAATCGCATCTTCATATATACTGCACACCAAATGATCTCTAAGCATATCATTTATAGGTGTACCAAACTTGCAATATTCTGTTAACTGTTTCAGACTTGCCACATAACAAGCAACTGTCTCCCCTGGGGGTCTATTTTTTGAATTAAATTTGAACGGTTGTATAGTTACCGAGGGCTCGGGCTGGTAATGATTCTTCACAAGGTTCACTAAGTCATCAAAACTGTTTGAATCCGGGGCACTGGGTTCTGTCAAACTTCTTACCAATCCATAGGTCTTACTCCCACATGTGGATAAAAGGATCGCTTATCACTTCTCCTTCCCCACAATTTCGTTACCTTGGCTATCAACATCATTAGCAAGGCTTTCAACATAATGAAACCAATCGTCCGCGGTTGGGTTGAAAGAATCAACTCTTCCAAACTGTGGCATGCTTTGAGGTGACTGCTTCGACAATTAGGACGGAAATTCTACTCACAATTACCGTGCAAGGTAAGGCCTGATTTCCGTTCACTTAATTTCTTTCCTCGTTCCTTGCTTTTTTTTGTCCTTCCTTGCTTTTTCTTGCTTTTCTCTAACTGCCAGTTTGTTGGATCCCAGTCCTTGGTTTAGTTGGACTAATGGATCTGGGTTGTACACTTGTTTCGGGATGACTGAGTTGGTACCATAGACAGAGTAGATCGGCAGACAGTTCTTATATAGAACACATTCTATTTATTTACAAAGGAACTCATCATTTACACTTGTGTGCTTACGACTCAAACCCTGTCTCTACATTACAGACTGTAACTCTAGACTACTACTACTAACTACTGAATACTAAGATAGCCCGGGCTACTCTGCTATTGGATAATAAGATAATTTGATCTTCTTCCATTATACATTCTTCTTAAAGATATAATACACATCAGATTACCACATTACCCTTGGTGTCCTGGCCAATATCTATCCCTCAATCAACTTCACACAAAACAGATTCTGGCCATCATCACATTGTTTGTGGGAGCTTACGTGGTGTAAACTGGCTGTGGTGTTTCCCACGTTCCCATTTCAAAAATGCTTCATTGGCTCTACAGCTTTGGGGCTCCTGGTGGTCGTGAAAGGTACTATATTATTGCAAGTCTTTAAACTTTGGTATGGCAATAAGGTGACTTTAAAAGTACCAGCCCACCATGCTGGGACAGGAGGAATTGTAGTCCACACACACGCTTACGGCTAGCTTCTTACTTCAATAATGCCAGGTTAGACTCAATGACAGGAAATAAACAGAGACAGATTTGCCTGGTGCTGTTCTGGGCAACATCCTACCAGCTGGTTTAATAGTCACTCCTTTAGAATCACTCCTTGGCTCTCACTCCAGACATCGTATCCAGCACAGAGAGACACCAGAAACTGGATTGGAAAATGCACCATGGTCGGATGTTGGAGGGAAGATGCTGACCAGTCCCAGAGCCTCACTCCACACATTTTCATTCTCTCTTAATAATCAGAAAGTTTTGATGGGGAGAGGAGTTTCAGTAAAACCTCAGCGAATTTGGTCAGAGGTTGAAACATTGGCCTTGAGCCGAGTTTTAATTTGATTTTAATTTAAATGATTGTAACGCGGGCCGGCCTGAAGCCACAAGGGCAGTTCATGCTCTTCCAATGAACGACACTGTTATGAGACTTTCCAGTGAGTGATGAGAGCTCAGTAAAGTGCAATTTTTCTTGGGTCTCTTACGTTACATGTGTTGTCAGTGCTGTTTTGCCAAGGTAAACTGTTGGCACCTGAGCCGGGCTCCAGTCTGCTGCCTCCGTCTCTGAACAAAATTATACCAACAGACTGACATATCAATGTTCGAGTGGGCATCTAGTCAGCTTCCCTCTCCTACCTGCGGACACTCTCTCTCCCTCTCTCTCTCTCTATGAAGATCTGTTCTTGGTTTTTGGCTTTTCTCGTCAACAAGTTCCATGTCTGCTCGCCTCATGTTGCAATATTTACCATCTTTACCATCATTCAGACAAGGGGTATACTTGGATTTCCAACAAGGCAATTATTCATACAGGCATTTTTTTACAAGTGAAGAAGCACTGATCAATTTGTGTATTTTCTTGGCTTCACCTTTCAGGTCCCGGTGGGGGGGGCTGGGTGATGGGGGATTGCGTGCGGGTGGGTGGTGGTAGGGGGTGGGGGGTGGGGGGGGGGGGGGTTGGTGTTGCTGAGGGGAGGGGGAAGTCAAAAATTAAAGCTGAGCAGTGGCCCCACTAACTGTAAATCCACTGCTGCTTTTAACCCTGAGAGCTTTGTTTGATAAATCCAGGTATGGGGAGCATAAGTAGATAAATGGAGTTGAGGTGTAGATCAGCCAAGATCCAATTGACTGGTGGACTGGTGGAGCAGGCTGAAGGGGCTGAATAGACTACTCCTCATGAATGTTAAGACCAGTGTGAGAAGTGTGAGCAAGGAATATGAGAAGGAGTTGGCAGTTGACCACAAGGTAGGATGTGAGTGGAGAGTACTGCTAATGGATGATGTGGCATCAACGAGACTTCGCAAAACTGACGTCAATGGGAATTGAGGGAAAACAATCCATTGGATAGAGTCACACCTAGCACAAAGGAAGATAGTTGTGGTTGTTGGAGGTCAGTCATCTCAACTCCAGGACATCACTTCAGGAGTTCCTCACGATAGTGTCCTTGGCCCAACCATCTTCAGCTACTTCATCAATAACCTTCCTTCCATCATAAGGACAGAAGTGGGAATGTTCACTGATGATTGCATATTGTTCAGCACCATTCATGACTCCTCAGAAACTGAAGTAGTCCATGTCTAACTGCAGCAAGACATGGACAATATCCAGGTTTTGGTTGACAAGTGGCAAGTAACATTCGCGCCACACAATTGCCAGGCAATGACCATCTCCAACAAGGGAGAATCCAACCATCGCTCCTTGATGTTACCATCACTGAATCCCCCACTATCAATATCCTGGGGGTTACCATTGACCAGAAACTGAATTGGACTACATGCTCTGGCTACACTAGCAGGTCAGAGGCTAGGAATCATGAGATGGGTAATTCACCTCTACTCCCCAAAGCCTGTCCACCATCTACAAGGCACAAGTCAGGAATACTGTCCACTTGCCTGAATGAGTGCCACTCCCACATCAGTCAAGAAGCTTCACAACATCCAGGGCAAAGCAGCCCGCTTGATTGGCCCCATATCCACAAACATTCACTCCCACCACCACCAACGCACAGTAGCAGCAGTGTGTACCATCTACAAGATGCACTGCAGGAATTCACCAAAGCTCCTTCAACAGCACCTTCCAAACCCATGACCACTACCTTCTAGAAGGACAAGAGCAGCAGATGGGTGGGAAAACCACCACCTGGAAGTTCCCCTCCAAGTCACTCACCACCCTGTCTTGGAAATATATCCTTTCCTTCACTGTCACTGGGTCAAAATCCTGGAAACTCCCTTCCTAATGGCAGCGGTTCAAGAAGATAGCTTACCACCACCTTCTTAAGGGCAACTAGGGATGGGTAATAAATGCTGGCCCAGCCAGCAAAGCCTATATCCCGTGAATGAATTAAAAAAGAACATTCTGCAACCTTTTTCTTTGCCAGCTTGTCCTGCATGAATACAGGTGTAGAGAGCGTAAGCTGGATGCCTGCCAGGCCAGATGATAAGTATGCCTCGCATGTATGGGCGGTGAGTGATCCCAAGGTTCAGGATGAGGACAATGAAGGTGTGTATTAGAGAGTGAATGGTCAAAACTGGCAGGATGGCAGCCGCCATAGAGACCTTGGCCGAGGACATCGCTCCTACACTGCTGCTCGGGCTCAACTCCATCACTGCTGCCATAGTTGGCTTCCAACAGTGTGTACATGAGAGGGGTGCTGGGCAGCACAATCTCACTCCATGTACCCCTTCTCCTCAAGGAGTCAGTCTGGGGCCCTCAGGCACCCATAGGTAGAAGGATCAAAAGGTGCACACCATGGGGCCATCCATCCAGGTGACTCTGGGAGTGTCCAGCCCATCCAAACCCCTCTCCCTGTGACCTCAGCAGCTCCAGGAGGGTGCCACTGCCAGGTGCCAGGACCTCAAAAGCAGACGGGGGCCCTCCAAGTCTCGGTCTTCCAGAGGAGGCCTGCCAAGGTCATCACAGACAGGGTGTCACAGTCAGCAGGCTGCCTCCACCTCCTGTGGATGTCCGGGAGCACCAAGACATAATGGAAGGGTTAGGAAAGTTAAGAAGTTGTAGATACACAGCCTGGGCATGGGTGTTAATCACTTGTACATAATGTTCACTATTGTAAATAAACTCCCAAGAATATCTCCCTGCCTATGGCTCCTTGTTCTGATGAGCAGTGTTCTTGTCACTCAGATGTGAAATCTTTCTGCAGAAGATAAAGCCAGGTCTTTCAGTCCAGGGCCTCTTCCCTCTGCTCTGTGCAGCCTCCAGTCCAAAGTGATGGACCGGCCTCACGCTCCATGGAAACATTACTGATGCCTGCACCTTGATGGTGCTTGTCATTGCTGCCAGAGTGTAGTGGGCAGACACCACAGAGTTCTCTCATTCTCTCTGTGGGCTCTCAGCACCTTTAAGGTGGGGCTGGCCCCCATCTCTTCAGCATCTGTGACCAGTGATGCTGTGCTCCTGAAGGCCTCAGGTGCTGAAGGCAGACAAAGGATCAGATGGTTCTAAAGTTTCATGCTGCGTCTCTATGATATGACCCTGATCACAGAGCACAAGCGAGCTGCCCTCAGCCAGACAGGAGTCAGACATTCTCAGAGACTATGTGAAGACCTATGGAATGTCCTCACTGCATGTCGTCATCATCCTCCTGCAATTGAGTGACTATTAGGGCCTCCACTGCAGCTCCATGACAGGAACATTCTCACAGAGGGTATTCGCATTGCCATAAACCAGATTGAAGTCAAACGTTCACAGATGCAATGTGAGGAGCTATAGTGTCTCCTCATTGCATGTCGTCATCATCCTCCACAAACCTAGCAGCTATGATGGCCCCCCGAGTGCGCCTGCCTCATCTGGCCAGTGCGAGGGCCTCATCCCCATCATTGTCGCCTTTGAGGACCTCCTCACCCTCATCCACGTTGGTTTCTCCTCATCGGAGGAGACCACCAGCTCCTCCTCAGCCAGCTCCTTCTCAGCCAGCTCGTCTCCCTGTTGCAGCGCCAGGTTGTAAAGGGCGCAGCAGACAACAACGATGCATGACACCCTCTGTGGACTGTATTGCAGGGCTCCACCAGACCAGTCCAGGCACTAGAACCTCATTTTCAGCATCCCAATGGTTTGTTCCACCAAGTTGCAAGTTACAGCATGAGCCTCATTTTACCTTCGCTCTGCTGCAGTCTGAGGCCGTCGCACAGGTGTCATCAGCAACGGCATTCGGGGGTAGCCCTTGTCCCCGAGGAACCATCCCTGCAGCCTCTGTGGACCCTGGAAGACATCAGTGATCTGTGACCGACTGAGGATGTAGGCGTCGTGCTCACTCCCTGGAAACTGTGCGCACACCTGCAGGATGTATTTCTGGTGGTCGCATACCAGCTGCATGTTCAGCAAATGGAACCCCTTGCAGTTGATGTAGTTCACTGTGGAGATCTGTGCGCATGTGAGTGCAGTTGATCACACCCTGAACCTGTAGGAAACCCAAGATCTGGGCGAATCTAATCGCTCTTGCATCCTGGTTGTCCTGGTCCTAGGTGAAATGCACCAAGTTGTGTGCCCTTGAGAAGATGGCAACCGTGGATGCATTTGTGGGTGGCGGATTGTGAAATCCCACAGAGGTCACCTGTGGAGCCCTGTAAGGAGCCACTGGCATAGAAATTGAACGCCGTGGCCACTTTCACAGCTACTGGCAGTGGATGCCCTCCATGTCCCCGTGGCGCCAAATCCTGCAGTGACTGGCAGATGTGACCGATCAGTTCCTTAGACATGCGCAGTCTTTGGCAACATTGGTTCTGAGTCATCCGCAGGAATGAAAAGCGGCATCTATAGATCCTGGATGCCGCTAGGCGCCGACCAACGATGGCTCACTCTGGCTCTTTAGCGGTGTGTGCAGGAGCCCCAGTCGCCTCTTCTTCGTGAGATTACTGCTCTTCCCTCTGCGTAGCCAGGAGCCTCAGCCACTCTTTCCTCCATTGTCTCCACTCTCTGTAGGCCATCAGGCATACAGCTAGTTCACCAGGTTCCATGATCCTGATGTACTCCTTGTGAAAATGAAAGGGAGGGACACAATGGTTAGCTTGGGTGTACTAAGAACCTGCCCTGGTTAATTCTGAAGGCCCCTTAAAGCTTGCCCTAGAGTGCTGGCCATGACTTGGATGGCCAGAGCTTAGTGTGTTGTATGGCTGCCCAAAACCCCACCCACCTCCGCCCCTGTCCACCTGATCGATTGGCGGCAGATTTGCCCATTGGACTGCATGCTGTGCTCTCAGCTCAGGCGCAGGCATTCTGCACTGCAAGGCTGCACTATTAGCGTGAACCACGGGGAGACTTGTTCAAATCAGGATGATGACATTGCAAGGGGCTGTGAGTGCTTCCAGAAGTGACTGCTCCATGGCCAGCTTTAGCAAGGAGATTGTACAATGTGTGCAGTCATCCAATTGTTCTGCAGCCCACTAAAATGCTCATTAGTTTGCAGTCTGTGCCTGAGGGGTGAAAAGCTCTGGAGCAATTGGTGGCACTTTCATGCCTCTGTGTTGCTTGAGTGGGCAGAGAGGCTAGAGGCCCAACTTCAATCATCTCAATGTGGCTGCGCCTGAACTGTCTCAGCTACAGAGGGATGGCCACTTTATACAGGTTTCCCTAATGTGTGGCTGCTTCCCTCGCCCACCCTACCCCCCACCCTAAATGCTTCTCCTACTTTGCATGACCTCTTCTCATTTTCCCAGAATTGTTGTATTCCAAGGGGAATGTCTACCAGTATACCCATGTTTGAGACCAACAAGTTTGTGCAAAAACCTTGAAGTCAGCAAAAACTCCTCCAATACCTGCCACTCCGCTCCCTGTAGACTTTTGCACCTTGAAAGAACTAGGGAAAGCACTAGCCACTAGTAGAATCACAGCAACAGTCAGAAGAAAACAACTAGCAACTAAACTGTAAGTAGTTGATGATGGCCTTAACTAGCACTGGTAGGGTTCCATTGAGCTGCTTAGCATGTGTTCGACTGTGTGAGGTGACGTATTGGTGTCAGCTGGAGTGGCACTCCAAAGTGGCATAGCTGGCGTCAAACCAGTGATACCCGCTGATTGACATTATAATCTGCCTGCTCTGCAGCCGTTAGGCATATGTTACCTTTGTAGACACTAATGCCCTCACCAAGATAGTGTCCAGCAAGATTTGCGGCAAAAATGTACACATATATGTATCAGACACTATTTTGGTTCATGAAGGCACCTGTAGTACCAAACAATAGGCTCCATCAAAAAATAAGATAATGCATTCTGGATCAGAACAACTCAATAAGTAAAAAAAAATGCTGCTCATCTCCCTCTGTTTTTTCTGGGAAGTCCATCAATTATTTTGAGAGGGAGCCTGGAATCTTTAAACTTAACAATGTCATTTAAACATTTTTTTTTGGTTTTCTGCATAATGTAACACAACAAGAGTAATGCATATGCAAAAAAATCATAGCAAAGTGACAAGCAGATCAGCAATAAAAGTACATTAAGTAAAATTACGAATAAAGAGAAACTATATATATAATACATATATATATATAGATATCTATCATATAAAATATACATGAGGTGATATGTGTAAAAATATGCTACTCCAAAGGCAGGTTTCAAGAGACATAACATTATTTTGATAAAGCTGTTTAAAATGTGAGCATACCAATGGAGTACAGAGCACTCTGGTGATTGGATAGAATAAAATCCTTTAGCCATTTTCCCAGCAGGTGACAAGTCAGGTGAGAAAATCTGACCACCCGTTAACAATTATGTTGTCAGGCCCAATTTTCAACTTAGGCACCATGAAGCTGAAACCATTTTTAACATTACAACAAGCTTTATCTCCACACTATTAACACCATGCTACTAAAAAATAATGAGGAATTGTAAATACATTTTAAAAAAACACTTTGGGAAGAATTTCTCGGCCCTGTCAAGGTGAGGAAGGGGCTGTAAAATGCGACGAGCCATTCGAAACTCCATTGATTTTGGCATGAATGTAAAATCCCGCTGCCGTAAAATTCCGCCCAATTCCCGTTCACTCAAGGCTAGATATTTTTGACAATTTGAGGGATTCAACTTTTAACTTGTTAATATGACATTGCCCTGTCTGTTAAATAAACTAACCCCTTCACAAAAATAACAGAAATCAAATGCCATATGAACAGCTAAAGCAACAATTCCTGCCTCACCACTGGTACTTCATTAACTCCTGTCTTTCTTTTTATTCATTCTTTCTCTTTTCTATTTTTAATAGCTTATCTTTTGTTTGCATTATGTTCTATGTTGTATCCTGTTCATTTGTATTACTGTTGTTATTTTTTAGAATTTTTGATTAGTTTACAGTGCAGTCTGTTTTAGAGATGATAGGCCAAATTTTCCTGGTCCCACAGAGAGACGCAGGCTAGGAGACAAGACCAGGAGCAATATTACAGATTCTCACAGGGTAGCAGCTCTCTGATACGTTACTGCCTCTGAGTGATCTTGCTGGAGGCGGTAGCAGCAGATAGCTAGTTAGGCTCAATTAAGACCCTTATTGGGAGTAGATTGGTGGTGTCAGCATCTTCCCTATGACTGACACACCCCTCACTGAGGCCGAAGCCCAGCCGTTGCCTAGAGGCAGCATCAGCTGAGGAAAAAGGAAGAATATTGCTGGAAAAAGAGACACGTAAAGCTTTTCATCTTAGACTCATCAGAACACTTCACAAGAATACCAATATATGAGGAAAACAACAATTTATACTGTATGTGAAGAGGGTGCTGATTGATTGGCAAGTGGATTCAGATTGATAGAGGCGTTGCCATGGAGAATGCACCAGGTGATGGTGACTGGCAATTAACTGCCAAACATTGTGTAAAATTTAAACCAGGCAGCTTGACCCTGATTGGTCAAGGAATTGCCCTGAGGAATGAGTCAGCAAATGGCTGTCACTTATTTTCTTTAGCTGAAACAGGTGCAATATATGTACATGTTCTTTCTGTCTGCAAAGAACAGGGCCCTGTCTATTAATACATGTAGCTTCTGGTACACACAAACGTGCTGCACAGTGAGCCTGACTGACCATCTTAAATTGGTTGTCAGCATAATTCTTAGCACACTGAGGATTATTTAGGAAATGTTGTCCAACCACAGAATCACATCTAATATTGGACACTGTGTTTTGTGTTTTGCAAGCACGGGCTGGTTGCGTATGATCTGTACCCTGCCCTTTGCGAACAGTGGAAGGGACATGCTGTTTTATACGATCTGCCAATCTTTGGGATGTACAGCCTACATACCTAGTATCACACTGGCACTGAAATTCATATACCACATTATTCATTTGTGTAAAAGGCAGAATGTCTTTGTTGGCTTGACGGCGGCATCCTGTTAATGGCGAATACCACTGTTGCTACTGCATAGTAGCAGCGTGAAACAGCTAGCTTCACCTATTGTTCAGATTTTTGAGATACCTTACCCTTCCAGAGTAATCTGCGGTAGACTGGGCACTTTTCAGGGGCTGAAAGTGGCTCCATGGACCCATTCATGAGTTTGCATGATATACAGTGCAAAATGATCTGATCAGGATAGCCATTATCCTGCAGGATGCCTTTGATGTGCCCTATTTCAGCATCAATCTTGCATGGTGAGAAAATGGTTTGTGCCCTATTTACAAGGTTGCCAATTTGACCAATCTTATAGAATATGGAACTGGAGGAATCCTGCTGCGTATATTGACCAGTGAAGGTAGGCTTGCGGTGGACTGTGGTAGAGATTTCTCGCCTAGTACATCAAGGAAGGGGAGTTCATTTGACTGCTCCATTTCAAAGGCGAACTTGAGTGCAGGAGGGAGCCCATTCAGACATGTTTGGAAATTATTGCATGCAGCTGCAGATTTAAATACAGCAAATGTATCAATCACATTTCGGAACTATGAAAGGGGTAGGATGTTAAGTGTCATTCCACCGAAGACATGTTTTTCATGGAACCCAACAAAGAAGTTTGCAAGAGCTGGGCCTAGAGGGGATCCCATGGCAACACCATCCATTTGGGTATACATGGTATCATTAAAACTGAACTCAGCTGTACGGGTTGCCAAGTTCATAAGCTCAATGAATACTGATTCACGCAATGGTGGCGGGTCTAGATCACTATGATATAGTGCTGCAGCACAAATATCTATGGGCAGGACTTTCCCCCCGTCGGTGCACCTCCGATCGGTGCCACCATTTTACTTGGGTGGGCCAATTAAGGCCCGCCCAGCGTGACGTCCGCACGGAAGCGCTATGCGCTCCCTGTGCAGGCAGAGGGGGAATCCCTAAACCTGAGAGTGTGATCTTTCATGCATACGCATGAAAGAGCGCATTCATCTCCCTGAGGCTAAGTGCTGCCTCAGGGAGATCGGCTCTACTGTCAAAAATATTAAAAATAAAAAAAAAAATACCCTGGCATTTCTCCTCATGTGACATTGTCACATGAGTTGGGACATGTCCATAAGCTTTAAAAAAAACTTTAATTAAATTTTTAAAAACTTACATGAAACCACATCCCGCCCATGGATGAGGTTTCATGCTCTTTCTAATGCCCGTCAAGGCTCCTGGCCTGTCCGCCAACCTTAAAGTTGGATGGCAGGTCCATTAATTAGTTTAGTGATTCTGTGAATGGCCTCAATTGACTTCCTTAAGTGGAACATTGGTGAATAGGTTAGCAATGTCAACCAAGCACATGGACACAACATTGCTATCGATATGCAAGTCCTGTATGGCTTTCGCAAATGTGAAGAAGACCTTCACCGTCGGTGTGAAAAACTTGGTCAAAACTGGTTGTAACAATTCGCCTAACCATTTGGCCTATCCATGTTGTGCAGAACCATTCATAGATAAGATTGTATGTAAAGGGACATTACTTTTGTGTGTCTTTGGTAGCCCATCCTGACGTGGACGTAGCAAATCATGAGGACGAACCCTGTCATGTATATCACGGGGTAGCTCATCGCTCTTACTCAAGCTCAGCAAGTGTTTTTTTGGCTTACTTTCGAGCAAGGCTGTCCAGTCATGTTGACCAGCAGGTCCAATGGATAAGAATTTGGACCTGTCATTAAGAATGGTGTGCATTTTGTTGATATAGTCATGTTTGTTAAGGATGACTATTCCCTTCCAGGTTTACTGATGTGTATGTCAGGGTTGGTCTTAAGGCCTCAGAACACTCTAAGACATTTACGTTGCATGTGAAAGTCAGAGAGGTCGTTCAGAATCCTGCAATATGTGTGCACTGGATCAGCTAGGCACACTTTCAAGGATTCAGCAGAAGGAAGACATATCAGAAGCACTAATATGGATGGTTGCATCAACCAAACAGATGCAATGGAGGCAACGAAGCTGGGAGAATGAAATTGAGTTTTTACTGCAAGTATGGTTGGGGGAAGTGTAATCAAGATAGTTTTGAGAGTCTGTAGACTTCAAGTGAATATTAGCTGATAGCCTATCACCAGAAATGGAGACAGAGAAGTCAAGGAAGGGAAGAGTCGGAGATGGGCTATGCAAAGGCAAGAGAAGAATGAAAATTGGAAGCAAAGTCAATGATATTCTGAGAGCAGAAAACGGCACTGATACAGGCATCCATGTATAGAAAAAAAGAGGTGAGTGAAAGGGCCTGAGTAGCACTGGAGCAAAGAATGTTCCATATCCCTTAAAAATGTAGGCATGCAGGTCATACAGGTACCCATAGCAACAGGTTTTATCTGTAGGAAGTGAGTGGAAGGAGAAGCAATGTGAGAACAAGTTCAGCCAGATGGAGGAGGATGGTGAATGGAAATTGGTAGGGCCTCCATTTCAGGAAGAAGCGGAGAGCTCGCAGACTGTCCTGGGCGGGGGAGGGTGGGGGGTTGGGGGGTTGGTGGGTGCGGGATAGGGTAGGCAGGGCTGGGGGAGGTTTTGGAAGTGTAGAGGGATTGGACTTCCATGGTGAAAAATAAATAATTCTGAGAAGCTCTCTTAGCAGGGCATAATTGCCTCTTTAATATGTTATTGAATACAGCAGCGTCTTTCGAAAAGTGGCTGTATTGTTCTGCAAAGATTGCAGTAAAGCACAGGGTTGTTCAGTGAAAAAGAGGCTGAGCTTGTTTCAAAATAGATCAATGATTTCTTTCTTTCAATTAAATTAAATGTCACCACTTTCCTCTTCACGAAAACAATGCTACAGAGTAATTACTGAACCTTTGCGGTAGACACAATTTTTATGGTGCTTGCTTTTCATGCTGTAAGTTTTGTGTCTGCTCCTCCCTGTTTATTTCTCTATTCATCCATGATCTAAAGCCTCTGTAGAAAGAAAATGCAGATCAAAGTTCAACAGCAGCATGGTTTTCAACATATCATAGTTTGAAAATCACATGAGTATGTTGCCTAAAATATGCATTGAAAAATTCTAAACTGAAGACTGGCTGATTTATTCCCTATTATTTGCTAATATCACGTGCACGATTTTATTGTAAATCTAAAATTACACAGAACTTGATAAGTAATGGTTTGTTTATATGAGTGTGTAATAAATGATAAAGGTCTGCATCTTGGAATCTTATCTGTAATGATCTCCATCAATTGCAAGAATTATTTCTGTAGTACCAAGTATTTTGTTTAACGAACAACGTGCTTTTCTTTCTTTCACATTCCCGTCACCTCTCCTTATGACATCAACTCACGCTGGAGTATGCAGCTGTAGCTGTAGCTGGGAAGACAGAGCGGATGTCACTGCGGACCTCAAATACCTGGCCGCTCCATCCCAGCTTCACCGACACCAGTGGACCCGGGCACATGGCGCCTTTCAAGCTCCGGGGCCTCCTGCTCAAAACGGCTCAAAACCACCAACTAAGCCTGGCCGCCTCCAGTGCGCAAACGCTCAGAGGCATTGTGCGCATTTTTCTCCTGCAAAACAGAGAAGACCATTCATTGCGGCTAATTGCACATGTACTCTGCACGCGCATGCCGCACCCCAACCACAGTGGCCCATCTCAGGCCTCCAGTGCCTCCTCTCCACGCTACTGCTAATCAGTCACAAAAATATAGTACGACTGCTCCCAACCACACCTACCAACGGCCACCTTGGACACATTCTGTGTCCATCACTTTAAGAAACACACAGTGTTCGCTCCCATGGCAAGGAGGCGCAACTAGGTGCGGCGTTGAGGGCAGCAGATGGCTCTTGGCCACGAGACCTTGAGGCTCCCCTTCCACAATCTCATCACCATGAATAGGACATGTGTTGGAGTTCTGAGTATGTGCCTAGCTGCATCTCCTGCAGGTTGCCCCCCAGACTAGTCATGTGCGGTTAAAAGCAACACATGGTGCGGGAGAGAACCCATCTCCCCATGAACCACTGAGGCTGATGTAAGCATGGGCACTATCTGCTTGCCCACCCAGCAAACGACAAATGCCCAATGCAGTAATGACTGCAAGACGTGGGGGGACCCCTCAAAGGCTAAGGCTACCTGCTGGGTTAAATGCCCAATGCCAACATGGTACTCACCCTTCCAGAGTGCAACAAATCATTGAAGCGCTTACAGCACTGGATCCAGGTGCATCGCACCATGTCGCGGGAGCTCACCACCTCCGCCACCTCCTCCCAGGCATGTTTCGTCATGTGGGGGGCCTCCTCCTCCCATCCTGGGGAACCAGCACCTCCTGCCATGCTGTCACTGCCTCGAGAAGGGCAGTCATTCAATCATCAGAAAAGCAAGGGGCACATTGGCCCCCTGCTGGCCTACCCTGCAGCCTGCCCTGCTCCTGGGGCAGCCTGCCCTAATCCTCTGCCCTTCCCTCGACACTGACCTGCTGAGCAGACCCCCTGCAGTTGGATCTCCAGCTGGCCATAGCGAACAGCCTACAGGAGGCTGCCAGGTCTTCTTTTAAACAGACTGCCAGGTTGCCATTGGACCCGGCAGTCTGTACACGCCCGCTGCAAACTTCACACTCCCGCTCTCCACGGGAGTCAGAAATGCACTAGATGGGCCTTAATTGGCCTGCCCGCGCAAAATGGCGGCGTGCCCTGATTGCGGGTGACGATCGGGTCTGCGCCCGCCAAATGGAAAACTTTGGCCTCTGCCTCAATTTCTGGCGATAGACTATCCACAAGTATTCATTACAAGCCCACCGACTCCCACTGCTACCTCGACTACAGCTCCTCACACCCTGCTTCCTGTAAGGACTCCATCCCATTCTCTCAGTTCCTTTGCCTCCATCGCATCTGTTCCGATGATGTCACTTTCCAAAACAGTACTTCTGACATGTCTTCCTTCATCCTTAACCGAGGTTTCCCACCCACGGTGGTTGACAGGGCCCTCAATCGTGTCCGACCCATCTCCCGCATATCTGCCCTCACACCTTCCTCTCCCTCCCAGAACCATGAAAGGGTCCGCCTTGTCCTTATTTTTCATCCCACCAGCCTCCTCATTCAAAGGATCATCCTCCACCATTTCTGCCAACTCCAGCATGATGCCCCCACAAAACACATCTTCCCTTCAACCACCCCCCCACCCCAATCAGCATTCCGTAGGGAGCATTCCGTAGGGACTGTTTGCTTCGGGACACCCTGTTCCACTCCTCCATCACCCCCAACACCTCAACCCCCTCCCACGTCACCTTCCCATGCAATCGCAGAAGGTGCAACACCTGCCCCTTTACTTCCCCCCTCCTCACTGTCCATGGGCCCAAACACTCCTTTCAGGTGAAGCAGCACTTCACTTGCACTTCGCTCAACTTAGTCTACTGCATTCGCTGCTCCCAATGCGGTCTCCTCTACATTGGAGAGACCAAACACAGACTGGGTGACCGCTTTGCGGAACGCCTTCGGTCTGTCCGCAAGCATGACCCAGACCTTCCTGTTACTTGCCATTTCAACACACCACCCTGCTCTCATGCTCACATATCCATCCTTGGCCTGCTGCCAATGTCAATGTTCCAGTGAAGCCCAACACAAACTGGAGGAACAGCACCTCATCTTCCAATTAGGCACTTTTCAGCCTTCCAGACTTAATATTGAGTTCACCAACTTCAGACCATGAACTCTCTCCTCCATCCTCACAGAAACCAGTACTGTTTGGTACCAGCTCTGCTGCAGGAGTTGCTGGAAAGCTGTCTGATAAATGACAAATTATGGCCTATGGGACTCTACACAAGATTCTCTGTCAGATTTCTCTCCCTTAGCCTTCTCTTCCAAGACACCCACAGGCAGTGGAGCTATTTACCCACATCTGGAGGGTGGGGGGGGTTGGGGAGTGGGGGGTGGGGGCGGGTGGGCCTGGTCTGTGGGCACCAGGGCATAACCATATACTGGTGGGCCTGCTGTACGCCATGTGTCTATGGGCCAGGCCTCCTCCTAGTCCCCTGTATTTAGCCTTGGCCTGTGATGTACCCAGTTGATGCATGTCGCTACTGGGAGACAGTAGTTAGAGCTTGCTGCTGAAGAGGCTTTGTACTGGTGGGAGAGGTTTGCACTTAGCTCTCTTTTTGCAATAGTTATACTCCTAGCCAGCAGTGAAAGCTGAAAGCAAGAGATGACAAGCAGACTGACCACTATGCACCTCCCACTATGCTAATACACTTGGCACATCACATCAACTGGAGATAAACAACTATTTAAAGTGAAATTTACCTTTTTATTTGAAGAATCATTTGCCTGTTAATTCATGTTTAATTTGCTTTGGTTCTGATTCATGTTAAATTAAAAATCAAGTGAAAACTTGTTGGTAATTTCTTAATTTGGGGGGCATTTGGTAAATTTGATTGTTTTGGTTTATGGGTCCTCCATGCGGATCAAAACAATAGCCTTTGCAAATAGATGGTGATTTAGAGCCATGGATCAGAAAATACTCCAAGCCTATTCTTTCTTGTTGTGCCCATTATCTTAAACATTAAAACTGTGCTCTCGGGAATTGCATGTTCATATGAAGACTTATTTCAGCATTATGCAGTGGCAATGATGCACAACTGGGAAACACATCCACTGAGTACCAGCTGCTGTGAATGATGGGATGCATCCCTCATTCATTTTTAATGTCTCTAGAGTCCAATAACAGTGTCTAGAGCTTTCCTGTTGAGGCTATTCAATGGTATTGTTTCATTAATATATTCAATTCAATTTTTTGAATCATAATCTTAATAATTATTACAATACCTACTTTACTTATAAGTCAAAAGGGTTAATGATGAAATTGTGTGTGGTCTCACCTGGACATTTTGGCCTCCACGTTATAGAAAAGATGTAGAATTATTGGAGATAAAAACTAAGAGGCTGATTCTCGAACTTAGGGTTACAAAGAAAGATGAACTACTCTTGGATTTTACTCTTTAGGAAGAGAAAGATGAGGTCTGATGTGATTATGATCTCTAAGGTTATTACATGTATGGAGACTTTGGACTGTGGGCTATTCTTGCATTAGCCACTTTTGTTGAAAATTCGGGGGCGTAACTTAAACTTAAGGGTGCCAAATGAAAATTTTAAAAATTGGTAACATTATTTTAGCAATAGACTGATAGAGTTGAAGATGAGGGTGACAGAACAGAAGTTCATGGCAAGTTTAAAAAAGGACTACATGAATTTCTATTAATAAAGGAGATGCTGGGTTACCAATTCTCAGAACACAGTGAGGAACATGATGTGCTAATCTTCTGCCAAGATAATACTGCATAGCCTATGTTACTATGTACCTAGGAAAAGCCCTATATTGTCAGTTTATATACAAATATCATTACCAATACTCCGATTTCTCATGCAAAGACAAGTATTTTAGCTTCCAAGTTCACAGTAGTTTTAATGATGGAATCTTTAAATATATTTTAAAACTATTTCTTATTGATCCCTGGTAGTTGCTGAAAACAATGCTCTTACATTTATTCCTAAAATTGTTGACATCTTATGTTTAATTCACTTTTGGGTTGTTGTTGGCAAGGACAGCATTTATTGCCCATCTCTAAATGCCTGAGAAACTGGTGCTGGTATTCTTCATAAAACATTGATATGTAATTTGATGCAACTAAGTAACTTGCTGGGTCATTTTGAGGGTAGTGAAAAGTAAGACTTTTTTTTTTGCAAAAATATACTTTATTCACAAAATATCTTCAATAACATTTCAAACCATTTCAAAATCACCATCACAAAAATACAATCAGGTTCAACTTTTACAACGTGTATCACGAAATGCATCAATACAATAAATGAATATTACAATCATTTGCAGACATTCATTTTGAGCTGTACAGCCCGAGGGGATTTAAACAGTTCCCAGTCCCTCGGTGCACTGTGGCAGAAAGGTCTTAGGCAGCGACCCTTCCCCATTGCGCCTTTGCGGCAGCTGCCCCAAGCTTTAGTGCGTCCCTCAGCACGTAGTCCTGGACTTTGGAATGTGCCAGTCTGCAACACTCGGTCGGGGACAACTCTTTGCGCTGGAAGACCAAAACGTTTCGGGCAGACCAAAGAGCGTCTTTCACCGAGTTGATGATCCTCCAGCTGCAGTTGATGTTTCTCTCGGCGTGTGTCCCTGGGAACAGCCCGTAGAGCACACCAGGTATTAAGGATGGCAGGTATCCTTTCCCTAAAATAGATTAGTGACGTAATTGTGTTATTGTGACAACCTAACAACTTTATGGTCAGTTTTACTGACTTAAGTTTTACATTCCCAATTTTTAAAAACTCTCAAAATAGCAACTAGGAGCAATGTAAACTTTCAGATAAACCAACTGGTCATTTTTTATAGTACTTCCAAAGAATAAAATTGTGTCAATTGGGATTTCGGGCTTGTAAATTAGAATATCCAATATTTTCTCACATCTTTTGTAGAAATCAATGGAAGGCTTCTCTGCCAAAGTTGTCTGCCAAAAGGCAGGTCTGACCCACAGTGCCTTGATTTCCACCACAGGTAGGGAAAGGAGGCTGGTCCTGAATCCATCCATCCAGAACAGGAATTGAACCTTTTGCTGTTAGCACCAATCTGGTCCACACCAGCCATCTGAACCAACCAGCTCCCAAGGAGTCCAAGTTGCACAGGCAACACTCACATTTATGTGCCAAGTTTCCAATCTTCCAGAGGCTCCAATTTTCTTTCCATCACCTGGCTGACCAGGAAATTTTCCCACTATCACCACCTGCTATTGGCATATATTGGAAGGATTTGCAGATTGACACTGTGCCTGTTTCACCACATTATGAATGCACTTTCCTTGGACAATGAAGTCCCACTCCAAGACTTGAACCCAGAGCTTCTGTCTCAGAGGCAGTGACACTACCACTGCGCTACGAGACCTCGTCAATGGAAGTAAGTTTCAGGAATGATGTAAGACAGGTTGCTGGCTTACTATCACCTTGTTTGCAGTATTGAATCAAATCAAAGCTACCCCACCAGAATCATCCTCATTTTTCATCCTCTAAAATTCTCAGTAACTTGGCATTATGTTGCATTCATTCTGGTATTGAATTACATATTCAGATTTTCAAATGTCACAACATGGCCAGTATTGCTGTTTCAGAATATTGAAATTTTACTAAGGTCACCAGGTAACTCCAGTCACAGGTAACTTCTCTCACCCGAGTTGTATTTGTTGCAATTTGTTGCAAATGTTCAGCAATCACAAATCCATGTTACTGCTTCTTCTTTTCTTTCACCTCAAATCTCTTCTTTCTTGTGGGATGCTAACTTGTCCTTGTGTTTGCAATTTTCTTTTTCCTCCTCAAGCTTCTGCAGACACTCCTTTTCATTATTGCCACCTTGTTTGTGCCTCAACTCGTAAAATAACTTCATGTAACACTTCCCATGCCAGATCCACACAGTCACACATTTTAACAGTGACCTGTTTTCCTCACAAATATAAATTTACAGTATTAACCAGAGTTTTCACCATATTTGGGTTCGGAGCTCTTTGTAACAAAATTTGCACATGCATTCCATGCCACATTACACTGCATCATGGTTTAATTAGCAGCAGAACACTTACATGGGTAATTTTGAAAAATTGCACTTTTAGTGCTAAGACTCACCCACTGGGAGAGCACTGGAAATTCAGGTGCATGCTCCATACAATTTGCATTGATAAGCATGCTCTGTTTGCTCCTGGGCAATGTTACATTGTGATGTTTCTATGCACGATTTGTTTCTTAGAAATTGAAGTCTTGCCTGCAGGAATGGTGCATTGCATTGAGAAATATCTGATACAGTTTGAAATTCATAACTGTGGTGGCAGTATCAAATAGAAAATATCATAATCACTCCAAAAATAGGCTGCACAAACTACTTCATGTTAACTATCAGCAACAAACAGCACTGTGGGTGTGCCTACACCATAAGCAACAGTTCAAGAAGGCAGCTCACCACCAACTTCTCAAGGGCATTTGGGGATGGACACTAAATGCTGACCACGCCAATGACAATCACATCCCAAGAACAAATAAATTTTTAAAATGAGAACCACACCCTGAATTAGAGTTAGTCCATTTCACCGTGGAGGTTAAATAGGAAAGAATTCAGCCTTTTCATGGCCTATAGCAGCTCATTGCATAACAAGAAAAAGTAATTTGTTGGGTGAAGCGCTTTGAAATGTTCTATACAGATGCCATTATTAGTATTACAACCAGGGACAATTGTTTATATTGGCTGATGTGGTACTGAGTGATAACATTGGCACATCAGGAAGTGATATTCACACTGACCAAAAGCATTAGTGCTTCCCAATTTATTTTACACCACTGTTAGGGCTGCCTCAGGCACTAAACACTACCGCTTCAACTTCAGATCCCTCAGGCACTAAACACTACCGCTTCAACTTCAGATCCCTCAGGCACTAAACACTACCGCTTCAACTTCAGATCCCTCAGGCACTAAACACTACCACTTCAACTTCAGATATGTTGGAATCTTGGCCAACGCTATAGTATAATGGCTTAATAGTTATGGTAATGAGATAGTGATGTGTATAATGATGTAGCGGAGACTCTGTGGAGCAGATGAAATAATCTGCACACTAGCAAGATGTAGCTACCTTCTAGTCTATCCTGTATATTCTTAATAAAGTAGTTTTGAAGCAACTCACCTGAGTTAAACCAGAGAGTTACTCATGAGTAGAGGCAAACCTTCCCTGTATAGATTTGGCCACAGACCAAACCATGAAACAAACACCATGGCCAGGATTTTATGGTCCCTCCCATCTGGCGGGATATTACAGTCCCGCCAAACTGAATGGAGATTTAAATGACTTGCCGCATCCGCCAGAGGAGAGACACAACACGACCAGGCCGTAAAATCCTGGCCCATCTGTTTTCAGGTGTGAAGGAAGAGTAGATCTGTCAGCGTATAACAAGATTGTTAAAATGCATTAATATTTTAGAAGTTAAATTATTAAGTCCTATATTTTACCTTTAACAATAATAATGGGCAAGTGGATATTTCCACTATGGTCTATTTTTACGGTAGATTTCCAGCATTTACAGCTTTTACCATCACTTCATCAAGTGACACCTATTGCCTCTATTGCATTAGTATGCCTACCATCAGTGCCAAAGGTGTAAATCTGTAGTGTGAGCCTGTTTATAAGAATGCTTTGCAGTTATTGCCTTCCTCACTAAATACAATTTAATATTGTAAATACTAAATATTTACATTTAACAATAATGTACATTTAGTAATAAAGAAGGGATGAATTTCAAGGATTGAACCATTCCATTACTTTGGTTGACAGTGAAGCTCTTAATTTGCAAACTTATTAATCAGCTAACAATCAAACTCACCCACAAAAACATATTATTCAAAACTGGCTAAAATCTTACACCTCATACATTAGCAGTGATTATTGCTATTTAGTTCCCATTATTCATGTAAAATGTAAATGAATTCAAGATCAAAAATGCATATTAAACTTTAAGTTATATATTACAATTATTTTATGCAGCTCCAAGTGACTAAACCAAATAAGAAAAGACATGCATTTGCAAACACCTTATCACATCAAAGAAACATCCCAAAGCATTTCACAAGAGTGCAGTGATTGCTGTTATGTAACAAAATGCAGTCTCCATTTTATGCTCAGCAGAGTCCCAGAAACAACAAAGAGAAGGATAATCAGTTAATCTAGGACGCTGTCCAAGTTTGTGAACCCAAATCAGTACGTATCAATACCTTCCTTCCAGCTCCTATGTGCTGTGCTCCTAGTGTGATTGATGGTGCAGGAATTTGTGCAAGGTTGTGTGCATTGTCATTGATAATAGGAAGAACATTAGCAGATAGGAATTTGAGAGCAGCATTTAGTAAGTGGGGGAATGGTAAAATTCAGAGAGAAGATACCAGTAGAGTTTTTAATGAGGAAAGGAAAGAAAAATGGCAGTCCCAGCATTTTATGGTGATTGGAGAAGAGAGAGAAAGAGAAAATAAGGGGCAGGATTTTTCAGATGGTGGTGTTTCCCACCCTGCCACCCGAAGAATCAGTGGGCAACACATTCTCACTGATCATGGCAGCCCCACAACCATTTAGTGTTCTGAGGACCGTTAATTGGCTGAACACAGAACTTCCACACCTCACTCAGGTGGGGTCCTGCCTCCGAAAGCTGCTGGCCAATCTGATTGACTGGCAGCCCTGTAGTCCCAACAGCACCAGTGGCTGCAGTAGCCAGGACTGGGACTGCAAGCATATGCTATTCCCCAGAGTTCAGAACCAGGAAAGTGTGGGGGCTCTCACATATGGAGGAGAGGTGAAGACCTGGTCAGAGTGGGTGGGGACAGAGGGTTGGAGGCTTTGATGGAGAAGCCATTGGAGGAGGGAGCACCCCCAGGGGAAAGACTCTGCAGGTGTGGTGATCGCTGAGGAAAGGGGGCCCTTGAGGGATATGCAATCCTGTCCCACCTTTCTGCCCAAGGCCCAAGTAGGGTGACCTGCCAGGCTTCATCCCTGCCCCTGCACTCATCAGCCTCAAAATTGTGGCAGGGTGAGAAATGGCCCTTAAGTGGCTGATAATTGGTCACTTAAGGGCCTTAATTGGGGTGAGTGGGCTGCCGTAGGCCTCACATGCCCCACTTAAATTGTGGATAGGTTGGGGGCAGGTAGAAGGGCAGCAGGAAAGCCACCTGGGGAATTTTACAGGCCTCCCTACCTGCAAATCCACCAGCAGGGACTGTAAGATTCTGTCCATTGTCAATATTGAAATAAGGCTCCTGCAGTTTGTGTTGCCATTGAAACTTATTCATGATGGTTCCACAATAGAGCTGATCAGTTTGAACATATTAGTCTCCATACTCTACACAAAGCCTTGAGACAAGTTGGAGCTAGACTTCTCCATGCAGAAAACTACACAAGTCTTCTGGCAGGTTTCCTAGTGCAGCAAGCTTTGCCCAGTGATTGTCTACCAGCCTTCTTCAGTGGGCTAAGTCCTCATAGTCAGCATCTGAATACTCTGCAGCAGAGTTAGTGCATAATTTTGTCCTCAGGCGAGTTAGCCCTCCGGTGTCTCCTAGCCCTAGTTCCAGTACACTTGTGCCCCGTGAGTCGCCAAGTGCAGAACCCTCCTCTAACCTAGCCCTCTAAAGTTCAAGTGTGTCAGCTGGTGCTTGGAAGAGTTAGATCAAGATACAGTGCATCTTCTGCAACACTGTGCTCCTCTTCCTTCACTGGCTGTGAGGCATCAACATTCTCAGCAACTGAAATAAGGAGAGGGTCAAGGAGTAGTTTATGGTGTGAGGGAGAGCACAGGGAATAAAGAGAGTGTGAAGAGCTCCTGTAGCTTGACATGGAGAGTGCGTGAGGTAAGGAAGAAATTAGAGGGCTAAACAGATTGAGACATTAAAAAACTGTAAATTGCACCTCCTCCACTATCACCAGTGACTACAATCACTAGTCTTCTCCTTCCCATTATAGCGCTGATGCTCACTTCAGGGGAAGAGAGTATACTGGCACGCTCATCTTCTTCAAGTGCAAGTCTGTTGCATGATGTTGTGTACAACCTTCTCTTGCAAGAAAAACTGATGTGTGTCTTTGACAGAATTGTCAGGTGTTTGAAGAATGTGGTTGTCATGGTAGATTAGCTAATTTGTGAAATGTGAGTTGAGGCTAAGTGAGGTTTACAATCGTTGTGAGTGAATGATCATCAGGGGAAGGAAGTTTAATGAAGCGTAGTACAGTGATTTGTGGACAGTGTAGTGCACTGGGGGAGGGCAGTGTTTAGAATGTTGTGAGACTTGTAAAGTAATAAGGTTGTGAATGGTGCAGCTATGATGAGAAATGACTTTAGCTGTCTACTTACCTTAACAACTCAAGTTATTAAATTAGTGAACTTTTTTCTGCTTTGCATCCATGTTCTTGGGGCATTGCTTCTGGCTTTGACATTCTCAGCAATCTCTTCCCACTGCCTCCTGAGCAAATGCTTGGGAGTACTTCCTGAACCCAGGAGAAAAAGATATCCCTCCTGCTCTCCAGTGCCTGCACTAAGTGCAGCATTGGTGTCTGTTTGTTCCCTCCTTCAGCCATTTGTTCATCAGGTTGTTGCATAGTCTATGCAGGAAGAATGCTCTTTCCCCTTTAAAAGATATTAGCTTCCTAGAGTCCTGATATTGCCCCACTCTCCCTCACCACATACCCCAGCAGGCATGCAGCCGATGAACAGCACTGGCTGTGAGTACAAATTATAGTGATCAGCGGGCAGCACAAAATATCCATACTGTCTTCATTTGTTGTGATATGATGT
This sequence comes from Cetorhinus maximus, assembly GCF_964194155.1. Classification (NCBI taxonomy): domain Eukaryota; kingdom Metazoa; phylum Chordata; class Chondrichthyes; order Lamniformes; family Cetorhinidae; genus Cetorhinus; species Cetorhinus maximus. The sequence continues at coordinate 83,198,979 of NC_135883.1, read as the reverse complement.
GCATGCACCTTTAAGAAGGTGTATCTTAACTACTGTCAATAATTACTACCTTGACAGGATGATGTATTAATCCCATGACTTGTTTGGCATACGGATATACAAAATAGGAGCAGAAGTAGGCCATTCGGCCCCTCAAGCTGGTCTGCTATTCAATAAGATCATGGCTGGTCTGTTTCGGTCTCAAATTCCACATTCCCATTTACCTCCCTTGCCTAACAAGAATCTATCTACCTCCACCTTAAAAGTATTCAATGACCCCGCCTCCACTATCTTCTGAGGCAGAGGGTTCCAAGGTCACACAACCCTCTGAGGGATAACATTTCTTCTCACCTCTGTTCTAAAAAGGCTACCCCTAATTTAAAACAGTGCTCTGTAGTTCTGGACTCACCCACCAGGGGAAACAATCTTTCCCCGTTTACCTTGTCAATAATGTTCAGGATCTTATATGTTTCAATCAAGCTACCCTTCACTCTTCTAAACTCCAGTGGAAACAAGCCACTTGTCTAACCTTTCCTCATAAGACAACCCGTTCATTCCAGGTATCAATCCAGTGAACCTCCTCTTAGCTGCCCCAACGCATTTACATCCTTCCTTAAATAAGGAGACCAAAACTGTACACTATGGACGGAATTCACCTACCCTGCCCATGGCGGGTTTCGTGGCTGACAGGAGTGGAGAATCCAGCCGGAGGCAAAAATATAGAAACTCGTCGTCATAAAAACAGATCGCAATTCTCCTGACAGTATTTTCACGGTGGGCCGGTTATCCCGCCAACTAGCGGCGCGAACACAGTTTGCATTCATAAGCAGCTCATGAATGCTCACTAAAACAGCTGCTCGCCATAATCTTGCCACGCCTTCCAATCTTCCATCACGCCAGCCGGAAATTACGTCGGTGTCAAACCCGTTTGCTGGTAACTTCGAGGTGAGTGGAACATACCTGCCATAGCACTGCACCAGTCTTGTTACGATGAATGCCGCTCTGTTGGGGCTGTAGGGTTGGACTGCTCCTTCCCTTTGCTTTCATTGTCCCGAGGAACACCGCTGTGCTGTGGTACTCATACAGGCCTCCACTTTCAGAAACTAGCACTTCAACCAGCGTGGGCTATGAGGCGAGGGGCAGAATTGTCTCAGATTTGCACTAAGTGCAGTAGTGGGTGGGTAAAATTACATTTTACCTGCTAGCCACAATGGTGGCTTGTCACGCCATATCATCCCAAATCCTCTGCATTAGTTATACATTCCCGGGAAACACACCATTTCCATGGCGGGCAGGCTCTCAGTCGCCTGCCACACCATCACCTCACCACTTCATCACGCTAGGCGCCATATTTAAAGTCCAGCCATGCGTACACCTCTCAGTGCTTCCAACCTATGGCTGCTGCAGAGAAGACATGGCCCTGAAAGGCAAAAAGACTGCAGCCCCCAGGTTCAATGACCCGTCCCTCAAATGCCTTTTTGACACAGTGGAGGCTCCCTGTGATGTCCTCTAGCCCGCTCTGGCCGCAGGATGGGCATCAACCTCACTAATCCGGCTTGGGAGATGGTGGCAGTGGTGGTCAGCGCCAATGCCCTGCAAAAGAGGACAGTCACCCAGTGTCGAAAAAGGATGAATGGTGTCATCCGTTCTGCCAAGGTAAGTCACTCTTCCCATCACTCTCAACTCACACTCACAAACCCATCACACATCCACAGGGACCTCACACATCAAAGGACAACACCACTAACTCTCACACACACCCTCACATCTCCATCAGGCTCATATCCTCTGGAGCTCACATCCTCACCCTGTCCAAGGCTCCACTCACCACGCAAACATTCCATGCAGTGCCATGTGTCCTGCTCACACTCTCTCCATCCGTTTTCATGCAGGAGAAACCTACTCTTATCAGCAGGGAGAGGTCCCAGACCGGGGGGTGGAGCCCCTCACTCACTTTGAAGAGCGTGTCATCACGCTGACTGGTGAGGACATGGACCATGCCTGCGGTGATGGTGAGGTCGGCAGCAAACACCCTCATAAGGATCCTGCACCACATCATCCCTCTCTCAACGCAACTGTGAGTGCTCTCGCTCCTGTTCTTGACTCTGCTGCCATGCACTAATTATCTCGACTTTGGTTCACAGGGAGCTCTGCCAAGTGACCGACACCCTCAGCCAGCCATTCCCTCAGCTCCATCCACGTTCTTACCACTAGCCAAGAGGACTCCTCCTCCATTGAAGAGCTGGAAATAAGCAGCCTGGAAGACTTGTCACAGCACTTACCCACACACTCAACCAGTACAGAGACACACACCTTGGTGGAACCTAGATCTAGAGCAGGCTCGGGTTCACAATCTGATGGTCACTGCACAGAAACATGCCCGCAGCAGCAAGAGGCAGATTGGTGCGAGCTCCCCGGAACTCGGAGGACTGCTGGGGATCAGGCAACTGTGAGGTTCAAGTCAGATGACGAGCCTCTAGATTTGGCCTTCCAACCCATCCTGGAGAATCAGCAGAAGGCGTGGGAACATCACACGGAGCTGTTGAAGCCTTCAGCAGAGTGGCATGCAAGTCAGAGGAATGTGTTCACTTAGAATCTGAGAAAGTGGTGCTGCCATGTGCGCAAATGGAGGTCTCCATGGGAAGGATGGCGGACTCCAGGTTGCCAGGTGCAGAACCCTCCTCTAACCTAGCCCTCTAAAGTTCAAGTGTGTCAGCTGGTGCTTGGAAGAGTTAGATCAAGATACGGTGCATCTTCTGCAACACTGTGCTCCCCTTCCTTCACTGGCTGTGAGGCATCAACATTCTCAGCAGCTGAAATAAGGAGAGGGTCAAGGAGTAATTTATGGTGTGAGGGAGAAGGCGTGGGAACACGTAGATGTGCGTAGACCTGCATGTGGTAGCCATGGGTGAGTTCCTGCAGTGGCAACGCGAGAGGGAAACAGGGCACCTCAACGTCCCTCCAAGTGCTCCTTCCCCTCAAGGAGTCAGGCCGGGGCCCTCGAGCACCCGAAGGGAGGAGGAACGGCAGCTGGACACCCCTGGCTCATCCACTCAGGAATCTCAGAGGCTGTCCTTTCCCTCTGAGTCCCCTTTGCCTGTGAGCCCCCTCAACCTTGTCCTCTGTCACCGCAGAGGGAGCAGCTGGCCCACAAGTGATTCCAGAGGGAGAAGTCTGTGTGTGTCAGGGCCTAGCGGAGCCACGTTCTCCCACGCACGCGGATCCTTCATGTATCACACTCACCTCAATGGCCTGAACATTTTCAATGCTGTCTACTGGGGTTCACTTTCAGTTGTCCATCTGAGCTGACCTGCATCTCCGCCCAGCCACTGATCACACTCCCATGCAGCATCTGATCTCACCCACCACAACTGTCATTTCACTTTTGATTCTGACTGCATGGTCTGGATTTGGTTTTTTATCAGCTCCCCCAGTCACCTTTCCTTTCCCCCATCACTGTTGACCCTCCTGGCGTTATCTTCCACCTCCCCTCCGTGACCTACCGGCCACAACCTTTTTACTTCGGGGATGTCCAGGTGAACATGCACGTTCCCTTTCCTTCGCAAAAATCCCAACCCCATCCACATTCACCACCCCGACCTCTTTCTTCCCACTCCCAGGGCCCATGTCTGCTTCCGAGTCCCCACCATCCACACGCCCACGGAGTCCCTCCCCTTTCCGCGCTCCATCCCTCCTCCGAACTCCTTCCCTTACACCTACCTCCCTAGATGCCATCTTCTCCCTCATTATCCCCTCCTCCCCGTACTCCCTCTCCCTTCCCAACCTCACCCCACCCGACATCACCTTCCCCACCCTCCCAACCTCACCCTTACCGACACCACCTTCCCCACCCTCCCAACCTCACCCTTCCCAACACCACCTTTCTCACCCTCCCAACCTCACCCCTCCGACACCACCTTTCCCCGCTCCCAACCTCACCCCCCTGACACCACCTTTCCCCCTTTCCAACCTTACACCTGCCAATGCCCCTTCCTCTCCCAGTCAATCTTAGACCTTCCTCTCCCACTCCCTCAACCATCATCCGTTGTGAGCATCAACAGTGACTTTCCAACTTCCGTGGGCTGCTTCATGTTGGAGCCATGTTCATGAAGATCCACCCAGCATGCCACGGACATTCCTCCAGAATCCCATTGCTGCCGGGCTCCAGCATCTTCTGTTCCTCAGATGTCCGCAATGTGAGCAAGGGCAAGTCCTGACTTTTGCACGTCACACTTGTCCAGACGTGTTCTGCACCAGCGTGTTTTCCTGCTGACGTGGGCGGACGATCCAACAGGAGGGGCGGGGGGAGGGGGATAAGTCCAGCGGGCTGGCCTTATAATGATATGCTGATATATTACAATGAGGTTCCCAATGTCCAATGGTGGGGAACACGGCCCACCATCAGCTGGCTGAGTGGACGATCGCAAACTGGTTTCATGACGTCGTGAAACCGATTTTTGGCCTTCTCGCCATATTGTCCGCTCACACCACCAAGCACGCCTGACACCAACAGACACAGAAAATCCCGGCCGAGGGGGTCAACTTGAGGGAAGGCTGTGGAACTGCAGTCAGGGGGAAAGGGCAAACATGAGGGGGGCCATTCTGGGATTGCCCTCTAACCTTTTGTTACCGACGGAGTGAGCAAGAATCTGCTTAGAAAGAAGGGAGGAAGACCTCCCTGCGTGGAAGCCACTGACAGCCAATGGTTTCATTAACACTGTTAAAGGGCTACACAGAACCCAGTTGCTACACATCACAAGGGTAACATGTAGGAATTTAGAATTTGGGAATGCAGGCAATAGTGAGGGAGGCACAGCTGTATCATTTATGACAGTCCATCAATGAAGGCCTGTTCCACATTCACCAGATGTGACACTCCTAATGGGCCAAAGGGGATCCACTCATTGATCATGAGGAACTGATTAGTCATTAATATGCCACATCAGAGACTGGAGCACAGAGCTAGGTTGGGTCTCTCCTCTCAATTAAACTTTATCATCCCATGCAGGGCTCAAGACGTTACATATCTGTGATGTCATCTTGGTCACCTCTATGTGGGATAGTGTCTCAGGGACAAGGCAGCATCAGCCACCATGCAAGTAGGGCAGGAAATACTATAGACCCTTACAGTCTCCAAATGTGTCATTGTCTGGCCTTCATTTTCTTGCCCCTTGAATCATTAATGTTTTCAATGTTTCCTTTCAAAGAGAAGGCAAAAGCAGATATGGATCCAGGGCTCAATGCTGCCTTTGTCAGGGCCCTAATGCAATGGAGGAGGCAAAGGAGGGAGAGGTGACTCAGCACGCAGCTCCAGTAGGAGGGATATGGTCAAGCAGAGCCACAGCATGAACAGGAGGGTCAGGAGGAAAGACCCAAACAATGGGGGTGACTTGCCAGACCTAGGGTTTATCGTCCAAGAGTCTATTTACAAATGAGCGAGAGGCAATGCCGTGCATGTCTCCGCTTGTCCCAAGATCTGGTACAGCACATATGCCACATTCTTCACAAAGACCTGACCCCACATGGAGTTGAAGGGTATCCCCTACCAGTGGCTCTGAAGGTGACTGCTGCGCTCAATTTCTTGGTCTCTGGTTCTTTCCAAGGATCAACAGGTGACTGGTGTGGCATCTCTCAGTCCACAATACATTGATGCATAAAGGAGGTCACAGATGCCCTTTACAGGAAGGCCCATTGTTATGTCTGGTTTGCTCTGGAAGAAGATAGCTAGGCTGCAAGATTCACCGGCTCACTGCCATCTCAGGCTTCCCTAGAGTGCAGGATGCAATAAACTGCACTCATGTGGCTACATAGGCTCTGTAGCAGTAGCCCCTAATGTTTATAAACAGCAAGGGCTATCATTCCATCAATGTACAACTGGTGTTAGATCACTGGAAGCACATATTGCACTTTTGCGCACATTACCCTGGGAGTTGCCATGATTCCTTCATCCTGAGTCACTCCCAGGTGCCTGAAATTTTTGAGGGGCCATTATGTCTGCAGGGATGGCTGCTTGGGGATAAGGGGTACCCACTGAAACACTGGCTGATGGCCCCGGTGCATTGCCCTCAGAGTCATTCCGAAGAGTGTACAGCACTGCTCACAGCTCCACACACTCCCTCATAGAGCAGACGATAGGGCTTCTGAAGATGTGCTTCAGATGCTTGGAGCGCTCAGGTGGCTCACTCCAATACACTCCCGACAGGGTTTCCCACATCATTGCAGTGCGTTGTGCCCTTCACAATCTGGCCATGCAAAGAGATGAACTGGAGGATGGTGAGAGGTTATCGGAGGATGAAGATCCAGAGGCCCAGGAACCTCAGGAGGCTGCTGAGGGTCAGTATGAACGCGATCATGCCATGGAGGAAGGAAGACGTGCCCATGATACATTAATCACTGACAGGTTCCAGGAAGAGTAAACTCAACTGAGGAATATGGCCACATCTCTCCTAGCTCTCAGTGGCATTCTCTTTCATCTCTGGGGTTGTCCACCCTCATGCAGCGGGAAAGAGTCCCACATTTACACTTGCCTCATGAATCGCCAGGCCATGATCTCTGCTTTGGTCCATGGTGCCCTGTGAGTGAGCTCACTCTGGGAACCAAGAGTCCACTGGGAACAAGAGCGATGTGAGAGAAGACTTGAAGCCTTTGCCGCCATCTAATGATGCAAACACTGCTGCAACTGAGATGTGGACATACCTAGCGATCTCCTCCTCCTGTGCATGTCTTTTCTTCTGCCACTACCACTGAGGAGACACAAATGCTGCTAGAATATCAATGCTGATGGGCTGTCCTCACTCAATGGTGTTCCTTGAGGAAGAAGAGTGAGAAACACTTACATCACAAAGATTTAAACACATCTCCCTGAGATCACATAAGGGGTGCGGAGACTAGTTCAACTGAGGTTGACATCACAGGGATGTGAGTCTCACAGTGGGACACTATCACTGAGTGGGAAGATGGCTAAACCCTGAAATAAGGGGACTCTAATGTCCGAAATCCTGGCCTGATAAGGGTCATCTGCTCAGGGGTAGAAGCGCGTGCGGCGGCCTGAGAAGCTGGAGTGGATGGGGGCAAAGGCAGAGGGGCTGTGAGCAGCTGCACACCCTTGGAGTGTACTGAGAGGAGGCCCCCAGGGTGCTCATCCTCCCTGTGGGTGCCCGAGGGCCCCACCCTGACTCCTACAGGAGATGGTACACCTGGAGGGAGGTCAAGGTGCCTCATCGCCATGTCACCTACATCCTGATGATGCCTACCAGGGTGTATGGCCATGGAGTGCAGGGCCAAGCACAAATCCAGCAAGACCTGCTGGGCCAAGGTCTTCATGGTGGTGACCAACCTTCCCATGGTGACCTCGAGGTGCTCGTATGTCGAAGCCACAACATCAGACAGAACGCGGACGGAGTCCTCCATCGTTTGCTCTAGTCTGCTGAGTGACCATCAACTCTCTACTTGATATTCCGCTGTCTGTTGATGCTGCTCCAGCATAGATTTGGCGGCTGCTTCCAGAGGCTCATCATCTGACTCAGACCGAGCAGCAGCCCTCCGAGTGCCAGAGACCTGGGGCTGTCCCTGCCTCTGACTGCTGCAGGGATGTGTCAGTGAGGTGTTGCCCGAGCCTAATCTGCATCTGTGCTGCACTAATGTGTGTGTCTCTGAGCTGGTAGAGGGTGCATGTGAGTTCTGTGACTGTGCTTCTGGAGCCTCATCCTCAGGTGAGTCTGGGGGCTCGGACTGGTGGTGCTGGAATGGCTTTGGGGCCTCGATGTGTTTGTGCCTAGAAAATAGAAAAGAGAGTTTCAGTTAATGAGCATGAGCTAGATAAGACTGCACGTGACTCACTGTGAATGTCAGGATTTGATGAAGTGATGGAGCTGTGATCCACACTAGGTTGGTTGGAGAGGTCGATCTCCCCTTCCCCACAGGAGCAATTCCTGTCCTCCCCAGCCAGCTCAGCTGCAGCCTCCTCAAATTCACTGAGGGCAAGGATGTCGGATGTCCCTTCCCCGGTCTGGGCTCTCTTGCACCTATTGTGCGCCAGCTTGGCCTGTATGAAGAAGAAAGAAAGGCAAGTGATGAGAAGGGATGGAGCAGAGGTTGGGTGAGATGCATGTCCCCTGTGTGCGGTGAGCCCTCCCCAGAAGGGCCAGAGGATGAAGTGTGAGCAATATGACAGATAGGATGGTGATGATGTGAACATCTCGGTGAGAGAACGAGTGTTGATATGTGTACCCTGCTAATGGTTGCATGAGATCCCTGAAGAGAGTAGCTGTTGGGAATGCATGATGAGAGTTTGATATTGGAAGGTGCTGAAGGATGATTTACCCTACAGGGTGGGCTGGCGTGGGGCGGTTGGCTTCAAGCTGACTTTACTTCCAGGAGGAAAGGGAAGCAGGTGGCGGTGGGGTGGGAGGGGGTGTGGTTGGTTTGGAGGGGTGGTTGAACCATTGCCCCCCCCCACCCCCACCATAATATTCTGCCCCATGACTAGCTACTCCTTAGAAATATAGCCTTATGGGTATAACATAGCTATTTAACAAGATGGACTTTAATAATCAACCTCAAATTAGTTTGCATAACATCGGTGATAAAATTCATAATCTTCAGTAAGTCAGAGACATGCAACCTAGACACCTGACTACTGCTCCCCCATATGGCTATGCTCAAATCTAGCCCTTGCTTTTCTTTGGGTACATATTGCCACGTCTCAGCCAACTAGAATGCAGATTGGAGAGCTAGATGTGGAGGTTAGCTCACCAGATTTACAGAACACTGAATTTTACAGTACCTAACTTCAACAACTGGCAAATTAGGAGCACTTCAAATCAGCAGCACTGATATCCATGCCTGATTCTCAGATCCATGCTCCTTTGAATGAAGCTTGGCACTAGAACATAGCCTTTTGAAATTTACTATTTTCTCTAACTACAGTTGCTATACTCGATAAAGACTTTGAACAGATTTACTGAGTTCCGAACTAAAATTGCCCCCATTGTTTCAGTCTCTAAAATGGATATCTTGCTAATAGAAGAGAACATCTGCGTGGAGTCTCAGAAAAAAGAATACAAGTTGCTCCATGAATTTTGGATGACACTGTGCAATCATGCTTCTGCTATTGACGAGTTAGCCATGGCAACCAAACGCTTTCAAGTGCGCCTTCCAGACGAGCCCAAACCAAGTCTCCCTGTTCTTCACATCATTGAATCGCATGAGGTAGAACAAAATCTAATGAAGCTCCTAAATGACAAAGCTGGTCACATCACATTTCGGCAAACAGGCTAAGGTCTGGACCCACAGAGGCTGCTGGTTATGTTGTGCTCCGAGATCTGACTGCAGCCAATTTCTGATCCCCTCGAGGAGGATGACCCGAATCTTAGCAATGTGAGGCCCAGTAAATGTTGACTCCTGGGCTTCAATCTGCATTCTGCTGCCAGTTAGCTGCTGAAAACTAGCAGCAAGAGGTGTCTGGCCAGCTATGGGCAGGAATGGAATGTCAGGCAACAGGATTTGGGTAAGGCACATGGAAGGGATTTCGAGAGGTTCTCATGATCAGAAAACAGGGAGCCTAGGGCTGGGGTGCCTGAAAATTTCCTTGTGGAGGGTTAAAAGAAAATTTAAAAGCTTACCAATTTGGGCCTTAACTGGCCCCAGATCCTTTTTCCACCTGACAGAAAAGTCACATCACCTTCCCCAGATACCATGCCCTAAGAAGGACTTCCATTAAATTGGTCTATGATTATGCTTGGCAAAGTACTGCAGTGGTTTGCTGTTGCCTTCTGCAATATGTCTGACCAGGAAACTCTCCCACTCTTACCACCTGCCATCAGACATATTGGAATGATTTACAGGCAGATAATCAACCTGGTTGGCCACATTATGAACACACCTTCCATGGTCATCAAGTCCTGAAGTGGGACTTGAATCCAGAGCTTGTGGTCCAGAAGTAGGGATGCTACAATTGCGCCACAAGACCTCCCATTCACACCACTGCTTAAAATTGAAGTCAGGGCCCAGTAATATCATAATATGTATGCTTAAAGAAGGATTTCTTCCATTCTTTCTGAACTTTAAAATGAGAAATCACTGCAGCTGCCAGAAAAGTGAGCTGGTGGTCACAAAAAAGCTGGAGCTTAAAAGAATGGATTTATTTCCTGTTAAAATAGCTGTCGTGATTGATGCAGGAAGTACATATGGGCATGTGGATGTAATTTCTGACCCCTTCCATTTGCCAAAAGTGCATTGTTTCTGCCATGCTGCTGCCAATGACCATGGGGAAGCTGATGAATTGGCTTGCTGTAGCAAACAATACAACAGTGACTTGCCTAATGCATATAGGGAAAGCTGATTGAATAATGATGATCAGTCCCAAAGCAGGGAATAACCCCTTAGCATAAAAATCCAGGGTATTCACAGCCATTGGCAATGCAGTGCTCATGATGGAAGTGCTCTGTAGATCAGGGTGCAGCACACAGGCAACTCATTAATGGCTTCCCTTGTATTGCGCAGCTGCTGCAAACACCACTCCTATTGCAGTGTTATTAAGAAGCAGACCATAAACTGTGGGGGGTGCATGTTTATGGTGCTTTAAATGCACTTCCAATGCCCGCTGGGTGCTGAAACTGTCAGCATTCTTCTTTGTTAAACACCCTCTCCCCTCCTGAAACAGAGATAGAGAGAAATTCCAGACTGGCCTTTGTAGAATAAATGAGGGGGCAAGAAAGAAATCATCATAGCAGAATTAGAAAGATAAACATTAAAAAAAGTGATTAGCCAAGGGAAAATAAGCCTGTGCCAATTGCACCAGACCAACATGTGGCCTAGCAGGGAGCCATAAAGAGATCACTGCAGGACGCCACCAACAAGGTGTTTAATAAATACTTGCTGAATAAAAACAACATGAAGTCCATTTGGGCTGCTGTGAGCCACTGCTTCCCCATCCCTGATCACCACAGCTCCCTTCCCTGATCCTGACCTCCTCTCTATGCCGCCAACCTCGTGCCCAACCTCTGCCCCCTATCCACCCCTCCCCATAGTGCCAATCTCTACCCTCCCAAATCCTGGTCTCTGCCCACCAAGAAATGCATATGAACATATATACTCACATAGCTCCTCCCAGCCTGATTGATCTCCTTCCTAACCATCGGAACACTCCATTCCTAACTGATTACAGTCCATTGCCCCTCCAGCCAATAACTTCTCTTCCCAGTCGACTCCTTTCTCAGATCTCTTTAACCACTTATCTGAGGGCCTTTGCTGGCTTCACAATTATTTATTCTTTGAATCCTTTTCACTGGCAAGTTTTTGACACCTAATATAAATTAAATTGCGCTCAAGGTTCAATATTCGGTGAGCCTTGGACCTCCTCATATCCCGCAAATAGATTGATCTCCCTGCCCCATTTTAACTGACATTTGTATTCCAATATGTTTGAAAAAGGGAATCCACACTCTAAGGCTTCTCACTGCGTGAAAACCAAAATATTCTTACTGATGTTGAAAATGGCAATCGTGAATCTGGTAAATCTGTTTTGAAGTTAATTGATGTTAAATATTCAATTACCTGGTGCTTCCAATTTTGATAATTCCACTTAGACCTCACCTAGTTTTTTTTATTGATTGAAGGCTGCAAAGCAAATGGAAGAACTGAAGATTTAAATTATCTGTCTTTTGGGAATCCGATCTCTTCTGACATACATTATTGACAATGAAGAGGTACCAGCTGTTACATCTGTGAACCACACAGCATGATTACTATTGAGGAAGAAATTCCTATTTAGGATGCTGTTTATAACCTTCTCTGTTGAAGGAAAAAATTGAAACATAATAAGTTCAAGTAAATAAAAAAACAGAATTCTGGAACTCTAAAAGGAAACAGGAAATGCAAAGCAGGTTGATTAGAAAGGAACGTAAAGGTTAGCATTTCATCATAAATATTAACAACATAATAATTCAGAAACACAAGCTGCTTTGTATTATACTCCTGACAGAAGCAGAGTAAATGTTTTAAATAAATAATGTTTTGCAAACTAATGTACAGCTAAATAAATATTACAAGTGACCAGATTAATTTCTTTTTGTAAGTTGATAACTATATTGTTTCCCTTCTAAATCTGGTATTATTTTCTTCTTTAGCTTGTGTGCTATTCATCTTTTTCCCTCACAAAAGGTTCCTTGGCTATTAGTTATTAATATAATGCAGAATCAATTTGGAAAACTCGAAATGAACTAAAAGCTACTGAAACTTATAAAGAAGTTGAAGTCCCTGGAGTACTGAAGGCCAATCCTATCCCTCTCCCTAGAGCATTGCAAGGTCTGGTATTCCAAGCTGGCAATGTGCCTGCTTTTCTCTGCCACATTCTCAGTGCTATTTAAAGACATTTACATCAGACAAAGCTCTTCAGAATGGAACACTGACTAACCAAGGCAAAATAATGTATTACAGGCTGATCAGTGGAGACATCTACAGATTGTCACATCCTTGCACTGTTTAAGGGACAAAGCCATTTTTGTTCTTTATATATTTGCATTTCCTATGTTGTAACTCCTGTCTTAATAGCTAGCTACATATTACAATTATAATGTAAAATAAATGGTTATGTATGAGGCATTTTTGTTTCCATCATTTTTGATACATTTTAGCTAATTCAAACCATAAACAATTTCAACTACAACTCTATACTGAATTTAGGTTAAAAAAACATTATGATGAGAGCAAGTCAGAGCTTTGTAATAATTTATTAGATGTTTTCCCTATCTGGCACTTCTTCATCCTAGAAGAGTGGGCCGGAAACCAGTCCCCAGACTATAGCCAACTGCCAAGCAGTGAATGAGAGGAGCTTGGAGTAACTGTCCCTTTATAACAATTATCAGGTTTCTCTGCCAGACATTGGCCTAGAAATCAGATTGTGCTTGAGAGTGGGCACACGGAGTTGGAGGCACAGACTGCCTGCACCAGTTACTACCAATGCTGTTACTTTCTTCTTCTTTGACGTAAACATACAAATCATACACAGGGCTCGGTAAAACAATAATGTGGGCTCTTTATTTGAAGATAAGGCAATATACAGAATGTTCATTGAGAGACTGTGAGGCACATGTCTGACCCCGACCACTTCCGTTTGCAGACTGCAGATTAGTAAGGGACGCGTGAGGAGACAGGTGACTACCCTGGAGTGATACGGAGCCTGAGTGAATAACAAATTAGGTTCACGCAGGAATTTGGTGCACGGGGAAAGAGGTGTGGTATAATTATTCTAAGTTAATTAAGTGAATAATTAAATTAACTAAATAACATAAGTAATAATGGCAGGACAGGTGGTATGTTGCAGCTGTAGAATGTAGGTGCTATTGGATGCCAAGCCAAACCCATCTGCAGAGAGTATAAGCAGCTAGAGGAATTCCAGATCAGGCCCTGTATTTTAAAAGACTCTAGGTTAGCATGGCCATAAAAAAAAACAAACTAGGCTTTATTTCTACAGGGATAGAATTGAAAAGAAGGGAAGTTAATGGTAAATCTGTATAGAACATTGTTTAGCACATTTAAGATATTGCATACAGTTTCAGTCACTATAATATAAAAAGGGTATAGAGGCACCAGAGAGTGTGCAAAGAAGCTTTACAAGGATAACACCAGAAATTTGTGGTATACATATTAGGAAAGGATCGACAGGCTGGGCCTCTTTTCTCTTGAGAAGGAAGGCTGACCTGTGGCCCAATAGAGGTCTTTAAAATTATGAAAGGTTTTGATAGAGTGGATATAGAGAGAATGTTTCCTTGTATATGGAAGAGCATAGCTATATGCCATCAATACAAGATAGTCACCAAGAAATCCAATAGGGAATTCAGAAGAAACGTCTTTACCCAAAAAGTGGTTAAAAAAGTGGAACTCTCTACTTCAGGGAGTGGTTGAAGCAAATATTATAGATGCTTTTAAGGGGAATCTAGATAAGCATTTGAGGAAGAAGGGAATAGATGGTTATGATGGTAGATTTAGATGAGAAAAGAGGTGAGGCGGCTCGATTGGAATGTAAACACTGGCATGGACTAGTTGGGCTGAATGACCTGTTTCTGTGCCATATATCCTATGTAATCCTATATAAGATTATTGATCTGCATTTATTTATTTATTTATCTATCGAACTGCAGACATTGTGCAACATAAGGAAAGGGGAGGAATACTTGGACACTCTGTTCCAGAAGATGGTCACATTTCTTAGAATGGATTCGATTGTTTTGGTCAACAGTGAGGGACAGGAGGTTGTGACCATGTGTGAGGCAGGTAAATGGACCAAGCAGACTGTAGTGGAGGAGACTCAGCCTTTGCAATTGTCAAACAAGTTTGAGATGTTCACAACCTGTGTGGACAAAAGTAAAGTCTGTATGGTGAATGAGCAGGCTGGCCATGGCAACATGGTACAGGAAGCCGTTCAAGTATGTAGTGGTAGTGGGGGACATTATAGTGAGGAGGATTGACACTGTTCTCTACAGCAAAGAGCGAGAGTCCAGGAGGCTGTGTTGTCTGACCAGTGCCAGGGTTTGGGACATCTGCTCAGGATCAGAGAGGGACTTGCAGTGGGAGGGGGAGGATCCAGTCATTGTGGCCCATTTGGGTACCAATAACATAGGCAGACAAGCAAGGAGGTTCTGCATAGTTAGTCTGAGAAGCTAGGTACCAAATTAAGAAACAGAACATCAAAGATAATGATCTCTAGATTATTACCTGAGCCATGTGCAAATTGGCATAGGGCAAATAAGATTAGAGAGATGAATAAAAACAAAAAGCCAAAAGCTACTGCGGATGCTGGAAATCCAAAACAAAATAAAAACAGAATTACCTGGAAAAACTCAGCAAGTCTAGCAGCATCGGCGGAGAAGAAATCAGTCAACGTTTCGAGCCCTCATGGCTCTTCGGCAGAACTGAAGCATAGTTTCAACAAGGGAGAAATATAAATTGGTTTAAGGTGGGTGGGGGGGAAGAGACACATTGAGGGTGTGGTGTGAGCAGATAATCAAAAGATGTCAGAGACAAAAGGGTCAAAGAGGTGTTGAAGGTGGTGGTCTTTGTCTGAGAAAAGTGCTAATTAAGAATGGAAAACAGGATATTCAAAGTACAGCTCTAGTGGGGGTGGGGTGGAAAGACTAAAGGTTTTAGTTTTAGATTTAAAAATAATGGAAATAGGTGGGGAAAGAAGAATCTATATAAATTATTAAAAAAAAAGGCGGGTGGGGGGGGAAAAGAAACGGGGTGGGGATGGGGGGAGGGGGAGTTTAAGATCTAAAGTTGTTGAATTCAATATTCAGCCCAGAAGGCTGTAAAGTGCCTAGTCGGAAGATGAGGTGCTGTTCCTCCAGTTTGCGTTGGGCTTCACTGGAACAATGCAGCAAGCCAAGGACAGACATGTGGGCAAGAGAACAGGGTGGAGTGTTAAAATGGCAAGCGACAGGGAGGTTTGGGTCTTTCTTGCGGACAGACCGCAGGTGTTCCGCAAAACGGTCGCCCAGTTTGCGTTTGGTCTCTCCAATGTAGAGGAGACCGCATTGGGAGCAACGAATGCAGTAGACTAAGTTAGGGGAAATGCAAGTGAAATGCTGCTTCACTTGAAAGGAGTGTTTGGGCCCTTGGACGGTGAGGAGAGAGGAAGTGAAGGGGCAGGTGTTGCATCTTCTGCGTGGGCATGGGGAAGTGCCATAAGTGGGGGTTGAGGAGTAGGGGGTGATGGAGGAGTGGACCAGGGTGTCCCGGAGGGAACGATCCCTACGGAATGCCGTCAAGGGGGGTGAAGGGAAGATGTGTTTGGTGGTGGCATCATGCTGGAGTTGGCGGAAATGGCGGAGGATGATCCTTTGAATGCGGAGGCTGGTGGGGTGATAAGTGAGGACAAGGGGGACCCTATCATGTTTCTGGGAAGGAGGAGAAGGCGTGAGGGAGGATGCGCGGGATATGGGCCGGACACGGTTGAGGGCCCTGTCAACGACCGTGGATGGAAAACCTCGGTTAAGGAAGAAGGAGGACATGTCAGAGGAGCTGTTTTTGAAGGTAGCGTCATCAGAACAGATGCGACGGAGGCGAAGGAACTGAGAGAATGGGATGGAGTCTTTACAGGAAGCGGGGTGTGAGGAGCTGTAGTCGAGGTAGCTGTGGGAGTCGGTAGGCTTGTAATGGATATTGGTGGACAGTCTATCATCAGAAATTGAGACAGAGAGGTCAAGGAAGGGAAGAGAAGTGTCAGAGATGGACCATGTGAAGATGATGGAGGGGTGGAGATTGGAAGCAAAATTAATAAATTTTTCCAGGTCCCGACGAGAGCATGAAGCAGCACCGAAGTAATCATCGATGTACCGGAGAAAGAGTTGTGGGAGGGGGCCGGAGTAGGACTGGAACAAGGAATGTTCCACATACCCCATAAAGAGACAGGCATAGCTGGGGCCCATGCGGGTACCCATAGCCACACCTTTTATTTGGAGGAAGTGAGAGGAGTTAAAGGAGAAATTGTTCAGTGTGAGAACAAGTTCAGCCAGACGGAGGAGAGTAGTGGTGGATGGGGATTGTTGGGGCCTCTGTTCAAGGAAGAAGCTAAGGGCCCTCAGACCATCCTGGTGGGGGATGGAGGTGTAGAGGGATTGGACATCCATGGTGAAGAGGAAGCGGTTGGGGCCAGGGAACTGGAAATTGTTGATGTGACGTAAGATGTCAGAGGAATCACGGATGTAGGTGGGAAGGGACTGGACAAGGGGAGAGAGAAGGGAGTCAAGATAACGAGAAATGAGTTCCGTGGGGCAGGAACAGGCTGACACGATCGGTCTGCCAGGACAGTTCTGTTTGTGGATTTTGGGTAGGAGGTAGAAGCGGGCCGTCCGAGGTTGGGCGACTATCAAGTTGGAAGCTGTGGGAGGAAGATCTCCAGAGGAGATGAGGTCAGTGACAGTCCTGGAAACAATGGCTTGATGTTCTGTGGTGGGGTCATGGTCCAGGGAGAGGTAGGAGGAAACGTCTGCGAGTTGACGCTCAGCCTCCGCGAGGTAGAGGTCAATGCGCCAGACAACAACAGTACCACCCTTGTCAGCGGGTTTGATGACAATGTTGGGGTTGGACCTGAGAGAACGGAATGCAGTGAGTTCAGAGAGAGACAGATTAGAATGGGTGAGAGGAGCAGAGAAATTGAGACGGCTAATGTCACGCCGACAGTTCTCAATGAAAAGATCAAGAGAAGGTAAGAATCCAGAGGGAGGGGTCCAAGTGGAGGGAGAATATTGGAGGCGGGTAAAAGGATCCGTTGAATGGGGAGAGGACTCCTGCCCAAAGAAGTGAGCACGGAGACCGATCGTGTCAGCCTGTTCCTGCCCCACGGAACTCATTTCTCGTTATCTTGACTCCCTTCTCTCTCCCCTTGTCCAGTCCCTTCCCACCTACATCCGTGATTCCTCTGACATCTTACGTCACATCAACAATTTCCAGTTCCCTGGCCCCAACCGCTTCCTCTTCACCATGGATGTCCAATCCCTCTACACCTCCATCCCCCACCAGGATGGTCTGAGGGCCCTTAGCTTCTTCCTTGAACAGAGGCCCCAACAATCCCCATCCACCACTACTCTCCTCCGTCTGGCTGAACTTGTTCTCACACTGAACAATTTCTCCTTTAACTCCTCTCACTTCCTCCAAATAAAAGGTGTGGCTATGGGTACCCGCATGGGCCCCAGCTATGCCTGTCTCTTTATGGGGTATGTGGAACATTCCTTGTTCCAGTCCTACTCCGGCCCCCTCCCACAACTCTTTCTCCGGTACATCGATGATTACTTCGGTGCTGCTTCATGCTCTCGTCGGGACCTGGAAAAATTTATTAATTTTGCTTCCAATCTCCACCCCTCCATCATCTTCACATGGTCCATCTCTGACACTTCTCTTCCCTTCCTTGACCTCTCTGTCTCAATTTCTGATGATAGACTGTCCACCAATATCCATTACAAGCCTACCGACTCCCACAGCTACCTCGACTACAGCTCCTCACACCCCGCTTCCTGTAAAGACTCCATCCCATTCTCTCAGTTCCTTCGCCTCCGTCGCATCTGTTCTGATGACGCTACCTTCAAAAACAGCTCCTCTGACATGTCCTCCTTCTTCCTTAACCGAGGTTTTCCATCCACGGTCGTTGACAGGGCCCTCAACCGTGTCCGGCCCATATCCCGCGCATCCTCCCTCACGCCTTCTCCTCCTTCCCAGAAACATGATAGGGTCCCCCTTGTCCTCACTTATCACCCCACCAGCCTCCGCATTCAAAGGATCATCCTCCGCCATTTCCGCCAACTCCAGCATGATGCCACCACCAAACACATCTTCCCTTCACCCCCCTTGACGGCATTCCGTAGGGATCGTTCCCTCCGGGACACCCTGGTCCACTCCTCCATCACCCCCTACTCCTCAACCCCCACTTATGGCACTTCCCCATGCCCACGCAGAAGATGCAACACCTGCCCCTTCACTTCCTCTCTCCTCACCGTCCAAGGGCCCAAACACTCCTTTCAAGTGAAGCAGCATTTCACTTGCATTTCCCCTAACTTAGTCTACTGCATTCGTTGCTCCCAATGCGGTCTCCTCTACATTGGAGAGACCAAACGCAAACTGGGCGACCGTTTTGCGGAACACCTGCGGTCTGTCCGCAAGAAAGACCCAAACCTCCCTGTCGCTTGCCATTTTAACACTCCACCCTGTTCTCTTGCCCACATGTCTGTCCTTGGCTTGCTGCATTGTTCCAGTGAAGCCCAACGCAAACTGGAGGAACAGCACCTCATCTTCCGACTAGGCACTTTACAGCCTTCTGGGCTGAATATTGAATTCAACAACTTTAGATCTTAAACTCCCCCTCCCCCCATCCCCACCCCGTTTCTTTTCCCCCCCCACCCGCCTTTTTTTTTTTAATAATTTATATAGATTCTTCTTTCCCCACCTATTTCCATTATTTTTAAATCTAAAACTAAAACCTTTAGTCTTTCCACCCCACCCCCACTAGAGCTGTACTTTGAATATCCTGTTTTCCATTCTTAATTAGCACTTTTCTCAGACAAAGACCACCACCTTCAACACCTCTTTGACCCTTTTGTCTCTGACATCTTTTGGTTATCTACTCACACCACACCCTCAATGTGTCTCTTCCCCCCCACCCACCTTAAACCAATTTATATTTCTCCCTTGTTGAAACTATGCTTCAGTTCTGCCGAAGAGCCATGAGGGCTCGAAACGTTGACTGATTTCTTCTCCGCCGATGCTGCTAGACTTGCTGAGTTTTTCCAGGTAATTCTGTTTTTATTTTGTTTTAGAGAGATGAATGCCTGGCTCAAAGACTGGTGTGGGAGAAGTGGGTTTTGGTTCGTGGAGCACTGGCACCAGTACTGAGGAAAGTAGGGGCTGTACCGTTGGGACAATTTAAACCTGAACCATGCTGGGATGTGTGCTCTTGCAAATCACATAACTACAGAAGTAGAAAGGGCTTTTAACTAAACAAGAGGTGTGAGGAATCAAGCTTGGGTAGATGTGGCAAATCAAGGGGTAGATTCAAGCACCATGGTAAATGAGTGTCGTAGGATAGCAGAAAGGGACAGAGAGATACAGCCTAAGAATACATCAATAGTCAGGCTAGATGTTACAAAGATAACAAAAAGACAAAACTAAAAGCTCTGTATCTGAATGTGCATAACATTCATAACAAAGTAACTGAATTGATAACGCACTTTGAAATAAATAAATATGATCTGACAGCCATTACGGATACGTGGCTGCAGGATGACAAGGTTTGGGTCCTGAATATTGAGGGGTATATGACCTTCAAGAAGAATAGGAAGCTAGGTAAAGGTGGAGGTGTAGCACTGTTGATCAAGGATGGAATTGGTGCAATAGTTAGAGATGACCTGGGTTCAGGATATCAGGATGTGGAATCGGTTTGGGTGGAGATGAAGAATAGGAGGGGAAAGAAGACACGAGTGGGAATGGTCTACAGGCCCCCTGACAGTGACCACAATGTAGGACAAAGTATACAAGAAGAAATATTGGGTGTTTGGGATAAAAGGATAGCAGTAATCATGGGTGACTTTAATCTACATAGAAATTGGAAAAATCAGATTGGCAGTAGTAGCCTGGATGAGGAATTCATAGAATGATTTTGAGATAGTTTTAGAGCAGCACATTCTGAAACCAACCAGAGAGCAGGTTATATTAGACTTGGTATCATGCAATGTGACAGGATTAATTAATGACCTCAGAGTGACGGTGCCCCTAGGTCGCAGCAACCACAATATGATAAAATTTTACATCCAGTTTGAATGGGAGAAGAGTGCGTCTAAGACTGGTATTCTGAACTTAAATGAGGGCAACAATGTGGGCATGAAAACTGAGCTAGCTGAAGTGAACTGGGATACTAGGCTAGGGGTTAGATCAATAGAGAAGCAGTGGCAGACATTAAAGGGGATATTTCAGAATACTCAGAATGGTATATTCCTACTAAAAAGAAAAATTCTAAAGGGAAGGTTCACCATCCATGGTTAAGTAAAGAAGTTAGGGAGAGCATCAAATTTAAAGAAAAAGCATATAACTGCACAAAGATGAGTGACAGGTCAGATGATTGGACAGAATATAAAGAATGGCAGAGAATGACTATAAGGTTAATCAGGAGAAAGAAAGGAGAATGGTTACAGAATTCCAAGCTGCAGAGGGATCTGGGTGTTCTAGTGCATGAGTCACAAAAGGTTTTTGTGCAGGTACAGCGAGTAATTGAGAAGGCTAATGGAATGCTCACTTATTATGAACATAAAAGTAAGGATGTTATGCTTCAGTTATACAGGGCATTGGTGAGATCACATCTCAAATATAGGGCGGAATTTTCCCAAAATGAAACTAAGTGTGGTGACAGGCAGTTTTGGCAGCGCCCAGCCTGCCATCCGTAATGGCGGCAACTCACGCTCAATTCTGTGCTTGGAGACTCATTAATTTTGCAGAGGCGCTTTTTGCTCTGAATCACCTGGCGGGTCGGGAGCTGATTCGCCCACCCCCCACACCCCACCCTCCCTGGTCAGTTGGTAGGTTTGAAGGTCCGGGCGCCATATTTAAAGGCCAGTCCAACACATAATCTCAATCTCTACAGCCCACCAGAGATGTCTGCAGCACATAAGAGAAAGGCCAAGAGCCTCAGGATGAAGTCTGCACCTCACTTCACCCACCAGGCCTCCCAGGCCTTGGTCAGAGAGATGCAAGAAAAACGGCATGTGCTCTATCCCACAGATGGCTGCAGGAAGCACAGCAGCCTCACCTCTTGGGCCTGGGACACTGTAGGGGAGCAGGTCAGTGTGGTTGACACCTGCACCTGAAGTGCCGCCAGTGCAGGAAGAGGATGAATGATCTCATCTGCTCCACCAGCCGCAATGTGCTGTGGGTGGGCTAAATTGGGGCAGTGTGAGACTTATGCCCCTTACTAGGGAGGAAGCCCCACCTTCAGGAGCTGCCGACCAATTGGATTGGCTGGCAGCTCCATCAGTCCCAGCAGCACAAGACTGCATTAGTGGGCACTGCCGGGACTACAACAAGGAAGAAGAAGAAGGCCCAATGGGTCCCAAAGTGAGGTGGGTCTTGAGTCTTGGGCAGGAAGGTTTTGGGCAGGTTAAGGAGAGGGCTGGTAGGTCCTTAATGTAGCCATAAGGTAGGAAGAAAGGGGGGTTCTATCTTAGGAGGCACCTGCCCACTGATCTGCAAAGGGCAGGTAGAAACCCCTTTCCTTCTCGTCCTTTGACAAATTTCTTTTAAAAAGTGGGCTGCCCACTCCTGCCTGACTGCCCACACCAAACATTTTATGGCGTGCACAGTGTATTATCGGGGTCAATTCGCTTGGTAACAAGCCCAGTTGACACTTAATTATTTTTTTAAATATGGCAGGCAGGCGCCTGCCCACCCCCCTGTATTATGGGGGTGAGCTCGAAGGTGAGCCTGATGCAGGTAGACCTGCCAATTCTCCCAGCCACTCCACCAAAAACACACCCGGCAGGGCAGGGACACCCAAAATTTGCAAATGATTAGCATCTATAAACTTAAGAATGTACTGAATTGACTTTCTCAACTTTTGTTCAAAATATGCCAACATATTCATGCAGCAACAGAAATGTAATTGCCAAATGGCAAACTTTTATGCTGATTTTTCTTTTGTTTATGATTTTCTACATTTTTCTACCTTTTTTGAACCTCATACACAATTATCTGTCAAGAATGTGAACAAATGTTGAGAGATTGCAGAACCCAGATTCAGGAGGGTGTCCTAGTGCATGAATCACAAAATGCTAGTGTGCAGGTACAGCAGGTAATTAGGAAAGCTAATCGAATGTTATTGTTTATTGTGAGGGGAATTGATTACAAAAGTAGAGAGATTATGCTTCAATTGTACAGGGCACTGGTGAGACCACATCTGGATATAGTGTACAGTACTGGTCTCCTTATTTAAGGAAAGATGTAAATGTGTTAAAAGAGTTCAGAGAAGTTTTACTAGACTAAGACTAGGAATAGGCGGGTTGTCTTATGAGGAAAGGTTGGACAGGTTAGGCTTGTATCCATTGGAATTTAGAAGAGTAAGAGGAGACTTTATTGAAACCTTCAAGATCCTGAGGGGTCTTGACAGGGTGGATATGGAGAGGATGTTTCCTCTTGTGGGATGTTTCCTCTTATGGGATAATCTAGAACTAGGGGTCACTGTTTAAAAATTTGGGCTCATTCATTTAAGACAGAGAAGAGGAGAATTTTCTTCTTCCAGAGGGTAGTGAGTCTTTGGAACTCTTTTCCTCAAAAGGTAGTTGAAGCAAAGTCTTTGAATATTTAAGGCAGAGGTAGATAGGTTCTTGATTAACAAGGGGATGAAAGGTTATCGGGGGTAGGCAGAAATGTGGGGTTGAGGTTACAATCAGATTAGCAATGATCTGATTGAATGGTGGAGCAGGCTCAAGGGGCTGAGTGGCCTCCTCCTGCTCTTAATTCGTATGTTTGTATGTTCGCACAACTTCTGATTTCTCTCCCTCTCTCTGGTCCAGTACCTTGTACTAAATCAATGTCCCATAAATAGCATGGGAGTTCACTGGGTGATACATTAATGGGGGGTCTCTGAAGTTGGATGATGGTGCAAAGCATGTAACATAAGGTTGGTAATTTATTAAACTTCTAACCTGGTTTTATTTCAATTGAAGTTAAAATTACTGCTATTGTACGCACAAACACATTTTCTATCACTCTCGAATAACAGATCAGTATACCACTGCACCATCACCTTCCCATTTCCGAATTATAGCTGCTCAAGCTTAAAAATATTCAGGTTAGAAATTTGTATACCCCAGTTTTGTGGAGTATGTCATGATTCACAATGTGCCGCGCCTGTTCAGATCGAGGTGGGAAACACACAACGTTCATGTACCCATCTCATCTGAATGTTTGTGGCACAAGCTGAGCACCTCCAGTGCTGCTTTCTAGTTCTTAACGCTGCCAGAAAGCTACGCACATGGCAGGAAGCAGTGTGGTTTGCCAATTACTTGGTACAGGCAGTCTTTAATAAGGCTGCTTCTGAATTGGGAGCTGTACCAAAATATTGCTGCAATGCAAA
The DNA here is from genome assembly GCF_964194155.1 of Cetorhinus maximus. Taxonomy (NCBI): domain Eukaryota; kingdom Metazoa; phylum Chordata; class Chondrichthyes; order Lamniformes; family Cetorhinidae; genus Cetorhinus; species Cetorhinus maximus. Next base: position 83,175,389 of record NC_135883.1, on the reverse strand, counting down.
TTCTAGCAAACTGAACACCAGGGCAGACAGAGGGATTCATGCTGACGGATGCGGAGTTAGAGGCACTCGTGGCCCAGGTAGGCAGGAGAAGCGGCGCCATGTTTCTGCAGGAACCCTCAAGGACCATGCTCTAAAAGAAGTAGAAGCAGATGACCCAGAAGGTTAACTCAAGTATGGACCAGAGGACCTGGGAGCAGTGCCACAAGAGGTCTAATGACCTCACATGGGTGATCAAGGTTAGCGAATGGATATTCACATGGCATCTCCTATCCACCACACCACCAACCTCTCACTACACACAGCAGTACTCCATGGCACTCAGGACTCAGGTCTAGCATCTAAATATTCCACTGCACCCTCACACACCCAACAACACTGCTGTTTGAGTTTGAAATGTAACCAGTCTGATTGTCACATCTGGCTTTCCATAGTCATGTGACTATGCCATGAGGCAGCCTCTGGAGGCAGACATCCTACAGCAGTTCAATAAAGCCTCTTACAGAAACATACACTGATGAAGACTGCTGTCCTAATACACGAAACAGCTGCCAATCTCACTGCCATACATCTCCAGCTATTCAGCTATGGCAGGCTCATTAGCCAAATGCAGTGCTGCACAAGCACATACATTCTGCCCACGCTCTTACAAAACAAGGTGGCGCACAATAGAAAAGAGCTGAGCGGATCTGGTGTGGAACAAGGACACATGCATCTTCTCAGTCCTACAAAGGAGGTGCTTGAGCTCTTGGAGCATGGTGTCAGCTGCGATAGGGCTAACATTGCTGAGAACATTAAACACCTTCCTGCCTTATCCCCCTTCTCAATTCCCGGCCCACCCTCACCCTGCTGTCTACCATGATGAACAAGCTGCTGATGATGTGACCATGGAACTCTTGCTCCTGACCCCACCCCACTTTTCTCACACCGAACTTCCCCATCTGATTTTCTGCTTTCAAGCACCCAAGAACTTCTGCTTGTCCAATCATAACAGCCCGGGAGGAAAGTGAGCAACAGCACAGCACCGATGAAGAGGCCTCATCCCTTGATTGACACTTGCAGCCATGATGAGCCACCAACTCAGATTATGGCACTGCACATACTTTAGAGGCTAGTATACAGTTGGGATCAGCATACGGTGAGTAGTCAGGCACAAATGGGCTGCAACCTGATCGGGGAGAAAGGATGATTCATTTGCCAGCTCACTGGAAGACGAGGTGGTGGACAAGTACTGCTGCAGAAGACTCAGCAGGGGACATCAATGGGGTGGTATACAGGGAAGTGCCCATACATACTGTGATGCTGGGTAAATTGGCTAATCTGCCAGACAGCCTCCTGTAGCTGTCAAGGAGCATGAAAGAGTCCAGCTCCAAGCTTGTTCTCTTTGCAGCCTCTGCTCTATCTACCTGTTGTGCTGCAGACTCAGAGACACCACTGCCTCCATACCTGTTGCAGCCTTTGTGTGGACATCTGTTATCCCTATGAGGATGAAACAACAGCCTCTGCCAAACTCACCAAATCATCTCCAGAAACACTCCAGAGTGCTTTCAGACAACTGGCAATAGAGAAAAGGTTTCAAAAATTTAACCTGCTTGCAATTTAGGTTTCTGACCTGTTAATTGGATCCAAGCTAGATGATGATGTACAAAACAAGACATAGATTTTTTCCTTATTTGTAGGTTTGGTCACATGCTGCAGCATCACAGATCTCTGCCTCCAGACTACCAGCACAGTGTCCCAGCTGCCTCTCTTTAGATGTGCTCTTAGTCCTTATGATCAAACAATACCCATCAGCTGTGTATTTTTAACAACATAATCAGGCAACCATTAACATGGTCCATTAAATAACCTACTGCAGGGCCCATGTTGGAATTTCATGTAACTTTTCTGATGAATAAATAATGCAGGCATTGTCTGCACATTCCCATTTGGGTTGTGTGACCTCAGGATAGCGCCAATTCAACATTTTCTGGTACCCACTTGGGGGCCCCCTTGCCTGCGCACATATCCTCAGAATACACCCTGTGGGCCATATAGGTAGTGGCCAGCAGCACAGCCTGCCTCCAGGAGACTTGGTTAGGCCTGTATAACGCCACTAGAAGCAGCACTATGCAAATTAATTTTGCACCCTTCTAATCCTGTTTAACATGTGAATATTTCTAAATATTTTCGTCAACACTTTGCTAAAATCTTTCAAGATAACACAGAGCAATTGCATTTAGAAAGTGTTAACTTGTTGAGTACTGGCACAGACCAGCATTTTATTAATTGTTATTTTCAATGAAGGTCAAATACAAAACTAACATTCCTTTATGATAAAATCCTCTGGCACTCTAAACTTCACATAGTTAATTCAATTTTCAAGCAACATATAATAGGAAATTAGAGCAGAAGTGGATACAAATCTATTCTGCCTGCAATGCTGCTCAGAATGTTCATGTTCTTAAATGCACATTATTGTTGCAGTGTTCTACACTGAGCAGACGGCAGAGCTGACTCTATCAAGGCAACATTTGTTTTCTACAGCATCCATGGAGAACTTCTGTGGTACTCTCCAGGGCATCTTGTTGAGAAAGGCACATCCAGTCCATCAAAGGCTGCCCTTGCAATCAGTTGATGTGTCGCCTGACATCATAGCTTTAATTAGATGCATCGAACAGCTGCCTCTCTGAAACATGGATTGATGGAGCCCTGATGAGACAGAGGTATTGGGTTTCCTTTCAATGAGCTACTGTCACATCACACACCATTCATATTTCTGTCACTGGTGTCACACAGCAGATAAATATTCAAATGGAGTGAGTCAGAAAGATCACCGCAGAACAATTTTTATAGAGAAGCTATACATGTCATTCTTCTTTTATTACATATATATAAATTAGCTGTTAAAGAAATATTTTAAAAAGCATTAAATAAACAATTTTTCATGCAAATAGTCATTTGGTAGTACAGAACTAGAGTATTGCTGAAAAAAGGACATGTTGTTGAAGCTTTTCATCTTGCAGTCAACTTGACAGATTCACAAAAATACCAATTCTAAAGGGAAAAACAATTTATACTGCATGAGAAGTGAGTGTTGACTGGTTGGCAAGTAGACTTTGATTGGTAAAGACATTGCCATGAAGAATGCACCGGGGAACAGTTAACTACCAAGCTTTTGTTTAAATTCAAACCTTGCAGGTCAACTCCGATTGGTCAAGGCATTGCCATGGAAATAAACCAGGCATTGGCTGTCCCCCAAGCTTTAGTTAGTTGAGGAAGGTGCAATGCGTGGACAAGCTCTTTCAGTTAACAAAGGACAGGGCCCAGTATGTGGATATATGTAGCTTCTGGAATGCATAAGTGAGCCACACTGTGAGCCCAACTAATAATCTTAAACTGACAACAAAATCAGCCACTCAACTCCTAACCTCATTACAACCTTAGTCCAAACATGGACAAAAGAGCTGAACTCAAGAGGTGAGGTGAGAGTGACTGCCCTTGACATCAACAGCATTTAACTGAGCGTGCATCAAGGAGCCCTAGCAAAACTGGAATCAATGGGAATGGGGGGAAAACTCTCCACTGGTTGGAGTCATACCCAGCACAATGGAAGATGGTTGTGGTTGTTGGAGGTCAATCATCTCAGTTCCAGGACATCACTGCAGGAGTTCCTCAGGGTAGTGCCCTAGGTCCAACCAACTTCAGCTGCTTCATCAATGACCTTCCTTCCATCATAAGGTCAGAAGTGGGCATGTTCGCTGATGATTGCACAATGTTCAGTACTCATTGCAGCTAAAGAAACAAACACAACCTCAGATTAAAACCGTCCTCTATCACGTTATTAATGGATGGAGTATCATTTTACAGATTGGGAACTTTCCAGTATATTTTCAGTGTAATATAACCACTTAAATCAGTCTCAGTTCACACTAAAGGAACTAATAAATATTTGTGCCTGTCATGAAAAGAGTCTTATCTGTTCCATGATATAATTTCTTGCAAGCTGAAGTTATTTTTTGTAAGCTTATCATGTAACGACTGCTCCTTTTATACTACAATCTAAAAGGCAAATAGAAACAAAGTACAGATTTCTACTAATCATTAAATCAATGGTCATATAGCAAAAGAAATTAGGAATGACTAAGTCGCAGTCTAATTTTTGTTTATTTCCACATGAGAAACAATGACATAAATGCCACTGGTGTGAAATATATACGAAATTGACATTAATATCTAAGATCAATTGAATAATTCTATATGGAGCAAGTATATCAACCAGAGGACAGGCACTAGGATCTTCAGAGTGACGGGAAACAGAAAGTAGTGGTGAATCGTTGTTTTGGAGACTGGACGAATTTTTATCATGAAGTTCTCCAGAGTTCTGTGTTAGGATCTCTGTTCTTCCTGACATATATTAACAACTTAGTCTTTGGTGTGCTGGTCATAATTTTAAAATTTGCGGATGAAACAAAACTTGGGAGTATTGTGAACTGTGAGGAGGACAGTGTTAAACACCAAATGAACATAGACTGGCTGCAAGGCAGCTTGAGAGCGGTTAATAAAGTGTGTTAATAATACAGGATCCTGGGTTTTGTAAGCAGAAACATAGAGCAGAATTTTCCCATTGGCGTGCGGGGGCGGGCCCCACACGTCCGCATGTAAAATGATGCACAGTGACGTCAGGCAAGTATCCCGACTTCACCGCGCACCATCACAATATTTTGTTGGGCGGGTGGGTGATGATACCCGCTGCATGCCCGCCATAAATTAACAGGTCACTTAAGGCCCATGACTCACCAATCGATGCTGATTTTTCGGCGCCCGTGCAATCTTCAGGTCGCCGCATGGGCAAAACGGGCAGGTGGGTAGGACACATTTGTATAAACCTCATCCACGGGCAGGATAAGAGGGCTCACTGGGGTCGCAAGTGTTCTCTCTCAAGTATTTATTTTTCAAAGTTATTGAAAGTTGCCTGTGTGATCTGCAATACTTCAAAATGCATACCAGCTGCTTTGTCTGGACTCTTAACCCTCAGGTCAGCACTCTGCAGTGAGGAATCTTTTTTGGGCCTGCAGGTTTCTGGAAGCCTTCCCTTAGCTTCCTCCCAGGCACTTTTCATCATGTGGTGGGGGGCCTCCTCCTCCCGCACTGGAGAACCAGCACCTCCCGCTGTGCTGTCACCTCCTCGAGGAGGGCAGCAAGGCAATCATCGGAAAAACAAAGGGCACACTGGCCCCCCCGCCCTACCCTCCGGCCTGACCTGCCCCGATGGCCTACACTCCGGACTTGCATAACCTCCATTGCCCCTCTGCAGAGCCCTTCGCCCAGCCATTGCCACCAGCCTTTACAAGGCTGCCAGGCCTTCCTTTATACAGGCCGCCGGGTCGCCATTGGACCCAGCGGGCTGAGCGTACCCACTGCCACCCGCCCACTCCCGCTATGCACAGGAGTCGTGAAGTAGGCTGGGCAGGCCTTAATTGGCCCGCCCGCGTATAATGGCCACGTGGACCCGATCATGAGCGGCAATCAGGTCCACGCCCGCCCATGCCTGCTCCCCCCCCACCTCCCCACCATCCAGAAGATTCTGCCCATAGGGTACGAAAGGGAGGCAGTTTTGGTGAACCTGTATAAAGTATTGGTTTAGCCTCAACTGGAATATTGCATCCAGTTCTGGACACTACACTTGAAGAAAGATGTGAAGGTATTAAAGAGAGTGCAGAAAAGATTAATGAGATTGGTTCCAAGGATGAGGAACTTCAACTATGTAGAAGATTGGAGAAGTTAGGACTTCTCCTTGGAGAAGAGAAAGTTGAGAGGAGATTTAAAAACCGTAAGGGGGTCTGGACAAAGTAGATAAGGAGAAACTGTTCCCATTGGTGGAAGAATCGAGAAACAGAGAGCACAGATTTAAGATAATTGGCAAAAGATGCAATGGAAACATGAGGAAAACCTTTTTTACACAGAAGTGGTTAGGCTCTGCAATGCACTACCTGAGAGTGTGGTGGAGGGAGATTCAATCATGGCTTTCAAAAGGGGATTGGATCATTATCTGAAAAGGGAACATTTGCAGGGCTACAGGGAAAAGGCAGAAGAGTGGCACTAGGTGAATTGCTCTTGCAGAGAGCCAGGATGAACATGATGGGCTGAACGATGTCCTTCTGTGCTGTAACCATTCTATGATTCTGCTTCTTATTAGTCCTTATTATGTGGGGTTTTTATAATACAATAGGCAGCCAAACACTTTAAAGAGCTTAAGAAACCAAAGTGGTTACATAATCTGAAATGAATTTAATAATGCAAGAAAGAACAACTCAATAAACTTTGCTCATACATTATACCTTTACAACTAGGTAGAGGTATGGCTGCTGCTTTTTGACATGATATACAATAAGCAATATTGTAGACAGTTGGTACCTTAGCTACTGTGGGATACATTCAGTAAAATATACACAAACTAGGTCATTGCTCTTCACCCTGAGGTATCCCGTCTGTTTAAAATCAGGTGCATTTTTCAAATGTACAATGTTCAAAATGTTCCCAGCTGGAAGAAAATAGTTGATCAATTAACCTCTTTGTTAAGATAGAGCAGTAAGAGACAATGTATCTTCACTAATTTGGCATTAAGATTTTTACACAATGTTGTGAACAGGAATGAATATATTGTATTGTATTGTGATTTGGATTCCTCTTAAATTGGATGCAGCATAATAAATGCTCAGTGGGTGATCCTATGAAGCCAAACATCCATTCATTTTGATGTATGTGATTCCAATTGTTTGTAGAACAATTGTTGGTGAAATTGGAGCAATGATATAAAAGAAAAACGTATTTTTGCAACTAGTTCCTCCCTACCTGGTTGGAGAGAAGAAAGGAGGAGGAAAAGAAGGGAAATATGAAAGGAAAGAAGGAAGGAGTGGAAGCAAATAGAGAGGGAAGAGATGAAGGAAAACGGACTGAGAGGGAAGGCAAGAGAGAGAGGGAGGGAAAGAAGGAAAAAGGGAGACAAGGTGAGATAGGAAACAAGTAAGATCGGGTGGAAAAGCAGGAGAAAAAATGGAGGGGAAGGAAGGAGGAAGGGAAAGAAGAGATATCGGGAAGGAAGAATGAAAGGAATGGGGCAAAGGCAGCAAAAGAAGGAAAGAGGGATACCACATTATTTTTGTCTAGGAATCAAATGCTCCCCAATAAAGGTGGAGTTTGCAGACACAGGAGGTCACGGTATGATTATCCACAGGAACTGGAGGACAACAAAGGAGATGTGTGGATAGGCCTTGCCATATAGAAGCTTAAAACAGAACACCTTAATGGATTCAAAAGAAATCACCCAAGATTAATATAGAAATGTGGTAGTGACATGAAAAATGGATGTTTGACATTATGGTTAATTATCAGCGTAAAACATTTACATTTGGAGAGGCCCAGATTAGGAATGTAACTTGCAAGTTCATGGCGAAGGGTAACCATTACATGACCCTGCCAAAGCACCATTTTCCACCTCATTTACTTAACTGTGGTAAATCTTTGTTGCTCCCCTTCCCAGAAATGCTCACAAATCCTAGGGCAATGTAAAATGGGTAGAAAGCTAACAAAACTAGACCCTTTCTTTCCCTGAACTTTGTGCTTGGGGAAATGTTAGGAAATTTGTTGCCACTGTCTTGTGTGCGTGATCACAGTTCACTGAACTAACACAACATCCTGTCATAGTAAGTCTATCTATAGTAAGCCATGTCAATCTATTAGTTAAGTTAAGCAAGTCAATTTATATCAAGACTTGGATGAAGGGGTTGAAAAGGATAAGGTTGGGCCGGGAATAAAAGTTCTAAACTGGGAAAAGGCTAATTTTACTAAGATGAGTTACGATTTGGCTCAAGTGGACTGGGAGCAGCTACTTGCAGAGCAGTGGGAGGCATTCAGGGAGGAAATAGCGAGAGTACAGGGCAAATATGTTCCTGTAAGGACAAGGTGGGGGGGAACCAAGTCCGGAGGACCCTGGATGTCAAGGGACATAAAGGTTAGGATTAAGAAAAAAAGAAAAGCTTACGGCAAATACTGAGGGCTCAATACAGCAGAGGCCCTAGAGGAGTATAAAAAGTGCAGGGGGGAACTTAAAAAGGAAATTAGGAAAGCTAAGATAGTGTATGAGAAAGCTTTGGTGGGTAGAATAAAGGAAACCCAAAGGAGTTTTTAAATATATAAAGAGCAAGAAGATAACTAGGGAAAGAGTAGGGCCAATTAGGGAGCATAGAGGTAATCTGTGTGTGGACTGGGAAGGGCTGGGAACAGTCCTCAATGAATATTTTGCATCGGTCTTCACAATGGAAAAGGATGATGCAGGTATAAACATCAGGGTGGAGGACTGTGAAATATTAGAGGAAATTAACATAGAGAGAGAGGAGGTACTAGCAGGTTTAGCAGCCTCAAAAGTGGGTAAATCTGCAGGCCCGGATGAGATGTAACCCAGGCTGCTGAGGGAGGCAAGGGAAGAGATATCAGGGGCCCTGGCAATAATTTTCAAATCCTTTCTGGCCACAGGTGAGGTGCCAGAGGACTGGAGGACTGCTAATGTCCCATTATTAAAAAAGGGAGGAAGGGATAAACCAGGAAATTACAGGCTAGTTAGCCTAACCTTGGTGGTGGGGAAGTTACTAGAAAGAATTCTGAGGGGCAGAATATATCTGCACTTGGAGAGACATGGATTAATCACGGATAGTCAGCATGGATTTGTTAAGGGAAGGCCATGTTTGACAAATTTGATCAAATTTTTTCAGAAGGTAACTAGGATTGTCGATGAGGATAATGCATTTGATGTGGTCTGCATGGACTTTAGCAAGGCTTTTGATAAGGTCCTTCATGGCAGACTGGTCAAGAAAGTAAGAGCCCATGGGATCCAAGGCAAAGTGGCACGTTGGATCCAAAATTGGCTGAGAGGCAGGAAGCAGAGGGTTGATGGTAGAGGGATGTTTCTGTAACTGAAAGTCTGTTTCCGGTGGGGTTCTGCAGGGCTCAGTGCTGGGGCCCTTGCTGTTTGTGGTGTACATAAATGATTTGGACTTAAGTATAGGGGGTATGATGAAGAAGTTCATGGATGACACGAAAATTGGTAGGGTGGTAAACCGTGAGGAGGATAGCCGTAAACTGCAGGAGGATATCAATGGACTGGTCAGGTGGGCAGAGCAGTGGCAAATGGAATTCAGCCCAGAAGAGCATGAGGTAATGCACTTGGGGAGGGCTAACAAGACAAGGGATTAGACTGTGAATGGTAAGACCCTGAAAAGTACTGAAGATCAGAGGTACCTTGGTGTGCATATCCATAGATCCCTGAAGGTAGCAGGGCAGGTAGATAAGGTTGTTAAGAAGGCACATGGGATACTTGCCTTTATTAGCCGAGGCATAGAATAAAAAAGCAGGGAGGTTATGCTGGAACTGTATGAAACCTGGTTAGGCCACAATTGGAGCACTGCGTGCAGTTCTGGTCACCACATATAGGAAAGATGTGATTGCACTGGAGAGGGTACAGAGGAGATTCACCAAGATGCTGCCTGGGCTGGAGGGTCAGAGCTATGAGGAAATATTGGATAGGCTGGGGTTGTTTTCCTTGGAGCAGCAAAGGTTGAGAGGGGACCAGATAGACGTGTATAAGATTATGAGGAGCATAAGATGGATAGGAAGGAATTTTTTCCATTAATAGAGGGGTCAATAACCAGGTGGCATAGATTCAATGTAAGAGATAGAAGGCTAAGAGGGGAGTTGAGGAGAAATTTTTTCACCCGAGGGCGGTGGGAGTCTGGAGCTCACTGCCTGAAAGGGTGGTTAAGTCAGAAACTCCTGTAACATTTAAGAAGTATTTAGATATTCACTTGCATTGCCATAGCCTCCAGGTCTATGGGCTAAGCACTGGAAAACGGGATTAGTGTAGTCAGATCTTTGTTGAATGGTGCGGACACTATGGGCCAAATGTCTCCTTCTGTGCTGTAAACATCTATGAGTCTATGTATAGTTAAATTTGCTAATGACAAAGATAGATAGGAAAGTAAGTTATCATTAGGACACAAGAAGTCTACAAAGGGATTTAGATAGGCTAAGTGAATGGGCAAAAATTCACAGGAGGAGTATAACGTGGGAAATGTGGAACTCTACAGTACAGAAGGATCTGCGTGCCTCAGTACATGAATCACAAAGTTGGTATGCAAGTACAGCAAGTGATTAGGAAGGCAAACAAAATGTTGGCATTTATTGCAAGAGGGATGGAATATAAAAGTAGGGAAGTGTTGCTGCTGTACAGGACCTTAGTTTGACCTCATCTGGAGTATTGTGCATAGTTTTGGTCTTCTTACTTAAGAAAGGATATAATTGCGTTAGAAGCAGTTCCGAGGAGGTTCACTCATCTGAAGGGGTTATCTTATGAGGAAAGGTTGAGCAGGTTGGGTCTATAGCCATTGGAGTTTGGAAGAATGCGAGGTGATCTTATTGAAACATATAAATCCTGAGGAGACTTGATGGGGTGGATGCTGAGAGGATGCTTTCTGTTGTGGGGGAGTCTAGAACTAGGGGATATCGTTCAAAAATTTGGGATTTCCCATTTAAAACAGGGATAAAGAGAATATTTTTTCTCTCAGAGGGTAGTTAGTTAGTGGAATTCCTTTCCCCAGAGAGCAGTGGTGGTTGGGTCATTGAATATATTCAAGGCTGAGTTAGATAGAATTTTGATTGACAAGGCAGTCAAGGGTTCTGGGACACGAATAAGCAAAGCCCTGAGCTTCCTGTTGTTTATCATTTCAATTCTCCATCTTGCTCCCACTCTGACCTTTCTGTCCTCAGCCAGGTGCAGTGATGCAATAAAGCTCAGTGCCAGCCCATGGAATAGCCTTCATCTTTTGGCTGGGCATTTACTGCCTTCTGCACTCAACACTGAGTTCAACAATTTTAGATCATAACCTCTGCCCCCTTTTGTTTTGTGTGCGTGTTTTTTTGTTGGTTTGTTTTTTTCCTCTTACTTCTTTGTTAATTACTTTACTTTGCCTTCGGACAGCTGCTTTCCTGTCATTCACACCTCTTCTGACACACTTTTTGTTTTTTTACCAATCACTTTGACCATGAAATTTTTTGCCACTTAATCTCTCCTGTCCTCCAAACTATCACAGACCTTCCCTTTTGTTCTTCTTCCCACCCTCCCGCCTTTCACTTGCTCAAAACCTATTACATTTCCAACTTCTCTCAGTTCTGATTAAATGTCGTTGCCCTGAAATGTTAACTCTTGTTTCTCTCTCCACCAATACCGCCTGACCTGCTCACTATTTCTAGCATTTTCTGTTTTTATTCCACCCCCGGTAAAACTGCCTCCCTGAGTTGCTGTGACACCCATTTGAAATAAGCATTCCAGGTGCATAGTACCTGCAAAGTGGTAGCATAATTTGGATGGAAATCCTTTTAATGGGTAATAATCCGCTTTGTAACCAAATGAAGAAATGACACATCACAATTAGTAAAAGTAATGTACAGGCTGATTTCTAATCTAAGGCCAGCATTTTCTGTTCAGCGTGCGGGGGCGGGCCCCACACACAGACGCATAAAATGACACGCGGTGATGTCGAGCATGCGTCCCGCTGTCATCACACGTCATTCCAATCTTTCGTTCAGCGGGCGCGCACCAGAGTCAGCTGTGCGCCCACTCCCGACCAGCCCGCCCAATGGGTAGAAATAAAGTATAATGCAAAGTACTATTTAGGGTAGTAGGATTTGTATCTGGGTTTCTATCTTTAGTAAATACTTCCCAAAGTGAGGAAAGAGAAATCAAACAAGCATCACATTGGGATACCTTTCATGACAAATTGCAGAGCTATATTAACAGAGACACAGGAATACGTTACCTGCTTATCTTTTATTGTACATAGCACTGGAAGATCTAGGATTATATTTTTGCTGAAAAAAGCTCCTGCTGTTGATGCTGTTCCTCTTGCACTCATCAAGACAGAACCAAAACTGCCAAATTTCAAAGGGAACACCTATTTATTCTGCATGAGATAAGGGTGTGGATTGCTTGGGAAGTTGACTCTAATTGGCCGAGGTTTTGTCATGGAGACTTCACCAGGGAACCATGTTTTTGTTTAATTTAGAAAAGGCACAATTCCTGGGCATATTCCTTTCACCTGCAGAGGACAGGTCCCTGTGTATGAATATATGTAGCTTCTAGCAAGCATAAGTGAGCCACATGGGAACCCACAAATGAGCAAATATAGTATATATTAAACTCATATGTAAACAAAAGAATGCTAAACTAAATGGCGGTGAATTTACATACAATGAGGTACATCAGTTCAATCCAATAAAAACAGATTTGTGCCCGTCTGTGGTCAGGAGAGGTATTTACAGAAAGTTTCCTGGATCAGCTCAGGTGGTCATTTCCATGTGGAAGATGGATGAGGCACCCAGTATCCCACCTAGATGCCCGTCCATCAATGGTGAGCAGGGAGGTCTAGAGCGACCTCACATTGGTGCAAGAACTGCCTGTCGTCTCTGCAGGCTCCTCTCAGGGTGCTCCAGATGACAGCAACAGCTCCTCCACCCCTCTGCCAGTGACTGTGGCATCTGATGAGGTTGCGGCGACTGGGGAGATGCCAGCCATGGCACTGGCTGTTCCCTCCCAGGCGGAGCCAGCACAGGCTCCACTGGCCAGAGGATGGCCACCAAGGTCATCAAGGCCAAGAAGACAGCACAGTCAGCAGGCTGTCTCCAATGCTGATGCCAATGATGGGGGGGCACTCGCAAATGTAACTTTCACCTGCAGAGGGCAGGTCCCTGTGTATGAATATATGTAGCTTCTAGCAAGCGTAAGTGAGCCACATGTGAACCCACAAATGAGCAAATATAGTATATATTAAACTGTAAACCATGAGCACAAGAAGGATACATCACGGGTGATTTTATGTTCATTTATGTTTACTTTATGTATACTGGCCCGGGGCTGAAGACCAAAAACATTTATGTAAATATTATTGAACTGTCAGAATGAGATAAATTGTGTTTTTGTCATCATGGCCTGAGTATGCTTCACCTTTTTATGTCATTGCTGCGGGGAATGCCATTATGTAATGCTGGGCGTAAGTGGCTCTGAACTTTATTGCACAGGCACTGAGTGCTCTTTGTGTTCAAATGAAAGGTCCTTTCAGACATCTGGGATTGAGGAGGCAGCCCTGGCATGTGGTTGAAGCTGATCCTTGGTAGCCTAGCTGAAGGAGCGTTGGATCAGGGCGCCCATGGTGTCTCTGCCTCCCTGCAGGTTACCGAGGTCTGGCTCCACGCCCTCAGCATTCTCCTCACCTCTTCTGACTCACTACTGGACTCATTATCTGTGGCCTGCAGAGCTGCGTCAAGATCCTCTTCCTCCAGTGGATCCCCCCTTGCCAGTGCCAGATTGTGGAGAGCGCAGCATGCAACCACTATCATTGACATCCACTCTGGGGGGTATTGTAGTGCACCCCTGAATGGTCCAGGCATTGGAAGCACATCTTGAAATGACCTATGGTCCTCGATACCACCGCCCTTGTAGATGCGTGACTCATATTGTAATGCTTCTCTGTTCCTGTTCTTGAGGTGTTGAAGGGGCGTCATGAGCCATCGCTTCAAGGGATAGCTCTTGTCATCCAGCAGCCATCCATCCAGTTGGGCAGGAGCACTGAAGAGCCTCAGCATCTGGGAGTGTCTCAGGATGTAAATGTCATGGGAGCTGCCAGGGTACCTTGCAGAATCTGCGTCCTGTGATCACACACTATCTGGATGTTCATGGAGTGGAATCCCTTCCTGTTGACGAAGGCACCGGGCTCACCCACTGGCGTCTTGATGGCCACATGTGTGCGATTGATTGCTCCCTGGACACGGGTGAACCCAGCCATCATGGCAAAGCCTCTGGCTTGCTCAGCCTGGCTGGCCTCGTCCGTGCGGTAAAGAATAAAGGTCATTACCTGCCTGAACAGAGCTTCTGTCACCAGCTTGACGCAACTGTGGACAGCTGATTGGGAGACTCCACACAGATCCTCCACTGACCCCTGGAAAGAGCTGGAGACATAGAAGTTGAGGGCTACTGTGACCTTCAAAGGCATGAGGTGTCCAACCACACAGCTGGAGGTGATCTCAGACCCAATCATACAACAAATGGAGGTCACAGTCTCCCTTGAGAGGCAGAACCTCCTTCAGCATTGCACCTTGGGCATATTGAGGTAGCTGCATCGCCACCTGTAAACCCTGGCAGCAGGGTAGTGGCATCTTCTGCGGCCCCTTCTGCCTTGGACTGCCTGCTGGCCCAGCGCCCCTTGTGCCTGCGCCTCTCCTCCCACAGGTTACTCCCCTGGAAGTGCACTGGGGCACCTGGCCTCCTTTCCCTTCTGTCCCTCTCTTCCTCCTCAGAGGAGGTGCCTCCAGTGGAGACCATAATACCCATTACCAGGGTAAGGGAAGGCAGCCTGGTACCTGGAAGGGCCCACACAGTCTGAATCCTCCGGGGGCCTTGGAGGCACCAAGGAGTCCTGAAATGAAGCCTGGAAATGCTAAGAATGGAGCCCCAAACAGAGATGAAGCTGCCAAGTAGCAATAAGTCACCAGCAGCAAACCATCTGCTGTACTCCTCACTACTGACACTGGCAATGCTGCTGATTCTTTATATCCCACCCTTGGATGAGATTTTTGAAATTGTGGGCTGCCCGTTTTGCCCATGTGACGAGCACAAAATTGCACGGGCAATGAAAAATTGCCATCAATTGGCTTTTTAATGGCCTTAAGTGGCCTGTTGATTAATGGAGGGTGTGGCTCCGGCACCCACTTGTGCCCATTGAGGAAATATCACGCAAGTGCCGATGATGTCGGGACGCTCGCCTGACATCATCACGCATTATTTTACACCCGATCAGATCAGGCATATGCCCGCAGGATGTAAAATTCAGCCCTATATATTGTTATATCATTTGTAAAGAAGTAGGAACTAATTGTTAAGTGAATGTATATCTGGGATGCCACATTTACGGCTGCACTATAGTTAAGTGCCGAGCAACAATGTATCACCCCACCAGCCACATGGAGAACTGCAAGAAATATACTCAATGAAGTTCCAGCATTTTTGAGTCTAATGGGAATTTTGAGCTGAACTTATGTGAACCAGAAGTCATAACATGGTGGCACTGGGTGTCTCTGAGTAAGACTCCAATGTTTTAAATGGATTTAACATTGAATAAGATTGAGAAAAATAAATTATTCCATAGAGAGAGAGAGAGAAACTGAGTGAATCATGAGAAAACATAATGGTCACCATCACAGCAATGAATGCACAACTACAGTTCATAATAAATAGGGAAGATGATAATGACATAGAGGCCTTTGAGAAGTTTAAACAAAAATGCAGACTGACATTCAATAGCTTTCTAAGAGCCGCTAAGGATGAGGAAAGGGCCTGCTACATCCTTTTATGGGCAGGAAAGAAAGGGTTAAATTTATTTAATAGCTGGGAGATGAGTGAGGACGAAAAACCCAGAAAATTTTTTTGAAAAATTCAGCACACATCTCCAGCCAATGTCAAATCTTTAGGTACACAGATGTGAATTTCAAAATCTGAGGCAGGAACTAGGTGAGCCTGTTGACAATTTCTTAACAAAGGTAAAAACTGCAGCTAGTGAAAGTAAATTCAAGGAAACATCTGAGGCTCTGCAGAACCTGAAGTTCAAAAAAAGATTTGATTGAAAACAATAAGCTCACAATATCGCAGGCTGTAGACAATGGCCAGCAGGTGAAGCCAAGAGTAAACAAATGAAACAATGCCTTCAGGTAGACTTCAGTTACGTCAAGAGAAAGGCAGCAGGGTTCATGCAGTGAAACAGCAACAAAAGAATATACACCAGACAGAGAGAATAGTGTTTAGGAGCTGTAGGCAGCCACATGAATTTACAGACAGAGGGAAATATTCCTCATATGGATCAAATTGCAGGGGCAGAGATTTACGTTTCCCCACTAGTCGGTTTGAAGCTGGGAGGAGGGTAAAATTCTTCAGATGGCCTTCCCATCAGGCACCTACCTGCCCCAACTGCTCCATAATTTTATGATTGGATGGGCAAGGCCTAGGTCAGCCCACCCTTACCCCAATTCAGGGCTTAAGTGCCCAATTAATGATCACTTAAGGGCCATTTCCTGCTTGGCCTCAATTTTCAGGCTGACGGGAGGAGTTTGGGGTAGGAGGAAAGCCTGGAAAGTGACCCTGCTTAGGCCTCAGGGGGGCAAGGTGGAGGAATGCGTCCATCAACAGCCTCCTTTCAACGTCTGGCACCTCACCCCCCCCACAATGTCTGGCTCCTGCTGGTGTTCCTTGCTGCCTGGGCCACTCCACCAACACCCTCACCCCTCCTGCCCCCCTGCCCACTCCCCTGGGCCTCACCTCACTCCCCACCCTGAGAGCCCCACAGTTACCTGGACCTGGAAGTTAGACTCTGGGGACTGCTTGCAGTCAAAGTCCTGTCCACTGCAGCTTCTGGTGCTGCTGTGCCTGGAGAATGGCCAGCCTATCAGATTGGCAAACAGCTCTCTGAGGCAAGACTTCCTCCCAACAGAAGGCGAAAGTCCAGCCTCTGTCATGTTGTTATAATGATATTATTGGCACCAATCACTTATAAGCGGCTTGGTAAATACATTGTGGCTTAATTTATTTAGACTAAGCACATGAGAACTGTCATGATAATAGCTGATTCTAATACTCCAGTATTAGATAGTATACGGTACCCTGTACTATATACGGGGTCACCTGACCTGAGGGTTGAAGGTCAAATGTTGGAGCCTGTCTTGATAAAGTTCAGACACTGCAGATATGTGCTCATCTTAGGAAAATATGTTATCAATAAAATTAGCTCAGCTACAATGTCAACGGCCTGTGTGCATCATTAAAAGAAGAAACAAGAACCAAGACATGGTGTCATAAGTAAACTAAACAAAACAATGGAGGTTCTGGAATGACCAACAGAGCTCAGTTTGGATGGAAATCTCACCAAAAACTGAAGGAGGTTCTGGCAGTGACTCGAGATGTACCTCAAAGTGATCATCAGTGATAAAAAAGATCCTCAGGTACAGTCTTCCATCTTTCTTCACGTAGCAGGGGAAGAAGCCCAAGAAGCCTTTAACACATTCACGCTTGAAAGTGATGAGAAACAAAGTGACTTGAAAGAAATAATGGAAAAATTCTAAGCTTACTACAGCCATAAGAAAAACATCACTTATGAAATTTACCGATTTTTTACATGCACGTAAGGCAGTGACAACATTAGTCAGTAGATAACTAAGCTGAGAAAATGAGCTAAATCATGTGAATTTGGAGAGCTTGAAGAATCACTCATCTGAGATAGAATAATTTGCAGGATTGCAAATGACTCTCTGAGAAAACGGCTTTTGAGAGCAGTTGATCTCACGCTGGAGAAAGCAATAAGTATCTGCAGGGCAGCAGAGACAACAAAATGCCAGATTAAACAGATGGCAGAAGATGATAAGCCGCACATGGTCAAGCAGTTAGATGCAGTTAAACAGAAACAGCCCTGGGAAAGAACAAATAGACAGCCTGAAGGTAAAAAGAACAAAATTGCTATTAAAACATTCAAATGCAGCCTATGCAGAACAGAGCATTTACCATGTAGTTGTCCAGCCTGTGGAAAGCAGTGTAAGAACTGTGATAAACTAATTCACTTCGCTAAGATGTGTAAATCAAAGAAAATGCACACGATTGCAGATGATGACACAGACACTGAAACTGAACTTTTCATTGGTGCAGTAACAACAAATTCCAAAGAAGTTGAAAAGAAGGTTGACTTAAAAATTGCCAACATGATGGTGAATTTCAAGCTTGACACAAGTGCATAAGCAAATATCATTCCCATAAGCCTGTGTCGTAAGATAAGCAAAGAAAAACAGCTAACTAAAACAAAAGTGAAGCTGTCTAATTAAATAGGTAAAAAAAATTAAGTGCACACTTAAAGTGAACTACAAAAAACAGTCTCAAGCACTTCCATTCATAATGGTGAAAATTGATGCAAAACCGATTCTTGGAATCAAAGCTTGTGAAAATCTGAAGCCGATCAAGAGAATAATGACTGTCACCACTGATGACATCCTGAGCGAGTATAAAGATGTGTTCCAGGGGATTGGTTGCCTAAAAGGAGAACACACCATCAAGATTGACGAAATTATGACATCCAAAATACACCGGCCCAGGAAAATACCAGTAATGCTGAGAGACCGACTGAAAGCAGAGTTGGACAGAATGGAGAAACTTCACATCATCAAGAAATTTGAAGAACCAACAAAGTGGGTTAATCCAATTGTAAATGTAGAAAAATCGGATGGGAATCTGTGAGTCTGTCTGGATCCCAGAGACCTAAACCAGGCAGTACAAAGAGAGCATTACCAGCTGTCCACAGTAGAAGAGATCACGTGTAAGCTGGCTGATGTGAGGTAATGCATTTTGGCAGAGAGAATAGAGGAGTTGAATATTATTTAAATGGAGAAAGGCTGAAGAATGCTGCAGTTCAGAGGGATTTGGGGTCCTCATGCATACAAGTTCAGCAGGTAATAGGGAAGGCAAATGGAATGTTGGCCTTTATTTCAGAGGCAATGGAATATAAAAATAGGGAATTCTTGCTAAAGCTATATAATGCACTTGTTAGACCACACCTAGAATACTGTAAACAGTTTTAGTCCCCTTATCTAAGGAAATTGGAGACAGTCCAGAGAAGGTTCACTAGGTTGATCCCGGGGATGGTGAGATTTTCTCATGAGGAGAGGTTGAGTAGGTTGGGCCTGTACTCATTTGAGTTTAGAAGAATGAGAGGCGACCTTATTGAAACATATAAGATTCTTAGGGGGCTTGACAGGGTAGATGCTGAGAGATTGTTTCCCCTTGTGGGAGAGTCTAGGACCAGAGGGCATAATCTCAGAGTAAGGGGTCACCCATTTAAGACTGAGATAAGGATGAATTTCTTCTCACAGAGGGTAGTGAATCTGTGGAATTCTTTACTGCAGGGGGCTGTAGAGGCTGGGTCATTAATTATATTCAAGGCTGAGATAGGTTTTTATTCAGTAAGGAAATCAAGGGTTATGGGAAAAATGCAGGAAAGTGGAGGTGAGGATTATCAGATCAGCCATGATCTCATTGAATGGCGGAGTAGACTGGATGGGCCAAATGGCCTACTTCTGTTCCTACGTCTTATGGTCTTATGGAAAATAGTCACACCAGTAAACAGATTAACAAAACATGGCAAAACAGAAGGCCTCCATGCCTAACATAAACAGGTGGAACCAAACTGAACATTTTATTCATCCTTAAACTTCATGGGGAAAATATCTTGAGAGTAAAGGCACTTTAGTTAGTTTTGCTTCATTAGCCAATGGCTGAATGATTAGACCCAACGTTTATTTTCACCAATTTAACTTACCACAATAAGTTAACTGAGAAATTATTCAAATTTTCTATTCTAACAAATAGAAGGAAGCTTGTACATAAGTGATTTGTAATGTTTTGGTGGTAAAATGGAGAATATGGCAACTAAAGAAAAGGCAGGAAGGAGGAATTATTCAAAGAGGAGAAATAGAATTTCTGTCACACTTTCAGCAAGTGGCATGGCAGCAGAGTGAGAGCTGCACTGAGAAAATTCTTGATCTTTGGGGTCCACCAAGGGTACAGTAACATTTTGGTGTGTTACTGGAGGAGTTATCCAGAGATCAGCTGATGTTTCCAGCCGCTGGTAAGGCCATTGTTCCAGCTTCCTGGACAGACTAGGAAGATTCTCCCCTGGCAGCCTTCAGAGGGCTGCCTCTGCCAGTTTTAAAGCGCCCACCGGGTCACCATTGGACTCGGAGCCGACAGTCTCCCACCCTAGCCCGCCCCTTCCTGGCCACTGAGAGGGCACATTTCACGCTGGACGGACCTTAATTGGCCATCCAGTGTGAATCACGTTTGCAATGCGACCACGGCCGGGAGCTTTCACTCCTGCCAACTTGGCGTGCACGCCAAACGTGAAATTCAGGCCCAAATCTTCACCCAGCTACCTCAGCTGCACTGCATGTGCCCAATTAGCAGTAACTGGAAAGTACAGTGTAAGCGAGTAGAGTAAGTTTCTGCCAGCCTTAGGCAGGATAAGCACAGGAAACTGCAGGCCAGTTAGCTTAACATGTCATAAGGAAAATGTTAGAAGCAATTATTAAAGGTAGGGCAGGGCACTTTGAAAAATCCAAGGCAATTAGGCAGAGTCAACTTGTTTTGTGAAAGGGAAATCATGTTTAACCAATTTATTGAAGTTCTTTGAAGGAGTAACATATGCCATGGATAAAGGGGAACTGGTGGATGTGCTGTACTTTCCAGAAGGCATTTGATAAAGCGTCACATCAAAGGTTATTGTGAAAAATAAAAGCTTATTGTGTAGGAATTAACATATTGGCATGGATAGATTGGCCAACTAACAGGAAACAGAGTAGACAAAAATAGATCATTTTCTGGTTGGCAAGATGTAATGAGTGGTGTGCCACAGGGATCGGTGCTGGGGCCTCAACTTTTTACAATTTATATAAATGACTTCGATGATATGGTTGCTAAGTTTGCTGATGACATAAAGATAGGTTGGAAAGTAAGATGTGAAGAGGACATAAGGAGGCTACAAAGTGATATAGATAGGTTAAGTGAATAGGCAAAGATCTGGCACATTGTTGGAAAATGTGGAATTGTCTATTTTGGCAGGAATAATAAAAAAGAAGCTTATTATCTAAATGGTGAGAAATTGCAGAGCTCTGAGATTTAGGGGGATCTGGGTTCCCTGGTGCATGAATCACAAAATGTCAGTATGCAGTTACAGCAGGTAATTAGGAAGGCGAACAGAATGTTATCATTTATTACAAGGGGAATTGAATACAAAAGTAGAGAGGTTATGCTTCAGTTATATGGGGCATTGGTGAGACCACATCTGGAGTACAATGTACAGTATTTATCTCCTTATTTAAGGAAGGATATAAATGCATTGGAAGCAGTTAAGAGAAGGTTTACCAGATTAACACCAGGAATGGGTGGGTTGTCTTATGAGGAAAGATTCGACAGGCTAGGCTTGTATCTACTGAAGTTTAGAAAAGTAAGAGGCAACTTGAATGAAACATATCCTGAGGGGTCTTGAGAAGGTCAATGTGAAGAGGATGCTTCCTCTTGTGGGAGAATCTAGAACTAGGGGTCACTATTTAAAAATAAGGGGTCACCCATTTAAGACACAGATAAGGAGAATTTTTTTGAGGGTCATGAGTCTTTGGAACTATTCCTCAAAAGGTGCTGGAAGCAGAGTTTTTGAATATTTTTAAGCAGAGGTAGATAGATTCTTGATAAGCAAGGTGGGTGAAAGGTTATTGGGGGTAGGTGTGAAGGTAGGAGCTGAGGTTACAGTTAGATCAGCCATGATCTTATTAAATGGCAGAGCAGGCTCGAGGGGCCGAGTGGCCTACTCCTGTTTCTAATTCATGTGTTAGTATGTTGGTAGAATACTTCCAGCCAATGAATGCTCTTTAGAGCATTAAATGGCTGTGGAGCAGCCAACGTCAGTGGGAATGCATTCTCCATTAACTCCAACTCTTCAGGTGGCAGGAAGGGAAGCACCGCCATCCAAAAAATCCTGGCCCAGAGCTTGTGGAAAGACCAATCACTGGGAAAAGATGTGCAGAACAAAGAAAGGAGAAGATAAAGAAGTTATCAGAGGTAGAGCAACAGGGCAAATGAGAAGGAAAATAAACTAAAACATCCATTCCTTGGAAGAAGGCGACCAGTTTCTAAACACAATAGACATAGGAACCATATAACTGCATGAAATGGATGGATGCAATCTTTCCCACAGAAAAGAAATTCACCCAACCAATCAGATCAGTGAGAGGATGAGAAATGACCCCACGATCATAAATCTGTAGCTAAAGCTTGATACTGATGCACAGTAATATCATTCAGAAATTACTCAGACTACACCAGAAGGTCCTCCTTGAAAATCTGAAAGAAAATGGATAACCAAGGAAAGATGCTTTGAAACCGAGCAACGCCATGCTAATGGCATACAAGGGAACTGAGATTTGACAGCTAGGAACAACCTAAATTAGAAGGACACACAAAGCAAAAGATGTTAACTGGATGTTCTACCTCACTCAAACAGGTGGCTCTGCTATCCTGGGGTTGAGGAGTTGTGAAGAACTGCAGCTTTTCTCAGTAAACCATGAGGTAAAAGATGCAGCACTAGGGGTTGAAGGTAGTGCACCCAATGAAAAGTGCCCTCCAACTGGAAGTAAGGAGGCTCTGGTACATATGTAACCAGAGTGTTTTGATGAGATTGTCAGTCCCTTTGAAGATTTTGTGTATCACATCACTATTGACCCCACAGAACTGAATACCAATAGAACTGAAAGGGAAGCTTGAAAGAGAGCTCCAGGAGATGGAAGAAAAGAAAGTGATCACCAGAATCACAGAGCCTACAGATTGGGTAAATTCCATCATGGTGAGAGAAAAGCCAGAAGGATGGCTAAGAATTTGCCTGGATTCCAAAGATCTTAATCGAAAAATAAAGAGGAATCACTACCCTAATCCAACATTGGAAGCGATCACGCCAACACTGGTGGGGCAAATGTTTTCAGCAAGCTTGATGCCAGAAATGGCTACTGGAATTTGAAGCTTGATGAGGAATCTTCACTGTTGACAACATTCAACTCACCCTTTGGTCATTACAAATTCCTGCTTTAATCTTTTGGCCTTAAAGTGAGCCAAGAATGTGTTCCAGCAGAAAATAAACAAGACATACAGAGGATGCAAAGGTGCAGTCAGCATAGCTGATGATATCCAGACCCATGGGGAGGTGATGGCATAGTGGAATTGTCACTGGATTGGTATTCCAGTAAACCCAGGATAATGCTCTGGGGACCTGGGTTCAAATCCCACTATGGCAGATAGTGAAATTTGAATTCAATAAAAAACTGGAATTGAAAGCCTGATGATAACCACAAAGCTGTTGTCGTAAAAACCCATCTGGTTCACTGATGCCCTTTCAGGGAAGGAAATCTGCTGTCCTTACCTGGTCTCCAGACCCACAGCAATGTGGTTGGCTTGGCTTTCAAATGCCTCTTGAACAAGGG